>NC_090923.1:1065879959-1066504959 GCF_040938575.1 Ambystoma mexicanum
AGTGGGGCCTGGTGGAGTGTGCCCCTGGATGCAGGGGGTGGGGGTGCTGGGAGACATGAGTGGGGGCCTGGTGGAGGGTGCACCACAGTGCTGGGGGGTGGGGGTGCAGGGGGACATGAGTGGGGGCCTGGTGGAGGGTGCCCCTGACTGGTGGGGGGTGGGGGTGCTGTGAGACATGAGTGGGGGCCTGGTGGAGGGTGCCCCTGGATTCAGGGGGTGGGGGTGCAGGGAGACATGAGTGGGGGTCTGGTGGAGGGTGCCCCTGACTGGTGGGGGGTGGGGGTGCAGGGAGACATGAGTGGGGGCATGGGGGAGGGTGGCCCACAGTGCTGGGGGGTGGGGGTACTGGGAGACATGAGTTGGACATGAGTGGGGGCCTGGTGGTGGGTGCACCACAGTGATGGGTGGTGGGGGTGCAGGGGGACATGAGTGGGGACCTGGTGGAGGGTGCCCTACAGTGCTGGGGGATGGGGGTGCTGGGAGACATGAGTTGGACATGAGTGGGGGTCTGGTGGAGGGTGGCCCTGACTGGTGGGGGTGGGGCTGCAGGGAGACATGAGTGGGGGCCTTGTGGAGGGTGCACCACAGTGCTGGGGGGTGGGGGTGCAGGGAGACATGAGTGGGGGCCTGGTGGAGGGTGCCCCTGGATGCAGGGGGTGGGGGTGCTGGGAGACATGAGTGGGCGCCTGGTGGAGGGTGCCCCTGGATGCAGAGGGGTGGGGGTGCAGGGAGACATGAGTGGGGGCCTGGTGGAGGGTGCCCCTGGATGCAGGGGGGTGAGGGTGCTGGGAGACATAAGTGGGGGCCTGGTGGAGGGTGCCCCTGACTGGTGGGGGGTGGGGGTGCTGGGAGGCATGAGTAGGGGCCTGGTGGAGGGTGCCCCTGACTGGTGGGGGTGGGGCTGCAGGGAGACATGAGTGGGGGCCTGGTGGAGGGTGCACCACAGTGCTGGGGGGTGGGGGTGCAGGGAGACATGAGTGGGGGCCTGGTGGAGGGTGCCCCTGGATGCAGGGGGTGGGGGTGCAGGGAGACATGAGTGGGCGCCTGGTGGAGGGTGCCCCTGGATGCAGGGGGGTGGGGGTGCAGGGAGACATGAGTGGGGGCCTGGTGGAGGGTGCCCCTGGATGCAGGGGGGTGAGGGTGCTGGGAGACATGAGTGGGGGCCTGGTGGAGGGTGCCCCTGATTGGTGGGGGGTGGGGGTGCTGGGAGGCATGAGTAGGGGCCTGGTGGAGGGTGCCCCTGGATGCAGGGGCGTGGGGGTGAAGGGGGACATGAGGGGGGCCTGGTGGAGGGTGCCCTACAGTGCTGGGAGGTGGGGGTGCAGGGGGACATGAGTACATGATTTGGGGCCTGGTGGAGGGTGCACCACAGTGCTGGGGGGTGGGGGTGCAGGGGGACATGAGTGGGGGCCTGGTGGAGGGTGCCCCTGGATGCAGGGGGTGGGGGTGCAGGGAGACATGAGTGGGGGTCTGGTGGAGGGTGCCCCTGACTGGTGGGGGGTGGCGGTGCAGGGAGACATGAGTGGGGGCCTGGGGGAGGGTGGCCCACAGTGCTGGGGGGTGGGGGTGCTGGGAGACATGAGTTGGACATGAGTGGGGGCCTGGTGGTGGGTGCACCACAGTGATGGGGGGTGGGGGTGCAGGGGGACATGAGTGGGGGCCTGGTGGAGGGTGCCCTACAGTGCTGGGGGGTGGGGGTGCTGGGAGACATGAGTTGGACATGAGTGGGGGCCTGGTGGCGGGTGGCCCTAACTGGTGGGGAGTGGGGGTGCAGGGAGACATGATTGGGGGCCTGTTGGAGGGTGCCCTGGATGCAGGGGGGTGGGGGGGCAGGAGACATGAGTGGGGGCTGGTGGAGGGTGCCCCTGGATGCAGGAGGGTGGGGGTGCAGGGAGACATGAGTGGGGCCTGGTGGAGGGTGCCCCAGGATGCAGGGGGGTGGGGGTGCAGGGAGACATGAGTGGGGCCTGGTGGAGGGTTCCCCTGGATGCAGGGGGTGGGGGTGCTGGGAGACATGAGTGGGGGCCTGTTGGAGGGTGCACCACAGTGCTGGGGGGTGGGGGTGCAGGGGGACATGAGTGGGGGCCTGGTGGAGGGTGCCCCTGACTGGTGGGGGGTGGGGGTGCTGGGAGGCATGAGTGGGGGCCTGGTGGAGGGTGCCCCTGGATGCAGGGGGTGGGGGTGCAGTGAGACATGAGTGGGGGCCTGGGGGAGGGTGGCCCACAGTGCTGGGGGGTGGGGGTGCTGGGAGACATGAGTTGGACATGAGTGGGGGCCTGGTGGTGGGTGCACCACAGTGAAGGGTGGTGGGGGTGCAGGGGGACATGAGTGGGGACCTGGTGGAGGGTGCCCTACAGTGCTGGGGGGTGGGGGTGCTGGGAGACATGAGTTAGACATGAGTGGGGGCCTGGTGGAGGGTGGCCCTGACTGGTGGGGGTGGGGCTGCAGGGAGACATGAGTGGGGGCCTGGTGGAGGGTGCACCACAGTGCTGGGGGGTGGGGGTGCAGGGAGACATGAGTGGGGGCCTGGTGGAGGGTTCCCCTGGATGCAGGGGGGTGGGGGTGCAGGGAGACATGAGTGGGGGCCTGGTGGAGGGTGCCCCTGGATGCAGGGGGGTGAGGGTGCTGGGAGACATGAGTGGGGGCCTGGTGGAGGGTGCCCCTGACTGGTGGGGGGTGGGGGTGCTGGGAGACATGAGTGGGGGCCTGGTGGAGGGTGCCCCTGGATGCAGGGGCGTGGGGGTGAAGGGGGACATGAGTGGGGGCCTGGTGGAGGGTGCCCTACAGTGCTGGGAGGTGGGGGTGCAGGGGGACATGAGTGGGGGCCTGGTGGAGGGTGCACCACAGTGCTGGGGGGTGGGGGTGCAGGGGGACATGAGTGGGGGCCTGGTGGAGGGTGCCCCTGACTGGTGGGGGGTGGGGGTGCAGGGAGACATGAGTGGGGGCCTGGGGGTGGGTGGCCCACAGTGCTGGGGGATGGGGGTGCTGGGAGACATGAGTTGGACATGAGTGGGGGCCTTGTGGTGGGTGCACCACAGTGATGGGGGGTGGGGGTGCAGGGGGACATGAGTGGGGGCCTGGTGGAGGGTGCCCTACAGTGCTGGGGGGTGGGGGTGCTGGGAGACATGAGTTGGACATGAGTGGGGGCCTGGTGGAGGGTGCCCCTGGATGCAGGGGGGTGGGGGTGCTGGGAAGCATGAGTGGGGGCCTGGTGGAGGGTGCCCCTGGATGCAGGGGGGTGGGGGTGCAGGGAGACATGAGTGGGGGCCTGATGGAGGGTGCCCCTGGATGCAGGGGGGTAGGGGTGCTGGGAGACATGAGTGGGGGCCTGGTGGAGGGTGCACCACAGTGCTCGGGGGTGGGGGTGCAGGGAGACATGAGTGGGGGCCTGGTGGAGGGTTCCCCTGGATGCAGGGGGCTGGGGGTGCAGGGAGACATGAGTGGGGGCCTGGTGGAGGGTGCCCCTGGATGCAGGGGGGTGGGGGTGCTGGGAGACATGAGTTGGACATGAGTGGGGGCCTGGTGGAGGGTGGCCCTGACTGGTGGGGGTGGGGGTGCAGGGAGACATGAGTGGGGGCCTGGTGGAGGGTGCCCCTGGATGCAGGGGGGTGGGGGTGCTGGGAGACATGAGTGGGGGCCTGGTGGAGGGTGCCCCTGGATACAGGGTGGTGGGGGTGCAGGGGGACATGAGTGGGGGCCTGGTGGAGGGTGCACCACAGTGCTGGGGGGTCGGGGTGCAGGAGGACATGAATGGGGGCCTGGTGGAGGGTGCCCCAGACTGGTGGGGGGGTGGGGGTGCTGGGAGACATGAGTGGGGGCCTGGTGGAGGGTGCCCCTGGATGCAGGAGGGTGGGGGTGCAGGGAGACATGAGTGGGGCCTGGTGGAGGGTGCCCCAGGATGCAGGGGGGTGGGGGTGCAGGGAGACATGAGTGGGGGCCTGTTGGAGGGTGCACCACAGTGCTGGGGGGTGGGGGTGCAGGGGGACATGAGTGGGGGCCTGGTGGAGGGTGCCCCTGACTGGTGGGGGGTGGGGGTGCTGGGAGGCATGAGTGGGGGCCTGGTGGAGGGTGCCCCTGGATGCAGGGGGTGGGGGTGCAGTGAGACATGAGTGGGGGTCTGGTGGAGGGTGCCCCTGACTGGTGGGGGGTGGGGGTGCAGGGAGACATGAGTGGGGGCCTGGGGGAGGGTGGCCCACAGTGCTGGGGGTTGGGGGTGCTGGGAGACATGAGTTTGACATGAGTGGGGGCCTGGTGGGGGGTGCACCACAGTGAAGGGTGGTGGGGGTGCAGGGGGACATGAGTGGGGACCTGGTGGAGGGTGCCCTACAGTGCTGGGGGGTGGGGTGCTGGGAGACATGAGTTGGACATGAGTGGGGGCCTGGTGGAGGGTGGCCCTGACTGGTGGGGATGGGGCTGCAAGGAGACATGAGTGGGGGCCTGGTGGAGGGTGCACCACAGTGCTGGGGGGTGGGGGTGCAGGGAGACATGAGTGGGGGCCTGGTGGAGGGTGCCCCTGGATGCAGGGGGTGGGGGTGCTGGGAGACATCACTGGGCGCCTGGTGGAGGGTGCCCCTGGATGCAGGGGGGTGGGGGTGCAGGGAGACATGAGTGGGGGCCTGGTGGAGGGTGCCCCTGGATGCAGGGGGGTGAGGGTGCTGGGAGACATGAGTGGGGGCCTGGTGGAGGGTGCCCCTGACTGGTGGGGGGTGGGGGTGCTGGGAGACATGAGTGGGGGCCTGGTGGAGGGTGCCCCTGGATGCAGGGGCGTGGGGGTGAAGGGGGACATGAGTGGGGGCCTGGTGGAGAGTGCCCTACAGTGCTGGGAGGTGGGGGTGCAGGGGGACATGAGTGGGGGCCTGGTGGAGGGTGCACCACAGTGCTGGGGGGTGGGGGTGCAGGGGGACATGAGTGGGGGCCTGGTGGAGGGTGCCCCTGACTGGTGGGGGGTGGGGGTGCAGGGAGACATGAGTGGGGGCCTGGGGGCGGGTGGCCCACAGTGCTGGGGGATGGGGGTGCTGGGAGACATGAGTTGGACATGAGTGGGGGCCTGGTGGTGGGTGCACCACAGTGATGGGGGGTGGGGGTGCAGGGGGACATGAGTGGGGGCCTGGTGGAGGGTGCCCTACAGTGCTGGGGGGTGGGGGTGCTGGGAGACATGAGTTGGACATGAGTGGGGGTCTGGTGGAGGGTGCCCCTGGATGCAGGGGGGTGGGGGTGCTGGGAGGCATGAGTGGGGGCCTGGTGGAGGGTGCCCCTGGATGCAGGGGGGTGGGGGTGCAGGGAGACATGAGTGGGGGCCTGGTGGAGGGTGCCCCTGGATGCAGGGGGGTGGGGGTGCTGGGAGACATGAGTGGGGGCCTGGTGGAGGGTGCACCACAGTGCTCGGGGGTGGGGGTGCAGGGAGACATGAGTGGGGGCCTGGTGGAGGGTTCCCCTGGATGCAGGGGGCTGGGGGTGCAGGTAGACATGAGTGGGGGCCTGGTGGAGGGTGCCCCTGGATGCAGGGGGGTGGGGGTGCTGGGAAGCATGAGTGGGGGCCTGGTGGAGGGTGCCCCTGGATGCAGGGGGGTGGGGGTGCAGGGAGACATGAGTGGGGGCCTGATGGAGGGTGCCCCTGGATGCAGGGGGGTAGGGGTGCTGGGAGACATGAGTGGGGGCCTGGTGGAGGGTGCACCACAGTGCTCGGGGGTGGGGGTGCAGGGAGACATGAGTGGGGGCCTGGTGGAGGGTTCCCCTGGATGCAGGGGGCTGGGGGTGCAGGGAGACATGAGTGGGGGCCTGGTGGAGGGTGCCCCTGGATGCAGGGGGGTGGGGGTGCTGGGAGACATGAGTTGGACATGAGTGGGGGCCTGGTGGAGGGTGGCCCTGACTGGTGGGGGTGGGGGTGCAGGGAGACATGAGTGGGGGCCTGGTGGAGGGTGCCCCTGGATGCAGGGGGGTGGGGGTGCTGGGAGACATGAGTGGGGGCCTGGTGGAGGGTGCCCCTGGATACAGGGTGGTGGGGGTGCAGGGGGACATGAATGGGGGCCTGGTGGAGGGTGCACCACAGTGCTGGGGGGTCGGGGTGCAGGAGGACATGAATGGGGGCCTGGTGGAGGGTGCCCCAGACTGGTGGGGGGGTGGGGGTGCTGGGAGACATGAGTGGGGGCCTGGTGGAGGGTGCCCCTGGATGCAGGAGGGTGGGGGTGCAGGGAGACATGAGTGGGGCCTGGTGGAGGGTGCCCCAGGATGCAGGGGGGTGGGGGTGCAGGGAGACATGAGTGGGGGCCTGTTGGAGGGTGCACCACAGTGCTGGGGGGTGGGGGTGCAGGGGGACATGAGTGGGGGCCTGGTGGAGGGTGCCCCTGACTGGTGGGGGGTGGGGGTGCTGGGAGGCATGAGTGGGGGCCTGGTGGAGGGTGCCCCTGGATGCAGGGGGTGGGGGTGCAGTGAGACATGAGTGGGGGTCTGGTGGAGGGTGCCCCTGACTGGTGGGGGGTGGGGGTGCAGGGAGACATGAGTGGGGGCCTGGGGGAGGGTGGCCCACAGTGCTGGGGGTTGGGGGTGCTGGGAGACATGAGTTTGACATGAGTGGGGGCCTGGTGGGGGGTGCACCACAGTGAAGGGTGGTGGGGGTACAGGGGGACATGAGTGGGGACCTGGTGGGAGGGTGCCCTACAGTGCTGGGGGGTGGGGTGCTGGGAGACATGAGTTGGACATGAGTGGGGGCCTGGTGGAGGGTGGCCCTGACTGGTGGGGGTGGGGCTGCAGGGAGACATGAGTGGGGGCCTGGTGGAGGGTGCACCACAGTGCTGGGGGGTGGGGGTGCAGGGAGACATGAGTGGGGGCCTGGTGGAGGGTGCCCCTGGATGCAGGGGGTGGGGGTGCTGGGAGACATGAGTGGGGGCCTGGTGGAGGGTGCCCCTGGATGCAGGGGGGTGAGGGTGCTGGGAGACATGAGTGGGGGCCTGGTGGAGGGTGCCCCTGACTGGTGGGGGGTGGGGGTGCTGGGAGACATGAGTGGGGGCCTGGTGGAGGGTGCCCCTGGATGCAGGGGCGTGGGGGTGAAGGGGGACATGAGTGGGGGCCTGGTGGAGGGTGCCCTACAGTGCTGGGAGGTGGGGGTGCAGGGGGACATGAGTGGGGGCCTGGTGGAGGGTGCACCACAGTGCTGGGGGGTGGGGGTGCAGGGGGACATGAGTGGGGGCCTGGTGGAGGGTGCCCCTGACTGGTGGGGGGTGGGGGTGCAGGGAGACATGAGTGGGGGCCTGGGGGCGGGTGGCCCACAGTGCTGGGGGATGGGGGTGCTGGGAGACATGAGTTGGACATGAGTGGGGGCCTGGTGGTGGGTGCTCCACACTGATGGGGGGTGGGGGTGCAGGGGGACATGAGTGGGGGCCTGGTGGAGGGTGCCCCTCAGTGCTGGGGGGTGGGGGTGCTGGGAGACATGAGTTGGACATGAGTGGGGGTCTGGTGGAGGGTGCCCCTGGATGCAGGGGGGTGGGGGTGCTGGGAGACATGAGTGAGGGCCTGGTGGAGGGTGCCCCTGGATGCAGGGGCGTGGGGGTGAAGGGGGACATGAGTGGGGGCCTGGTGGAGGGTGCCCTACAGTGCTGGGAGGTGGGGGTGCAGGGGGACATGAGTGGGGGCCTGGTGGAGGGTGCACCACAGTGCTGGGGGGTGGGGGTGCAGGGGGACATGAGTGGGGGCCTGGTGGAGGGTGCCCCTGACTGGTGGGGGGTGGGGGTGCAGGGAGACATGAGTGGGGGCCTGGGGGCGGGTGGCCCACAGTGCTGGGGGATGGGGGTGCTGGGAGACATGAGTTGGACATGAGTGGGGGCCTGGTGGTGGGTGCACCACAGTGATGGGGGGTGGGGGTGCAGGGGGACATGAGTGGGGGCCTGGTGGAGGGTGCCCTACAGTGCTGGGGGGTGGGGGTGCTGGGAGACATGAGTTGGACATGAGTGGGGGTCTGGTGGAGGGTGCCCCTGGATGCAGGGGGGTGGGGGTGCTGGGAGGCATGAGTGGGGGCCTGGTGGAGGGTGCCCCTGGATGCAGGGGGGTGGGGGTGCAGGGAGACATGAGTGGGGGCCTGGTGGAGGGTGCCCCTGGATGCAGGGGGGTGGGGGTGCTGGGAGACATGAGTGGGGGCCTGGTGGAGGGTGCACCACAGTGCTCGGGGGTGGGGGTGCAGGGAGACATGAGTGGGGGCCTGGTGGAGGGTTCCCCTGGATGCAGGGGGCTGGGGGTGCAGGTAGACATGAGTGGGGGCCTGGTGGAGGGTGCCCCTGGATGCAGGGGGGTGGGGGTGCTGGGAGACATGAGTTGGACATGAGTGGGGGCCTGGTGGAGGGTGGCCCTGACTGGTGGGGGTGGGGGTGCAGGGAGACATGAGTGGGGGCCTGGTGGAGGGTGCCCCTGGATGCAGGGGGGTGGGGGTGCTGGGAGACATGAGTGGGGGCCTGGTGGAGGGTGCCCCTGGATACAGGGTGGTGGGGGTGCAGGGGGACATGAGTGGGGGCCTGGTGGAGGGTGCCCATGACTGGTGGGGGGGTGGGGGTGCAGGGAGACATGAGTGGGGGCCTGGTGGAGGGTGCACCACAGTGCTGGGGGTCGGGGTGCAGGAGGACATGAATGGGGGCCTGGTGGAGGGTGCCCCAGACTGGTGGGGGGGTGGGGGTGCTGGGAGACATGAGTGGGGGCCTGGTGGAGGGTGCCCATGACTGGTGGGGGGGTGGGGGTGCAGGGAGTCATGAGTGGGGGGCTGGGGGAGGGTGGCCCACAGTGCTGGGGGGTGGGGGTGCTGGGAGACATGAGCTGGACATGAGTGGGGGCCTGTTGGTGGGTGCACCACAGTGATGGGGGGTGGGGGTGCAGGGGGACATGAGTGGGGGCCTGCGGGAGGGTGCCCTACAGTGCTGGGGGGTGGGGGTGCTGGGAAACATGAGTTGGACATGAGTGGGGGCCTGGTGGAGGGTGGCCCTGACTGGTGGGGGGTGGGGGTGCAGGGAGACATGAGTGGGGGCCTGGTGGGGGGTGCACCACAGTGCTAGGGGGTGGGGGTGCAGGGAGACATGAGTGGGGGCCTGGTGGACGGTGCCCCTGGATGCAGGGGGGTGGGGGTGCAGGGAGACTTGAGTGGGGGCCTGGTGGAGGGTGCCCCTGGATGCAGGGGGGTGGGGGTGCTGGGAGACATGAGTGGGGGCCTGGTGGAGTGTGCTCCTGACTGGTGGGGGGTGGGGTGCTGGGAGACATGAGTGGGGGCCTGGTGGAGGGTGCCCCTGGATGCAGGGGGGTGGGGATGCTGGGAGACATGAGTTGGACATGAGTGGGGGCCTGGTGGAGGGTGGCCCTGACTGGTGGAGAGTGGGGGTGCAGGGAGACATGAGTGGGGGCTTGGGGGAAGGTGGCCCACAGTGCTGGGGGGTGGGGGTGCTGGGAGACATGAGTTGGACATGAGTGGGGGCCTGGTGGTGGGTGCACCACAGTGATGGGGGGTGGGGGTGCAGGGAGACATGAGTGGGGGACTGGTGGAGGGTGCCCCTGGATGCAGGGGGGTGGGGGTGTAGGGGGACATGAGCGGGGGCCTGGTGGAGGGTGCCCTACAGTGCTGGGGGGTGGAGGTGCAGTGAGACATGAGTTCGACATGAGTGGGGGCCTGGCGGAGCGTGGCCCTGACTGGTGGGGCGTGGGGGTGCTGGGAGACATGAGTGGGGGCCTGTTGGAGGGTGCCCTGGATGCAGGGGGGTGGGGGTGCAGGGAGACATGAGTGGGGGCCTGGTGGAGGGTGCCCCTGGATGCAGGAGGGTGGGGGTGCAGGGAGACATGAGTGGGGCCTGGTGGAGGGTGCCCCTGGATGCAGGGGGGTGGGGGTGCAGGGAGACATGAGTGGGGCCTGGTGGAGGGTGCCCCTGGATGCAGGGGGTGGGGGTGCTGGGAGACATGAGTGGGGGCCTGGTGGAGGGTGCACCACAGTGCTGGGGGGTGGGGGTGCAGGGGGACATGAGTGGGGGCCTGGTGGAGGGTGCCCCTGAATGGTGGGGGGTGGGGGTGCTGTGAGACATGAGTGGGGGCCTGGTGGAGGGTGCCCCTGGATTCAGGGGGTGGGGGTGCAGGGAGACATGAGTGGGGGTCTGGTGGAGGGTGCCCCTGACTGGTGGGGGATGGGGGTGCAGGGAGACATGAGTGGGGGCATGGGGGAGGGTGGCCCACAGTGCTGGGGGGTGGGGGTGCTGGGAGACATGAGTTGGACATGAGTGGGGGCCTGGTGGTGGGTGCACCACAGTGATGGGTGGTGGGGGTGCAGGGGGACATGAGTGGGGACCTGGTGGAGGGTGCCCTACAGTGCTGGGGGATGGGGGTGCTGGGAGACATGAGTTGGACATGAGTGGGGGTCTGGTGGAGGGTGGCCCTGACTGGTGGGGGTGGGGCTGCAGGGAGACATGAGTGGGGGCCTTGTGGAGGGTGCACCACAGTGCTGGGGGGTGGGGGTGCAGGGAGACATGAGTGGGGGCCTGGTGGAGGGTGCCCCTGGATGCAGGGGGTGGGGGTGCTGGGAGACATGAGTGGGCGCCTGGTGGAGGGTGCCCCTGGATGCAGAGGGGTGGGGGTGCAGGGAGACATGAGTGGGGGCCTGGTGGAGGGTGCCCCTGGATGCAGGGGGGTGAGGGTGCTGGGAGACATAAGTGGGGGCCTGGTGGAGGGTGCCCCTGACTGGTGGGGGGTGGGGGTGCTGGGAGGCATGAGTAGGGGCCTGGTGGAGGGTGCCCCTGACTGGTGGGGGTGGGGCTGCAGGGAGACATGAGTGGGGGCCTGGTGGAGGGTGCACCACAGTGCTGGGGGGTGGGGGTGCAGGGAGACATGAGTGGGGGCCTGGTGGAGGGTGCCCCTGGATGCAGGGGGTGGGGGTGCAGGGAGACATGAGTGGGCGCCTGGTGGAGGGTGCCCCTGGATGCAGGGGGGTGGGGGTGCAGGGAGACATGAGTGGGGGCCTGGTGGAGGGTGCCCCTGGATGCAGGGGGGTGAGGGTGCTGGGAGACATGAGTGGGGGCCTGGTGGAGGGTGCCCCTGACTGGTGGGGGGTGGGGGTGCTGGGAGGCATGAGTAGGGGCCTGGTGGAGGGTGCCCCTGGATGCAGGGGCGTGGGGGTGAAGGGGGACATGAGGGGGGGCCTGGTGGAGGGTGCCCTACAGTGCTGGGAGGTGGGGGTGCAGGGGGACATGAGTGGGGGCCTGGTGGAGGGTGCACCACAGTGCTGGGGGGTGGGGGTGCAGGGGGACATGAGTGGGGGCCTGGTGGAGGGTGCCCCTGGATGCAGGGGGTGGGGGTGCAGGGAGACATGAGTGGGGGTCTGGTGGAGGGTGCCCCTGACTGGTGGGGGGTGGCGGTGCAGGGAGACATGAGTGGGGGCCTGGGGGAGGGTGGCCCACAGTGCTGGGGGGTGGGGGTGCTGGGAGACATGAGTTGGACATGAGTGGGGGCCTGGTGGTGGGTGCACCACAGTGATGGGGGGTGGGGGTGCAGGGGGACATGAGTGGGGGCCTGGTGGAGGGTGCCCTACAGTGCTGGGGGGTGGGGGTGCTGGGAGACATGAGTTGGACATGAGTGGGGGCCTGGTGGCGGGTGGCCCTAACTGGTGGGGAGTGGGGGTGCAGGGAGACATGATTGGGGGCCTGTTGGAGGGTGCCCTGGATGCAGGGGGGTGGGGGGGGCAGGGAGACATGAGTGGGGGCTGGTGGAGGGTGCCCCTGGATGCAGGAGGGTGGGGGTGCAGGGAGACATGAGTGGGGCCTGGTGGAGGGTGCCCCAGGATGCAGGGGGGTGGGGGTGCAGGGAGACATGAGTGGGGCCTGGTGGAGGGTTCCCCTGGATGCAGGGGGTGGGGGTGCTGGGAGACATGAGTGGGGGCCTGTTGGAGGGTGCACCACAGTGCTGGGGGGTGGGGGTGCAGGGGGACATGAGTGGGGGCCTGGTGGAGGGTGCCCCTGACTGGTGGGGGGTGGGGGTGCTGGGAGGCATGAGTGGGGGCCTGGTGGAGGGTGCCCCTGGATGCAGGGGGTGGGGGTGCAGTGAGACATGAGTGGGGGCCTGGGGGAGGGTGGCCCACAGTGCTGGGGGGTGGGGGTGCTGGGAGACATGAGTTGGACATGAGTGGGGGCCTGGTGGTGGGTGCACCACAGTGAAGGGTGGTGGGGGTGCAGGGGGACATGAGTGGGGACCTGGTGGAGGGTGCCCTACAGTGCTGGGGGGTGGGGGTGCTGGGAGACATGAGTTAGACATGAGTGGGGGGCCTGGTGGAGGGTGGCCCTGACTGGTGGGGGTGGGGCTGCAGGGAGACATGAGTGGGGGCCTGGTGGAGGGTGCACCACAGTGCTGGGGGGTGGGGGTGCAGGGAGACATGAGTGGGGGCCTGGTGGAGGGTTCCCCTGGATGCAGGGGGGTGGGGGTGCAGGGAGACATGAGTGGGGGCCTGGTGGAGGGTGCCCCTGGATGCAGGGGGGTGAGGGTGCTGGAGACATGAGTGGGGGCCCTGGTGGAGGGTGCCCCTGACTGGTGGGGGGTGGGGGTGCTGGGAGACATGAGTGGGGGCCTGGTGGAGGGTGCCCCTGGATGCAGGGGCGTGGGGGTGAAGGGGGACATGAGTGGGGGCCTGGTGGAGGGTGCCCTACAGTGCTGGGAGGTGGGGGTGCAGGGGGACATGAGTGGGGGCCTGGTGGAGGGTGCACCACAGTGCTGGGGGGTGGGGGTGCAGGGGGACATGAGTGGGGGCCTGGTGGAGGGTGCCCCTGACTGGTGGGGGGTGGGGGTGCAGGGAGACATGAGTGGGGGCCTGGGGGTGGGTGGCCCACAGTGCTGGGGGATGGGGGTGCTGGGAGACATGAGTTGGACATGAGTGGGGGCCTTGTGGTGGGTGCACCACAGTGATGGGGGGTGGGGGTGCAGGGGGACATGAGTGGGGGCCTGGTGGAGGGTGCCCTACAGTGCTGGGGGGTGGGGGTGCTGGGAGACATGAGTTGGACATGAGTGGGGGCCTGGTGGAGGGTGCCCCTGGATGCAGGGGGGTGGGGGTGCTGGGAAGCATGAGTGGGGGCCTGGTGGAGGGTGCCCCTGGATGCAGGGGGGTGGGGGTGCAGGGAGACATGAGTGGGGGCCTGATGGAGGGTGCCCCTGGATGCAGGGGGGTAGGGGTGCTGGGAGACATGAGTGGGGGCCTGGTGGAGGGTGCACCACAGTGCTCGGGGGTGGGGGTGCAGGGAGACATGAGTGGGGGCCTGGTGGAGGGTTCCCCTGGATGCAGGGGGCTGGGGGTGCAGGGAGACATGAGTGGGGGCCTGGTGGAGGGTGCCCCTGGATGCAGGGGGGTGGGGGTGCTGGGAGACATGAGTTGGACATGAGTGGGGGCTTGGTGGAGGGTGGCCCTGACTGGTGGGGGTGGGGGTGCAGGGAGACATGAGTGGGGGCCTGGTGGAGGGTGCCCCTGGATGCAGGGGGGTGGGGGTGCTGGGAGACATGAGTGGGGGCCTGGTGGAGGGTGCCCCTGGATACAGGGTGGTGGGGGTGCAGGGGGACATGAGTGGGGGCCTGGTGGAGGGTGCACCACAGTGCTGGGGGGTCGGGGTGCAGGAGGACATGAATGGGGGCCTGGTGGAGGGTGCCCCAGACTGGTGGGGGGGTGGGGGTGCTGGGAGACATGAGTGGGGGCCTGGTGGAGGGTGCCCCTGGATGCAGGAGGGTGGGGGTGCAGGGAGACATGAGTGGGGCCTGGTGGAGGGTGCCCCAGGATGCAGGGGGGTGGGGGTGCAGGGAGACATGAGTGGGGGCCTGTTGGAGGGTGCACCACAGTGCTGGGGGGTGGGGGTGCAGGGGGACATGAGTGGGGGCCTGGTGGAGGGTGCCCCTGACTGGTGGGGGGTGGGGGTGCTGGGAGGCATGAGTGGGGGCCTGGTGGAGGGTGCCCCTGGATGCAGGGGGTGGGGGTGCAGTGAGACATGAGTGGGGGTCTGGTGGAGGGTGCCCCTGACTGGTGGGGGGTGGGGGTGCAGGGAGACATGAGTGGGGGCCTGGGGGAGGGTGGCCCACAGTGCTGGGGATTGGGGGTGCTGGGAGACATGAGTTTGACATGAGTGGGGGCCTGGTGGGGGGTGCACCACAGTGAAGGGTGGTGGGGGTGCAGGGGGACATGAGTGGGGACCTGGTGGAGGGTGCCCTACAGTGCTGGGGGGTGGGGTGCTGGGAGACATGAGTTGGACATGAGTGGGGGCCTGGTGGAGGGTGGCCCTGACTGGTGGGGATGGGGCTGCAAGGAGACATGAGTGGGGGCCTGGTGGAGGGTGCACCACAGTGCTGGGGGGTGGGGGTGCAGGGAGACATGAGTGGGGGCCTGGTGGAGGGTGCCCCTGGATGCAGGGGGTGGGGGTGCTGGGAGACATCACTGGGCGCCTGGTGGAGGGTGCCCCTGGATGCAGGGGGGTGGGGGTGCAGGGAGACATGAGTGGGGGCCTGGTGGAGGGTGCCCCTGGATGCAGGGGGGTGAGGGTGCTGGGAGACATGAGTGGGGGCCTGGTGGAGGGTGCCCCTGACTGGTGGGGTGTGGGGGTGCTGGGAGACATGAGTGGGGGCCTGGTGGAGGGTGCCCCTGGATGCAGGGGCGTGGGGGTGAAGGGGGACATGAGTGGGGGCCTGGTGGAGAGTGCCCTACAGTGCTGGGAGGTGGGGGTGCAGGGGGACATGAGTGGGGGCCTGGTGGAGGGTGCACCACAGTGCTGGGGGGTGGGGGTGCAGGGGGACATGAGTGGGTGCCTGGTGGAGGGTGCCCCTGACTGGTGGGGGGTGGGGGTGCAGGGAGACATGAGTGGGGGCCTGGGGGCGGGTGGCCCACAGTGCTGGGGGATGGGGGTGCTGGGAGACATGAGTTGGACATGAGTGGGGGCCTGGTGGTGGGTGCACCACAGTGATGGGGGGTGGGGGTGCAGGGGGACATGAGTGGGGGCCTGGTGGAGGGTGCCCTACAGTGCTGGGGGGTGGGGGTGCTGGGAGACATGAGTTGGACATGAGTGGGGGTCTGGTGGAGGGTGCCCCTGGATGCAGGGGGGTGGGGGTGCTGGGAGGCATGAGTGGGGGCCTGGTGGAGGGTGCCCCTGGATGCAGGGGGGTGGGGGTGCAGGGAGACATGAGTGGGGGCCTGGTGGAGGGTGCCCCTGGATGCAGGGGGGTGGGGGTGCTGGGAGACATGAGTGGGGGCCTGGTGGAGGGTGCACCACAGTGCTCGGGGGTGGGGGTGCAGGGAGACATGAGTGGGGGCCTGGTGGAGGGTTCCCCTGGATGCAGGGGGCTGGGGGTGCAGGTAGACATGAGTGGGGGCCTGGTGGAGGGTGCCCCTGGATGCAGGGGGGTGGGGGTGCTGGGAGACATGAGTTGGACATGAGTGGGGGCCTGGTGGAGGATGGCCCTGACTGGTGGGGGTGGGGGTGCAGGGAGACATGAGTGGGGGCCTGGTGGAGGGTGCCCCTGGATGCAGGGGGGTGGGGGTGCTGGGAGACATGAGTGGGGGCCTGGTGGAGGGTGCCCCTGGATACAGGGTGGTGGGGGTGCAGGGGGACATGAGTGGGGGCCTGGTGGAGGGTGCCCATGACTGGTGGGGGGTTGGGGGTGCAGGGAGACATGAGTGGGGGCCTGGTGGAGGGTGCACCACAGTGCTGGGGGTCGGGGTGCAGGAGGACATGAATGGGGGCCTGGTGGAGGGTGCCCCAGACTGGTGGGGGGGTGGGGGTGCTGGGAGACATGAGTGGGGGCCTGGTGGAGGGTGCCCATGACTGGTGGGGGGGTGGGGGTGCAGGGAGACATGAGTGGGGGGCTGGGGGAGGGTGGCCCACAGTGCTGGGGGGTGGGGGTGCTGGGAGACATGAGCTGGACATGAGTGGGGGCCTGGTGGTGGGTGCACCACAGTGATGGGGGGTGGGGGTGCAGGGGGACATGAGTGGGGGCCTGCGGGAGGGTGCCCTACAGTGCTGGGGGGTGGGGGTGCTGGGAAACATGAGTTGGACATGAGTGGGGGCCTGGTGGAGGGTGGCCCTGACTGGTGGGGGGTGGGGGTGCAGGGAGACATGAGTGGGGGCCTGGTGGGGGGTGCACCACAGTGCTAGGGGGTGGGGGTGCAGGGAGACATGAGTGGGGGACTGGTGGACGGTGCCCCTGGATGCAGGGGGGTGGGGGTGCAGGGAGACTTGAGTGGGGGCCTGGTGGAGGGTGCCCCTGGATGCAGGGGGGTGGGGGTGCTGGGAGACATGAGTGGGGGCCTGGTGGAGTGTGCTCCTGACTGGTGGGGGGTGGGGTGCTGGGAGACATGAGTGGGGGCCTGGTGGAGGGTGCCCCTGGATGCAGGGGGGTGGGGATGCTGGGAGACATGAGTTGGACATGAGTGGGGGCCTGGTGGAGGGTGGCCCTGACTGGTGGAGAGTGGGGGTGCAGGGAGACATGAGTGGGGGCCTGGGGGAAGGTGGCCCACAGTGCTGGGGGGTGGGGGTGCTGGGAGACATGAGTGGGGGCCTGGTGGAGGGTTCCCCTGGATGCAGGGGGCTGGGGGTGCAGGGAGACATGAGTGGGGGCCTGGTGGAGGGTGCCCCTGGATGCAGGGGGGTGGGGGTGCTGGGAGACATGAGTTGGACATGAGTGGGGGCCTGGTGGAGGGTGGCCCTGACTGGTGGGGGTGGGGGTGCAGGGAGACATGAGTGGGGGCCTGGTGGAGGGTGCCCCTGGATGCAGGGGGGTGGGGGTGCTGGGAGACATGAGTGGGGGCCTGGTGGAGGGTGCCCCTGGATACAGGGTGGTGGGGGTGCAGGGGGACATGAGTGGGGGCCTGGTGGAGGGTGCACCACAGTGCTGGGGGGTCGGGGTGCAGGAGGACATGAATGGGGGCCTGGTGGAGGGTGCCCCAGACTGGTGGGGGGGTGGGGGTGCTGGGAGACATGAGTGGGGGCCTGGTGGAGGGTGCCCCTGGATGCAGGAGGGTGGGGGTGCAGGGAGACATGAGTGGGGCCTGGTGGAGGGTGCCCCAGGATGCAGGGGGGTGGGGGTGCAGGGAGACATGAGTGGGGGCCTGTTGGAGGGTGCACCACAGTGCTGGGGGGTGGGGGTGCAGGGGGACATGAGTGGGGGCCTGGTGGAGGGTGCCCCTGACTGGTGGGGGGTGGGGGTGCTGGGAGGCATGAGTGGGGGCCTGGTGGAGGGTGCCCCTGGATGCAGGGGGTGGGGGTGCAGTGAGACATGAGTGGGGGTCTGGTGGAGGGTGCCCCTGACTGGTGGGGGGTGGGGGTGCAGGGAGACATGAGTGGGGGCCTGGGGGAGGGTGGCCCACAGTGCTGGGGATTGGGGGTGCTGGGAGACATGAGTTTGACATGAGTGGGGGCCTGGTGGGGGGTGCACCACAGTGAAGGGTGGTGGGGGTGCAGGGGGACATGAGTGGGGACCTGGTGGAGGGTGCCCTACAGTGCTGGGGGGTGGGGTGCTGGGAGACATGAGTTGGACATGAGTGGGGGCCTGGTGGAGGGTGGCCCTGACTGGTGGGGATGGGGCTGCAAGGAGACATGAGTGGGGGCCTGGTGGAGGGTGCACCACAGTGCTGGGGGGTGGGGGTGCAGGGAGACATGAGTGGGGGCCTGGTGGAGGGTGCCCCTGGATGCAGGGGGTGGGGGTGCTGGGAGACATCACTGGGCGCCTGGTGGAGGGTGCCCCTGGATGCAGGGGGGTGGGGGTGCAGGGAGACATGAGTGGGGGCCTGGTGGAGGGTGCCCCTGGATGCAGGGGGGTGAGGGTGCTGGGAGACATGAGTGGGGGCCTGGTGGAGGGTGCCCCTGACTGGTGGGGGGTGGGGGTGCTGGGAGACATGAGTGGGGGCCTGGTGGAGGGTGCCCCTGGATGCAGGGGCGTGGGGGTGAAGGGGGACATGAGTGGGGGCCTGGTGGAGAGTGCCCTACAGTGCTGGGAGGTGGGGGTGCAGGGGGACATGAGTGGGGGCCTGGTGGAGGGTGCACCACAGTGCTGGGGGGTGGGGGTGCAGGGGGACATGAGTGGGTGCCTGGTGGAGGGTGCCCCTGACTGGTGGGGGGTGGGGGTGCAGGGAGACATGAGTGGGGGCCTGGGGGCGGGTGGCCCACAGTGCTGGGGGATGGGGGTGCTGGGAGACATGAGTTGGACATGAGTGGGGGCCTGGTGGTGGGTGCACCACAGTGATGGGGGGTGGGGGTGCAGGGGGACATGAGTGGGGGCCTGGTGGAGGGTGCCCTACAGTGCTGGGGGGTGGGGGTGCTGGGAGACATGAGTTGGACATGAGTGGGGGTCTGGTGGAGGGTGCCCCTGGATGCAGGGGGGTGGGGGTGCTGGGAGGCATGAGTGGGGGCCTGGTGGAGGGTGCCCCTGGATGCAGGGGGGTGGGGGTGCAGGGAGACATGAGTGGGGGCCTGGTGGAGGGTGCCCCTGGATGCAGGGGGGTGGGGGTGCTGGGAGACATGAGTGGGGGCCTGGTGGAGGGTGCACCACAGTGCTCGGGGGTGGGGGTGCAGGGAGACATGAGTGGGGGCCTGGTGGAGGGTTCCCCTGGATGCAGGGGGCTGGGGGTGCAGGTAGACATGAGTGGGGGCCTGGTGGAGGGTGCCCCTGGATGCAGGGGGGTGGGGGTGCTGGGAGACATGAGTTGGACATGAGTGGGGGCCTGGTGGAGGGTGGCCCTGACTGGTGGGGGTGGGGGTGCAGGGAGACATGAGTGGGGGCCTGGTGGAGGGTGCCCCTGGATGCAGGGGGGTGGGGGTGCTGGGAGACATGAGTGGGGGCCTGGTGGAGGGTGCCCCTGGATACAGGGTGGTGGGGGTGCAGGGGGACATGAGTGGGGGCCTGGTGGAGGGTGCCCATGACTGGTGGGGGGTTGGGGGTGCAGGGAGACATGAGTGGGGGCCTGGTGGAGGGTGCACCACAGTGCTGGGGGTCGGGGTGCAGGAGGACAATGAATGGGGGCCTGGGTGCCCCAGACTGGTGGGGGGGTGGGGGTGCTGGGAGACATGAGTGGGGGCCTGGTGGAGGGTGCCCATGACTGGTGGGGGGGTGGGGGTGCAGGGAGACATGAGTGGGGGCCTGGTGGAGAGTGCCCTACAGTGCTGGGAGGTGGGGTGCAGGGGGACATGAGTGGGGGCCTGGTGGAGGGTGCACCCACAGTGCTGGGGGGTGGGGGTGCAGGGGGACATGAGTGGGTGCCTGGTGGAGGGTGCCCCTGACTGGTGGGGGGTGGGGGTGCAGGGAGACATGAGTGGGGGCCTGGGGGCGGGTGGCCCACAGTGCTGGGGGATGGGGGTGCTGGGAGACATGAGTTGGACATGAGTGGGGGCCTGGTGGTGGGTGCACCACAGTGATGGGGGGTGGGGGTGCAGGGGGACATGAGTGGGGGCCTGGTGGAGGGTGCCCTACAGTGCTGGGGGGTGGGGGTGCTGGGAGACATGAGTTGGACATGAGTGGGGGTCTGGTGGAGGGTGCCCCTGGATGCAGGGGGTGGGGGTGCTGGGAGGCATGAGTGGGGGCCTGGTGGAGGGTGCCCCTGGATGCAGGGGGGTGGGGGTGCAGGGAGACATGAGTGGGGGCCTGGTGGAGGGTGCCCCTGGATGCAGGGGGGTGGGGGTGCTGGGAGACATGAGTGGGGGCCTGGTGGAGGGTGCACCACAGTGCTCGGGGGTGGGGGTGCAGGGAGACATGAGTGGGGGCCTGGTGGAGGGTTCCCCTGGATGCAGGGGGCTGGGGGTGCAGGTAGACATGAGTGGGGGGCCTGGTGGAGGGTGCCCCTGGATGCAGGGGGGTGGGGGTGCTGGGAGACATGAGTTGGACATGAGTGGGGGCCTGGTGGAGGGTGGCCCTGACTGGTGGGGGTGGGGGTGCAGGGAGACATGAGTGGGGGCCTGGTGGAGGGTGCCCCTGGATGCAGGGGGGTGGGGGTGCTGGGAGACATGAGTGGGGGCCTGGTGGAGGGTGCCCCTGGATACAGGGTGGTGGGGGTGCAGGGGGACATGAGTGGGGGCCTGGTGGAGGGTGCCCATGACTGGTGGGGGGTTGGGGGTGCAGGGAGACATGAGTGGGGGCCTGGTGGAGGGTGCACCACAGTGCTGGGGGTCGGGGTGCAGGAGGACATGAATGGGGGCCTGGTGGAGGGTGCCCCAGACTGGTGGGGGGGTGGGGGTGCTGGGAGACATGAGTGGGGGCCTGGTGGAGGGTGCCCATGACTGGTGGGGGGGTGGGGGTGCAGGGAGACATGAGTGGGGGGCTGGGGGAGGGTGGCCCACAGTGCTGGGGGGTGGGGGTGCTGGGAGACATGAGCTGGACATGAGTGGGGGCCTGGTGGTGGGTGCACCACAGTGATGGGGGGTGGGGGTGCAGGGGGACATGAGTGGGGGCCTGCGGGAGGGTGCCCTACAGTGCTGGGGGGTGGGGGTGCTGGGAAACATGAGTTGGACATGAGTGGGGGCCTGGTGGAGGGTGGCCCTGACTGGTGGGGGGTGGGGGTGCAGGGAGACATGAGTGGGGGCCTGGTGGGGGGTGCACCACAGTGCTAGGGGGTGGGGGTGCAGGGAGACATGAGTGGGGGCCTGGTGGACGGTGCCCCTGGATGCAGGGGGGTGGGGGTGCAGGGAGACTTGAGTGGGGGCCTGGTGGAGTGTGCTCCTGACTGGTGGGGGGTGGGGTGCTGGGAGACATGAGTGGGGGCCTGGTGGAGGGTGCCCCTGGATGCAGGGGGGTGGGGATGCTGGGAGACATGAGTTGGACATGAGTGGGGGCCTGGTGGAGGGTGGCCCTGACTGGTGGAGAGTGGGGGTGCAGGGAGACATGAGTGGGGGCCTGGGGGAAGGTGGCCCACAGTGCTGGGGGGGTGGGGGTGCTGGGAGACATGAGTTGGACATGAGTGGGGGCCCTGGTGGTGGGTGCCACAGTGATGGGGGGTGGGGGTGCAGGGAGACATGAGTGGGGGACTGGTGGAGGGTGCCCCTGGATGCAGGGGGGTGGGGGTGTAGGGGGACATGAGCGGGGGCCTGGTGGAGGGTGCCCTACAGTGCTGGGGGGTGGGGGTGCAGTGAGACATGAGTTCGACATGAGTGGGGGCCTGGCGGAGCGTGGCCCTGACTGGTGGGGGGTGGGGGTGCTGGGAGACATGAGTGGGGGCCTGTTGGAGGGTGCCCTGGATGCAGGGGGGTGGGGGTGCAGGGAGACATGAGTGGGGGCCTGGTGGAGGGTGCCCCTGGATGCAGGAGGGTGGGGGTGCAGGGAGACATGAGTGGGGCCTGGTGGAGGGTGCCCCTGGATGCAGGGGGGTGGGGGTGCAGGGAGACATGAGTGGGGCCTGGTGGAGGGTGCCCCTGGATGCAGGGGGTGGGGGTGCTGGGAGACATGAGTGGGGGCCTGGTGGAGGGTGCACCACAGTGCTGGGGGGTGGGGGTGCAGGGGGACATGAGTGGGGGCCTGGTGGAGGGTGCCCCTGACTGGTGGGGGGTGGTGGTGCTGTGAGACATGAGTGGGGGCCTGGTGGAGGGTGCCCCTGGATTCAGGGGGTGGGGGTGCAGGGAGACATGAGTGGGGGTCTGGTGGAGGGTGCCCCTGACTGGTGGGGGGTGGGGGTGCAGGGAGACATGAGTGGGGGCATGGGGGAGGGTGGCCCACAGTGCTGGGGGGTGGGGGTGCTGGGAGACATGAGTTGGACATGAGTGGGGGCCTGGTGGTGGGTGCACCACAGTGATGGGTGGTGGGGGTGCAGGGGGACATGAGTGGGGACCTGGTGGAGGGTGCCCTACAGTGCTGGGGGATGGGGGTGCTGGGAGACATGAGTTGGACATGAGTGGGGGTCTGGTGGAGGGTGGCCCTGACTGGTGGGGGTGGGGCTGCAGGGAGACATGAGTGGGGGCCTGGTGGAGGGTGCACCACAGTGCTGGGGGGTGGGGGTGCAGGGAGACATGAGTGGGGGCCTGGTGGAGGGTGCCCCTGGATGCAGGGGGTGGGGGTGCTGGGAGACATGAGTGGGCGCCTGGTGGAGGGTGCCCCTGGATGCAGAGGGGTGGGGGTGCAGGGAGACATGAGTGGGGGCCTGGTGGAGGGTGCCCCTGGATGCAGGGGGGTGAGGGTGCTGGGAGACATAAGTGGGGGCCTGGTGGAGGGTGCCCCTGACTGGTGGGGGGTGGGGGTGCTGGAAGGCATGAGTAGGGGCCTGGTGGAGGGTGCCCCTGACTGGTGGGGGTGGGGCTGCAGGGAGACATGAGTGGGGGCCTGGTGGAGGGTGCACCACAGTGCTGGGGGGTGGGGGTGCAGGGAGACATGAGTGGGGGCCTGGTGGAGGGTGCCCCTGGATGCAGGGGGTGGGGGTGCAGGGAGACATGAGTGGGCGCCTGGTGGAGGGTGCCCCTGGATGCAGGGGGGTGGGGGTGCAGGGAGACATGAGTGGGGGCCTGGTGGAGGGTGCCCCTGGATGCAGGGGGGTGAGGGTGCTGGGAGACATGAGTGGGGGCCTGGTGGAGGGTGCCCCTGACTGGTGGGGGGTGGGGGTGCTGGGAGGCATGAGTAGGGGCCTGGTGGAGGGTGCCCCTGGATGCAGGGGCGTGGGGGTGAAGGGGGACATGAGGGGGGGCCTGGTGGAGGGTGCCCTACAGTGCTGGGAGGTGGGGGTGCAGGGGGACATGAGTGGGGGCCTGGTGGAGGGTGCACCACAGTGCTGGGGGGTGGGGGTGCAGGGGGACATGAGTGGGGGCCTGGTGGAGGGTGCCCCTGGATGCAGGGGGTGGGGGTGCAGGGAGACATGAGTGGGGGTCTGGTGGAGGGTGCCCCTGACTGTTGGGGGGTGGCGGTGCAGGGAGACATGAGTGGGGGCCTGGGGGAGGGTGGCCCACAGTGCTGGGGGGTGGGGGTGCTGGGAGACATGAGTTGGACATGAGTGGGGGCCTGGTGGTGGGTGCACCACAGTGATGGGGGGTGGGGGTGCAGGGGGACATGAGTGGGGGCCTGGTGGAGGGTGCCCTACAGTGCTGGGGGGTGGGGGTGCTGGGAGACATGAGTTGGACATGAGTGGGGGCCTGGTGGCGGGTGGCCCCTAACTGGTGGGGAGTGGGGGTGCAGGGAGACATGAGTGGGGGCCTGGTGGTGGGTGCACCACAGTGCTCGGGGGTGGGGGTGCAGGGAGACATGAGTGGGGGCCTGGTGGAGGGTGCCCCTGAATGCAGGGGGCTGGGGGTGCAGGGAGACATGAGTGGGGGCCTGGTGGAGGGTGCCCCTGGATGCAGGGGGTGGGGGTGCTGGGAGACATGAGTGGGGGCCTGGTGGAGGGTGCACCACAGTGCTCGGGGGTGGGGGTGCAGGGAGACATGAGTGGGGGCCTGGTGGAGGGTGCCCCTGGATGAAGGGGGCTGGGGGTGCAGGGAGACATGAGTGGGGGCCTGGTGGAGGGTGCCCCTGGATGCAGGGGGGTGGGGGTGCTGGGAGACATGAGTTGGACATGAGTGGGGGCCTGGTGGAGGGTGGCCCTGACTGGTGGGGGTGTGGGTGCAGGGAGACATGAGTGGGGGCCTGGTGGAGGGTGCCCCTGGATGCAGGGGTGTGGGGGTGCTGGGAGACATGAGTGGGGGCCTGGTGGAGGGTGCCCCTGGATGCAGGGTGGTGGGGGTGCAGGAGGACATGAGTGGGGGCCTGGTGGAGGGTGCACCACAGTGCTGGGGGGGTCGGGGTGCAGGAGGACATGAATGGGGGCCTGGTGGAGGGTGCCCCTGACTGGTGGGGGGGTGGGGGTGCTGGGAGACATGAGTGGGGGCCTAGTGGAGGGTGCCCCTGACTGGTGGGGGGTGGGGGTGCAGGGAGACATGAGTGGGGGTCTGGGGGAGGGTGGCCCACAGTGCTGGGGGGTGGGGGTGCTGGGAGACATGAGCTGGACATGAGTGGGGGCCTGGTGGTGGGTGCACCACAGTGATGGGGGGTGGGGGTGCAGGGGGACATGAGTGGGGGCCTGCTGGAGGGTGCCCTACAGTGCTGGGGGGTGGGGGTGCTTGGAAACATGAGTTGGACATGAGTGGGGGCCTGGTGGAGGGTGGCCCTGACTGGTGGGGGGTGGGGGTGCAGGGAGACATGAGTGGGGGCCTGGTGGGGGGTGCACCACAGTGCTAGGGGGTGGGGGTGCAGGGAGACATGAGTGGGGGCCTGGTGGACGGTGCCCCTGGATGCAGGGGGGTGGGGGTGCAGGGAGACATGAGTGGGGGCCTGGTGGAGGGTGCCCCTGGATGCAGGGGGGTGGGGGTGCTGGGAGACATGAGTGGGGGCCTGGTGGAGTGTGCCCCTGACTGGTGGGGGGTGGGGTGCTGGGAGACATGAGTGGGGGCCTGGTGGAGGGTGCCCCTGGATGCAGGGGTTTGGGGATGCTGGGAGACATGAGTTGGACATGAGTGGGGGCCTGGTGGAGGGTGGCCCTGACTGGTGGGGGGTGGGGGTGCAGGGAGACATGAGTGGGGGCCTGGGGGAAGGTGGCCCACAGTGCTGGGGGGTGGGGGTGCTGGGAGACATGAGTTGGACATGAGTGGGGGCCTGGTGGTGGGTGCACCACAGTGATGGGGGGTGGGGGTGCAGGGAGACATGAGTGGGGGACTGGTGGAGGGTGCCCTTGGATGCAGGGGCGTGGGGGTGAAGGGGGACATGAGTGGGGGCCTGGTGGAGGGTGCCCTACAGTGCTGGGAGGTGGGGGTGCAGGGGGACATGAGTGGGGGCCTGGTGGAGGGTGCACCACAGTGCTGGGGGGTGGGGGTGCAGGGGGACATGAGTGGGGGCCTGGTGGAGGGTGCCCCTGACTGGTGGGGGTGGGGGTGCAGGGAGACATGAGTGGGGGCCTGGGGGCGGGTGGCCCACAGTGCTGGGGGATGGGGGTGCTGGGAGACATGAGTTGGACATGAGTGGGGGCCTGGTGGTGGGTGCACCACAGTGATGGGGGGTGGGGGTGCAGGGGGACATGAGTGGGGGCCTGGTGGAGGGTGCCCTACAGTGCTGGGGGGTGGGGGTGCTGGGAGACATGAGTTGGACATGAGTGGGGGTCTGGTGGAGGGTGCCCCTGGATGCAGGGGGGTGGGGGTGCTGGGAGGCATGAGTGGGGGCCTGGTGGAGGGTGCCCCTGGATGCAGGGGGGTGGGGGTGCAGGGAGACATGAGTGGGGGCCTGGTGGAGGGTGCCCCTGGATGCAGGGGGGTGGGGGTGCTGGGAGACATGAGTGGGGGCCTGGTGGAGGGTGCACCACAGTGCTCGGGGGTGGGGGTGCAGGGAGACATGAGTGGGGGCCTGGTGGAGGGTTCCCCTGGATGCAGGGGGCTGGGGGTGCAGGTAGACATGAGTGGGGGCCTGGTGGAGGGTGCCCCTGGATGCAGGGGGGTGGGGGTGCTGGGAGACATGAGTTGGACATGAGTGGGGGCCTGGTGGAGGGTGGCCCTGACTGGTGGGGGTGGGGGTGCAGGGAGACATGAGTGGGGGCCTGGTGGAGGGTGCCCCTGGATGCAGGGGGGTGGGGGTGCTGGGAGACATGAGTGGGGGCCTGGTGGAGGGTGCCCCTGGATACAGGGTGGTGGGGGTGCAGGGGGACATGAGTGGGGGCCTGGTGGAGGGTGCCCATGACTGGTGGGGGGTTGGGGGTGCAGGGAGACATGAGTGGGGGCCTGGTGGAGGGTGCACCACAGTGCTGGGGGTCGGGGTGCAGGAGGACATGAATGGGGGCCTGGTGGAGGGTGCCCCAGACTGGTGGGGGGGTGGGGGTGCTGGGAGACATGAGTGGGGGCCTGGTGGAGGGTGCCCATGACTGGTGGGGGGGTGGGGGTGCAGGGAGACATGAGTGGGGGGCTGGGGGAGGGTGGCCCACAGTGCTGGGGGGTGGGGGTGCTGGGAGACATGAGCTGGACATGAGTGGGGGCCTGGTGGTGGGTGCACCACAGTGATGGGGGGTGGGGGTGCAGGGGGACATGAGTGGGGGCCTGCGGGAGGGTGCCCTACAGTGCTGGGGGGTGGGGGTGCTGGGAAACATGAGTTGGACATGAGTGGGGGCCTGGTGGAGGGTGGCCCTGACTGGTGGGGGGTGGGGGTGCAGGGAGACATGAGTGGGGGCCTGGTGGGGGGTGCACCACAGTGCTAGGGGGTGGGGGTGCAGGGAGACATGAGTGGGGGCCTGGTGGACGGTGCCCCTGGATGCAGGGGGGTGGGGGTGCAGGGAGACTTGAGTGGGGGCCTGGTGGAGGGTGCCCCTGGATGCAGGGGGGTGGGGGTGCTGGGAGACATGAGTGGGGGCCTGGTGGAGTGTGCTCCTGACTGGTGGGGGGTGGGGTGCTGGGAGACATGAGTGGGGGCCTGGTGGAGGGTGCCCCTGGATGCAGGGGGGTGGGGATGCTGGGAGACATGAGTTGGACATGAGTGGGGGCCTGGTGGAGGGTGGCCCTGACTGGTGGAGAGTGGGGGTGCAGGGAGACATGAGTGGGGGCCTGGGGGAAGGTGGCCCACAGTGCTGGGGGTGGGGGTGCTGGGAGACATGAGTTGGACATGAGTGGGGGCCTGGTGGTGGGTGCACCACAGTGATGGGGGGTGGGGGTGCAGGGAGACATGAGTGGGGGACTGGTGGAGGGTGCCCCTGGATGCAGGGGGGTGGGGGTGTAGGGGGACATGAGCGGGGGCCTGGTGGAGGGTGCCCTACAGTGCTGGGGGGTGGGGGTGCAGTGAGACATGAGTTCGACATGAGTGGGGGCCTGGCGGAGCGTGGCCCTGACTGGTGGGGGGTGGGGGTGCTGGGAGACATGAGTGGGGGCCTGTTGGAGGGTGCCCTGGATGCAGGGGGGTGGGGGTGCAGGGAGACATGAGTGGGGGCCTGGTGGAGGGTGCCCCTGGATGCAGGAGGGTGGGGGTGCAGGGAGACATGAGTGGGGCCTGGTGGAGGGTGCCCCTGGATGCAGGGGGGTGGGGGTGCAGGGAGACATGAGTGGGGCCTGGTGGAGGGTGCCCCTGGATGCAGGGGGTGGGGGTGCTGGGAGACATGAGTGGGGGCCTGGTGGAGGGTGCACCACAGTGCTGGGGGGTGGGGGTGCAGGGGGACATGAGTGGGGGCCTGGTGGAGGGTGCCCCTGACTGGTGGGGGGTGGTGGTGCTGTGAGACATGAGTGGGGGCCTGGTGGAGGGTGCCCCTGGATTCAGGGGGTGGGGGTGCAGGGAGACATGAGTGGGGGTCTGGTGGAGGGTGCCCCTGACTGGTGGGGGGTGGGGGTGCAGGGAGACATGAGTGGGGGCATGGGGGAGGGTGGCCCACAGTGCTGGGGGGTGGGGGTGCTGGGAGACATGAGTTGGACATGAGTGGGGGCCTGGTGGTGGGTGCACCACAGTGATGGGTGGTGGGGGTGCAGGGGGACATGAGTGGGGACCTGGTGGAGGGTGCCCTACAGTGCTGGGGGATGGGGGTGCTGGGAGACATGAGTTGGACATGAGTGGGGGTCTGGTGGAGGGTGGCCCTGACTGGTGGGGGTGGGGCTGCAGGGAGACATGAGTGGGGGCCTGGTGGAGGGTGCACCACAGTGCTGGGGGGTGGGGGTGCAGGGAGACATGAGTGGGGGCCTGGTGGAGGGTGCCCCTGGATGCAGGGGGTGGGGGTGCTGGGAGACATGAGTGGGCGCCTGGTGGAGGGTGCCCCTGGATGCAGAGGGGTGGGGGTGCAGGGAGACATGAGTGGGGGCCTGGTGGAGGGTGCCCCTGGATGCAGGGGGGTGAGGGTGCTGGGAGACATAAGTGGGGGCCTGGTGGAGGGTGCCCCTGACTGGTGGGGGGTGGGGGTGCTGGAAGGCATGAGTAGGGGCCTGGTGGAGGGTGCCCCTGACTGGTGGGGGTGGGGCTGCAGGGAGACATGAGTGGGGGCCTGGTGGAGGGTGCACCACAGTGCTGGGGGGTGGGGGTGCAGGGAGACATGAGTGGGGGCCTGGTGGAGGGTGCCCCTGGATGCAGGGGGTGGGGGTGCAGGGAGACATGAGTGGGCGCCTGGTGGAGGGTGCCCCTGGATGCAGGGGGGTGGGGGTGCAGGGAGACATGAGTGGGGGCCTGGTGGAGGGTGCCCCTGGATGCAGGGGGGTGAGGGTGCTGGGAGACATGAGTGGGGGCCTGGTGGAGGGTGCCCCTGACTGGTGGGGGGTGGGGGTGCTGGGAGGCATGAGTAGGGGCCTGGTGGAGGGTGCCCCTGGATGCAGGGGCGTGGGGGTGAAGGGGGACATGAGGGGGGGCCTGGTGGAGGGTGCCCTACAGTGCTGGGAGGTGGGGGTGCAGGGGGACATGAGTGGGGGCCTGGTGGAGGGTGCACCACAGTGCTGGGGGGTGGGGGTGCAGGGGGACATGAGTGGGGGCCTGGTGGAGGGTGCCCCTGGATGCAGGGGGTGGGGGTGCAGGGAGACATGAGTGGGGGTCTGGTGGAGGGTGCCCCTGACTGTTGGGGGGTGGCGGTGCAGGGAGACATGAGTGGGGGCCTGGGGGAGGGTGGCCCACAGTGCTGGGGGGTGGGGGTGCTGGGAGACATGAGTTGGACATGAGTGGGGGCCTGGTGGTGGGTGCACCACAGTGATGGGGGGTGGGGGTGCAGGGGGACATGAGTGGGGGCCTGGTGGAGGGTGCCCTACAGTGCTGGGGGGTGGGGGTGCTGGGAGACATGAGTTGGACATGAGTGGGGGCCTGGTGGCGGGTGGCCCTAACTGGTGGGGAGTGGGGGTGCAGGGAGACATGAGTGGGGGCCTGGTGGTGGGTGCACCACAGTGCTCGGGGGTGGGGGTGCAGGGAGACATGAGTGGGGGCCTGGTGGAGGGTGCCCCTGAATGCAGGGGGCTGGGGGTGCAGGGAGACATGAGTGGGGGCCTGGTGGAGGGTGCCCCTGGATGCAGGGGGTGGGGGTGCTGGGAGACATGAGTGGGGGCCTGGTGGAGGGTGCACCACAGTGCTCGGGGGTGGGGGTGCAGGGAGACATGAGTGGGGGCCTGGTGGAGGGTGCCCCTGGATGAAGGGGGCTGGGGGTGCAGGGAGACATGAGTGGGGGCCTGGTGGAGGGTGCCCCTGGATGCAGGGGGGTGGGGGTGCTGGGAGACATGAGTTGGACATGAGTGGGGGCCTGGTGGAGGGTGGCCCTGACTGGTGGGGGTGTGGGTGCAGGGAGACATGAGTGGGGGCCTGGTGGAGGGTGCCCCTGGATGCAGGGGTGTGGGGGTGCTGGGAGACATGAGTGGGGGCCTGGTGGAGGGTGCCCCTGGATGCAGGGTGGTGGGGGTGCAGGAGGACATGAGTGGGGGCCTGGTGGAGGGTGCACCACAGTGCTGGGGGGGTCGGGGTGCAGGAGGACATGAATGGGGGCCTGGTGGAGGGTGCCCCTGACTGGTGGGGGGGTGGGGGTGCTGGGAGACATGAGTGGGGGCCTAGTGGAGGGTGCCCCTGACTGGTGGGGGGTGGGGGTGCAGGGAGACATGAGTGGGGGTCTGGGGGAGGGTGGCCCACAGTGCTGGGGGGTGGGGGTGCTGGGAGACATGAGCTGGACATGAGTGGGGGCCTGGTGGTGGGTGCACCACAGTGATGGGGGGTGGGGGTGCAGGGGGACATGAGTGGGGGCCTGCTGGAGGGTGCCCTACAGTGCTGGGGGGTGGGGGTGCTTGGAAACATGAGTTGGACATGAGTGGGGGCCTGGTGGAGGGTGGCCCTGACTGGTGGGGGGTGGGGGTGCAGGGAGACATGAGTGGGGGCCTGGTGGGGGGTGCACCACAGTGCTAGGGGGTGGGGGTGCAGGGAGACATGAGTGGGGGCCTGGTGGACGGTGCCCCTGGATGCAGGGGGGTGGGGGTGCAGGGAGACATGAGTGGGGGCCTGGTGGAGGGTGCCCCTGGATGCAGGGGGGTGGGGGTGCTGGGAGACATGAGTGGGGGCCTGGTGGAGTGTGCCCCTGACTGGTGGGGGGTGGGGTGCTGGGAGACATGAGTGGGGGCCTGGTGGAGGGTGCCCCTGGATGCAGGGGTTTGGGGATGCTGGGAGACATGAGTTGGACATGAGTGGGGGCCTGGTGGAGGGTGGCCCTGACTGGTGGGGGGTGGGGGTGCAGGGAGACATGAGTGGGGGCCTGGGGGAAGGTGGCCCACAGTGCTGGGGGGTGGGGGTGCTGGGAGACATGAGTTGGACATGAGTGGGGGCCTGGTGGTGGGTGCACCACAGTGATGGGGGGTGGGGGTGCAGGGAGACATGAGTGGGGGACTGGTGGAGGGTGCCCTTGGATGCAGGGGGCTGGGGGTGTAGGGGGACATGAGCGGGGGCCTGGTGGAGGGTGCCCTACAGTGCTGGGCGGTGGGGGTGCGGGGAGACATGAGTTGGACATGAGTGGGGGCCTGGTGGAGGGTGGCCCTGACTGGTGGGGGGTGGGGGTGCTTGGAGACATGAGTGGGGGCCTGTTGGAGGGTGCCCTGGATGCAGGGGGGTGGGGGTGCAGGGAGACATGAGTGGGGGCCTGGTGGAGGGTGCCCCTGGATGCAGGAGGGTGGTGGTGCAGGGAGACATGAGTCGGGCCTGGTGGAGGGTGCCCCTGGATGCAGGCGGGTGGGGGTGCAGGGAAACATGAGTGGGGCCTGGTGGAGGGTGCCCCTGGATACAGGGGGTGGGGGTGCTGGGAGACATGAGTGGGGGCCTGGTGGAGGGTGCACCACAGTGCTGGGGGGTGGGGGTGCAGGGGGACATGAGTGGGGGCCTGGTGGAGGGTGCCCCTGACTGGTGGGGGGTGGGGGTGCTGGGAGACATGAGTGGGGGCCTGGTGGAGGGTGCCCCTGGATGCAGGGGGTGGGGGTGCAGGGAGACATGAGTGGGGGTCTGGTGGAGGGTGCCCCTGTCTGGTGGGGGGTGGGGGTGCAGGGAGACATGAGTGGGGGCCTGGAGGAGGGTGGCCCACAGTGCTGGGGGGTGGGGGTGCTGGGAGACATGAGTTGGACATGAGTGGGGGCCTGGTGGTGGGTGCACCACAGTGATGGGTGGTGGGGGTGCAGGGGGACATGAGTGGGGACCTGGTGGAGGGTGCCCTACAGTGCTGGGGGGTGGGGGTGCTGGGAGACATGAGTTGGACATGAGTGGGGGCCTGGTGGAGGGTGGCCCTGACTGGTGGGGATGGGGCTGCAAGGAGACATGAGTGGGGGGGCCTGGTGGAGGGTGCCCCTGGATGCAGGGGGGTGGGGGTGCTGGGAGACATGAGTGGGGGCCTGGTGGAGGGTGCCCTACAGTGCTGGGCGGTGGGGGTGCTGGGAGACATGAGTTGGACATGAGTGGGGGTGTCATGATCTCTGCTTCCAAAAGGTCAGGGTTTTCCCAACTCCCTTGGAAGCAGATTCATAACCCAGGTTCCGAGTGCCAACCAGTCCCAATTGGGACCTTTTGGACCCAGTCCTGGCGCCAGTGGCACCAGGCTCATAAATATGCCCAGTCCCAGCGCTGGAAGCGCCGGGCTCATAATGCTTGGGTGGACTTACCTGCAGCAGACCATGCTGCTTACTTGCCTGCCAGTTGAGCCTCTGATCCTCTTCTGTTTGGAACTACTTTTCCTGTTGGGTGGGGCAGGAGCCACTCCCTAGGTTCAGAACACTGGAACTCTTCTGGAAAGCAGGAACTCTTTTCTTACCTAGGCGTGGCTGTGGAAGGAGACACCTAAGCACTAAAGGAGGCTATTTAAACCACACCCGATGGATGAATCTTGCTTTGCGTTATTCTGCATCCTCTGCAGCAGAACGCTCATCGTGTCTTCTGCATCTGATCCTGGGCCTAAGGGAAGAGGCTTACCATCCTGAATCCAGTCTTCAGCAACACCTATAAAGACAAGAAAGAACAGGTTAGCATTACGGTCTTCAGTGACAGCTCTTCACTTACCTGGGCCATCGGCTGTCACCAACGCCTCGCGCTGCATTCTGAAAGACAAAGGCTTACCTACTCTTCGTGCGCTCCGGAGGTCTTCACACTGCATTCCGGCATCTGAAAGACAAAAGCTTACCAACTCTTCGCACGCTCCGGAGGCCTTCGGCGCTGCATTCCGCATCTGAAAGACAAAACAAGGTGCGTTTAAAGACATTGGGGAACTTTAATACTCACGTGCCATTACTCCTTTCCACATCTAACCCAGTGGGTATTCCGGCACCCTGCAGCCGCTCCGAACTTGTACCTGCAAAATAAAAAGACAGTTAGAGTGCATCGTGAAGCAGGCAACAAGCGCTTACTTACGTGCTTCCAGGCGCTTCTATTCATCACACGGGCTCCATCTTCAACTCACTTCAGCCCGTCATCCACCATCGCCGGAACCCTGCAAAACAAGAGACATCATTACTAAAGACTTTAAAGACATTAGAATTACTCGAAAACTACCGTTCGTGCAGTAAACGACGGACAGCAGTCCTCTGAAGTCAAGAGGCCTGCTCCCCTTATCCAGTGAAGAAACTGGTTACAGCACCCTGCCCCGAGGCAGATGGAGAGCACGGCGTTCACTTACCTAAGGTGAGAGCGTTAACCTTCGGGGTTCTACAGGAGAAGAGAAAGGGAAGAAGAGAGAGACATTCAATAACCCAGTTCATTAATCCCATATTTTCTATCTGCAGACATCTTACCCTTCGAGTCAAACATACAGTGCACAGAGGTCCAGCCCAAAGAGCCAGCCGTGTGTTACACGTCACCTTTGAAGATACGGTATACGCCCAGTCAAGACCGGCGCCTCTACGGGAATCAGGTGAGCGTTACAGAACGCAAAGCCTACCACAAAACTCCCGTCCAGGCGCTATGGAAACCTCGGATACCGACCAACTAGCCCAGTTACTTGGGGAACTAAGGGCAGAAGTGCATGCAGCCCGTCAGGAAACAAACGCTCTAAGAAGGGAACTGATTATTTCCAAGGAGCGAACAGATGATCTCGCTAGACAATTGCTACAGTCACAAGCCGGACAGACCCCGTTACCCGCATCTGGGGGAAATCTTCCTTCTACATCCTCTATGAATCCAGTGCAGATCAACCTACCTGGGAATGTACCTCTGGCTCCGCCCGAACGATTTTCTGGTGACCCAAAGAGGTTTGCAGTATTTATCAATCAGTGGCGGTTGCATTTCTTATGCCGGCCAGCAGCCTTTCCAACTGATCAAGCTAAAGTAGCTTTCGTGCTTTCGTACCTTAGTGGCAATGCGGCAGACTGGTCGATCCCTCTAGTAAATCAAGATGATCCGGTCCTCCATGATTTTCAAGCTTTTCAGCTCAGTATGGAAAAACTGTTCGCAAGACATTCACAGGGGCAGGCCTTGGACAATGAGCTTCTTTCGTTGCGACAAGGTAATGAAGACCTTTTGGTTTATATTGCGTATTTCAACAGACTAATAGTGGAAACTCAATGGCCTGAGGACAAAAGGATTACGCTGTTTTATAGAGGTCTACGTGGAGAGCTCAAAGATGTGTTAGCCCAAGTAGTGAATCCCCCACAAGTTTGTTCAGTCTATATAGACTTAGTCGTTCAAATAGATCACAGACTGCTGAACAGGAAGGCCGATCGTTCCAAGTTTGATGCTCGAGTATTTTCCAAACCGCCAACTCCTTCCAAAGGAGTAGACTCCGGGGAAATCATGCAAATAGGGGGTCTGAAAGGTCCTCTAACACAAAAGGAGCGGGAAAGGAGAAAACAGTTGCAATTATGCCTCTATTGCGGAAACTCAGGGCACTTTCTTCGAGACTGTCCGGTGAAACCTGCTAAGAAGGCAGTAGGAGCTGCAGTTACCAAAGTTACAAACTCTGAGCAGGGAAACGACCTCGCCCGACAAGAATAGAGGTCCTCTTGCCGAGCGTGAAAACCAGTTCCGTGACCTCGCATTTCGTGATACCTATGGTCCTCAGTAGCCCTGATAATCCGGATCGATTACATGCAATTGAAGCTTACGTCGACAGCGGTGCCATCGGCAATTATGTGGATCATGAAATGGTTTTGAGGATGAATCTAACTCTTTGTCCCAAGGCTGTAAAGGACGTCATTACTACGGTGGATGGTACGGAGATAGCCTCCGGGCCAGTAACGCATACCACTCAAGAAGTGACGCTAATAAATCAAGATGGACACCATGAGAAGATAGTGTTCGATGTGATCAAGGCCCCTCAGTTTCAGATTATTCTAGGAATACCTTGGTTAGAGAAACACAATCCTCTGATCGATTGGCGAGCAAGAACGGTCCAGTTTCCAGAATGTGTCTCTACTTGTCACCCTCCACCTGGTGTTGCACTGGCAGCAATTTCTTCAGAGACTCCCCAGTTACCTCCCGAATACCTAGAATACCAAGATGTTTTCCGGAAGGATCAGGCTAACTCTCTACCTCCTCATAGGTCTTATGACTGCCAGATAGACCTGATACCTGGATCTAGTCCTCCTTGTAGTAGAATGTATGCCCTCACCGAGCCTGAGAACCTTCACCTTCGACAATACCTGGATCAATACCTGGCAAATGGGTTTATTTGTCCTTCCAAGTCCCCTGCTTCTTCAGCTTTGTTCTTCGTTCCAAAAAAGGAAGGAGACCTTAGAACGTGTATAGATTATCGCTCCCTGAACCAGATCACCGTTAAGAATAGATATCCGTTACCTTTGATCCCTGAACTCCTGGACCAAGTCAGAAAAGCATGCATATATACAAAGCTGGATCTTAGAGGAGCTTACCACTTGGTACGAGTAAAAGAGGGCGATGAATGGAAGACGGCCTTCCGCACCAAGTATGGGCTATTTGAATATCAGGTCATGCCCTTCGGACTTTGCAATGCCCCGGCCGCCTTTCAATATTTTATGAACGATGTCCTCAGAGAGCTCATAGATGTGTGTGTTGTTGTTTACATTGACGACATCCTCGTTTATTCTTCATCGGAATCTGAACATCGGAAACACGTGAAAATGGTCCTCGAAAGATTGCGTCAACACAAACTTTTCGCTAAGTTGGAAAAATGTGTTTTCAACGTGACTGAAGTTGAATTCTTGGGATTCATATTATCACCTGGCGGAGTGCGTATGGATTCAAAGAAGGTCGATGCAGTTCTCAAATGGCCATCACCATCCTCCGTAAAAGGTGTGCAAAGCATGTTAGGCTTCGCTAACTTTTACCGCAAATTTATCCCCGAATTCTCTCGAATAGTCCAGCCCATCACTGCCTTGTTAAAGAAAAACAAACGTTTTGAATGGTCTACCGAGGCGGAACAAGCTTTCCAGGATTTGAAGACTAAATTTATCTCTGCACCAATCTTAAAACACCCTCGCCCCGAACCCCCCTACATCGTGGAAACTGATGCTTCAAGCCTTGCCATGGGGGCAGTTCTATCACAAAAGGACCCGGTAACCAATCAGTTGCATCCCGTGGCATTTTGGTCTCGCAAATTCTCGCCTCCTGAAATCAATTACACGATTACTGACAAGGAACTTCTGGCTATCAAGTCTGCCTTTAAGGCTTGGCGGCATTATCTGCTGGGGGCCCGACACACCGTTACTGTGATTACGGATCACCGAAACCTGCAATATTTGAAAACCGCAAAAGCCCAATCCTCTAGACAACTCCGTTGGGCATTATTCTTTGCCGAGTTTGACTTCATAATTACCTATCGACCTGGTACAAAAAACGGTAAAGCTGATGCCCTTTCTCGGATGGGAGTGGAAGAACACTTGATCAACCCTAAACCTGTACCAATCATTCCCGAACAAAGAATTCTGGGTGTAATCGCCACACAATCCATAGAGGAAGTTAAGGATAAAGCCAGGCAACTTGTAACTCCAGCAGACATACAGAATTGGCATCTGCAAGGAAAGGACTTTGCAGTAAAGGACAATTTATTGTATTTCCAAGAACGATTATACCTACCCAGCACAGATTTACAGAAAGAAGTAATCTCTTGTTATCACGATTCTTTAATGGAAGGACATCCCGGTATAGCCAAGACCTCAGAAAAGATCAAGCGCTACTTCTGGTGGCCGTCTTGGAAAAAAGATATCAGAGACTTTATAATGTCCTGTGGAGTATGCGCCCAAAACAAGAGTCAAAAGGAAAGACCAGCAGGCCTCTTACGCCCTATTGACATCCCACCTCGCCCTTGGCATACGCTTTCTATGGACTTCATCACCGATCTACCTCCATGCTCCGGATACAATACGATTCTAGTAATCGTGGACTTATTCTCCAAGATGGCGCATTTCATTCCGCTCAAAGGCTTGCCAACAGCAGCAACTCTGGCCCGAGAATTTCTCGAAAACATCGTCCGACTGCACGGTTTTCCTTCGGTTCTAATTTCGGATCGAGGTAGTCAATTTATTTCTCATTTTTGGCGAAGTTGCTGTCGGTCGGCTCAAATTGATGTGAGACTATCGACCAGTCACCACCCTCAGACCGACGGACAAACCGAGAGGACCAATCAAACTCTGGAACAGTATTTACGCTGCATGCTGCAACAAACTGAAAAAACTTGGAAAGACATCCTTTGGATAGCCGAATATGCCTACAATAACTCTGTCCATTCGGGAACTGGGAAAACCCCGTTTTTTCTTTTGTACGGCAGTCACCCTCGAACCTCGGAGTTGGATCCCCTCCAAGATCTTGAAACACCAGCAGTAGACTACCTGCATTCTACAATCACCCAAGCCTTTAAGGAAGCTGTTTCTCACCTTCAAAGGGCTAAAGAACAATACAAGAAAGGAGCAGATCAACATCGGAAGGAAGCCCCTCAATATCGAGTAGGGGATCAAGTCTGGTTATCCACCAAATATCTACCTCTAAAAGGGCCACGCACATTCAACCCAAGATACCTTGGTCCCTATTCCATCACTACCATAGTAAACCCAGTAGCAGTCAAGTTGGACTTGCCCCCGCACATGAAGATACATCCGGTCTTCCACGTCTCTCTATTAAAACCCGTGCAACCTCAAACCCGACTAACTAAATCTCCAAAACCTATCCTAGTTGATGGGGAACTCCAGTTTGAAGTCAAAAGCATTCTGGACTCCAAGATCTCCAAATCTAAACTATTTTACCTAATTGACTGGAAAGGCTACGGCCCCCAAGAGAGATCCTGGGAACCTGCTGAATATGTCCACGCTCCTCGCCTAATCAAAAGATTTCACCGAACATTTCCTGACAAGCCAAAACCCCCGGAGAAGCCCGGTTTGGGAGGGGCCTTGAGGGGGGGTACTGTCATGATCTCTGCTTCCAAAAGGTCAGGGTTTTCCCAACTCCCTTGGAAGCAGATTCATAACCCAGGTTCCGAGTGCCAACCAGTCCCAATTGGGACCTTTTGGACCCAGTCCTGGCGCCAGTGGCACCAGGCTCATAAATATGCCCAGTCCCAGCGCTGGAAGCGCCGGGCTCATAATGCTTGGGTGGACTTACCTGCAGCAGACCATGCTGCTTACTTGCCTGCCAGTTGAGCCTCTGATCCTCTTCTGTTTGGAACTACTTTTCCTGTTGGGTGGGGCAGGAGCCACTCCCTAGGTTCAGAACACTGGAACTCTTCTGGAAAGCAGGAACTCTTTTCTTACCTAGGCGTGGCTGTGGAAGGAGACACCTAAGCACTACAGGAGGCTATTTAAACCACACCCGATGGATGAATCTTGCTTTGCGTTATTCTGCATCCTCTGCAGCAGAACGCTCATTGTGTCTTCTGCATCTGATCCTGGGCCTAAGGGAAGAGGCTTACCATCCTGAATCCAGTCTTCAGCAACACCTATAAAGACAAGAAAGAACAGGTTAGCATTACGGTCTTCAGTGACAGCTCTTCACTTACCTGGGCCATCGGCTGTCACCAACGCCTCGCGCTGCATTCTGAAAGACAAAGGCTTACCTACTCTTTGTGCGCTCCGGAGGTCTTCACACTGCATTCCGGCATCTGAAAGACAAAAGCTTACCAACTCTTCGCACGCTCCGGAGGCCTTCGGCGCTGCATCCCGCATCTGAAAGACAAAACAAGGTGCGTTTAAAGACATTGGGGAACTTTAATACTCACGTGCCATTACTCCTTGCCACATCTAACCCAGTGGGTATTCCGGCACCCTGCAGCCGCTCCGAACTTGTACCTGCAAAATAAAAAGACAGTTAGAGCGCATCGTGAAGCAGGCAACAAGCGCTTACTTACGTGCTTCCAGGCGCTTCTATTCATCACACGGGCTCCATCTTCAACTCACTTCAGCCCGTCATCCACCATCGCCGGAACCCTGCAAAACAAGAGACATCATTACTAAAGACTTTAAAGACATTAGAATTACTCGAAAACTACCGTTCGTGCAGTAAACGACGGACAGCAGTCCTCTGAAGTCAAGAGGCCTGCTCCCCTTATCCAGTGAAGAAACTGGTTACAGCACCCTGCCCCGAGGCAGATGGAAAGCACGGCGTTCACTTACCTAAGGTGAGAGCGTTAACCTTCGGGGTTCTACAGGAGAAGAGAAAGGGAAGAAGAGAGAGACATTCAATAACCCAGTTCATTAATCCCATATTTTCTATCTGCAGACATCTTACCCTTCGAGTCAAACATACAGTGCACAGAGGTCCAGCCCAAAGAGCCAGCCGTGTGTTACACGTCACCTTTGAAGATACGGTATACGCCCAGTCAAGACCGGCGCCTCTACGGGAATCAGGTGAGCGTTACAGGGGGCCTGGTGGTGGGTGCACCACAGTGCTGGGGGGTGGGGGTAGAGGGGGACATGCGTTGGTGGGCAGTAGTGCAAGGTGACATGTGGGTTGGCTGGGGGGCACGGGCATGTTGGATGGGCTGCCAGCGGGACATGTGCAGGGTAGTCCCCTGTGGTGTGGGCCGCCTGCAGGGGCCGTGGAGGGTGTCGAGTGAACAGCTGGGAGGACCCACATGGCGGATTCACGTGTTGGACTGCCCGGCACCCCCGGAATCCACGTAGTATGCTGGATTTGCGTGTGGAATCACTTGCACCTTGGAATACACGTACCCTGCTGAAATCGCGTGTGGAACTTCCCGCGCACCTTGGAATACACGTACCCTGCTGAAATCGCGTGTGGAACTTTCCGCGCACCTTGGAATACACGTACCCTGCTGAAATCGCATGTGGAACTTCCCGCGCACCCCGAAATACACATACCCAGGGCAATCGCGTGTGGAACTTCCCGCGAACCCCGTAATACACGTACCCTGCTGATATCGCGTGTCAGACTACACGCGCAACCCTGATATACACGTACACAGGCAAATCGCACTGCTGGCGGGTGGGGGGGTGGTAGGAAGGAGTGGGGGCCTGGTGGAGGGTGCCCCTGGATGCTGGGGGGTGGGGGGGCTGGGAGACATGAGTGTGGGCCTGGTGGAGGGTACCCCTGGATGCAGGGGGGTGGGGGTGCAGGGAGACATGAGTGGGGGCCTGGTGGAGCGTGCCCCTGGATGCAGGGGGGTGGGGGTGCTGGGAGACATGGATGGGGGCCTGGTGGAGGGTGCACCACAGTGCTTGGGGGTGGGGGTGCAGGGGGACATGAGTGGGGGCCTGGTGGAGGGTGCCCCACAGTGCTGGGGGGTGGGGGTGCAGGGACACATGAGTGGGGGCCTGGTGGAGGGTGCCCCTGGATGCAGGGGGTGGGGGTGCTGGGAGACATGAGTGGGGGCCTGGTAGAGGGTGCCCCTGGATGCAGGGGGGTGGGGGTGCGGGGGGACATGAGTGGGGGCCTGGTGGAGGGTACCCCTGACTGGTGGGGGGTGGGGGTGCTGGGAGACATGAGTGGGGGCCTGGTGGAGGGTGCGCTACAGTGCTGGGGGGTGGGGGTGCTGGGAGACATGCGTTGGACATGAGTGGGGGCCTGGTGGTGGGTGGCCCTGACTGGTGGGGGTGGGGGTGCAGGGAGACATGAGTGGGGGCCTGGTGGAGGGTGCCCCTGGATGCAGGGGGATGGGGGTGCTGGGAGACATGAGTGGGGGCCTGGTGGAGGGTGCCCCTGGATGCAGGGTGGTGGGGGTACAGGGGGACATGAGTGGGGGCCTGGTGGAGGGTGCACCACAGTGCTGGGGGGTCGGGGTGAGGAGGACATGAGTGGGGGCCTGGTGGAGGGTGCCCCTGACAGGTGGGGGGGTGGGGGTGCTGGGAGACATGAGTGGGGGCCTGGTGGAGGGTGCCCCTGGATGCAGGGGGGTGGGGTGCAGGGAGACATGAGTGGGGGCCTGGTGGAGGGTGCCCCTGACTGGTGGGGGGTGGGGGTGCAGTGAGACATGCGTGGGGGCCTGGTGGAGGGTGCACCACAGTGCTGGGGGGTGGGGGTGCTGGGAGACATGAGTGGGGGCCTGGTGGAGGGTGCCCCTGGATGCAGGGGGGTGGGGGTGCAGGGAGACATGAGTGGGGGCCTGCTGGAGGGTGCCCCTGGATGCAGGGGGGTGAGGGTGCTGGGAGACATGAGTGGGGGCCTGGTGGAGGGTGCCCCTGACTGGTGGGGGGTGGGGGGTGCTGGGAGGCATGAGTAGGGGCCTGGTGGAGGGTGCCCCTGGATGCAGGGGCGTGGGGGTGAAGGGGGACATGAGTGGGGGCCTGGTGGAGGGTGCCCTACAGTGCTGGGAGGTGGGGGTGCAGGGGGACATGAGTGGGGGCCTGGTGGAGGGTGCACCACAGTGCTGGGGGGTGGGGGTGCAGGGGGACATGAGTGGGGGCCTGGTGGAGGGTGCCCCTGGATGCAGGGGGTGGGGGTGCAGGGAGACATGAGTGGGGGCCTGGGGGAGGGTGGCCCACAGTGCTGGGGGATGGGGGTGTTGGGAGACATGAGTTGGACATGAGTGGGGGCCTGGTGGTGGGTGCACCACAGTGATGGGGGGTGGGGGTGCAGGGGGACATGAGTGGGGGCCTGGTGGAGGGTGCCCTACAGTGCTGGGGGGTGGGGGTGCTGGGAGACATGAGTTGGACATGAGTGGGGGCCTGCTGGAGGGTGGCCCTAACTGGTGGGGAGTGGGGGTGCAGGGAGACATGAGTGGGGGCCTGGTGGAGGGTGCACCACAGTGCTCGGGGGTGGGGGTGCAGGGAGACATGAGTGGGGGCCTGGTGGAGGGTGCCCCTGGATGCAGGGGGTTGGGGGTGCAGGGAGACATGAGTGGGGCCTGGTGGAGGGTGCCACTGGATGCAGGGGGTGGGGGTGCTGGGAGACATGAGTGGGGGCCTGGTGGAGGATGCACCACAGTGCTCGGGGGTGGGGGTGCAGGGAGACATGAGTGGGGGCCTGGTGGAGGGTGCCCCTGGATGAAGGGGGCTGGGGGTGCAGGGAGACATGAGTGGGGGCCTGGTGGAGGGTGCCCCTGGATGCAGGGGGGTGGGGGTGCTGGGAGACATGAGTTGGACATGAGTGGGGGCCTGGTGGAGGGTGGCCCTGACTGGTGGGGGTGTGGGTGCAGGGAGACATGAGTGGGGGCCTGGTGGAGCGTGCCCCTGGATGCAGGGGGGTGGGGGTGCTGGGAGACATGAGTGGGGGCCTGGTGGAGGGTGCCCCTGGATGCAGGGTGGTGGCGGTGCAGGAGGACATGAGTGGGGGCCTGGTGGAGGGTGCACCACAGTGCTGGGGGGTCGGGGTGCAGGAGGACATGAATGGGGGCCTGGTGGAGGGTGCCCCTGACTGGTGGGGGGGTGGGGGTGCTGGGAGACATGAGTGGGGGCCTGGTGGAGGGTGCCCCTGGAGGCAGAGGGGTGGGGTGCAGGGAGACATGAGTGGGGGCCTGGTGGAGGGTGCCCCTTACTGGTGGGGGTGGGGGTGCAGGGAGACATGAGTGGGGGGCTGGGGGAGGGTGGCCCACAGTGCTGGGGGGTGGGGGTGCTGGGAGACATGAGCTGGACATGAGTGGGGGCCTGGTGGTGGGTGCACCACAGTGATGAGGGGTGGGGATGCAGGGGGACATGAGTGGGGGCCTGCTGGAGGGTGCCCTACAGTGATGGGGGGTGGGGGTGCTTGGAAACATTAGTTGGACATGAGTGGGGGCCTGGTGGAGGGTGGCCCTGACTGGTGGGGGGTGGGGGTGCAGGGAGACATGAGTGGGGGCCTGGTGGACGGTGCCCCTGGATGCAGGGGGGTGGGGGTGCAGGGAGACATGAGTGGGGGCCTGGTGGAGGGTGCCCCTGGATGCAGGGGGTGGGGGTGCTGGGAGACATGAGTGGGGGCCTGGTGGAGGGAGCCCCTGGATGCAGGGGGGTGGGGGTGCAGGGAGACATGAGTGGGGGCCTGGTGGAGGGTGCCCCTGGATGCAGGGGGGTGGGGGTGCTGGGAGACATGAGTGGGGGCCTGGTGGAGGGTGCCCCTGGATGCAGGGGGTGGGGATGCTGGGAGACATGAGTTGGACATGAGTGGGGGCCTGGTGGAGGGTGGCCCTGACTGGTGGGGGGTGGGGGTGCAGGGAGACATGAGTGGGGGCCTGGGGGAAGGTGGCCCACAGTGCTGGGGGGTGGGGGTGCTGGGAGACATGAGTTGGACATGAGTGGGGGCCTGGTGGTGGGTGCACCACAGTGATGGGGGGTGGGGGTGCAGGGAGACATGAGTGGGGGACTGGTGGTGGGTGCCCCTGGATGCAGGGGGGTGGGGGTGTAGGGGGACATGAGCGGGGGCCTGGTGGAGGGTGCCCTACAGTGCTGGGGGGTGGGGGTGCGGGGAGACATGAGTTGGACATGAGTGGGGGCCTGGTGGAGGGTGGCCCTGACTGGTGGGGGGTGGGGGTGCTTGGAGACATGAGTGGGGGCCTGTCGGAGGGTGCCCTGGATGCATGGGGGTGGGGGTGCAGGGAGACATGAGTGGGGGCCTGGTGGAGGGTGCCCCTGGATGCAGGAGGGTGGGGGTGCAGGGAGACATGAGTGGGGCCTGGTGGAGGGTGCCCCTGGATGCAGGAGGGTGGGGGTGCAGGGAGACATGAGTGGGGCCTGGTGGAGGGTGCCCCTGGATGCAGGCGGGTGGGGGTGCAGGGAGACATGAGTGGGGCCTGGTGGAGGGTGCCCCTGGATACAGGGGGTGGGGGTGCTGGGAGACATGAGTGGGGGCCTGGTGGAGGGTGCACCACAGTGCTGGGGGGTGGGGGTGCAGGGGGACATGAGTGGGGGCCTGGTGGAGGGTGCCCCTGACTGGTGGGGGGTGGGGGTGCTGGGAGACATGAGTGGGGGCCTGGTGGAGGGTGCCCCTGGATGCAGGGGGTGGGGGTGCAGGGAGACATGAGTGGGGGTCTGGTGGAGGGTGCCCCTGACTGGTGGGGGGTGGGGGTGCAGGGAGACATGAGTGGGGGCCTGGGGGAGGGTGGCCCACAGTGCTGGGGGGTGGGGGTGCTGGGAGACATGAGTTGGTCATGAGTGGGGGCCTGGTGGTGGGTGCACCACAGTGATGGGTGGTGGGGGTGCAGGGGGACATGAGTGGACATGAGTGGGGGCCTGGTGGACGGTGGCCCTGACTGGTGGGGATGGGGCTGCAGGGAGACATGAGTGGGGGCCTGGTGGAGGGTGCACCACAGTGCTGGGGGGTGGGGGTGCAGGGAGACATGAGTGGGGGCCTGGTGGAGGGTGCCCCTGGATGCAGGGGGTGGGGGTGCTGGGAGACATGACTGGGGGCCTGGTGGAGGGTGCCCCTGGATGCAGGGGGTGAGGGTGCTGGGAGACATGAGTGGGGGCCTGGTGGAGGGTGCCCCTGACTGGTGGGGGGTGGGGGTGCTGGGAGACATGAGTGGGGGCCTGGTGGAGGGTGCCCCTGGATGCAGGGGCGTGGGCGTGAAGGGGGACATGAGTGGGGGCCTGTTGGAGGGTGCCCTACAGTGCTGGGAGGTGGGGGTGCTGGGAGACATGAGTGGGGGCCTGGTGGAGGGTGCCCCTGGATGCAGGGGGGTGAGGGTGCTGGGAGACATGAGTGGGGGCCTGGTGGAGGGTGCCCCTGACTGGTGGGGGGTGGGGGTGCTGGGAGACATGAGTGGGGGCCTGGTGGAGGGTGCCCCTGGATGCAGGGGCGTGGGGGTGAAGGGGGACATGAGTGGGGACCTGGTGGAGGGTGCCCTACAGTGCTGGGAGGTGGGGGTGCAGGGAGACATGAGTTGGATATGAGTGGGGGCCTGGGGGAGGGTGGCCCTGACTGGTGGTGGGTGGGGGTGCAGGGAAACATGGGTGGGGGCCTGGTGGAGGGTGCACCACAGTGCTGGTGGGTCGGCATAGATCCCAACTCACACACTTTTGGCGGGTGTCACCCGCCTTGTAAACAGCGGACTCACCCGCCAAACCTCATGCACGCCCATTCATTTCAATGGGCCACTCACCCGCCAAAAGTAAAATCGGGTGGTTTCACCCGCTTTTGCGACATAAATGGTTGAGAGCTATGGGTGGGGGTGCAGGGAGACATGAGTGGGGACCTGGTGGACGGTGCCCCTGGATGCAGGGGGGTGGGGGTGCAGGGAGACATGAGTGGGGGCCTGGTGGAGGGTGCCCCTGGATGCAGGGGGGTGGGGGTGCTGGGAGACATGAGTGGGGGCCTGGTGGAGGGAGCCCCTGGATGCAGGGGGGTGGGGGTGCAGGGAGACATGAGTGGGGGCCTGGTGGAGGGTGCCCCTGGATGCAGGGGGGTGGGGGTGCTGGGAGACATGAGTGGGGGCCTGGTGGAGGGTGCCCTACAGTGCTGGGGGGTGGGGGTGCTGGGAGACATGAATTGGATATGAGTGGGGGCCTGGTGGTGGGTGCACCACAGTGCTGGGGGGTGGGGGTGCAGGGGGACATGCGTTGGTGGGCAGTAGTGCAAGGTGACATGTGGGTTGGCTGGGGGGCACGGGCATGTTGGATGGGCTGCCAGCGGGACATGTGCAGGGTAGTCCCCTGTGGTGTGGGCCGCCTGCAGGGGCCGTGGAGGGTGTCGAGTGAACAGCTGGGAGGACCCACATGGCGGATTCACGTGTTGGACTGCCCGGCACCCCCGGATTCCACGTAGTATGCTGGATTTGCGTGTGGAATCACTTGCACCTTGGAATACACGTACCCTGCTGAAATTGCGTGTGGAACTTCCCGCGCACCTTGGAATACACGTACCCTGCTGAAATTGCGTGTGGAACTTCCCGCGCACCTTGGAATACACGTACCCTGCTGAAATCGCATGTGGAACTTCCCGCGCACCCCGAAATACACGTACCCAGGGCAATCACGTGTGGAACTTCCCGCGAACCCCGTAATACACGTACCCTGCTGATATCGCGTGTCAGACTACACGCGCAACCCTGATATACACGTACACAGGCGAATCGCACTGCTGGCGGGTGGGGGGGTGGTAGGAAGGAGTGGGGGCCTGGTGGAGGGTGCCCCTGGATGCTGGGGGGTGGGGGGGCTGGGAGACATGAGTGTGGGCCTGGTGGAGGGTGCCCCTGGATGCAGGGGGGTGGGGGTGCAGGGAGACATGAGTGGGGGCCTGGTGGAGGGTGCCCCTGGATGCAGGGGGGTGGGGGTGCTGGGAGACATGGATGGGGGCCTGGTGGAGGGTGCACCACAGTGCTGGGGGGTGGGGGTGCAGGGGGACATGAGTGGGGGCATGGTGGAGGGTGCCCCACAGTGCTGGGGGGTGGGGGTGCAGGGACACATGAGTGGGGGCCTGGTGGAGGGTGCCCCTGGATGCAGGGGGTGGGGGTGCTGGGAGACATGAGTTGTGGCCTGGTGGAGGGTGCCCCTGGATGTAGGGGGGTGGGGGTGCAGGGGGACATGAGTGGGGGCCTGGTGGAGGGTGCCCCTGACTGGTGGGGGGTGGGGGTGCTGGGAGACATGAGTGGGGGCCTGGTGGAGGGTGCCCTACAGTGCTGGGGGGTGGGGGTGCTGGGAGACATGAGTTGGACATGAGTGGGGGCCTGGTGGTGGGTGGCCCTGACTGGTGGGGGTGGGGGTGCAGGGAGACATGAGTGGGGGCCTGGTGGAGGGTGCCCCTGGATGCAGGTGGGTGGGGGTGCTGGGAGACATGAGTGGGGGCCTGGTGGAGGGTGCCCCTGGATGCAGGGTGGTGGGGGTACAGGGGGACATGAGTGGGGGCCTGGTGGAGGGTGCACCACAGTGCTGGGGGGTCGGGGTGAGGAGGACATGAGTGGGGGCCTGGTGGAGGGTGCCCCTGACTGGTGGGGGGGTGGGGGTGCTGGGAGACATGAGTGGGGGCCTGGTGGAGGGTGCCCCTGGATGCAGGGGGGTGGGGTGCAGGGAGACATGAGTGGGGGCCTGGTGGAGGGTGCCCCTGACTGGTGGGGGGTGGGGGTGCAGTGAGACATGAGTGGGGGTCTGGTGGAGGGTGCACCACAGTGCTGGGGGGTGGGGGTGCTGGGAGACATGAGTGGGGGCCTGGTGGAGGTTGCCCCTGGATGCAGGGGGGTGGGGGTGCAGGGAGACATGAGTGGGGGCCTGATGGAGGGTGCCCCTGGATGCAGGGGGGTGGGGGTGCTGGGAGACATGAGTGGGGGCCTGGTGGAGGGAGCCCCTGGATGCAGGGGGGGCAGGGAGACATGAGTGGGGGCCTGGTGGAGGGTGCCCCACAGTGCTGAGGGGTGTGGGTGCAGGGCGACATGAGTGGGGGCCTGGTGGAGGGTGCCCCACAGTGCTGGGGGGTGGGGGTGCAGGGGGACATGAGTGGGGGCCTGATGGAGGGTGCCCCTGACTGGTGGGGGGTAGGGGTGCTGGGAGACATGAGTGGGGGCCTGGTGTAGGGTGCACCTGGATGCAGGGGGGTGGGGGTGCAGGGAGACATGAGTGGGGGCCTGGTGGAGGGTGCCCCTGACTGGTGGGGGGTGGGGGTGCAGGGAGACATGAGTGGGGGCCTGGGGGAGGGTGGCCCACAGTGCTAGGGGGAGGGGGTGCTGGGAGACATGAGTTGGACATGAGTGGGGGCCTGGTGGTGGGTGCACCACAGTGATGGGGGATGGGGGTGCTGGGAGACATGAGCTGAACATGAGTGGGGGTCTGGTGGTGGGTGCACCACAGTGATGGGGAGGGTTGCAGGGGGACATGAGTGGGGGCCTGCTGGAGGGTGCCCTACAGTGCTGGGGGGTGGGGGTGCTGGGAGACATGAGTTGGACATGAGTGGGGGCCTGGTGGAGGGTGGCCCTGACTGGTGGGGGGTGGGGGTGCAGGGAGACATGAGTGGGGGCCTGGTGGAGGGTGCACCACAGTGCTGGGGGGTGGGGGTGCAGGGAGACATGAGTGGGGGCCTGGTGGACGGTGCCCCTGGATGCAGGGGGGTGGGGGTGCAAGGAGACATGAGTGGGAGCCTGGTGGAGGGTGCCCCTGGATGCAGGGGGGTGGGGGTGCTGGGAGACATGAGTGGGGGCCTGGTGGAGGGTGCCCCTGGATGCAGGGGGGTGGGGGTGCAGGGAGACATGAGTGGGGGCCTGATGGAGGGTGCCCCTGGATGCTGGGGGGTGGGGGTGCTGGGAGACATGAGTGGGGGCCTGGTGGAGGGTGCACCACAGTGCTGGGGGGTGGGGGTGCTGGGAGACATGAGTTGGACATGAGTGGGGGCCTGGTGGTTGGTGCACCACAGTGCTGGGGGGTGGGGGTGCAGGGGGACATGAGTGGGGGCCTGGTGGAGGGTGCCCCACAGCGCTGGGGGGTGGGGGTGCAGGGAGACATGAGTGGGGGCCTGGTGGAGAGTGCCCCACAGTGCTGGGGGGTGGGGTGCAGGGGGACATGAGTGGGGGCCTGATGGAGGGTGCCCCTGACTGGTGGGGGTGGAGGTGCTGGGAGACATGAGTGGGGGCCTGGTGGAGGGTGCCCCTGGATGCAGAGTGGTGGGGGTGCAGGGAGACATGAGTGGGGGCCTGGTGGAGGGTGCCCCTGACTGGTGGAGGGTGGGGGTGCAGGGAGACATGAGTGGGGGCCTGGGGGAGGGTGTCCCACAGTGCTGGGGGGTGGGGGTGCTGGGAGACATGAGTTGGACATGAGTGGGGGCCTGGTGGTGTGTGCACCACAGTGATGGGGGGTGGGGGTGCAGGGAGACATGAGTGGGGGTCTGGTGGTGTGTGCACCACAGTGATGGGGGGTGGGGGTGCAGGGCGATATGAGTGGGGGCCTGGTGGAGGGTGCCCTACAGTACTGGGGGGGTGGGGGTGCTGGGAGACATGAGTTGGACTTGAGTGGGGGCCTGGTGGAGGGTGGCCCTGACTGGTGGGGGGTGGGGGTGCAGGGAGACATGAGTGGGGGCCTGGTGGAGGGTGCCCCACAGTGCTGGGGGGTGGGGGTGCAGGGGACATGAGTGCGGGCCTGATGGAGGGTGCCCCTGACTGGTGGGGGGTGGGGGTGCTGGGAGACATGAGTGGGGGCCTGGTGGAGGGTGCCCCTGGATGCAGGGGGTGGGGGTGCAGGGAGACATGAGTGGGGGCCTGGTGGAGGGTGCCCCTGACTGGTGGGGGGTGGAGGTGCAGGGAGACATGAGTGGGGGCCTGGGGGAGGGTGGCCCACAGTGCTGGGGGTGGGGGTGCTGGGAGACATGAGTTGGACATGAGTGGGGGCCTGGTGTTGGGTGCACCACAGTGATGGGGGATGGGGGTGCTGGGAGACATGAGCTGAACATGAGTGGGGGTCTGGTGGTGGGTGCACCACAGTGATGGGGGGTGGGGGTGCAGGGGGACATGAGTGGGAGCCTGCTGGAGGGTGCCCTACAGTGCTGGGGGGTGGGGGTGCTGTGAGACATGAGTTGGACATGAGTGGGGGCCTGGTGGAGGGTGGCCCTGACTGGTGGGGGGTGGGGGTGCAGGGAGACATGAGTGGGGGCCTGGTGGAGGGTGCACCACAGTGCTGGGGGTGGGGGTGCAGGGAGACATGAGTGGGGGCCTGGTGGACGGTGCCCCTGGATGCAGGGGGGTGGGGGTGCAGGGAGACATGAGTGGGGGCCTGGTGGAGGGTGCCCCTGGATGCAGGGGGGTGGGGGTGCTTGAGACATGAGTGGGGGCCTGGTGGAGGGTGCCCCTGGATGCAGGGGGGTGGGGGTGCAGGGAGACATGAGTGGGGGCCTGATGGAGGGTGCCCCTGGATGCAGGGGGGTGGGGGTGCTGGGAGACATGAGTGGGGGCCTGGTGGAGGGTGCACCACAGTGCTGGGGGGTGGGGGTGGAGGTGCTGGGAGACATGAGTTGGACATGAGTGGGGGCCTGGTGGTGGGTGCACCACAGTGCTGGGGGTAGGGGGTGCAGGGGGACATGAGTGGGGGCCTGGTGGAGGGTGCCCCACAGTGCTGGGGGGTGGGGGTGCAGGGAGACATGAGTGGGGGCCTGGTGGAGAGTGCCCCACAGTGCTGGGGGGTGGGGTGCAGGGGGACATGAGTGGGGGCCTGATGGAGGGTGCCCCTGACTGGTGGGGGTGGGGGTGCTGGGAGACATTAGTGGGGGCTTGGTGGAGGGTGCCCCTGGATGCAGAGGGGTGGGGGTGCAGGGAGACATGAGTGGGGGCCTGGTGGAGGGTGCCCCTGACTGGTGGAGGGTGGGGGTGCTGGGAGACATGAGTTGGACATGAGTGGGGGCCTGGTGGTGGGTGCACCACAGTGCTGGGGGGTGAGGGTGCAGGGGGACATGAGTGGGGGCCTGGTGGAGGGTGCCCCACAGCGCTGGGGGGTGGGGGTGCAGGGAGACATGAGTGGGGGCCTGGTGGAGAGTGCCCCACAGTGCTGGGGGGTGGGGTGCAGGCTGACATGAGTGGGGGCCTGATGGAGGGTGCCCCTGGATGCAGAGGGGTGGGGGTGCAGGGAGACATGAGTGGGGGCCTGGTGGAGGGTGCCCCTGACTGGTGGGGGGTGGGGGTGCAGGGAGACATGAGTGGGGGCCTGGGGGAGGGTGGCCCACAGTGCTGGGGCGTGGGGGTGCTGGGAGACATGAGTTGGACATGAGTGGGGGCCTGGTGGTGGGTGCACCACAGTGATGGGGGGTGGGGGTGCAGGGAGACATGAGTGGGGGCCTGGTGGAGGGTGCCCCTGTATGCAGGGGGGTGGGGGTACAGGGGGATATGAGGGGGGGCCTGGTGGAGGGTTCCCTAAAGTGCTGGGGGGGTGGGGGTGCTGGGAGACATGAGTTGGACATGAGTGGGGGCCTGGTGGAGGGTGGCCCTGACTGGTGGGGGGTGGGGGTGCAGGGAGACATGAGTGGGGGCCTGGTGGAGGGTGCACCACAGTGCTGGGGGGTGGGGGTGCAGGGAGACATGAGTGGCGGCCTGGTGGAGGGTGCCCCTGGATGCAGGGGGTGGGGGTGCAGGGGGACAGGAGTGGGAGCCTGGTGGAGGGTGCCCCTGGATGCAGGGGGGTGGGGGTGCAGGGAGACATGAGTGGGGGCCTGGTGGAGGGTGCCCCTGGATGCAGGGGGGGAGGGAGACATGAGTGGGGGCCTGGTGGAGGGTGCCCCTGGATGCAGGGGGGTGGGGGTGCTTGGAGACATGAGTGGGGGCCTGGTGGAGGGTGCCCCTAGATGCAGGGGGTGGGGGTGCAGGAGGACATGAGTGGGGGCCTGGTGGAGGGTGCCCTACAGTGCTGGGGGGTGGGGGTGCTGGAAGACATGAGTTGGACATGTAGTGGGCCTGGTGGAGGGTGGCCCTGACTGGTGGGGAGTGGGGGTGCAGGGAGACATGAGTGGGGGCCTGGTGGAGGGTGCACCACAGTGCTGGGGGGTGGGGGTGCAGGGAGACATGAGTGGGGGCCTGGTGGAGGGTGCCCCTGGATGCAGGGGGATGGGGGTGCAGGGAGACATGAGTGGGGGCCTGGTGGAGGGTGCCCCTGGATGCAGGGGGTGGGGGTGCTGGGAGACATGAGTGGGGGCCTGGTGGATATTGCCCCTGGATGCAGGGGGGTGGGGGTGAAGGGAGACATGAGTGGGGGCCTGGTGGAGGGTGCCCCTGGATGCAGGGGGGTGGGGGTGCAGGGGGACATGAGTGGGGGCCTGGTGGAGGGTGCCCTACAGTGCTGGGGGGTGGGGGTGCTGGGAGACATGAGTTGGACATGAGTGGGGGCCTGGTGGAGGGTGGCCCTGACTGGTGGGGGGTGGGGGTGCAGGGAGACATGAGTGGGGGCCTGGTGGAGGGTGCACCACAGTGCTGGGGGGTGGGGGTGCAGGGAGACATGAGTGGGGGCCTGGTGGAGGGTGCCCCTGGATGCAGGGTGGTGGGGGTGCAGGGAGAGATGAGTGGGGGCCTGGTGGAGGGTGCCCCTGGATGCAGGGGGGTGGGGGTGCTGGGAGACATGAGTGGGGGCCTGCTGGCAGGTGCCCCACAGTGCTGGGGGGTGAGGGTGCTGGGAGACATGCGTTGTTGATCAGTAGTTCAAGGTGACATGTGGCTTGGCTGGGGGGCATGGGCATGGTGGATGGGCTGCCTGCGGGACATGGGCAGGGGTGCAGGGTGGTCCCGTGTGGTGTGGGCTGGCTGCAGGGGCCGTGGAGGGTGTAGAGGGAACACATGGGAGGACCCACACGGCCAATTTACGTGCAGTGCTCCCCGCGCACCCCTGAAATACACGTGCCCTAATGGAATCGCGTGTGATACTTCCCGCGCACCCCTGAAATACACGTACCCTGATGGAATTGCGTGTGATACTTCCCGCGCACCCCTGAAATACACGTACCCTGCTGATTTTGCGTGTGATACTTTCCGGGCACCCCTGGAATACACATGCCCTGATGGAATCGCGTGTGATACTTCCCGCGCACCCCTGAAATACACGTACCCTGATGGAATCGCGTGTGATACTTCACGTGCACCCCTGATGTACACGTACCCAGGTAAATCGCATGTGATACTTCCCGTGAACCACTGAAATACACATTCCCCGCTTGGCGTTTGCTGTTTGGCAACCCTGTGGACTTGTCCAGGGTTGGCGCAGCCCTTTGCGATGAATTGGGAATTTTGAAGACTTTTCCTTGCGCGAGGGCGTTCTTGGGGGCGTAACTGGCGCTGCTGCAGGGTCGCTGCGCCACTCTGCGCCACGGCTGGTTTTGGAGGCTGGAATCCATGAATACGCTGTGCGATGAAATGGATTTTATCGCACGCGGCTGGCGCAGTGTATCGCACGGGGACACTGTCCGCCAGCCGCATGCGCCACTTTTGTGCGAAATTCTATGAATTACCCTGTTCATGTGTTCTTAGAACAATTTGAACTTGCTTGCGAACAGTACGGACAGCATACCGTCCTCAGGACACCCCCATTTTTGTTTATTGACGAACATCCCAGGATACATGATGTGTTCTTAGAACAGATTCAACTTGCCTATGAACAAAACAGACAGGCTTACCGTCCTCAGAACACACCCATTTTGTTTATTTTCGAACATTTCAGGACACAGCGAGTGTTCTTAGAACACTTTCAGCTTGCTTGCGAACAATACGTACAGGCGTAGTGTCCTCAGAACACCCCCATTTCATTTATTTACAAACATCCCAGGACACTTCATGTGTTCTTAGAACAATTTGAACTTGCTTGCGAACAGTACGGACAGGGATACCATCCTCAGGACACCCCCATTTTGTTTATTGATAAACATCCCAGGACACATGATCTGTTCTTAGAACAGATTCAACTTGCCTGCGAACAAAGCGGACAGGCTTACCGTCCTCAGAATACACCCATTTTGTTTATTTTCGAACATTTCAGGACACAGCGAGTGTTCTTAGAACACTTTCAGTTTGCTTGCGAACAATACGTACAGGCGTAGTGTCCTCAGAACACCCCCATTTCATTTATTTAGAACATTTCAGAACATCCGAATTGTCCGCTGACAAAGCGAACACAACAGGGGGGTCTACCACCTAAATAAATACAACATTTAACCCATCTCTTACTCCCCCACCCTCCCCAAACACTTTTACACACCAACACACTCTACTAAATAGTATTTTTTCCACCAAGTTTCACTGCGCTGTCCGCGGACGTCTGCGCATCCAAGATTGCGGGCGTTCCCAAAAATCTGATGCGCTTCACGCTCTTCACCGTCCAATCAGCGAACACGTTGCATGTCCGCGGACATGATGCAAGCCGGTTGGCCAATCAGGACACTGTCCGTGGAGCGAACAGGGAAGTGTGTCCGCGGACCGAACATAGATATCGCTAATTTTTTGTGACATACTTTTTGGTCATTTTAAAAAAAAATACTGGATTTATTTTCACCAAATTTGCAAAAGCATGCTTTCGGGACCAAGCCGCTGCTCCTGGTCCAAATTTGGTGAAAATACGTCCAGCGGTTTGGCCTGTAGGCATGAGCAAAGTTTTTTCCCCATTCAGTCTATGGGAAAAAAATAAGTTTTGGGACCCCCCCTATAACTTTCCCCCCCCCCCCTGGACCAAACCTCACCAAACTTTGCAAAATAATTCAGAGTGACCCATATACTTTTGGTGAGGATTCGTCCAGGGAGAGCGTAGTTATAAGCCGCCCACAAAGGGCTCTTCCTATGGAAACAGCAACTTAACCATAACTACACAGCCACTACCGTGGCTGTGTAATATATATATATATATATATATATATATATATATATATATATATATATATATATATATATATATATATATATATATATATATATATGCATATATAAAAATATTTGAAAGTTACCATTCATTTTACAGAGAAGGCACCTCTGCTCTATCACCCCCTTTTATTACAATCCCATCCCAAATTACTGTCACAATAGACCTGCTGTATGTGGTCGATATAAGTCTTTATTAAAATTGCATATCAAAGCCAAAGGTGGTCCCCTAACTTTATGTTGGGGAAGTCACCAGAATATTATACAATGTCAGGCAGCTTGTCTACAAAAGAGAGCATTACCTGCCTGCTTATCTCTGCATCTTATACTATGAAACTATATACAATCCATTTCAGGGTGTTGCCACTTGTCGATGCCATTTGTCGGGCTGCAGATAACTTCCTATTCTAATTGATCACAGACAATGTCATAAATTTAATTTGTTTCCAAATCAACAAGAGCTGGTATTCGAGAAAATATTACGACATTGGTATTTCACTTGATTTTCTCTAACATAACTGACAAGTATTGGCATAAGAGAATATCTATATCAAAAACATTAAATTCATCTGAATTTCCTCATTCACAGAGTGATCAAATACAGGCATATGTTTCTGAGAGTCTCTAGTGTTAACATACATGTAAAATACAAAGTGTATGGTGTATTGCATTGCTAATCGATAGATTGGGAAACTGTGCTTGCATTTTTAGACAGCACAAAATATCTACTTCATTCAAAGTCATATGACGATGGAAATGTAATTTTCTAAAGGAATAGAAACTAACACCCTAATCCTACTCAACATTTATAATATTTAGAATACAGTGTACTTTCGTGGTAATGTTTTCAAAATGATTTCAATAGTCATTTAAATTGGCATCATTTTCTGGGATTTGGAATTGACACACTTAACTCCCTCTCATCCCAATAGAATGGTGTGGCTATATTCAAAATGTCTCTTTTTATTTAACTATGGCTTTCACATGTCAAAAGTGTAAACTGTGAAATATATACCAGTTCCCAACAGTTTTAAAGTACACCTGTGAAATAATAGGGCTTTGGTTTACTTGACTACTGATAAATCGATTCTACTATTTGCTTTTGTTATTGTCAGAAAGTATGTATATTGTGTGCCATAAATGATATAGTATTCTATTTTAAATCACTTCCTCAATTACATCCTTTACAGCCCATCCTCTTCAGTGGTTTAGCTGGTATAGTACTACCCTAATGGGGTTTCAACTACTATCAGATGGTTTTGCACTCATTTCTGCGGTTGTCTTTCAAAGCACAGCACTGGTATAACATCTCACAGCTTCAGGCAACTTCACCCAGTTAGGTAGGCCTCCATGCTGTCGTCCTTCTCAGTGTCCTGTTTAGGCAAGTTCTGCATCAGGAGTCATCCAGGTAAGATAGCAAATGAAAGTCCTCCAATAATCACATAGGTATTATCCCACTTCAGCATTTATCCTCTAGTGCAGGGTTTCAACATCTGCCAACTTTCCATAATCACAGAGCTCTATCCACCACCAACTTGTTTGGGCTTACATAAATGTTATATTTTCTTACGTAGTGTCATTTGACATCATTTTCAATTGGTTGCGTTTTCTAATTGGCTCCCGTCAGAAGTTGACCTGCCCAGTGAAACATCTCCTTAATGAGTAGGTCCAAAATATTTAGCCATGTGACAAGTAGAGGTTCTGTCCAGATTTTTACTCAAATATATTTTTCTTCCATAATTGTTTATAGGAAAATATCCCGTTATTGATATGTGGATTTTCAGAATCGACAAACAAACCCATATTCAAGCATATGGAACATGTCCTTGTAGCAAATGTCAAGATGGCCTCAAAAAATCACAGAAACTGGGGGACAGTTCAAGGGTTTTTATTATTCTTTAACCAGTTAAGATATGTGGATTGTTTAGTCTGAATATAAACAGATTGTACTATGTATGGATTGATAAGTATATTGCACTCGGTTGAAAAAGCGGTTAGAATTACACTATTGAGTGTCCCACTCTTATCCCATGTGGGCTTTGACATCCCTATCCATAGACCAGGCATCCCTCAATCCCAGGTTCCCCACTAGTGCCCTACTATCTAACAATATATTATATTAGGGACTAAAGGCAAATGCCTCATCTTTCTTTCTCCCTCTGGAGTTCCCTATATGTACCTACCGCCAGTGTGTTCTACATAGGTTATGGTTTCTTTGTGCCAATTGCAGACATGCTGGTCCTTTTTCACACCTGCTCCTATCTTTGCTTTCTCTTGATCATACTACTGCTCTTCCTTCATTTTGCATTATTCCAATGTCCCCTTCCTCTCTCTCTATCCCTCTCTCTCTCTCTCTCTGTTCCCCCCATCTCTCTCTCTCCCCCGTTCCTTCTTGCCTTTCTGTCACTCTCTCCGGTCACTCTGATGTTGCACATTCTCTCTCCTTATGCTTTCACTTTTCTTCTCTCTTTACCTTTAACTGCACTAGGCTCTTCTCCTCTAAGCATGCCACTCACCTCTCGCTAGACCCCTCACTTCTCACTACACTCCTCTCCTCTTACTACACTCCTCTTCTCACCTCTCACTATGCCCCTCGTCTCACCTCTACTATGGGATATGATGCCCTACTCACTCTTCCAGGGTTAGAATGCCCTGCTCACTCACCCAATAGACTCAATCTCATTATTCTCACACACACCATCACTTCTCTCCCGCACCCTTCTCGCAATCCACTCCTACACCCCTTTCTACTGTTCTTACTCTAACCAACACCCACTCCCTCTCACTCTACCTACTATCCTAACTCCCCTACTCTTGTCTCAAACATTTCCCTCACTACCACCCTCACCTCCACAAACACTCTTTCATTCACTGCATCACTTTCACAAACTGGTACCACTCTTCTACACAAATATCTCACCTGTTCCATTTCTTCCACCAACTACTTAGCACGCCACTCCTCTGTCCATCCTTAGCCTAGTCTCTTGGTATACCTCCACACCTCCTGACCTCATCCCCGACACCCACACTCTGACTTTCAGTCTTTCCACATTAGTACTGTGGCTCTCCTGCTTCTAAGCTGCCTCCTCACGCCCATTGGTTCCAGCACTCACCTGGGTCCAATGGCCAATCTGTGCCTGTCTTTCCCCGAGGGCCTGGGTTACACTGATGAAAAACTTTAAAATACCCTCTAAGCCCTTCCCCTCTTTTCCTGTGTGGCTTAGTTGGCAGTTTCTGATGGGGCTCCTGCTGTTTCTTAGGGGTACTGCGAGTCTTAAGTACATTTATTTTGGTTGTGTAGTGAGTTCTGTTCTTTTCTGAGGTGCTAGACAATGTTGGTTTAAGGAGAAGGATCATAGTTCACATTAGTTTTAATGTTTCTATTTTCCATTTCATTTTGTTCCAGTCTGGGATTTCTTGGTTGCTTCAAGGTGCACGCTGGGAGTTGTGGTTCTAAAAAATGAAGAAACAGGGCACTCACCAGAAAAAGTGATGTGAGGCATTTTGAGACCAAAGGTGGCTACTAAACCTTTGAAGGATTGTTTTTAAAAAAAAAAAACAGAGGATAGGACAGTGCCCCTCTCGCAAAGCTATGATCTATGAAAAGGTCATGTCACCTCTCGACTTCTGCCCTTAGAATTAAGACAACCTCTCAATTCACCACCATGAGGACTGTCAAACCAGGTCAAAATCCAAAATACAACATTATACCTGTTTTTTTAGAAAAAAAATATATATATTTTATTTTATTACAACACATTTTATAAAACCCTAAAATACATATTGACAAAGGGTAATATGCAGTCTTTTTTAAAAAAGAAAAAAAGAAAGGGGGAGTGGGGGAAAGGGAGGGAAAAACCCACAGACTTGAATTGAGTCACCAATTGAAAATACAACACTGAATCACATATCATAAAAAAAACAACTTTTGTAAATAAAGAAAAAACAAAAATAAGAGTGTCTGTGCATGTGAAAGCAGACCAAAACCAATGAATACAAAATAAGAAAAAACGTTAAATGGTCCAAAACAAGGCAAAGAAAAAGCTTCAACATGTTTATATACCACTATACAAATCAAGTGACACAACCTTCATTACTAGCAATTCATAACAGGTGTGACATTCTAATGTCTAGTATTGGATTCTTTGTTTAATTTATAGGATTCCTTAATATCTCTGAGTAAAATCAAGCTTTGGATGATCTATTTTCATGGTGTCAACATTCACACAGTATCATTGTCCCTTACAGAGACTAAAGGTGGCCCCACTAATACCATGCATGACATATGACAGTGTTTTAGAGATTGGGCAACCCATCTCCCCTTTGTCCCTGACAGGGTCATGAACCTGACCATAGTAATACTATGGTGTAGAGGAGCACTCTTTGTTAATCAATGAAACCTATGTAAGTTAGATATACTAGTGATATGTGAGTGATTAGGGGAATAATATATACATTTAGGTGCTACAGATTGAGATCTTGGGCTACAAGATCAATTTGTACATGAAGAAGATGAGACACACCAAAGCGAGAGAGACTCAAATCTGCGCATCACTTTACGGCAACAAATTGCCAAAAAATTATTCAAAAAGAAAATACAGTTTTAATAACTGATACAATATTTGAGAACATCAATAAGCTATGTTTCATAAGTAAGAGAGCGATTCACCATACAGTTCATAATATACATAAAGATGTAACAAAAGTAGTGTCATTTGCATTTATACATATAATGTATTTTACAATTTCTCAAAATTAAATAAAAAGAAACTGATTAATACATTCCTTGTTTCAGAAAGGAAGATATACCCTTAAGTTAGGTAGTGGTTTCTAAGTGTATCCTATTCTGTCAATAGAATGCATGTCGGGCTGTGCTGCTGTTCATCAGGTATATCAATTCATAAATTCTGTAAAATAAATAAATAAACTAATCACTGCGTGTTTTTAAGTAACTATTGTTATTTTGGCCTGAATAGTTGTATAGTGTCACTGACCTGAGTATGCAAGAGATGTCTCTTGTCTCTGAAATAGCTAACGCATGACAATCTATGTCTTTCAGACTTCTCTGTAACCAGTTAGGTTGAATCTGAAGGTGATTAATAAACTGGATATAATTGTGAGGAATCGTGGACCAGATATGTGACCAGTCGCTACAATATAGTGCTGGGTCCCACATCATGACCCCTTATGAAGAATGAGTTAAATGCACTGTTGTATAGAAGATACATGAGTGCTCACCTTGATGCAACCTGCAATGGAGTCATTAACTTGAGATAAAGTCAACTTTGTGTATGGCACTGATATTTCACTGCTGGTCCTTATGATAATGAGATTGTTTCACATGGTTACTGGACAGAATGTGTCGGAATTCTCTGGCTGTCAAATTTTCTAAAACAAGACACTATTTATGGAATTACATTCTTATCGCGTTCGCGGGTTCACCAGAGCTCAGAGTCTGTTAGTCCGAAATGCTTTAAGAACGTTAAGCTTCTTTAATGAGTTGTTGTTTTATGATCCTGAAAAAGTGGGATCTTTGTTAGGTATATTGTTATAGTCTGGATTCATTCCATGAAAGAACAATTACGATGTTGGATGGTTTACATACCGAATTCTAGAACATGGCCGGGAAGCCGCAATGCTGTAGTTACTCGTCTATGCTGACTTCGAACAGGATATTTCTGAAATGAGCCATTGCTTTGTGATCCTAGAACGTGGAGATACTAGTTAGGTGTATTGCTATAACGTGGATTCATTCCTGAATGAAACAATTATGGTGAAAGTAACTTTACATACCGTAGGCCAAACCGTGGCGGGGAAGCCGCATTGCTGTAGTAGCTCATTTTTCCTGGTCAGAATGTTGTCACGGTTGTCATGGAAAACGTTGTGCATGTGCACAGACTTGTTAAGAATCAAATGGTGCCTCCATGCATTCACACGAGGAGCGCCATATTTGAGGTCTATCATACACATTGATCGCTTAATCAATGGATACATTCCATATATGCACACTCTCTGAAACACTGTTCTTGTTGCTTGAGTCAAAGTTCCTTGAAATCAAGATAATGTTAGATAATGTTAGGCAAAGGTTCTTCATAAGCATGTGGAAATTTAAGGAACTTTTAAATAGAGTGCACTCTATTTAGCTGTAATGTACTGCGATTTTGTAAGTGTGTATAAAAAATACAATTCTCAAACCCATGTGTTTAATTGTAGTTGGGAGTTTACAAGAAGCAGCTTAAATCCCACTCCATGTTCATTACATGATGAGACATGGAGTTTCAGCGATCAATCCAGTAGCTTTCTCGTTGCAGTAAAAGTCTGTTCAGGTTAGTGCCTTTTCTGGGTATGCATACCTGCTCAATTATGATAAACCTTTTTTGGGCAACAGTGTGTCTTTGATAAAATGTTGTGCTACTGGTGATTTGTCAGATGCCATTCTGATATTTGATCTGTGTTCTGACCACCGGGTTTTGGCCTTCCTGGTGGTCAGACCAACATAATGCAAACCACATGGACATCTGATGCCATAGATGATATTTTTAGAATCACATGTTGAAGTATGATAAAGATTGGTTTTGTATCCTTTGAGGGGGTGAGTAATGATGTTCCCTTTGATCAAGTTATGGCAATTACTGCAATTATGGCATGGAATAGTTCCTTTGTGGCTTTGAATGTTGTACCTTTTATATGCAAAGTCCGCTTTTATAAGATGATCCCTTATAGATATGCTCTTGCTATATGCAAAAAACGTAGAAACCACTACCTAACGTATGTCTCTATCTTCCTTTCTGAAACAAGGAATTAATTCATCAGTTTCTTTTTATTTTAACTTTGAAAAATTGGAAAATACATCATCTGTATAAATGTAAATGACACTACTACACCACACTACATCTTTATGTATATTATGAACTGTATGGAGAATTGCTACCTTACTTATGAAACATATCTTACTGATGTTCCCAAATGAATCATATTGTATCAGTCATTAAAACTGTATTTTCTATTTGAATTGTTTTTTTGGCAATTTGTTGCCGTAAAGTGTGTGCAGATTTCAGTCTCACTCGCTTTGATGCGACTCATCTTCTTCATGAACCTCACCTTGTCACACATAAAAGATGGCAAAGTTACTAAGAGTTATTGAATTATGTAAATATATATGAATGGTTGCTTTATATTAATATATCTTGTTAGATTCATACTGTGGAGCATTCTTCCCTGAATCCGGAACTGTCTTCGCTTTTTCAGACGACCTAAGTGTTGAGACGTAATACGTGAAAATTAAGTGAAAATTTACTTCTGCAATTTTGAATGGACAATGGCCCTCATTAGGACCCTGGCGGATTTTTTCCGCCGTCGGCGGACTTTTCCGCCATGGCGCAAAGTCCCTTTACGCCATGGCGGATGGCGGACTTACCGCCCCATTCCGAGGTCGGCGGGGCGGTAAGTCCCCATTGACCCATTTACCCTTCCCCATTCCCATTTCGGCCCCATAGGGCTCAATGGGAGTGGGGAAGGAGTTAATTACGCCACCGTAAATTACGGTGGCGTAATTAACACCAAGGTCCCATAGCGCCATGGATTTATACGCCCGCAAAAAGCGGGCGGAAAAATGACCATGGCGCTATGGGAACTCGTAGTTGGCGATAAGGGGTCGGCGCAGCTAACGCTGGCGCAAACCGCTTACCGCCAGGGTCCTAATGAGGGCCAATGTCTTTTTTTAAATTCTGTACAAAGAGGCCCATTAACTCGAGCCTGGGTTGTTTTCCAAGCCACTTATTATACTTGGTATGTTACGGCTGAGCCACAGTTTGAAGCAGGCCTTGTGCATGCGACCAAGTTATAAAGTGAAAACGAGACCATGTAAAGTAATTGTTTTCAGAATTATTTCCTTTTATTTATTCTGTATTTTTCGAGCTGTGCATGTGTCTCCGTGGGTGCAGACCATCTTAATGGGTTTACCTGACATGGATGAGGCCTGGCTTTGACAGATGGCTGACTCATTTCTTCAAACACTATTGACCTCCTGAGCTTCAAAAGCATGTATTCAAATAATAGATCTGCATCCATTTGGTTCTTAAATTGACAAAGTATTCGGGATACAAATGATAACGTGTTTCTCACTGCCAACTGTAATAATAGTCTGTTTAACACATAGAACATGTGCTGCACTCACAATACAGTTTAACTCTGTGTATTTTTAAAAGCATGCAAAGTTTAATTTGAACATTATTTACAAACAGCTTGTATGAGATGCATATTTATATAGGGAAATCACAGAGCATTTGGTATATCTGGTGCTTAAGAACACATTTAAAATCAGATGGTACATTACAGAGCTGGAAAGCAATGCACATACACAGGTTAGTGAATATTGAAGTACAGGGTCAAATAGCAATACCATTTTATAGTTGACATTCTTTTGGTTTAGCAGGGCTGTGCTTTTTTAAACATGTCCTCTTAACACCTGCCTTCCCTGTAACTTTGAGAGGTTTTTATTTACATGCTAGAAATGAGAATCCAAGCACATCTTGTTTGATTCAATAAAATGTGTTCCATTTGTATTAAACATTACCTACAGGGTTGTTTTGTTCCTTACCAACAAATTGAACCCTGATTGCCTGCTTCTGCTCATCTAAAACACCTCTTACTGGGACCTCTTTGGGCCACAGTAGAACAGATAGGGTGCTGTATAACACCTGACAGTGTTATTTCAGAACAGTCTTCTGAGAGTTGATGGCTTACTTGCTGCTATAAAAAAGATCCTGCTGTAATAGAAATGTCAGAACCAAGTTTGCCTTCATCCACTTGATTTATAAACAATATGTGCCTCGTTAAATATGCTCTCCCATTCCCGTCTGGCAAAACACAAGGATTAGAAAAAAACAACAGTTTTGGCTTGTCTATAATACGACAGGGTCAGCGATCTGACCCTGTCAAGCGGAAATAGGGATCTCTCTCAACCTGGGGTGGGAGGCCTACCAGAATCTTTACCAGAGCCAGTCATGCCCATGAGTCGGAGTGTGGGAGTTTGGAGGTCCCCGCTGTATGTACCTTCTGCCTGTGCCTGCATTTCTTAAGTAACAACTTTTCTTGTCCCATACCATAGGAGCACATTGCTGGCCATTCTTTTTCTGTTTTTTCCACAGAACCATATCTCCCAGAAGACCTTGCGGTAGAGGAGGGAGCGAGCAGCCCTAACGAGAACTGGGGAGTAGTCTGCGCATCAACGTAGATATCCCAGTGCTTCCAGATAATCCTGGCATGAACCGCGGAATGGACTATATCTTCACAAGCCACAACCATTCCATGTCGCTGAACAAACTCTAAAACTGATAATATTTTCAGTGCAATTTCCAAATACTATTGGGCCTGCAAAAAGGCAGTGGTTGGCCTAGGGAACGAACCGAGGGAGAGGACAGATTGAGGGGGAAGGGGGAACATAGAAAAGGCCATTGCAAACAGGAAGGTGTGGGTTGTTCAGGTGAGGTCAATGGAAGAGAAAGAGGACCAAAAGACCAAGTAGAGGAAGAACAATGCAGAGGAGCATGCAGAAGGATTGCTGATAGAGTGTGCAAAGTGAGGTATTGGTTGTTAGGAGAATGTGGCACGTGTGTGTGCGAGTGTGTGCTAGTTGTGTGAGTGAGGCTAACAAGAAGAGAGTGACTGGGAGAGAAGGCGTGGGTGGGGTGGCGTGTAGAGTAGCATAAAGAACAGTAGTCTGTTGAGGGGCAAAGTAGAAGTTAGGAGGGGAGGGTAGTAGTGAGAAGAAGGGACTGTAAGAGTGTGGACAGGCAAGAGTGTTAATGTGCAAATGAGGGTGGTATTGTCCTCCTGCTTTAAAGTAATGCCTAAATAAAGATGACCGACTGTAGGCATAAATTGGGGGGAGTGTGGGGTCAAATAGGCCCTACCAGTCCCCCCTGCTTCACTGTGGCCCTTGTTCGTTTCCCGGTCTATTTAGGCAAGACCTTAACGAATGGCCAATCATACCACAATAAAAACACACATTCAATGTTCTCTGATGTTCTCTTTCTTCTAGGCTTACTGGGCCCTGCACCCCTCCTACCCGCATGGGTTCTGGAGAATACCCTCTGCCCCCACACATGTTCTCAACCATTACTCTGATCAAGGTTCTTTTTCCCTCTCCTTCTTTCACCTTGTCTTGGCACAATTTGTAAGGCAAGGCCCATTAGATCATCTATAGTAGAGGGTGGCAGACAAACCTGGACTATAGCGTCCTTAGTATCTTCTCTAAGCCCTCGCTAGAAAACTGTGGCTTGCACATCCACTTCCCAGGCCACCTCAGACACGAGATATTTGAACCTCGCAATACAAGCTATGAGTTCTTTACTTCCTTGTTTTATGTCAAGGAATTCATGCCGTAAAGATCTTTTGCAGACATTTAGTTCAACCATTCTTCTGAACGCTGCTAGGAATTTGTTACATTCGTTCAAAATTGGGTCTTGATGGTTTATCCAAAGTGAAGCCTGAGTCAATGCAGGCCCATCTAAATTCATCAACATAAATGAAACCTTGGCCTTGCTGGTAGCATACAACCGTGGATGATTCATAAAATGAAGGAGCTATTGGGTCACAAATCGTTGATCATCGTTAGGGGTTCCTGTATGTTTCCCTGGCATGGGGGGAAATGACTTGTGCTCCCACCCTGTTCTCTGAACAAGTTTCTGGTTCTAGAGCGTCTGACATCTCGTCCAAAGCCCCAAAATGAATGTTGATAGGAAGCAGGTTTAAGAGTGTTGTATAATGATTTCTCAAACCTCGTTTTTTGATTTCCCTGTTTTCTTCTCGAATAGAATGAACTGTCAGCTGCAAAGTTGATAGCTGTTCAGCTAATGCTAAGCTATCCTAGCGGTACGTTGCATACTGGTTTGCATGGCCTGTAGCGCCTCAGCCATGTCTATGATTACTTTCTCCATTGCACCCTGGAAAGGTTTATGTCGGTCTGATTATTGTGTCAGTACCTGGTAGTTTGTAGAGAGGAATCTTGGGCACTGCAGGGTGCAATTTGCTATAGACCAGAGAGGGGGTACTATCCCAGAGTAATGCTAATTGTAGGACCCTTGGGAAGCACCCACCCCCAGTCCACAGCGTAGCAGGAAGCAAGAGGTGCAACTGGCTTGGCTGTTGATTGGATATTCGCTCAATCTGAAAAAATAAGGAAAAGGTTGTAAGATCAATGTATAAGAGAGAACAACCCTCCCTTCAAAGCTCTGAAATCTTCTTTACCAAAGGGCCATTACTAGATTGCAGTGAAGACTGGACTTTGTACCTAAGGATGTTTTCATGGAGGGTTCAGAAGGCCTGACGATAGACAAACATGGCAGGAAGAGACACAGGTTCTCTGGGAGGGGCAGAAGCACTGCCTTGATACAAAAGGACACTAACAACATGCACAAGGGGAAGGAGTACACTCACTATGAGATTCCAAATCTCCTACGTTTCCCTACCTGACTTACTTGTGATGGCTGGAGGAGAAAAAGGAAGGGCTTCAGGATCAGACTGCTGCATCCGCATAAAAACCTTCTGCAAGGAACTGGGGAGCAAATCTGATAATCAGACACCGCTTTCAACCCGTACGTCGTCTTGAAGCGGCTCGCCCCCGGAAACACTAGGTTTGAGCTCCGTTCCTAACAGTGTCGTTATGGTCAGTTTCAGGTCAACTGACTGAATTTCATGGACGCTTAGAGCAATTTTTAGACTATAACTGAGACACTCTTAATTATGGGAAAATTAGGTGATCCCTAAATAGCAACGTTTTGTTAAATGTTATGCATGCATTTTCAGGGCTTAAACAAAACCTCTTCTATCATTGGCCATGTCCTCTCCACTTTTACCCCTGCCATGGTCCTCTCTGATGCCATTTCTCATGCTTTGCCCAGAAACTGTTCCATAGGGAGCATGCTGGGGAGATATATTTACAGAGGATATTGTTTGAAATGCCTTTTCTCCCTGGAATTATCCCTGGGCTCACACACACACAAACCACAAAGGCTTTTTCTATGACACTTGTTTTGTATCAGATAATTATTTTAATTCAGAATATCCACCCTCCAAGCCATATCCGAGGATTCCAACCATATGAGGGAGATACTCAGGCAGGAATAAGGATGTCACATCCAGGAATGTGACAATAACATTTGGCAAAAAATCCTTACCTAGGCTGAAGACGCGTACTGTCCATGATCAGTATCTTTTAATCGTATTCAATTGTCTTTTTACTGGATCCATTTGGTGGCGTGTATGTTTTTTTCATCTTTTGTACTACTGTGGAGACACAAAGCATTGATTCCAATTCCACCTCGGAAAGGGTATTGGTGTATGGTGTTTGATGCTGTCAAATTGTTCAGAACCCTGGCTCGCACTCAGACCTTGAAGTTCAGCCTAACTAGAAATACATGGATACAAAAACCTGACCCATTAGCACAGCTTTACACTTTGGCCTGACACTTTTCATCTCTGGCCCATCGTCTGCGCCCCTGAATCGCGCTGCGTCCGTCATTACGTTTAGAGAAGACATTGGGGCCGATTCATGGAACAAACGTGCGCCGAAAATCTACGCGCAAGCAGGCGCAAGCAGGCGCAAGCGGAAAAAAAGAGGCGCACGCGCACGCGTGCGATTCATGGAAGTCCCTGCGCGTGTCTTCCTCGGGATGTGCGACAAACCCGTGAATGGCGCACACGTCACTGCAACATCGTGAAAGGCATGCGCGACGCGCACAGTGAAAGCGCACAACTGCAGCGCACACACCAGAAAGTGGGCGGGACATGGGGCGTAACGCGCGGAATGGGGAACAACACGCGAAAATAAGGGCGTAACTGGGGATGTACTGCAGGGAAGCAGACGGAACGCCCACACGCACTCGAACCACACGTATTCATGGAATCGAATAGGGCAAAGCCACGCACAGCCAAAGACACGCACAAGCTGAAACACGGCCGCCACACGAAGGCAGGCGGTAGAGTCCCAGCGCATCAAAAAAGTGGCGCGCGGGAAGTTAAATACGCGATTGAGCGGGTACGTGGATTTCAGGGGTGCGTGAGAAATTCTACACGCGATTGGCCTGGGTACGTGTATTACAGGGGTGCGCGAGAAAATCTACACGCGATTGGCCTGGGTACGTGGATTTCAGGGGTGCGCGAGAAAATCTACACACGATTGGCCTGGGTACGTGTATTACAGGGGTGCGCGAGAAAATCTACACGCGATTGGCCTGGGTACGTGTATTTCAGGGGTGCGCGAGAAAATCTACACGCGATTGGCCTGGGTACGTGTATTACAGGGGTGCGCGAGAAAATCTACACACGATTGGCCTGGGTACGTGGATTTCAGGGGTGCGCGAGAAATGCTACACGCGATTGGCCTGGGTACGTGGATTTCAGGGGTGCGCGAGAAAATCTACACGCGATTGGCCTGGGTACGTGTATTACAGGGGTGCGCGAGAAATCCTACATGCGATTGGGCCTGTGCGAGTGGGGCAGTGTATTACGTGGGTGTGCGGGAAGTTGAAGAGGTGAATTGCCAGTGTGGGTCCTCCCAGGTCTCCCCTCTACCCCCTCCACGACCTCTGCAGGCAAGCCACACCACAGGGGACTACCCTGCACCCCTGGTCATGTCCCGCAGGCAGCCCATCCACCATGGGCATGCCCCCCAGCCAAGCCACATGTCCCCTTGCACCCCCACCCCCCAGCACTGTGGGGCACCTGCCAGCAGGCCCCCAACCATGTCTCCCACCACCCCCACCCCTCCAGTCACCAGGGGCAGCCTCCACCAGGCCCCCACTCATGTCCCCCTGTGCCCCCACCCCCCAGCACTGTGGGGCACCTGCCAGCAGGCCCCCAACCATGTCCCACTCATGTCCCCTTGCACCCCCACCCCCCAGCACTGTGGGGCACCTGCCAGCAGGCCCCCAACCATGTCCCACTCATGTCCCCTTGCACCCCCACCCCCCAGCAGGCCCCCACTCATGTCCCCCTGCACCCCCACCCCCCAGCACTGTGGGGCACCTGCCAGCAGGCCCCCAACCATGTCCCACTCATGTCCCCTTGCACCCCCACCCCCCAGCACTGTGGGGCACCTGCCACCAGGCCCCCAACCATGTCCCACTCATGTCCCCTTGCACCCCCACCCCCCAGCACTGTGGGGCACCTGCCAGCAGGCCCCCAACCATGTCTCCCACCACCCCCACCCCCCAGCAGGCCCCCACTCATGTCCCCCTGCACCCCCACCCCCCAGCACTGTGGGGCAGCCTCCACCAGGCCGCCACCCATGTCTCCCACCACCCCCACCCCTCCAGTCACCAGGGGCAGCCTCCACCAGGCCCCCACCCATGTCTCCCACCACCCCCACCCCTCCAGTCACCAGGGGCAGCCTCCACCAGGCCCCCAACCATGTCTCCCACCACCCCCACCCCTCCAGTCACCAGGGGCAGCCTCCACCAGGCCCCCACCCATGTCTCCCACCACCCCCACCCCTCCAGTCACCAGGGGCAGCCTCCACCAGGCCCCCAACCATGTCTCCCACCACCCCCACCCCCCAGCAGGCCCCCACTCATGTCCCCCTGCACCCCCACCCCCCAGCACTGTGGTGCACCTGCCACCAGGCCCCCAACCATGTCTCCCACCACCCCCACCCCTCCAGTCACCAGGGGCAGCCTCCACCAGGCCCCCACCCATGTCTCCCACCACCCCCACCCCTCCAGTCACCAGGGGCAGCCTCCACCAGGCCCCCACCCATGTCTCCCACCACCCCCACCACTCCAGTCACCAGGGGCAGCCTCCACCAGGCCCCCACTCATGTCCCCCTGTGCCCCCACCCCCCAGCACTGTGGGGCACCTGCCAGCAGGCCCCCAACCATGTCCCACTCATGTCCCCTTGCACCCCCACCCCCCAGCACTGTGGGGCACCTGCCAGCAGGCCCCCAACCATGTCCCACTCATGTCCCCTTGCACCCCCAACCCCCAGCAGGCCCCCACTCATGTCCCCCTGCACCCCCACCCCCCAGCACTGTGGGGCACCTGCCAGCAGGCCCCCAACCATGTCCCACTCATGTCCCCTTGCACCCCCACCCCCCAGCACTGTGGGGCACCTGCCACCAGGCCCCCAACCATGTCCCACTCATGTCCCCTTGCACCCCCACCCCCCAGCACTGTGGGGCACCTGCCAGCAGGCCCCCAACCATGTCTCCCACCACCCCCACCCCCCAGCAGGCCCCCACTCATGTCCCCCGGCACCCCCACCCCCCAGCACTGTGGGGCAGCCTCCACCAGGCCCCCACCCATGTCTCCCACCACCCCCACCCCTCCAGTCACCAGGGGCAGCCTCCACCAGGCCCCCACCCATGTCTCCCACCACCCCCACCCCTCCAGTCACCAGGGGCAGCCTCCACCAGGCCCCCAACCATGTCTCCCACCACCCCCACCCCCCCAGTCACCAGGGGCAGCCTCCACCAGGCCCCCACCCATGTCTCCCACCACCCCCACCCCTCCAGTCACCAGGGGCAGCCTCCACCAGGCCCCCAACCATGTCTCCCACCACCCCCACCCCTCCAGTCACCAGGGGCAGCCTCCACCAGGCCCCCACCCATGTCTCCCACCACCCCCACCCCTCCAGTCACCAGGGGCAGCCTCCACCAGGCCCCCACCCATGTCTCCCACCACCCCCACCCCTCCAGTCACCAGGGGCAGCCTCCACCAGGCCCCCACCCATGTCTCCCACCACCCCCACCACTCCAGTCACCAGGGGCAGCCTCCACAAGGCCCCCACCCATGTCTCCCACCACCCCCACCACCCAGTCACCAGGGGCAGCCTCCACCAGGCCCCCACTCATGTCCCCCTGTGCCCCCACCCCCCAGCACTGTGGGGCACCTGCCACCAGGCCCCCAACCATGTCCCACTCATGTCCCCTTGCACCCCCACCCCCCAGCACTGTGGGGCACCTGCCAGCAGGCCCCAAACCATGTCCCACTCATGTCCCCTTGCACCCCCACCCCCCAGCACTGTGGGGCACCTGCCAGCTGGCCCCCAACCATGTCTCCCACCACCCCCACCCCCAGCAGGCCCCCACTCATGTCCCCCTGCCCCCAGGTCCTGACGAAACACAATCATGGCAGTAATGGGCAGCATACCCAGCACAAACACCCAGGCAAGGATTGCATCCACCCACATAGTAGATGCAATTACATGATACAACCCCAATGGCAAGTATGTAAATGAACACATGTCCCTCACACACACATACACAATGGGTGCAAGTGAATGTCAAAACCCATATCATGACATGCATGAAACCAATGAGAAAATACCACAAATGTAAGTAATAAATTTATGTATCAAAGATGAAAATGAAGTAAAGAAATAAAACACACAACAATGGGGATGACAAAACAAATGGTCCATGTCCGAGAACAAATAGAAAAAATCAAAAAACAAAGGAATCCAAAAAATAATGTAGTCCAAAGCAAAATAATGGGGGGAAAAATAAGGAAAAACCATTGCCTCATGGTGAACACAAATATAAATCCAACAAATGTTTTCCAAACATCAAACTATGTACAAGAATATCCCAGGGTCCATGAGCCCAACACCATAAATTAAACCTACTACTACTAACTAATAATAGAAATATATACAGAAAAGTGGCCATTGTCCGAGCGGTCCAAAAAAAACTTAAAAAATAAAGGAAACCTAACACCAACTAACTATAGAACTATATACAATGGCAGCGGGCAAGTCCTGCGGCTCACTCTGTGATGTTGCCGGCCAGGGCATCCTCGAACTCCATGTCGATGTCCCGGAGGCGGGACTCTGTCCTGGCCCCGAGGTCTCGCAGGGACAACCCCGTGTCCACCTCAAACTCCCTGCGAGCTTCCTCGAGGCACTCAGCCCGCCTCAACGCCCGACGCATGGAGAACTCCGCCCTGACCATGGTGAGCCGCTCCTCTTCCGCCCGCTGCCGCTCCGCACCTATCCGCTGGACCAACTGTTCCCACACGGAAGACACTGCCATCCCAGGGTTCCCCTGCCCTCCGGCCGATGCCTGCCCCTCTGATCTTGATGGCCCCGAGCCATGATGCCTCCCACGTTGAGCCTGCTGCTGCCTCCGACGCCACTGCCTCTGCCAGCACGACGGCATCCAGGCTGATGGAATCCACCGATGCCGTCGTGCACGTGCCCTGCCAGATGATGCCGGCACATCCTCCATCTGCAGGGGGACAGTTGCTGGTGTGTCCACCCCTGCTGGACCTTCGACTCCCGACTGTGGCAGGGATGGGGTCCCCACCGAGCTGGCTGCGTTGGTCGGGGCAGGTCCACAGGGGGCCCTGGTGGCATCTGGGCCGGAAGACGGCATGGAGCACGACTGGCGCATAGCCTCCACAGAGGAGGAGAGGGTCGCCAGAAGGCCACACACATGGGCACCATACGTGTACATGGGACCAGTACCCATCCCTCACCCCACCCATGTCCAGGAACAGAGACTGCCATGCTTCCATGTGTCCATTCCGCACAGAGCCCCCCATGTTGCAATAGAACACATGCACCAACCATGTGGTTCACACATCACTGTACTCACATGCCTGACCATGATGTCCCTGCACACACACATACGTACATGGCCTATGTCACACATACAGGCAGGTATCAGACAACCAGCACACTGCAACATGCCCTGTCTCACACAGTAATGCTTGGCCACTTACCGGCCAACTCCAGATGGGTCTGCCTCCGAAGGATCTGGGCGTGGAGCGCTGGGTCTACCCGTTCCAGGACCCTCATCTGGATGTCACTCAGGCGTGCCCGGCCCCCCTCCGCGAGGCGCCGGGCCTTATTGAGGTTCCTGGACCTCAAGTCCTCCCAGCGCTTCTTGATGTGCTTGATGTCGCGGGTTGCCACCCCCTCCGCGTTGATGGCAACCACTACATCGTCCCAGATCCTCTCCCGTCCTTCCTTGTTGGTGCGTGGTCTTCCGAAGAGGGCATCATAATGCCCCAGGACATGCTCCACCAGGACACCAACTTCCTTCTCACTGAAGCTGGTGGCCCTCTGCCTCTCTGGCTGGGGGTCGCCACTGGTCTCAGATGGTGCTTGCCCCGACATGGCGACCCCCGAGGCAGGCGTGGGTGGGCAACTGGGTCCTGGGGCTGGGCTGTGGAGCGATGGTATCCCAGTCGGGAGTCTACTGTTCCAGCAGGGGTCGACACAGCAACTGGACCCCTGCAGATGGCTGATGTGCAGGCACCAAATGGCAGGGCACGGTGGCAGCAGGCAGGCAGGCAGGCAGCAGCAGATGGCACGTGGGAGGCTGCTCGGGGCACTGGGGGGCAGTGATTTGGCCTACTGGGCAGGAGCGTGGTCTTCCGTGTGTATTCGTGGCCAGCTTGATACGGAGTGATTTGGCACGTGAAAAATCTGCACGTCAGCGTGTAATTCGTGGTCGCGTGTGGAAAACTGCACGTCCGCGTGTAATGCGCGTAATTGCGCGTGAAAAACTGCACGTCCGCGTGTAATGCGCGTAATCGCGCCTGAAAAACTGCACGTCCGCGTGTAATGCGCGTAATCGCGCATGAAAAACTGCACGTCCGCATGTGACGTGACGCGCGCGTGCGTTTCCCTCAGCACGGGTTAAAGGTGAGCGGGCCCAGCAGTTCGCTGTACGTGCCTTCCGTGGAGACCGACGTGTGTTGCTGCTTCCAGTTGTTTCGCGCGCCATCTACTTCACAGCTCTCAAGGACGTATCTCTTCTTTTGGCGGGGGTATTGGCTACGCGTGTTTTTCTGCATCGCGCTAGTCAGACGGTGAGTCGCAAACGCTCCTTTTCCCACTGCGGGTGCCCCTGTGTATTGCACCCATTTTCGATGTCATCGTAGCCTGCGTGTCCCACGCGTACGCGTTATTCGTGTTACTGGGTGCCACCGCGTACTGCGGGAGGTCAAATCCACGCACGTAGGCTGCAGGGTTGCGTGCACGGTTTTACTGCAGTTTTGGGGTGCCTGAGCGTTGCGTGACCCGTCACCACATCACCGGGGTCACATACAGCCTTGCAGGTGCAGGGGGGCTGTTAACATCTTGCTTCCCACCCCCTTCACCCCAATTGCCCAGGACAATTGTGGTGTACACCTCCCATTGGCACCACTCCATCTGTGCCAGCACTATTACATCTGTGCCATGGTTGGGAGGCCACCAAAGGTGAGGGGCGCCTCAGCTGGGCGTACTCCTCGTGGCGGGCGTGGTCGGGGACGTGGCCGTGGTGACCAGGGAGTAGGGGGACTCCAGGGTGTCCAGGGCAGCCACAGAGGGGGAAGAGGCAGGGGTGCGCCACTTGAGCACAATGTTGTGCCATGTGTCGGTGCAGCCATGCCACCACCCCCTGTGGTTCCGGGGGATGCAGCTCCTGCATCTGGCACTGGCACCCGTATGACCCAGCAGTCCGTTCCATCGACTGCCACGGGCCCAAGGGTAGCGGTAGCTGCAGGTGCAGCTGTGGACACCGCCACCCAGGCTCAGGGTCTGCCAGCGCAGGCTGCGTTGGCACTTGAAGAGCCCTTGGTAGATCTCCAACAGGCCAGGGGGGAAACCATAGGGGCACGCCGGGCTGCTCAGACCAAGACACGTGTCCCTGGGGCAGTCATGTCATCTGCTGCCCCGAACAGCCGGGTGTTGGCAAGTGCAGGGGCAGATGCACCCAACAGCACCCCGGTTGTGAGTCTGCCAACCAGGACCGTTGCGGTCAATGACCCTGCCACAGCTGATGTTGCAGCGCAGGGTCCATTAGTGGGCACCCAGCTGCCACTGACACAAGTCAGGCCTTTGGTCATCCCTCCACCTGCCACTCCCTCGGCTCAATCCACCGAACCCACTGGCCATACTGGTCAGGGCGGCATTAGCCAGCCAGGGTCTGCGCCACAGTCCAAGAGGAGGAAGGTTGCACCTGCAGCACAGGCTGGGACCCCACACACAGCCACGACCTCCTGCACGTCGAGGAAGAAGCCTTTCTGTAAGCAGGAACTGGACTTCCTCGTGGACTACGTGCGGGGACACAGCCGTGACATGCTAGTGGGTGCCAATAGTCAGACTACGGCTGCCCAACGTGACACCCACTGGAAGCATGTTGCGGAACATGTCAGTTCATTCGGCCATGAAGTGCGCACAGCGCAGGAGTGCAAAAAGCGCTGGAATGACATCAAGCGCAGCACAAAGGCTAAGCGTGCCTCAAATTACAACTTGACTCTGGTGACTGGCGGTGGGCCTGCACCAGAGGAGGAAGAACTCACTCCGCATGAGGCTCTCGTTGCGGAGTTCATACCACCAGAATTGGTCGAAGGTGTGGGAGAGATGCTGGACTTTGATGCCCAGTCCAGTGAGTGTTAAAGCGTAGTTGTTGAGGACGTGTGTGTTTGACTTGTGGGATGTGTTGTGCATGATTGCTGCTACATGTGACGTGTACATGGTTCTGAGGTGTAAGTAATGCAATGCTACCGTCATGCATGTCTCCTCTGCCTGCATGCGGGACTCCATGTGGGCATGCTCCCTTGCCCCTCCTCCGCCACTCTGCACCCCAGTTCCACCTTTGCACTGGTCTGCTACATTCTTGCCAATGTGTAGTTTCTTGTTCATGTGTCCTGTGTAGATGCTAACTTCCAGCTTAGAAACTGCCAGACATATGCCGTGTGGTACAGCCTTAGTACTCGATGCAGGGTATCCCACTTGTACTGTGCATGGGTCAGATGTCCCGCTGGGACATGAGTGCCCATTCATGCTCCATGTGCATTGCACGCATGCCCCTATGTGTCCTTGACTGGATGAGCACTGTAATATGAGTCCTTGGTTACATACATTGCCTGCCATATTATCGGCCTCCCCATGTCAACTGTGGCTCAGTCCTGCGTTGCACACATGTTTAGGCAATGACAATCTGTGTGGCTCACAGGCCTCAGCCTGTTCAATGGCCAATGACTCTGTCCAACTCTTGTCGTGTCTTCTTCACACGTGGCTGGCCTCCGGATCTTCCATCATGTGTCCTGCCCACTGTCCCAGCATCATTAGCAGTGTTGTAATTTGATTCACATTAAGCTGTTGATGCTAGTCAACACTGCTTGTCAATACACAGGTGTATGGGCAGCCTTTTGATACCATGCTAGGCATCCCTGCTTTGGTACTGGGGTGGAGGGGTGCTTGGCTGCTAGACATGGTACACATTGAATACACAATGCACGTGATGTCTGAATTTGACATTGCACTGCCTTCACATTTCCTGGCACACACCATGGAGTGCTTGTACATGTAGGTAGTGAGTGGCGTACACATTTTCAGCACTGCATAGACCCACTTCCATGCAAACTGCCACCTTTCAACAGGTCTGATCACAGTGGCTATTCTAAGTAGACCCAGCATGCATGCCAGGTCATATGTTGTGTGTCACATGTCTGCCGGATGCCATTGCTGTCGGTGTGTGTGTGTGTTGTGTGCTTCTGACATGTGTAGTTACCTTTTCCTCTCTATTTTTCAGGTGATGACGCAATGGATGCAGAGGATGGTGTTGTCACGCCAGACACAGGGTTGGTAAGACCACATCAACCCGGCACTAGTGGGGGTCGTGGGGTGGTAGGCCACGAAAACCCCCAAGTGCTGCAGTCCATCCTGTCTCTGGCTGCCTATGAGTCCAGCCTTGATGACGACTCTGACGTCCATGTTGAGTTGGATGACCATCAAGTCCATGTGTCAGGGGTGAGTGATTCTGATGTGGACACTCCTCTGTCTGCGACACCTGCACTGAGGGATCAGACAGTCTTGGTTCCTCCGCCCGTGGTGGATCGGGACGCAGGGTCACCCTCCACACCAGTCACTGATGTGCCTGGGACATCACGTCGACGGGGGCATGTAGTCGTGCAGCCGCAGGCGGTGCCAACACAGCGAGGACCTCCGGTCCTTGGGTCCCGCAGGGGTCAAGCCCGGCAACGCGGTCGCCGCGCGCAACCGCTGTATACTGAGTGGGAGCAAGACATGACTGCCAATTCCGAACGGCAGGGGGCAGCAATGGAGAACATCGCTGACAGCATGGAGCGTGTGGCCCGATCTGTGCTCCCCCCTGCTAGGCAGGTGCTTCTCCAGCAGCAGGCGGCACGGTCCACGGCCCGCTCGCTCAGGCTGGGCATGGCGGCCTCAGACAGGGCACGCCAGGCTGAAATGTCGTCTCTGCGTCAAGCAATTGCTGCTCACGCAGAGGCGCACATGGATGCCCTGAGGGAGGAGTATGCCTCCCTCAGATCCACTCTGGGTGTCCTTATGATGTCCCAGAGGCAGCAGGCAGAGGAGAGGTTTGCACAGCTTGAGCGCACCATCTCGGCTGAGCTACAGGCTTGCCGGGAGGTGCAGCGGTTGTCCAGCCAGGCCTTGCAGGAGGAACTCCGTGTTACACGTGCTACCTTGCAAGAGGAAGCACGTGTATCACGTGAGGTTCTGCATGCAGACCTATGTAACATCGCCACACAGAACCAGGCTCACCTGTCCGGCAGACTTGCTGCCGACGAGGGGCAAGCTGCGGCTAGGCGTGGCCAGGCTACTGTGCCACGTCCTCCTTTCCAGGATGAGCCAGACTCGGACGACCATCTATCTCCCACATAGGTCGAGCTGTGCAGGCGTTGAGCCCATGGAGGTATTTTTTTTTGGCTCGGCATCATCGCATGTGGATGTTGAGCAGCACCCTGTACCTCCCCCCTCCTGGGTGCCTCCCCTCCCCCCCGGGTCGTATGTGGCCATTTTTGATTTTTCGTTTAGTTTAGTTAGTTAAGTTTCTGTTTGATAGTTAGTTTAAATAGGTAATGTAGGTTTTCCATAGTTAGTGTAATTAGTTAATAGTTGAGTTAGTTTAAAAGTTGTAGTCTATTGTGCTTTCATGTGACAGTGCGGTGCCTTGTGGTTTTTGAAGGCATCCACTGTCTGTTCCAGCTGGGCCCTTCATGGTTGTCTTGTGTATGTGTTTGCTGCTTGGGTTCCTTGACTCACATATGCCACTCCTGCCTCCCTTATCCATGGGCTCGCAAGGATGGTTCGGTGTTACAGAATTTTACACAAGGGCTTTGGACTGTCATATCTGTGGCATGTCTGGTGCTTTGTGACTTGTGTTGACACCCCTAGTGGGGATGATATAGGTGTAATTGTCCACTGTTCAGCTTTTGCTAGACGGGGTGTGTCATGATTAATGTGGACATTGATTGCTATGCATTGTGTATTATGTCTCATTTCTTTCCTGTACACGTGCCTGTTGCAATTCATGCTGTAGATAGTGTTCCACACTTTGGAAGTCAAAGACGGACTGATGGTGTGATTTGTGATGTGACTCTCTGACATGGTCAAGTAATGAGATGCCTGATGAGACACACACAGATCACTTCGATGCATTAATCATTTGTTCCATGCACTTTCTGCAGGGGGATGAGGCACCAGAGCACCTTTGGCAGCAGACATGGCCCATTGGACGACGGAATGCCTGACCCGTTTGTTGGTGCCCACATGCACATGTGTGCACGAGCAGAGCCACAGTGATTGCAGACCCACATCCTAGAACTGCTGACATGTTCCAAGGAACTCCAGGCAAGGTGAGCATCACAGGGGGGCCACGACACAGCAAAGCTTGCACCAGGCGAGTTGCACATGCAGGCTTAGTCACAGCACTGAGGGTGAGCTTAGACGAATATTGGTGTTGAAGCACACAATGCAGCTCAGATGTGTTTGTGGACTGATGGCTGTTGATAGTAGGGTTGTCTGGGACACATGCAGGGGCAGTGGCACATACCCTGCGGTACACCAAGGTTCATTGAGGCACTTGTATCAACCATGTAGCCTTCAGAGACATGGAAAGGGGCAGCTCACAGGGACATACAGCAAGGGACATACTTGGGTGCAGTGCATGTCTATTCCACGTACTTCATGATAAATGCACTGCCAACTTTGTTTTGGTCATGGTGGTACGCAACTTGCTCTGTAGTCATGGCTTGCCATATGGGTCTGTCTGCTTACCCAGGGAACATTGCATGTTGTGTGAATTGTGACACATTGGTGTTCCATTTGCCACGCACCCACCAGCGCCTGACTCACTGCATTGACTGTGTATGACCCGTCACAGGGGTGATGTTATATATGGGTACGAAGCATCGAGCACTGATTGTCTGTTTGTAGAGTAGTTTGTTGCTATGGGGCATGTTTTGTGTTGTATTTTTGTGTAATTGGCACATACAGGTTGTTGACTGTGTCTCTCTTTGCAGCATTGGAGTGCTCCTGTAACCGGCCCTGAGAGTGCGCAGGCAGGAGGCCAGCACTCAAAACCAGAGCTAAGTGTCTTGTTGTTTTCCTTACAAACTGCCCTGCATAGGCTTGCTGGGGAGTGTACTGATGCATGGATGTATGTGTGGTCCTATTTGGTATGTTTTTTTTCCCTAATCACCCGTGATCCTATGCAATTATGAAACCTGTACCCTCTACCCGGTGTCCCTGCTTCCCGTGCCTATCCAAGCAACGTTCCCTGACCCTCTTTCCCCACTGGGGTTGCGGATGCCTGTGTAAGCCCCGAACTTGCAGGCGCCAAAACCCTAGAGGGGGTGGTTGGTTCGTACCACTCCTGAGCCTGGACTACAGAATGTCATGACAATGATGTCCAAGTTTGTTTGGATTGTGTATGTGTTCATGCAGGTTGTACATTTTTGTGCATTCCCTAGTTTCATGTGTCATTCCTCCTCCCCTCACCTGCCACTCATTCCAGTCATCCAGTGTGTCTACACCTGTCCCGACTGCATATCCCTGAACCTCATTCCCCACCATGATCTCAGGGGCCTGTGTGAGTTTGACCTTGCAGGCACCCGGGACATGGTGTGGGTGGTTGTTTCATGAGACTCCCGCGCCTGTACAGGGGACCTGTGACAGTACACATCCATTCATTGTGCATCATCCTATGTCATGTACCACACATGTCTCACATCCTGTCGTGACATTGTTCTGCTGTGCTACCTTGGTTGTTGCATCATTGTGGTAGTACTTGGCGTTTGTGAGGTACTGCTACGTCAAGTCATCTACTGGAGGGTGTTTGGGTTCGTTTTCATGCCTTGGATTTTGTGATTTTGTTAATGAGTGTGGATTCTGAGGGTTCAGGCATCTTTTTACACACAAGGTGGGAGATGGACACGAAGGGTAAAGGTGATCCTCTGGCCAGGTGGAAATGAGGGTTGGAGGCTCCATGACCCAGGTGCAGTTGTTCAGCGGGTCATGGTCATTTGCGCGGGAGGGGGGGTTGTTGTTGATAGTTGCATTGCCCTGCAGTGTGATGGGAACTCTGACATTGTAATGTTGTTGTCCTATGTACATGTTGTGTTCTGCTGATCAATGCCTGTTCATGTGTTGTGTTTTCCTTTCAGGTGCGAGGGGATAGTTGTGGTTTGACATGCTGGGGTGTACACATGGTGGATGTTCACATGTGATGTGTAGGGAACACTGATGGTCACTTGAGTGCACATGCATATGTGGAGTGCATGTCCCTGCAGAACCACACACTTGCACTCGGATGTACTCCATGTACTCCCACCCTTGCATATCCACGTGTACACTGTTTGCCTTCTGGTGCCCACTGTGTCCCGGCAGCACATGTTCTGTGACCGATTATGGTTCCAGTACATGCCAAAAATTTGATGTTTGATGTAGTCTGTCACTTAGATGTGATGCTCAGGGTGTGCATCACACGCAATGGCTGTTCACTGTGCTGTGCGCTGAGCAGTGTGATGCAGGAGTGGGACACTGCACACATGAGCTGCAGTGTTGATTTTGCAATGCATAATGTGCATATAGACAGGCATTCATTGTGATGTTACGTCTACGACTGTTGCAATGCATTTGGAAACGACTTATTTTGGGTGGGACATTTTGTTGGTCTGTCATTTCATCTGATTCCGGGTCAGGCATCATTGTCCGATGCCACTGTACATTTAGGACATGGCAATGTGTACCTTATTGTTACTGCGTCAGTGTATGGGTATTGCTTGCCATGTCATGTTGATGTTTGGGAGGGTTTGAGTGACATGACAGTGATGGCCATGGCCTGTTTTGCAGGTGTGTGTGATGCACACCTTGCATGTCCAGGTCATCCGCTTCTCAGAGCAACTAGCTGGGGGTATGTTTCTCTCCGCAGCAGGGCCCTCCCCCTGGAACAGACTTCCTGGCTGACTTGAACTTGAGGGGAACCATCTCCAGTTCTGGAAGCACCTCAAGACCTTCCTCTTTGCTTCTGCTTACTCTCTGCCTCTCCCTTGCAGAATTCTTCACTGGAACTGCACAGGAGCTGCTACTGGGACACTCTCACCAACCTCGGTCCCTGGCCCAGCCACTGTCCACTTGCACTGCCACCCTGGCAACCCCTGCACTGCAGTACTGTCTCTCTATCCCTACAGCCCTCCCTTCCCAGCACTTGTCTGCACTTATCTTTGCAGTTGCCACCAGGCGACCTATGTATTATTCTTTTGGCCTACTTCCCCTGTACTGGACTCCCCCCCACCCTTCCCCTTGCACTTTTCCCTTCCCCCTACCCCTGCACTTGCACATTCTCAATGACACCTGGCCTAGTAGTACCGTTCTCTGTGTTCCCTTGTTCCCCCCCCCTGCCTCATTGGGCCTTGGAATACTTGTGTATGGCCCATGTCATGTCACATGTCATTTGTGTGCATTTTGGTTGCACAGGATAGCTTGTGTTTAAGTAGCTAGGGATGCAGACGATGTGGCACTTCCATGGCAACTATCTCAGGGTGGTAGGGTTGTGACAGTTGACTGTCACTTTGTCATCATCGATTGTCACCTGGTATGTGCCAGGCCTGTGTGCACTCCGCAGGGGTGGGAGTTTAGGTGAAAAATGTGGCCACAAGCTGGGTCCGGGCTTCCTCGCCACGTGCCCTGTCCCCTCCCATGGGCAGCGCCTGTGCCTGTGGTTGGGGATGTGGGGGCACCACCATGTCCACCGGGACGCCCTGCCGTGTTGCAACATTGTGCAGGACACATGCTGCCACAATGATCCTGCACACTACTGGTGGTGCATAGAGTAGTTGCCCACCAGAGCGGTCAAGGGAGCGGAAACGTGACTTGAGCACTCCGAATGTGCGCTCCACTATGCCCCTGGTTGCAATATGGGCGGCGTTGTATCTTACCTGGGGTGGTGTGGTGGGGTTCCGGATTGGCGTCATCATGTGGTTGCTCAGAGGGTAGGCACTGTCCCCTGGGGAGGTGATAATAATTGAGATTATTAGGGTTTGGATATTTGTCTGTGTGTGACTTGCATGCATGTGCAAGGGCATTTGTACTGACCTAGGAGCCATGTGTCGCCATGCTGCCCAGCTTCCAGGGCCCGGCTCAGGGCGGACATTCTGTATATGAAACTGTCATGGGTGGAGCCAGGGTAGTTTGCATAGACAGAGGTGATGATTCCCTTTGCATCGCATACCACCTGTACATTGATGGAATGCCAGTGCTTGCGGTTTCGGTAGATGTGCTCAGTGGCCCTAGGTGGACGTAGGGCCACATGGGTGCAATCTATGGCACCGAGCACTTTGGGGAAGTGTGCCACCCTGAAAAAATCCAGGACAACGGCCTGCCTTTCTGCGGGTGTTCTGGGCATGTATATGTGCCTGCGGACTGAGGGGCGCGCTGTCATGATTGCCAGTACCTGGTGTAGGCAGCGTGACTGCGTGGCCTGTGAGACCCCCCCCACTATGGCAGTGGTCCGCTGAAACGACCCAGTGGCCAAAAAATGCAAGACATTGAGCAGCTTCTCCAAGGGGCTCAATGCTTGGGAGCAAAGGGTGGGGGATGTGAGGTCATCTTCCCACTCCCTGACCAGGTCTAGGATGATATGGGGTGGAAACCTATACCTGCCGTAGACCTGGTCATCAGGCATCCCAAAAAGGCTTGTCCGTGGTGCAAAAATGCGTGCCCTGGCTATTCTCCTCCTCCTGCGGTGTCCCACAATCAGTGCAGCAACAAATGGGGCATTCATCGTCGCTGTATATACGCGTTTGTTGTTTGCGCGCACTTTTATGCTGTGCGCGGGCGCGGGACGCCTCCGTGTGGGCGGACTCGTTGGTTTCCCGTATTCGGGTGTCATCGCGTGTGATCGGAGGGGAGCGAGCGTACACGCGATTGGCCTGGGTACGTGTGTTTCGGGGTGCGCGGGTAGTTCCACACGCCATTGGCCTGGGTACGTGTGTTTCGGGGTGCGCGGGTAGTTCCACACGCCATTGGCCTGGGTACGTGTGTTTCGGGGTGCGCGGGTAGTTCCACACGCCATTGGCCTGGGTACGTGTGTTTCGGGGTGCGCGGGTAGTTCCACACGCCATTGGCCTGGGTACGTGTGTTTCGGGGTGCGCGGGTAGTTCCACTGGCCTGGGTACGTGACGCCATTGGCCTGGGTACGTGTGTTCCGGGGTGCCGTGAACTTTCACACGCGATTGGCTGAAATCCACGTGTGTTCTGTCATCACGTGCAATGAGGGATACTCCCTCGCACGTCACGTCACAGACGCGCTCACGCGCTGAGGGCCTTTGGTCCAATGAAAATGCATATGCGTGCAGACGCGCTTACGCGCTAAGGGCCTTTCCTCGAATTACACGCTGACGTGCAGAATTTTCACGTGCCAAATCACTCCGTATCAAGCTGGCCACGCGTAAGCACACGGAAGACCACGCTCCTGCCCAGAAGGCCGAACTACTGCCCCCCAGAGCCCCGAGCACGCTCCCACCTGCCATCTGCTGCTGCCTGACTGCCTGCTGCCCACGTGCCCTGCCATTTGCTGCCTGCACATCAGCCAGGGGTGCTGTTGGTGTGACCACCCCTGCTGGAACCAAAGACTCCCGACTGGGATTCCATCGCTCCACAGCCCAGCCCCAGGACCCAGTTGCCCACCCACTCCTGCCTCTGGGGTTGTCATGTCGGGGCAAACTCCATCTGTGACCACTGACAACCCCCGGCCAGAGAGGCAGAGGGGCACCAGCTTCAGTGCCACCGAAGTTGGTGTCCTGGTGGAGCAAGTCCTGGGGCAGTATGATGCCCTCTTCGGAAGTTCCCGCGCCGACAAGGAAGGACGGACTCGGATCTGGACTGACATCGTGACTGCCATCAACGCGGAGGGGTGGCAGTCCGCGACTTCCAACATGTCAAGAAGCGCTGGGAGGACTTCAGGTCCAGGACCCTGAACAAGGCCCGGCGCCTCTTGAAGGCAGCGGATGCCAAGGGGCGCCGGGGCCACTTGTCGGAAGAACAGATGGGGGTCCTGGAACACATATCCCCAGCGCTCCACGTCCAGGTCCTTGAGAGGCAGACCCGTCTGGAGTCGAGCGGTGAGTGTACATGCATCCTGATTGTGAGCAGTGCGTGTGGTGATTGTTCAGTAGTGTGCAGGTTGCACATCTGTTTGTATGGGGTCGAGTATGGGTGCGGGTGTACAGGTCCGTGGGGCTGACACATGCGAGGGCTGTAATGTGTGAGACATGGATGGTGCCTGTGTGTGTGGGCTTGCATGCCAAATGCAGTTGTGTGGGCACACAAGTTTGTATGAATGTGTATGTGAGTAGACATGTCCGTGATGTCACGCATGTATGTTGTTTTCAGCTGCATGTATCAGCGCTGTGTACATGTGCATGTGTGTGTATTTGACAAGGGTGCAACAGTGATGCAACATGGATGCATGTGACAGCGGTATGTGGAAGCCTGATGGGCAGATGTGACATGGATGCCCGTCTGAACACTGCGACACTTGGCAGAGGTGTACACATGCATGCAAGTGTGGTGGTGTGTGTACATGTGTGGTGCACTTCCTGTGTTGCATGTGATGTCTGGCTCACCTTTGGCTGCTCATGCTGTTGTATGTGTATGGATGGTGTTGGCAGTTGCGATATGGCTGTGGTATGGCTCGTGTGTGCGAGTTGTAATGACATGTGTGTTGGGGATCATGATGACATGTCTGAGGTTTGCCAATGCCACTCATGTACAACTGTCATGTGTGTATGTGTCCATTGTACATTGCCCTGATGCGTGTGTTTTGTTTCTCCCTGTCTGCAGCGTCAACTGATGAAGAGGGCGGAGAAGGTGCTGTGGAGCACAGCAGCGGGGATCCCACCGCCAGCCGGAGACGCAAGGCCCGGCTCCCCTCCCATGTTGTCATCTCGTCGGGGAGTGAGGAGTCCGGTGCCGTGTCCCAGGCCGCAGCTGCCGGGGGGAGGTCCAAGAGGCGGAGGTTGCAGTTGGACTCCTCGGCAGCAGAAGGGGCAGCTGGGACCCCACAGGGCCCAACGGGGGAAGATGGCACAGAGTCATCCAGGTTGGTGGGGGGTTTGGTGGAGGAGGAGGCCGTGCAAGCACCAGAGACGGGGTCTGAGGGTGGGGATCCCACTGGTGCTAGTGGTGCAGTGCAGGACCAGGGACAGGAGGCAGCACAGGCCGCCGCGGAGGTGCCTGTGTGCAATCCTGTCCCTGATCCTGTCCCTGCATCATCTTGCACCAGCAGGGATGCCTATGTCCAGACCAGTTTTCAGGCAGGGGATGAGCTGACGTCAACTGGCCTTCCTCTGCCTGCGGACGTGGCTATCCAGGCCCGGGTTGAGCCTGTCCTGGCTGGTGTGGCATTGCGTCAACGGGCCATGCGAGGTGACCTGCAGTCTTTTCATGAAGAGACTGCACGTCATCTCGAATGGCTCGTTGACCACGTCAGCCTGCTGGGACAGGTCACCCAGGCCGGATTCCTCCGTCTGATGGAGCTTGCCACGACCCCCTCCTCAGCTGGACCCCCTACGCGCCAGTCGTCCTCTGTGCCATCTTCCCACCCATCAGTCACCTGGGTGCCCTGTGGAGCTGCCTCTGACGGTGCGGCCAGGCTGGTGGAGGAGGCATCCCTGCCACAGTCGGGAGTCGGACGTCCAGCAGGGGTGGCCACGTCAACGACTGCACCCCAGCCGGCGGAGGATGTGCAGGCAGCAGGAGGCAGTGCAGGGGCAGAGGCACAGCAGCAGCAGCACCATGGTGGGAGCCATGAAGGCTCGGGGCCTTCGACATCGGAGGGGCAGGCATCGGCCGGAGGGCAGGAGGACCCAGGACAAAAAGTGTCTTCCGTGTGGCAGCGGTTGGGCCACGCCATAGATGCGGAGCGGCAGCGGGCGGAAGAGGCACGGCTCTCAATGGTCAGGGCGGAGAACTCCATGCAGAGGGCCCTGAGGCGGGCCGAGTGCCTCGAGGCAATCCGCAGGGGTTTGGAGGTGGACACGTCGACGGCCCTGTGGACCCTCGGGGCCATGGAGGAGGACCGCCTCCGGGACATTGAGGAGGAGTTCGATGATGCCCTGGCCCGGCACATCCAGAAGTGAGCCGTGGAACTAGCCCGCTGCCCTTGTACATAGTTATGTAGGTAGTGTTAGGTTTCATTTTTGTTTTTGTTTCATTTGGACCTTTTGGACATTGGCCACATTTTTGGATATATTTTTTTTATTAGTTAGTGTAGTTAGATAGGTTTCCTTTATTTTTTTGGGATAATGGACCCTGGCTTCTTGCATTGTACATAGTTGTAGACTTGTACATACTTTCTTTTTTAACATTCTCCATGGATCAATGGCTTTTATTTTTATTTCCCATTGGATTTTGTTTTGTGGACATTGACTTTGTACAACATTACTTTGGATTTCAATATATTTTTATTTTTTTTATTTTGAACGGACATGCTTCTTTTAATTTTTTTACATTCACATTTCTGTTTCTTCATTTTTGATTCTATTCATGTTTCCTTTAATACATTATTTTTTTGTTGAACTTCAATGTGTGGTATCTCATTGTTTTCATGCATTTCATGTTATGTGTTTTGAGATTCACTGACACCCATTGGGTGTATGTGAGGGACATGTGTTTGTTTCGGAACTTCCAATTGGTGTTCTGTGATGTGATTGCAAATTATGAGTGGGTGGATGCAATACTCGGGTGGGTGTTTTGCATTTGGGGGCTGACCATAGAGACCAGGGTTCTGGATTGTGATGACATGTTGGGTGGGGAACATGAGTTGGACATGGGTGGGGGCCTGGTGGCAGGTGCCCCACAGTGCTGGGGGGTGGGGGTGCAGGGGGACATGAGTGGGGGCCTGCTGGGGGGTGGGGGTGCAAGGGGACATGAGTGGGACATGGTTGGGGGCCTGCTGGCAGGTGCCCCACAGTGCTGGGGGGTGGGGGTGCAGGGGGACATGAGTGGGGGCCTGCTGGGGGGTGGGGGTGCAAGGGGACATGGTTGGGGGCCTGCTGGCAGGTGCCCCACAGTGCTGGGGGGTGGGGGTGCAGGGGGACATGAGTGGGGGCCTGCTGGGGGGTGGGGGTGCAAGGGGACATGAGTGGGACATGGTTGGGGGCCTGGTGGCAGGTGCCCCACAGTGCTGGGGGGTGGGGGTGCAAGGGGACATGAGTGGGGGCCTGCTGGGGGGTGGGGGTGCAAGGGGACATGGTTGGGGGCCTGGTGGCAGGTGCCCCACAGTGCTGGGGGGTGGGGGTGCAAGGGGACATGAGTGGGGGCCTGCTGGGGGGTGGGGGTGCAAGGGGACATGGTTGGGGGCCTGGTGGCAGGTGCCCCACAGTGCTGGGGGGTGGGGGTGCAAGGGGACATGAGTGGGACATGGTTGGGGGCCTGGTGGCAGGTGCCCCACAGTGCTGGGGGGTGGGGGTGCAAGGGGACATGAGTGGGGGCCTGCTGGGGGGTGGGGGTGCAAGGGGACATGGTTGGGGGCCTGGTGGCAGGTGCCCCACAGTGCTGGGGGGTGGGGGTGCAAGGGGACATGAGTGGGGGCCTGCTGGGGGGTGGGGGTGCAAGGGGACATGAGTGGGACATGGTTGGGGGCCTGGTGGAGACTGCCCCTGGTGACTGGAGGGGTGGGGGTGGTGGGAGACATGGGTGGGGGCCTTGTGGAGGCTGCCCCTGGTGACTGGAGGGGTGGGGGTGGTGGGAGACATGGGTGGGGGCCTGGTGGAGGCTGCCCCTGGTGACTGGAGGGGTGGGGGTGGTGGGAGACATGGGTGGGGGCCTGGTGGAGGCTGCCCCTGGTGACTGGGGGGGTGGGGGTGGTGGGAGACATGGGTGGGGGCCTGGTGGAGGCTGCCCCTGGTGACTGGAGGGGTGGGGGTGGTGGGAGACATGGGTGGGGGCCTTGTGGAGGCTGCCCCTGGTGACTGGAGGGGTGGGGTTGCTGGGAGACATGGGTGGGGGCCTGCTGGGGGGTGGGGGTGCAAGGGGACATGAGTGGGACATGGTTGGGGGCCTGGTGGCAGGTGCCCCACAGTGCTGGGGGGTGGGGGTGCAAGGGGACATGAGTGGGGGCCTGCTGGGGGGTGGGGGTGCAAGGGGACATGGTTGGGGGCCTGGTGGCAGGTGCCCCACAGTGCTGGGGGGTGGGGGTGCAAGGGGACATGAGTGGGGGCCTGCTGGGGGGTGGGGGTGCAAGGGGACATGGTTGGGGGCCTGGTGGCAGGTGCCCCACAGTGCTGGGGGGTGGGGGTGCAAGGGGACATGAGTGGGACATGGTTGGGGGCCTGGTGGCAGGTGCCCCACAGTGCTGGAGGGTGGGGGTGCAAGGGGACATGAGTGGGGGCCTGCTGGGGGGTGGGGGTGCAAGGGGACATGGTTGGGGGCCTGGTGGCAGGTGCCCCACAGTGCTGGGGGGTGGGGGTGCAAGGGGACATGAGTGGGACATGGTTGGGGGCCTGGTGGCAGGTGCCCCACAGTGCTGGGGGGTGGGGGTGCAAGGGGACATGAGTGGGGGCCTGCTGGGGGGTGGGGGTGCAAGGGGACATGGTTGGGGGCCTGGTGGCAGGTGCCCCACAGTGCTGGGGGGTGGGGGTGCAAGGGGACATGAGTGGGGGCCTGCTGGGGGGTGCAAGGGGACATGAGTGGGACATGGTTGGGGGCCTGGTGGAGGCTGCCCCTGGTGACTGGAGGGGTGGGGGTGGTGGGAGACATGGGTGGGGGCCTTGTGGAGGCTGCCCCTGGTGACTGGAGGGGTGGGGGTGGTGGGAGACATGGTTGGGGGCCTGGTGGAGGCTGCCCCTGGTGACTGGAGGGGTGGGGGTGGTGGGAGACATGGGTGGGGGCCTGGTGGAGGCTGCCCCTGGTGACTGGAGGGGTGGGGGTGGTGGGAGACATGGGTGGGGGCCTGGTGGAGGCTGCCCCTGGTGACTGGGGGGGTGGGGGTGGTGGGAGACATGGGTGGGGGCCTGGTGGAGGCTGCCCCTGGTGACTGGAGGGGTGGGGGTGGTGGGAGACATGGGTGGGGGCCTTGTGGAGGCTGCCCCTGGTGACTGGAGGGGTGGGGGTGCTGGGAGACATGGGTGGGGGCCTGCTGGGGGGTGGGGGTGCAAGGGGACATGTGGCTTGCCTGGGGGGCATGCCCATGGTGGATGGGCTGCCTGCGGGACATGACCAGGGGTGCAGGGTAGTCCCCTGTGGTGTGGGCTGCCTGCAGAGGTCGTGGAGGGGGTAGAGGGGAGACCTGGGAGGACCCACACTGGCAATTCACCTCTTCAACTTCCCGCACACCTCCGTAATACACTGCCCCACTCGCACAGGCCCAATCGCGTGTAGTATTTCTCGCGCACCCCTGAAATCCACGTACCCAGGCCAATCGCGTGTAGAATTTCTCGCGCACCCCTGAAATCCACGTACACAGGCCAATCGCGTGTAGTATTTCTCGCGCACCCCTGAAATCCACGTACCCAGGCCAATCGCGTGTAGAATTTCTCGCGCACCCCTGAAATCCACGTACCCAGCCCAATCGCATGTAGAATTTCTCGCGCACCCCTGAAATCCACGTACCCAGCCCAATCGCGTGTAGATTTTCTCGCGCACCCCTGAAATCCACGTACCCAGGCCAATCGCGTGTAGAATTTCTCGCGCACCCCTGAAATCCACGTACCCAGCCCAATCGCGTGTAGAATTTCTCGCGCACCCCTGAAATCCACGTACCCAGCCCAATCGCGTGTAGAATTTCTCGCGCACCCCTGTAATACACGTACCCAGGCCAATCGCGTGTAGAATTTCTCGCGCACCCCTGAAATCCACGTACCCAGCCCAATCGCGTGTAGATTTTCTCGCGCACCCCTGAAATCCACGTACCCAGGCCAATCGCGTGTAGAATTTCTCGCGCACCCCTGAAATCCACGTACACAGGCCAATCGCGTGTAGTATTTCTCGCGCACCCCTGAAATCCACGTACCCAGGCCAATCGCGTGTAGAATTTCTCGCGCACCCCTGTAATCCACGTACCCAGGCCAATCGCGTGTAGAATTTCTCGCGCACCCCTGAAATCCACGTACCCAGCCCAATCGCGTGTAGAATTTCTCGCGCACCCCTGTAATCCACGTACCCAGGCCAATCGCGTGTAGAATTTCTCGCGCACCCCTGAAATCCACGTACCCAGCCCAATCGCGTGTAGATTTTCTCGTGCACCCCTGAAATCCACGTACCCAGGCCAATCGCGTGTAGAATTTCTCGCGCACCCCTGAAATCCACGTACCCAGCCCAATCGCGTGTAGAATTTCTCGCGCACCCCTGAAATCCACGTACACAGGCCAATCGCGTGTAGTATTTCTCGCGCACCCCTGAAATCCACGTACCCAGGCCAATCGCGTGTAGATTTTCTCGCACACCCCTGTAATACACGTACCCAGGCCAATCGCGTGTAGAATTTCTCGCACACCCCTGAAATACACGCTCCCCGCTCTGCGTTTGCTGCTGCCCTTTGCGCTGGATTGGGGATTTTGATGGCTTTTCCCTGCGCAAGGGGCGTTCTTGGGTGCGTAACTGACGCTGCTGCAGGGTCGCTGCGCCACTCTGCGCCACGGCTGGTTGTGGATGTTGGAATCCATGAATACGCTGTGCGCCTGAATGTGTTTCGGCGCACGCGGCTGGCGCAGACTACCGCACGCGCACACTGTGCGCCAGCCGCGTGCGCCACTTGTGCGCCGAATTCTATGAATTGGCCCCATAGTCACGTGCACACAAGGCGCTGTGTAAAGGAAGGACTCTGCCACATTAAACGCACCGTCAACATTCAGTAAATCTCCCTCACGCACCTGGCGCGCGCAGGCGACGGCCGCAGGGATGCTTGGGAGGAGCAAGCCTTGCGTTTTCAGTGCAGGGGTAAGCTGCTCTGCCTGATGTTTAATAGTGTGTATGCCGAGAGCCCTCGGAGGTCCAGGCAAGGGCCAGTCACTCAGGCTGAGAGGAGCCAGGACTCCGCCAGAGCTCTCATTTATCACAATGAATATAAATATTTTCCATTGAAGTGCAATACTCCATTCCCAGCCACGGCGAGGGGAGAAGGCGGGGCCGTGTCATCAGCTGAGCTGCACAGACCGTCAGCCTACCCGACTCTGAGACGCGCAAAAATATTATCCTTCTTTTTCCACTTTTCGCTGTGCAAAAGACAGCACATGAATAAAACAAAGAATCCAATGACGATGGGATGTGTACTGTCAATCCCAAACGTGTTTACATTGCATAATGTATTTGAGCGCCAGTTTAGTCGTGGCTTTCTTTCTCATGCTGCTGGTTTGTGCCCTTCTCAGGTTTTCACGGCAGAATGGAGCAATTAGCCTGATAAAAGAATAGCAGTGGTGAAGCCATGGATTACTGGGTGAACCTCCACCATATACGTGTGGGCCCAAGGAAGGGGGCCCCGCAAACTAAAGGAGATTAATTCATTTTATCAGAGCTTTTTTTCAAGCATGCCCCTGCATACAAGGGTGACGTTTGGTTTGAGCTTGTATAATGAATGTGTTGTCTACTTTTAACTGAAAAAGTGAAGTCACAATTCAACAAAATTCCCCTTTCATTAAACCAGAATGCATAGTGACGCGAGACCCCAAAAAAATCTCCTCTGAGTTTTTAAGACACAAAACAAAAGAAAGTGTGTGACAGTGCATCTGCTTGTAGACTTTGTTTGCCACAGGCATGCAGTTTGTGTGATGTGGAAAAATTGAAGTGCTACAAAACAAAGCATTTTGAATGTCCAACACTCAGACAATATGCAAATGCAGTATGCAATTTAAAAAGGAAGGGTTTTCACTTTGTGATACAGATTGTTGTTGTGGAAGATTAGAATGCTACCTGGAGTTGGGGATTTGAATCCATTTACAACTATTGCAGTGTGAATCACTCAAACATTCACACCTAACGTGAAGACTTGGCAAATGGAATTGTAACTCCAATGGTCCATCAACCATTCATTGTTTTTGTGTTTTGTAGACTTTTTATTAAGATTTTAAGAAAAAGACAAGGGTATAGTGTATATAACAATAGATCCATATGTGGAGAGTCAGATTTCGAATCAAATATCCAATAAGCATCAATCATGTGAACAAATCTGTACATATAAACAGCAGGAATCTAAAGAATAACAAGTAGTATGAGCTCTGCGAATCAAGACGGAAACCAGTAATCATTAAAAAAACATATCAAATAACACCTGTACTAGATTATGATCTAAAATTCATAAACTAGGGGGTGAGCAAACCTGGGGGAAGACAAACAAGACACACAGGGGAGAAGAGAAGGAATGAGAGAAACATGGTACAATTTAATCCATACTATACTATCGGTGCAGGCCTCCCAAGGGCACATAAGATCCTTACATTGCACAATTACACTTTTGATACAAAGAAAGGTTTAGGAGGCATGAGTAGACATATTGTGAGTAAGTACTTGGTGAAGCAGGACCACTTAGCATCATATTTTGCACATAAGTTAAGACGTTTGGTCATACACTGTTCAAGTCTGTGGATATGACAAATATACTTCCACCATCCTTTGACATTCAAGTTCTGTGATGATTTCCAATTTGACGTAATTGATTTGATTGCAATTACAATGAAGAGATTGAATAGAAGAGAGGAGGGGTTATTCATGACATTACCACAGGCACTACTTCCCAGTATAATATTTGTGAGCGATAAAGGAAGGTGTATCTTAAAGATCCCTTCTAATGAAGACCATACGTACTGCAAAATGTGTCAACATACAGAGATTCATTGAACATGTGTGCATAGGTCCCACGCAGATCACAACACAACCAACAACATGCATTGGAGCCATATGAAGTTTAGAGAAGTTTGGATGGTGTTAAAAAGGCCCTGTGCATAAAAAAGGATACATTTTGAGTCATATTTGCCACAGGAGATAAACATTTGATTCTCAACCATAACTTACAAGTAGAATCATCAAACTTTCTACCACAGTCCTTCTCCCATTGGGATTCAACAGGCCACCTAAGATCAGGAGGCAAGCAGCTCCCAACATCCTATAGAAATGAGAGTCTTTAACATCAGAAGCTCCGGCCAGAATCAATATTCTTGTAGGATCAGGAACTAGTGCCTTATTGGTAAAGTGATCAAATGAATCAAGACAAGCATTGACCAATTTGTTATAAAAATTAAATTCCGATAGAGGTAGAGAACAATTTTTTCTAAGATCATGAAAGGATGTCCAACTGTTATTTTTATAAATTTGGTAAATAAACCGAATCCCTTTCTTAAACCAGAGCTTCCCTTAAAAGTAATGGATGTATTATGCCAAACGAACGGTGAGAAGGCCTGCGAAGGAGTGGTACCCATGGGGAAAAGAAAAGTTCTCAGTGCATATGTAGAGGCTTTAATCGGGCCGGTGAATTTAGAGCATGTGGGGCCAAATATGTAAACCAGATAACATATGTTAATAGGGCATACCAGTTCTTTTTCTAAAGAGAACCAAGTGGGGCCGGCTACATTTTCATCAGAGGCGAACCAGCTTCGGGTTTGTTTGAGTATGAATGCCTCAGAAAATCTGACACAACCATCTTCAAAAGGAGCCCGAAGTTTGCTTATGGCAATTCTCTTACTCTTCCCCTTACCCCAAAGGAAAATAACTAAAATTGAGTTAACAGATTTAAAGAAGGTGGAAGGGAGGGTGACCAGAAGCATTTGGAGATAGTAAAACAAGATAGGCGAGAGCATCATTTTGATTACCTCAAGCCTCCCCCTCCAGGATGGGTACAATGGAGAGCAAAGTAATGTTGATTGACTAAGTCTCTGAAAGAAGGCGTCAATGTTGAGTTTTACAGATCCACCTATCGAGGGGCCAAACAAAGGTCCAAATATTTAAATGTGCTGTCACACCATTTAAGACCACAGGAGTCAATTTTATGTTTGATGCATAAGGAATTTAAAGGTAGAATTTTGGATTTATCCTTATTAAGTTTATACCCTGAAGCCAAAAAAGGAGTCTAATACTGTTAGTAAATTTGGGAGATGATCCTTAGGATTTTTTACGAGAATGAGAATATCATCTGTGTAGGCGGATATTTTGGACTCATATTTGGACTCCTATTTGAAACACCTGTGTATGAGCGTAATATAAATAAACTTTCAATATTTACCACAGCATACACCCGGGTTACGTGTATCATTTCTAATATATTCTAGCAGAGGTTTGAGCGACATGACATACAGAATTGGGGATAAAGTACAAGCCTGCCTATCCCCCCTCCTAAGAGGGAAAAAAGCTGACAATTGGCCATTGATGTAAATAGAGGACTTGCGGTCCGAATATAATAGTTTGACAAGGGACACAAAACCATCCCCACAGCCATGCCAGTGCATGACCCTCAATAGATAACCCCAGCTCACCCGATCAAAGGCCTTCTCGGCATCCAACGCAATTGCTGCATATGCATGTTGTCCGTTTTATTTTTCTCAACTAAGTGTATGAGCTCAACTAACAATCTTGCATTGGAGGAAATATTCCTCCCTTTCACGTATCCAATCTGGTCAGATTTTATTAGTTTTGATATACAAGATCTGATTCTATTAGTCAAAATCTTATTTAAGATTTTGCATTTAACATTAATCAATGAAATAGGTCTATAATTCTTTAGGAGATTAGAATCCTTTTGAGTTGTTGGGAAGAGTATTAATAATGCTTCAGCGAACAAACCTGAAGCGAAATGCCTATTAGTAAAACAGGAAAACAGCACCTCTAATTTAGGGGATATGGAGCTAGAAAAATGATTAAAGAATTCAACGGATAGGCCATCCATGCCAGGGGCTTCAACTGTTCTTAAGGTAGAGATTGCACGTGTAATCTCATGCAGAGTAATAGGTGCATTGAGGTATTTAAGGTTAATCTTAGAGTATGAATCCCTTTTAATGTTATGGAAAAAGGAATCCAAATTGCCTGTTGTGTTCTATTCCGGGGTGTACAAGTTAGAGTAATCTAGAAAGTCACAAGGTTTAGTAACGTAATACCGTGTGAATTCTTAATATGTGAAATAAAAGGTTTCTCTATTCGGGCCATGAGATACGAAGCAAGAGCCTTGTCTGCCTTATTGGAAGTTTGATAGATCATAGATGTATACTTTAGTATAGGGTTAGTTTCTTGTTAATTTGGATATGCAAGGATAAAACCCTGTGATGTTGTGTTTGAGAGAGATATAAAAAGTATAGTTTCTCAGCCTGATTAAGTCAAACAAATAATGTTCCTAGTTCTTCTTTATTTTCTTTTTTTTTGTTCCTGATATGGATTTAGCGGCAAAAATGTAATCAGTGTTGGAGGGAGTGAAGGGTGAATTCAGCATCAGTAGGGTGGAAGAGCATCCAAGTGTCTATCCGGCTGCTTTCAGCTATACAACGGATGATTGATGTGTGCGACTTGGAGCGTTTAAATATGCATCTGGATTTTCTATCAAGGAATGGATCGAGAACATTGTTACAATCACCCCACAAAGCAAGATTGGTAAGATTAAATTGCAATATCGTTTTTGTATTATATCCCAAAAACCTGAGTCTGGGGCTGTTGGTCCATAAATGTTCATAATGGATATAACATCATGACCAATTTGTGATTTTACCCAAACCCACCTTCCCTCATTATCATTGCCTTCCAATTATGCTTATTGGAAACATTTTTGTTAATTAGTATAGTTATACCATTATTTTTCCCAAAAGCAAGACTAGTTATGACCTCCTGAAGCCAAAATAATTTGTTTCATGGATTCAGTTAAGGACATATGCATCTCTTGAATGCAAACCATGGAAGGATTGAATTTCTTGAGGTGCGCAATAATTATATATCACTTTATTGGGTTATTTATACCCTTAACATTCCAAGACACCCATCAAAAACCCTTTACAATAACTCAGAAGCAATTAATGGAGCAGATGACCATCGTAATATGAAGATTAGATGAGATGACGTGAAACACCTTCAGCAAACCCATGTTCCAGAGGCAAGAGAGGAGAAAGGCAACGATGTATCCATGGCTTCATTTTTAAAGGATCTTATACAAGCCTTCAAATCTGATGGTTCATCAAAAACTGAAGATCTTCCATTAATGGTGACCTTAAATGAGCATGGATGATAGAGGCCGTATCGAACATTGAGTTGTTTTAAGACCGGGCAATTGGTGAGAAATGACTTTCTTTGCTGGGCCGCCCGCTTTGCGACATCCTATGAGATAAAGATTCTATTACCATGCCAAATGAGGGACCTCTTTTCTTTTGCCTTGGTTATGATGAGCTGAAGTTGAGTATATTCCAGCAGTAGAAAAATTCAAGTGCGAAGCATCGAATAAGCGGACTAAGAAACTCTCATAGAACCAATGCGATGTGCTCTTTGTATATTGAAGACAGCCACTGGCAGTAAAAGGAACAGGGCTGGTAGCATGTTTTGAAGGAACAGAATGGCGTTGCTTCCCTCACACCCCTCGGGTAAACCCGTAATGTGCAGGTTGTTACGCATCCCTCTGTTTTCAAGTTCCTCATCATGCTTTTGCAGGTCTGTTTCCAGAAGAAGAACTCTTGGGGATATATCTTCTACAGTACTGACTCTGTGCTCCGCTTCACTCATTCTATTTTCAAAAGCGCTCCATTTGTCATCCAATTGCTGAACCTTAAAATGTGTAGCTTGTATGGAAGGTTTAAGTGACCTTATTTCTTGAAGTAAAATCTCTATGTTTTCCTCAGAAGGTGAGGTAGGGGGAGGCGACTCAATCTTAAGCCTTTTATCGGTAGCCGGGAGGACAGCAGCTTGAGGTTCCTTATTTCCTGATAAGGTCTTAGTACTGCTTCTGGCTGCAGCCATAATCGTGATACATGGCAGTAGCCAACATAATACATTATTTTAGTAAAAGAAAGGGTTCTATCAGCCAAGAAAATGACCCCTTGTTCATGAGCTGATGATAAAGCGTCTTTAGCATACAAAAGATATTGAAGGGCCTCCCCGATGAAAAGGGTGTTCTAGAAATATAATGTGACCTTAATAGTGAAAGAAACCCTGTTGCAATTGTATATTTATTGTGTCCATTAGATGGCGCAGGCAAAAAACAGCAGCAGGCCTTCACCGTCACCGACATGCGACATTGCGTGTGAAAGTGTGACAAGCCTCTCCTCAGCGCAGTTGGCTTCCCAGAGCAGCTGTTGTTGGAATGAGATCCAGTGTCCTAGTTCAGCACAGAACCGCAGCTGGGGGTTAATAAAAGCAGCTACGCCACTCACCGCCAGCAAGAAAATGTAGGTGCAAAGTGGAAAAGTTGAGAAATGTTCCTTATATCATAGCGGCATCTAAGTAAACTTTGTCACGGGTGGTAGATGCGGCATTAGGCAGCCATCCTTGCCGACACCAAACCCCTCCCCCAAACGCTCATTATTGTGTTTCTTCAGGAGACCAAGGCCCAACTAAGCACTGGCTGTCACAAAGGAGTATCCAGAATGGCAGGAGTTCAGTGTCAACATATGTGAAATGTTCTATTTTTAATGTGATTCTAGTTCTACTAATATCCAGCCATCCACATGGGCTCCGAACTCTTTTCTAGCAAAATCACTACGGTCGAATGGCTACCTGGTGCAAGCAGTGTATTGCACTGCAAACCAATGAGTACCAGTAGCTTCATATCAATGTGAATAATACATGTTAATGAACATTCCAAAGCCTGTTAAACCCAGTGGTGTGGAAAACACGTGATTCACCTTTTACACCTAAAATGCACACACTTGTTTCTTATATTGCCCCCCTACCTTTAATTAACTCGATATTCGATGAAAGGTACTCGCTTCTGTGCAGATCTTACTGTGTCCTATCTTTATGGTCCCTTCCTGTAGACCTGTTGTAAACCTTGTGCATGGTCCTTAACATCAGTCCAAATTCCCAAATTATAAATCTGTCTAGGCTCTCCTTAAATCCTTCTGAATTGTACTAATAGAAGCGTAAGTGCGGAGGGGAGGAGGAGGAGGGTTGCTTAGCAGCAAGTCTGGAGAGGACAAGGGTGTGGGTGTGGGGGGGGGGGGGTGATGGGCTGTCAGCACAGAAAGGCTGAAAATAGCCTTTACAATTCACGGCGGGGATTAGTTGTGACAGTGCCAAGCATTTTGCCAGAGTGCTGAGAAATATTGCATCCTTTCAACAGCTTTAGACATGTGCTGCTCCATGGATGGAGACGTGACAGCAAGAAAGAGGCAGAAAGAGGACAGATGAGATCTGGAATTGAGGAACCAGCAGGTTCGCACTCTGGGACAGAAAATTGTCCGGGTCCCCAAAATACACGGCGGACCCATTTGTGAACAGTATTTAGTGCCTTTTCGAAACCAGCTTATCGGTGGGGGTTGGGGGTTGACTCCGGCCTATAGCGAGTGACATTAAGAGAGGCTGTGTTGTTTCCGTGTATGGGTCTCGCTTTTCTTTTTGTCTTATTGAGGATATGGTGTCACCTCCCAACCCCCTGTGGCGATCTAGAGACAAACACACCCTGACTGCTTGTCACTTTCTTCCAGCAGAGCTTTGAAAGTAGGTGTGATTTAATACACCGTGGCTCATTTAAGAGACCATTGTTTTGGACAAGACGTTTCCGGTCTTTTTATTCTGAAAGCGCATACAAAGCACCAGTTAGCCTGCCTACATTTTCGCCCTCCCTTCCTCCATGTGAATTAAAATATAAAACACAACAGTTTTAAACTTACAAAATTATTTTCAGATGTTCATATTCCACACACCAAAAGTCGTTTATATTTGATACAATGTAATGGTTTCATTGTATCATATTTGAAGCTTGAATTTTTCAAACACTGAAACACAAACAGGTAACCCTTTCACACATTACCTTGTGTTCGGAGTCTTTACGTTACATTTCAAAGCCCAAAGGCCATTATTTGCTGACTTGCATTCTGGTATTTGTAGTCTCCCATTTCAGATGGGGAGACTAATGCTACAATTTTACACATTTTGTTTTAACATTTCTGTAAGGATTTATGTTTGTGTGAGTACCTTACTATGGTTTGTGTACTTTTCAAGTAATTTATATAGAGCAGAGTACTGTTGAAAGCCAAACATAGAGGTGAGGAGGGGAAATGAGGAGAGGGCAAATGACTCTTGAATATTTACCCAGGATGTTACAAGAGAGATGAGAATCATGGATCTGCCCACTTTTTTCAGAGTGCGAACTTCCCACTTCTTGGGTGTTTTTGAGGCCGGCAAGCTTGCTCAAGTGTTTGGCACCAGGATTTCACCCAGTTTGTCATGTTCCCAATGCAGACGCTTACCCACTAAACCACATAAAAGTATCATATTGAGATTTTGTTTTCCAGGTAATATTTCACTATATTTTGTTGGGTTTAAAAGGTGGGCACCTTTTATACTTTGCCAGCAAAGTTCTTAGAAAATCTCCTCTTTCAGGTTACTTTTTCAGTGTTGAAATAGTTTTTTCAAAGGCCAATGCTTTTTTGCCTTGTGCACTGTCTTCTAAGGAGAAAGGTTAATTGAACTAAATGTGTATATTTCACTTTACGCTATGTTCACTTACTGTGCATATGTTCATGGAGGCCAGCTTTTGATTTTCACTATGAGGGCAGAAGTTCTCACTCCGAGTGAAGCAAGGGAGCTGTACCCATCCCCAGTTTGAACCATTACATTTTACAGCACATTTTGCAGGAAACAATAGTGAAAAAAGCATGTTTTAGAGGAAGGTATAAACATATAACATCTCAGCAGCAGTCACCTAACCAGCTGAGTTTACTTTGCAACATTCTGCTATAGGATCACCTGCTTCGCCCTGCTATTCCTGTGCCCACCAAATAGCTTTGGCCTGCTCCACACCAGCAATCAAATCTCTGGGGTTATATTGACGAGGTTCCCATCTCATTTTTAAGTGAGCAACACTTGATCATTTTGAAAGATGCATGCCAGCACATCACCAAGCCTGAGCCGAGCTGGCGAGGAAACCGAAATCCTGCTGACATAGTGATTTAGAAGCACATGGCACTCAATTTGGATTTTCTTTCCCACGTTTTTGGTAGCTCCATGCAAATACTTCGTAGAATCGCCACATAGCCAAAATTATACTCCTGCCCGGTTGTTCTTGTATATTATTGACCCCACACTATTTTTTAGGAATTGATCTCTGAAAATTTAGTTAACATTTTAAGATTTGTGAACTTGCTTACACTCACTACCTCAAGACCTCCCAGGTAAATATGCTCTAACGCAGTCATCCTGCGGTAGACACAACCTGCCCTGTCTACCCCAGGTCCACTCCCCGCCCTGGCACGGCATCTTGGAACCTGCTTAGAGTTTATTTCTTTTAACAGTTAAAGTAATATGTATCTGTATATTTTGAAATACTTAACCAAGGTGTGTGCTGCTGTGGAAATCCTTTTATCTCGCTATGCTTTATCTGCCAAAATGATCAGTCTCTACAAGGTATTCAGCCGACGGTGTCTGCTAATAAATTAAAAAAAAGACCCACTCCTGATATTTCCACATAAGTAATATTAACAGCGACAAGTCATATACTGGACGTCAGTGTATTTGTCCCCTGTGTTAATTTAACTTCCCAAGATACCTTTGCATATTAGACTCGCTCTGTTGTATAATTTTCTGTAATATCTCTGATGTCACTATTTATGCAAATAAGGGGGGCACACCCATCTTTTACCGCCAAAGGCCCCGCAAATCCTAATGCCGGCCCTGGTAGGAACAGTCCATTTTAAAGGACCCTGCGTGAAAGAGATTGCTGAAAATAAGACAGGCTTTCAAGACACTTTTTGATTGGTGTTGTGGTGGGAGGGGCTTGTCCATAATAATTTATTAAGAAAAGTTTTGGCAAATGCCCAAACATCTGTGGCAAATTGTGCATTTTAAAGCACACTTTGCGACTGTGGAACACTGTGTAAAATGGAACAGTTTTAAAAACAACTGTTAAACATGTTTTTGATAAATCGTGGGGGGAAATGGCGCATCTGGAATAGCATTCACTCGGAAGCAGCAATGCCAACAAGAGGACTTGATAGACGCATGTTGATAATCGGTGCAATACATTTCCCACAGTAGGAGTTACAAAAAGGGTCTGCAAATTGTTGCACCCCAGATGTAGTGGACTACAACTCCCATGAGCTCTACCCTGCATAGGTAATGGTGAGGGGTCATGGGCGTCGTAGTTCACAACATCTGGAGGCCCAGAGGTTGCAGACCACTGACCCATAATCTATGCTTGTGATGAACACCAAACTGCCCTTTGTCCGGTGACATTCCTATCGCCAGAAACACTATTAGTATCCCTCAGGGACACTCAGTTTCAAGCACCAGGACATACTAGCGTCCAGACTGTCCATTGTTGACATTGGTACAGAGTGGCCCCGATATCAGGAGCACACTATAACCGATCCAAATATCAGCTTTTAATTTACCTTTGCTCTTAGTAAATATATAATAGACCACCAAGCATACGAATATTACTCTTACCAGACGCAATGACAAAATGTTATATGCTCGTATAAAGATAAAGAAAATACTCTGTGTACCATTTTTCACCTTGGCTTAGTAATCATACCTTTTTAATAATGACACAGTAATTAACAGATTTGCCCAGTTTTTACAGTGCTACAGGAGTGCACATAGTGGCCCAGTTTTCAAAAGGCTATATTGGTTTTCACAACACTGCAATAACATACTTGCCAACATTCTGTGACCAAAAAGATGTAGGATTTTTCAAGTTTGAAAAATAATACTTAGCATAACAATGACATCACAGGAAATTACAAAACATACATTGTTGGCACCACTGGAGAATTCGAATATGCACAAGCCATCAAACAGCAGAACGTGGAAAGATGCTCATATGTTCAAAATGTATAATTATGAATGGTAAGTTAACACCAAATTCAATAACCTAACTTCACAGAAAATAATCACACAGAGCTGGTAGCCAACGTTTGCCGCTGGTCTGTAGCAGCAGCCCGGGCAGTATGTAGTTGTTCCTGCAGTGCAGGTTCAACACTGAACAACATGGAGACTGAGACTCTCCTCAGTGCGATAGGCAGATGGTGTGCGATGGTGGTACGCTCTGCCACTTGCCTTCACTGGTGGTTCACCCCAAGTCTATCCCGGCAAGAGTGCAGGGCAGAGTCATGTAGCTGTCATGTCAATGGATTGATCTGAGTCCATCACTGAAACGTATCACTTAACCGCCCACTGCACAGACAGATTAATTGCCTTAGAGTCACATAAATTAGCTGCCACTGTAAAAAGCAGTAGTATCTGTCACTTAAATCTGTAGGCGATAGGACTGCTTAAAAGGCAGTCGCCTACTGCCTAAATCGGTAGGGTTGGCAAGTATACAGTAATACCTGTAGTGGCTCCGAATTCACAGTGCCTCGGTAATGTGTACATTTGTCCACATTTTGCATGATGGCTGTCCTGCACACCTTCACTTATCTTTCCCAATGGCATGACACAATCTCCCTCTCGCACCTTGAACATGCTACTGCTTCATACATTCCTTGTGTCAGACAGACTCAGTACTCAAGACAATGCATGAGCTCTAGTTGAAAGGCCCTAGCAAAACCCAGTAAGAACATTATGTGTTGGCTACGAGTTACTGCAGGTCATCTCTTCCACAGGGCTGACACTATTCCTTTTCTTATGCATTCCCTGGAACACAGTTGGCCTCTTAGGATTTCTCAAGGTATTATGCACAGGAGATCTTCAATGGACCGGATGACAGAAATACTGATTTGCCTGTCTTAGGAATGGCATCCAGCTAGAGTGATAGGAGTTCCTCCCGTGTCATTGTATTTGACTCTTGGTATGGCATCCCAAAACATGGGCAAGAAATTCCACAGTTCATTCTTTAGCCCTTTTTCTCCTTCTGCGAGTCTTTGTTTTTGTTGTTCTTCCTTGTGCACAAAATTACTCAAAAGTTAACATGACATGTGTGTGGCTAGACAAATCCTCATCTGTGTACCACAAAAATGATTGCAGTTCCCCTGCTGCTTAGATGCTTCTCGTGTGTTGTGCCAGGTCAAGTGAGGCGTCTGGAGCTCGAGCGGACCTGCTTGCTATCTTAGGTTATCGAAGTTAGCTCGGCTCCGAGGGTGCCAGGCACAGTGTCTTTTTTGGGATATGAATTTCTCTCCTGTTACCCAAAGGGGTTTGGTCCAGTGTGGTGGTGTTGGCATGGGAGCTGTAGGCCTTTAAGGTTTGGCCTGTTCCAGGTAGCGCATAACTAGTATGTAGGGAGACCTTCTCTTCCACTAGATCCCACGGTCCCTAACAACTACCGCCCAATCACTACTGTCCCGTTTCTACTGAAAGTTCTGGACAGAGCTGCCTATGTTCAAATTCAGCACTACTTAGAAGCAAACAACATCCTGGGAATGAGCCGGTCGGGGTTCCGTCCTGGCCATGGAGCAGAATCAGCACTGTTTGTCCTGAAGAACCAGCTCAGTGAGATCAGGGATGAGGACAAGTCCGCCCTTCTGCTTCTCATTGATTTATCAGCTATGTTCAACCTGGTCGACCGCAGGATCCTGTGTCATCACCTAACTGCTGCAGCCAATTTTTTGCATGAGACCTCGACCTGGATTGCCTCCACCTGTGTGCTTATTAGTCCATCAGACGCGGCTCGCCAGCCCTATTGAAACAACGTGCCTATCTCGCGCACGCACCAATTTCCTCTGACCTGCCCAACAAAACCGTCTATTGGCTGATGTGCGCTATTTGTCTATGATACTGCCCCTACTAGCCTAAACCAGTTATTAGTATCACTCATCCTCCTGGGACATGCCTTCATCTCTGCAATTATGTCGCTAGTATCCTGTACTTAGCCCTGTATTTCAATTTTTCCTCAGGTCACTAAGAACCCGTACTGCATACTGTTGCGCCTCTAGGTCATCAGGACCTGTACCAAGCATGTGCACTTTGTTGTGTCTCTAGGTTACTAGGACCTTACAATCAGCTTACTGTATCTCTAGATCACTAGGACCCGTACCTAGCCTCTGTATTATGTTGTGCTTCTAGGTGCCCAGGACCCTATAGGCAGCCCACTGTATCATGTGCCTCTAGATCGCTAGGACCCCGTACCTTGCCTTTGCATTTTGCTGTGCCACCAGGTCGCTAGGACCCCATACCTTGCCTTTGCATTTTGCTGTGCCACCAGGTCGCTAGGACCCCATACCTTGCCTTTGCATTAAGTCATACATCTAAGTGAGCAGGACCCTATAGTCACCCTACTATATCACGTTGTGCCACCAGGTCACTAGGACCACATACCTTGACTTCACATTTTCGCTCTGCCACCAGGTCACTAGGACCCCGTACCTTGCCTTTGCATTTTGCTGTGCCACCAGGTCACTAGGACCCCGTACCTTGCCTTTGCATTTTGCTGTGCCACCAGGTCGCTAGGACCCCATATCTTGTCTTTGCATTTTGCTGTGCCACCAGGTCGCTAGGACCCCATACCTTGCCTTTGCATTTTGCTGTGCCACCAGGTCGCTAGGACCCCATACCTTGCCTTTGCATTATGTCATACATCTAAGTGAGCAGGACCCTATAGTCACCCTACTGTATCACGTTGTGCCTCCAGGTCGCTAGGACCACATACCTTGACTTCACATTTTCGCTCTGCCACCAGGTCACTAGGACCCCGTACCTTGCCTTTGCATTTTGCTGTGCCACCAGGTCACTCGGTCCCCGTACCTTGCCTTTGCATTTTGCTATGCCACCAGGTCGCTAGGACCCCATACCTTGCCTTTGCATTATGTCGTACATCTAAGTGAGCAGGACCCTATAGTCACCCTACTGTATCACGTTGTGCCACCAGGTCGCTAGAACCCCACCCTTGCACTCTAGTGGTGTCACTAGGGCACTGCACCCCTATACTATTAGCTGCTCCTTTCAGGACACTATCATCCCGCCCTCATGGCCGCCCTCCATAGAGTCACCCTCACTATGGCCTCAATACTCCCGCTGTTCCAATCAATCACGCCAACCAACTTCCTACCCTCCCTCCTGCCATAACCGTCTTGCAAGAAAAACACACCCGCAGATGGCATTTACTTCAGTGATATCCCTAATAACATACTCAGCCATGCAGAATGGATCCAACACTTTACCACACCACCTACCCTGTTAATACTGTGCCCTGTGAATACCAGAAACAAGAGACTAGGATCTCACTTCTCTATCTATAAGATAACCACAGGGCTGCCCGCTCAACTCCCACCACCTAAACCCAAAAAGTCTTTGCCGACCACTCGCTCAGCAACCACCACGAGATCATGGACTCAGTTAATCTACCAATCTCCACCACCCCTACCAGGGATCCCTCTCTTACAAACACAGGAGGACCAATCTCTGTAGCAACGCCTCCTACCATCAAAGGTGCACTGATCAATGCACGGTCCCTAGTTGCCCACGCACTTGATATTGCGGACCTCTTCTCTGCAAACTGCCTGGACTTTCTCATCATCACTGAAACTTGGCTCCACCAGGGGGCAGGCCCTGCACTCTCCTTAGCCCTCCCAGAGGATTATACTATTATCAGAGCAGACAAAAACTCTGGCAAAGGAGTGAGAGTTGACTTTATAGCAAAAACCCATTTGGACCTCAGAGCCACCTCTCATACTAGCCTACCCTCTGCTGAACTCCTATCAGTTAAAATCCTGTTAACAGCTACCCAAACCATCCTGATGCACCTCATCTACCATCCCCCAGGTCCCATCACTGACCTCTTAATATCTAATACTAAACTAGGCTTGCAAATCATCCTGTTTGAAGACCTTAACCTAGGGCTCCTGGGTCACAACAATACCAACGCCTTAACATTGGAAAGCTCCATTTCCCAGCTCGGCTTCAAGCACCGAATCACTGGGCCTACGCATATCAAGGGTCGATCTCTGGATTGGTTGTCAGACCTTAACTGCTCCACTAAAGTACTTCAGAATTAACCCATTGCCTGGTCTGACCACCAGTGCATTTCCTTTGCCATCCAGGGGATATCACCCCCAAACCCACTATCACCCCCCCCCCGACCTTCTCTAGAGATTCACAGAACATAACACTGCCTAACTTACATCCTCTAATCTATAACATCCTGGACGCTACCAACTGCAAGAACCTAGATTCGAATAAACTAGTTGACCTTTATAACCACACCTTAGAGTCAGCCCTGAACAACATTGCACCGCTCAAACCTAAAAAGGCCAAACCCATTGCCCGCCTCAACAAATGGTTCACACCAGAACTAAGAATCTTGAGGAATGTCAAAAGAGTGGCTGAAACTACATGGTGAAAATCACCCACCTCTCACAACAAGGCATTGTTCACCTCAGCAGCTGCCTCCTACAAATCTGCCATCCTCATCACTAATAATGAAACCTACAATAACAGAATCCTCAACGCTAAATCAAGGACAAAGGAACTCTTCAGTATCTTAAGGGAATTGGAATCCCCACCCCGCCAACAGAGGGCTTTATAAAGGATGCCGCCTGGTGTGCCAAAATCCAGCAAGCCTTAGCTGAGAAAATAGCATCACTACAAACTAAACTTGAAGCCAAAAAGAACAGATTCACTATCAGCTCCTTTACTAAGCACTCTCCAAAGCAACAAGGCCCTCGGTGCCAGCCATCCGCATTCTCCCCAATCCCTCCTAAAGAAGTGGAAGACATCATCAGAGGCCTAACACCCTCAAGGTGTGAAGGAGATATTTTCCCGGCCCCTATCGTTAAGGAAGACGCCAAAGAATTGTCCCCTTTCATTGCCACAGTGGTTAACGCTTCATTCAATTCTACCCTAGTGCCCAACAACCTCAAGGAGGCATGGGTTATGCCTCGCTTAAAAAAAAAATAACTTAGACCCCAACATACCAACGAATTATTGGCCAGTCACAACCGCCCCCTTCCTCTTAAAAATTCTGGACAGAGTTGCATACCTGCAAATCCAGAAACATTTGGAGGACAACAATCTACTTGGCCTCCGACAATCTGGCTTTTGGCCAAGACACGGCACGGAGACGGTCCTCCTGGACCTGAAAATTCAGATGGACGGGACTAAAGACAAAAGTAACTTGGCTATCTTATGGCTGTTGGACCGATCAGCTGCATTTGATCTGGTCGATCACCAGATCCTCACAGATCACTTGACCACAGCAGCTGCCTACTCCACCAATGCCTCCAATTGGATCAAATCCTTCTTATCCAATCTACGTACTAGAGTTTTCGTGCCCATAGCTTCAGCAGATCCAATCCCCATCCACTGCGGGGTGCATATATTCATGAAGCTCATCTTCGGTCATCTTGACAACATGGATGTCATCCACACGAACTACGCAGATGACACGCAGGTTCTCATCACGCTGACAGGCTTCTACGAAGATGACTCTAAGATAATCAACTAAATCTACTTGGAAATTCAGGCTTGGCTGGCTGCCCACAGTCTCTGCCTTAATGACGAAAAGACGGAGCTCTTGATTGTCGGCACTCGGGCACTAAACAAACTAGACCCTCGCTACATGTCCATCAATATTGATGGAAATCCGATCAAAGTTGGTAAGGAAATCAAAACCTTAGGAGTTTATCTTGACTCTACCTTGTCTCTAAAGAAATAAGTCAGTGCCATTTCATCATTTACGGACTACACCAACAAGCTGATCAATGCCTGTAAATCATACTTGCCCCCCATTAGTTGCACTACGCTAGCCAGAGCCTTAGTGCTATCAAAGATCGATTATTACACGCTATTCCTAGGATCTTCCGAACAGAACCTCAACAGGCTACTGGTCCTACAAAACAATGCCTTGAGATCGGCACTAAACATTCCAAGGTCCAGCCACATCCTGAACCTCAGACGGAAGGCCCACTGGCTCCCGGTGCGCGATAGAATAACATCACGCACCCTAGCTATCATCTACAAAGCCTGTCAAATTCCGCCCTAAATACTTGTCAAACCAATTCTCCAAACACCAGTCAGCCCGACCCACCAGATCTTCCCACTCACACTGCCTCACTGTACCAAGGTTCAATCTAAAAACAGCTGAAGGAGCTAGATTCCCAGATGAAGCTGCCAAATGCTGGAACTCCCTGCCTCCTGCCATTAGAATGGAACCCTCCTTCTGTTCTTTCAGAACTTGAGTAAAGAGTTGGCACACTGATAAGCCCAACCATCTAAAGCCCTAGTATGCACTTCGACTACAGCTGCTTTCAATTTATCTCTAGCCACACACTCTGTACTACATAGATTCATGGGTTTTTATTGTATTGTCATTCAACTGCTACCTATGCTCTTACCTGTATTTATTGGCTACTAGAGCTACCTGTAATCTTTGGTCGACATGCCCTATCTGTATTTATTGGCTACTAGACCTACCTGTAACCTTTGGTCAACTTGCCTGTGGCTATCCTATGTATGCCTGTAACGTTCATAAGTTTTCCCCAGCGCCCAGTTACCTCAGGGTTGGGTGCACGATACAAATAATAAACAAATACAAATGAACTGAATAGAGTAGTTTGCCAGACAACTATTAACTAGTCTCGGGATGATAGCTCTGGGGCAATGTGCTTGCCTTGGAAGCAAGACGATACAGAGCACCACAGGTTCGATCCCCACGTCTGCGCTTAGAAACCTCTGGGTATTAAGCGCATTATAAATATCATATCATATCCAGTGAAAATGTTGCAGCAAAAAAGTTGCATCTTTTACCACATTTTTATGTGGGGGGTGGGTAAGTGTTATAAGTTACAATAAGGGGTGTATGGGGACCCCGGCATATAAATGAGGACAATAATGCAAAAAAAGACTGCTTTCGGCCGGAACATTTTTTGCATGACTTTTTCACACAGAACCACTAATAAGTGGTTGATTGTGCTCATTCAGATTAGCTACCATTTGCAGAAGCAGTGAAAGTAAAAGATGGGGGCGATCAATCTAAGTCCCTGACTGATATAGCGAAGAAGTCAAATTCAGAAGGATTATCTAATTTGGGTGACATTGAAGACCGTGTGAAAATTGAATTGGTGCATGGTTCGTTGTCTGGAGATGGGAGAGAAAGCCATAAGCAACTCAGGTCAAGTTTGTATTGTCGCAGATGGCCTTAAGAAATTCAGAAAAAATCAAATAGATGGTAGAAGGGCTTTTATTTTCAACTCTTTACAGTTTTCGTTGTGAGAGGTTTGAGACTGTAGGCTGATCCAACTAATGGGTTGTTTACTCTCTAGACCATCAATCTCCTATCGGCAACCCTCCTTCCTAACCTAGGTTTCCCTATCGGCCAGTGTGAACACTAGTGATCGATAACCCCTACTATCTATGGTAACCTCTCTAACATATGAGGGCCTATAGGCCAAGGCGATTTCGGTCTTATTACCTGCAGGGCTTTCTAAGAGTGCCCTATTCTAATATTTCCCAAAATAGTGGTCTTAAGGATCGTTTAAGGATGGTGCCTGATTTCCATCAAGCACTCTCATACTATCTCTCACTCTCCGTCCCTTGCACTCCTTTCCCTGATGTTATGCCTTCTTACTGTCAACTTCCTTTTCTCTCACTCCTCTTCTCTCTTCTTCCCTTCTCTCCTTTCTCCTCCTCTGTCCCTCTGATCTTCTCACACTCCTCTCACTCTTATCTCTACTACTCCTCTCTTTCACCTACTACTATCTACTCTCCCTTCTCCCTCTCTACCAGATACCCTTCTCTCTACCACTCACCTCTTCCTCCCACTCTCATTCACCCTCTAATCTCTTTCCCTACCCCTATTTTACCTCTTGCAGCCCTATCCACTACCATCCTCTCTCACATAGGGCCTCGTTTCGAGGTGGGCGCAAAGGGATTACCGGCACTGGTAAGGACACCGGTGCCGGTAATCCCTTTGCGCCCTATTCCGAGGTCCCTTAGCGGGTCCCTCCTTTAACGCCTGGTCTGACCAGGCGCTATGGACGGGACCCGTTAAGGGACTTCGGAGCTAATAACGGTACCGCAAATTGCGGTACCGTTATTAGCTACTTCCCCATCCCCATTGAGCCCTGTGGGGCTCAAATGGGAATGGGGAATGGAATTTTCAATGGGGACTTATCGGCCCCTCCAGGGTCGGAATGGACCGGTAAGTCCCCATTGAACCAGGTCGGACTCGATACCGGTATGGGAGGTAGTCATGGTGCAAATAGCGCCATGACTACCTCCATACTCGGAATGAGGCCCATAGACTCTCTCGATCACAGCTTCACTTTCTTCATTGGGTGCCACACTCTCTCACACACAATACCTCACCCTCTCACCTATCTAACTCCTCCACTGGCTCGTCAACAGTCTGCTCCACCTTCCATCCTTCTCCTGGTCACTCAATCTGCCTCCGCTCCTCCCACAGGTCTGTTTTAACCATGACTTTCTGCCTTTAAACGTCCCACCTCCCCCCATTGCGCCCCGTTTCACCTAACTCTGGGGTGCCATCTAATGCTGTGTTTTCCCCCTGGGGTCAGGACATTGTAGTGTGAGGCTTAATAACCCCTCTTAGCCCCCACCCCTCGTTTTGTCATGCTGCAATTCAAACAATCTTTGTTTTTTTCTCCTCTGGATGTTGTTTCGGCAAGCCGCTTAATCTATGCTTCAGTGAGTGATGTTTCCTCTGATGTCGTTATGTCAAGATCGGTATGGGTTTTGTTGGCTCTCCCGTGGTCCACTGGGCTCACTCTGTATAGAAGTGCATGCTGGTCTTGGAAGTTCTGAATGAAAATAAAGAGAACATGGGTCAGCATCTAGGCTGCATGGCATTATGTGATTGAAAGTGGTATCGGTCTTCTAACTCAAAGCACATTCATCGGTTTCAGGGACTGCAGCCCTCCTATCTCCCTCACCCCCCAACCCCTGTAGTATAGTAATGGCTCTGGAATGAACCGTAGTAGACTTTGTACCCTAGGTCTCCCCAGACTGGGTCAAGCTTCGACCTTGTCACATTATTGTGTTGCTATGGGACGTTTTGTGAAGGACTATCCAGTTTGTTAGTCAAGCCTTCTAGAAACATTGTCATCCACCTTATATGAGGAAGGCATACTTGAGTGATAAAGTATGTGTCGCAGTTCAGCTAAGATTGTTTTTTTATTATGAAAAATTGATATTGTGTTTTTGTCGACTGCTGTACAAGACCTCGGCCTTGTTAGATTGTAAGTAGGAATTTGCACAGATCAGACAAGGGCCATGCAATTTGGATTCCACTGATACCAAAGTCTCAAGTGAGTGTGGCTCATGCAGTGGAGGGCCCCAGGCTGGCATCAACGCCTGCTAATACCCAGAGTGAGCCAGGTGGTGTATGATTAGAAACACAGAAGTAGGTTCTGTATTTTGACTTTGTTGGAGCTCCCAATTTTGGCTTACATTTTGGGATGCCATGGTTGCAGATACCAAATCTCCTGGGATAATTGGACCTCTAGGGCTGTAACTAAAGGTCCATCTTTTTGTGAGGCAAGGGAACCAAGGAGGGGGTCAAAGTAACGATTCCCAGTGGGTGATGCATGGTCTCTGTTATATAAATGTGTCTGCCAGAAAAACTGCAAGAGTCATAACACTTACATCACTAAAACAACAACATGCAATAATAATAACTTGCAGTGAATAGAACAGAAGAATCTAGACTGGGCCAAAAGGGTTTGACTATATGCTTCTTGTTCGTGTGCATTTAGGGAGACTGCTCCAGGGTTGAGGCCCCAAAGGGAATGATATATAGTCCAGAGGACTCTGAAAACGAGTGTCTGTTTTATAGAAATCAATGTAAAGTGATAAAGGTGGGGGGGTGTAGGCTGTTATTTGATTGAAATCAGACCTTTGATAAATGACAGGAAGTCAGAATGATATTCTCTATTTAATTTTTAAATGGAATAATGATTTTTAATGTGCCAGAGTTCCTGGTTAAATGACACATTATCACATTATCTGATTTTTCCAGACATGCAATCCATACACAGTTTCCTAATGACTATTCTGTCAGTGTATTAACCAATGTATGAACCATATTTTCATTGCTTTACATTTAACAGAAAAATAAACTTGTTATGAGGCGAGTTTTTTGTTTAACACTGTTAAACTTTGGTATGTCTTTTCCAGGATGAATACAGCAGGCACGCAAAGGCATGTTTTACCAAGGAACAAAACGGATCATGTGTTAATCTGCCAGGCACAGAGTGATTGTGATAAACTCTCAAAGAAAAGATATTCTGGGGCCCCTTGAAGTTAGAGTGGGGGGCCTGAAGCCTCATCTGTGCTTTTAGATTAGCTATTTTATATACTGATAAGACTATAAAACTTCTGCTCTGGGAATGTGGGTGGGAACATATGTCCCATAAAATGCACAAGCATGAGGGACAGTCAATCCAAAATGTGTCCGGAAATGGACAAGAAACGAAGCCTGGTCTGATCTAGGTAGTAATCATTCCAGAGTGACAGCACGCAGGATTCTGGGGAAGGAGCAAAGTGTGCATCACATCCTGCCAGACTATGAGAACTGAAAAAGTATTTAATTGCAAATTTCAAGTTTGGGGTGTCCCCCTGCCATTTGTCCCTGCTACTGTATTGAGTTAGAAGGATGTGAAGGAGTCTTTGTTACCAGGGCAATGAATGCATCTTATCTTCAAAGAAACAGACTTGTAACCTGTGTTTTAACAATGCATTTCAGCCTTGAAGGCAAAGCATGTTGAAAAGAAGGAAAAACAATGCAGGACATGTTTAAAAGCATACAATTGAAATGTTATGTTTTCAAGAGTTAGGAATTCTCATATCGTTTGAACCTCTGTCGCTAGAGAAAGACCGAGGGTATGATAGTGATCTTAAGAAGGAAGATTTTTAAAATGTTCATCCATATTTGAATATGCAAAACACTTCGATAACTCCATTTTTATTGATCTGAGACAAATTTAACTTGTATGTCAGAAAACATCCACATTTGAAAAGTTCAATTCCGTTATTGTTCAAAGTGTGAAACCTTTGCAAATGCTAATTTAGTAACCGCATACTTATGTCGTAAAATTGTCCTTTTGGGGATGTCATTTTGCCGAGAGGAAGGATAACATGGCCAGTAAAGAGGAGAGAATAGTCCTCCCATGCCAAAATATTCTCATAGTCATAGCAATCAGAGCTGAGGTGAGTGTGTGTCATTCAATCCGAGCATCCAATCTACATAGAGAACCAATATAAAATGTCATCATGAATGTGTCACAACTGGGGTGGAGTGATGGTCTTTATTTAGGCTAACCCAGTGCAGTCAGAAACAGGAAGAGAAGAATTGTGGGAACCATCCATAGCGGAAAGGCACAGGATCCGGAAGGAATACCAGGGAGCCTATAAGCATGGACATCATTATCCAACTGTTACCTCTGACCCCCACCCCCTTTGCTACCCCTGACACTACTCGTAAGCCCTGAGTCAGAGTTTCCAGCAGCAGCACGAAGGAGGAACACGTAAGCAGGTTCTGAAAGACTGATATGTTTGGCTTCAACCCTTCTGGCCTTTCGAATGCACCTCTGTGCTTACATTGCATAGTTGATTGTATCAGCCAATCTGGGCCAGTCACCAGTAGTGCTTAAGAACATCCGTTCAGAAAAGACAAGTTTGAAACAAAAGCAATTTGCAATAGTGAAGCATCTATCACCTGGAGCAAGAACAGTTCCACGCTTTTAAATGGTGCCTTTCATAGTCACGTAGTGAACCTTATCAGTGGTGCCCGGTGACTTCAGAAGCTTTGGGTGATCCTATAATGGGGAGAGGTATCCCAATATCTCTAATCATAATGTGTGAAGATTGAGATCACCAACTTTAATCAAGGGAAATGTGAACTATACCAGTTCTTTATAAAGCCTGATGGTTTAAGCCACTTGAAAGTGATGCTGAGATTCCCGTGTTACTATTTCACAAATCCCTTATCCATAGCTGATGCTCTGTGGAGCAAACCAACGTTACAAACAGCAGAAGATGGTTGAAAGGATGTTATTGGATGGTATTGTCATAGGGTCACTATCTGCATCCAGCCAACCCAACATAACTAAAAGACGTTATCAGCAGAAACAACGTGCATAAGGGTCATTTCCTCCAAACTGTTCATATATGCAATCATTGGCTTTTGTATTTTATTCTTTTTTTTCTCCCTTTGAAATAAATGAAAACTCAATTTTTGTTTGTAGAATAGTCACTCTCTCTACCTAACAATTATATGTTAGTTACCACATACCGTTTTAAAGCAAAAATGCACCTCATATACCTAGTGGCCGGTGTCACCTTCTAACACTCCCACTACAATATCCCACACTGCATTGTTTCCTGTTTTGAAATAACAGTGAGAAAAAGTACTTTCCAGAAACCTTTCAAAGTGGTGCTGCATTTGGACCTGTTTTTGAGGTGGGCATTTGGGAACAGCAGTTCGAGCATCCTTGACATAGCCCAGATATAGTTGAGCCACAGCGGAGCAATCGAATTTGCCACAACATGTCACGCCTCTGCTGCATAAATCATGCGCAGCAATGCAGCAGGCTCTTTCTGTGAGGGAGACTTGTACTGCTCAAGCCCCTGTGGGGGAAACCTTCAGAGAGAAAGAGGGCCAGGTAGAGGGGGAGGAATACAAGGAACCCGGAATTGCTCTTCGTAAAGCTAACATGTATGGGTTCTACCGTGAATAGGATGATTTACCATGAATAGGATTGCATTACCGATACACCTGGGACTGCAATTGGCATACGCAGACAGCACTTGGACATGGGACACAGCAATAACAGGCCACTGGGGCTTTGCAGAATTAGCATAAGATTGCAGCATTGGGGTTGGTGTGGCTACACTTGACATATAATGGCAGTATCTGGAAATGTGAGACTCTTCCTTACATGTTAGAACTGTTTCTGGCATGTGGAGCTATTATTGTACAATGGCAGTACCCAAATATAGGAGACTACACTTGCCATATTGGGGTGCCACTTGGAAATGTGAAGATGTTTTTAGCATGTAAGGACTATACCCGACATGCGTGACTGCAGTTCACACTAGATGGGAGTACTTGGCCACACGAGGCTGTACTTTCATATCAATGCAGTGTTTCTGGACTATGTTGGTTCTGCTGGGCGAACCCCTGACATATAATGATCACCCAGTGCTGTGTCAAGGTATCACTCGAGTTATAATAGGGTTGGTAACAAAACGAGTGTTTTGGCTGCTTTATCTATGACGTCACTTCCAGTGATATCATCAAGGTCAGCAATTACATAACATTACTTCTTATGAACTCATTGGACCGAACAAAACGCCATATAATTTTCTGTGATGTTACTTCTACTACACCTAGCATTTTGGTAAATTCATAAATTCATGTCTCTGACAGTCTCATTTTGACAGATGAGGGAAAGGAGCCATCATGCTAAAGTGGTCTAAAGCCATTTTGGGGATCCCCATTCCAGACTTGGACTGGAGCAGACAGAATCCAGCACTTGTATCAGGACTAATGGTGGAGGCGGTTCTTGACAGTAGCGGGAGGCCAAGCTGATCCAGGCAGTCAGAAACGATTTGTCATCGGGAGCCAGTAGAGTGATCGGCTTGTGCATAGCCCTGCTGCCTGATGCCAACTCAATAAACCTTAAAAGTAAGCAAATTCATACCACAAATGGGTATCAACAAGTTAGATACCGATAGCATCACATATATGCAGGGTGTATTGGTTTCTGCCTGATACAAATTAATGAATACCATTGGTTTTCACAGACACAAAATTATATCTGGGAATGTGAGTTACAGAGCCCAACAAATCTTACAGATAAGCAGTGATTAAAATAAAATATAACGTATTGCCCTGAGATGATCCCGAATAAACGTATTTCTTACTCTTTAAATGGACTTGAAAAGGGATGGTAAAGGTGTGGTAGAATTCCAAGAAAGCTGTGGGTGGGTTAGAGTATCCCTTACATTTTCCCCTACGAAATAAAGTGTCATTTTCAATCTATTAATTTCAACAGCATTGAAATTCAAATCAGCACAGAAATTAAGGTGTGTTTCCAAAAGTGAACTCCAGGCACCAATAAGTGAGTGGCTAGTTGGAGTAACTAAACACTTTATTTCGGAGATGAACTCCAGAAGAGCAAATAATAACAGAGACAAACATGTGATTGTTCTTGAGTTATACCAATGTAGACTAAATGATAAAATCATATTATTTCATTCATAATTAATACCAATCTCTTGCAGCACACTGCTTTATTATAGCAGAATGTTAGTCAGAATGCACAGTGCAGTAGACAAGAACAATTTCACAGGAATACAGGTGTGTGCGTCTGATAAGACCAATACAACCATGCTGGTCTAAGGGACGGAATCAAACAAAATCCATTAGGTATTCTACATGTCCTGTGCCACAAGGACATCTCCTCTCTGGTGTTTCACATCCTGCCCATCTTCCACGCGGCAAATATTTGGCAAGTGTGGGCAGTCTAAGACGATTTCATGCAAAATGAGGACATTTCAATATAATAAACTGTATATATTCAACTGCTCTATTTTGCCGGCCAATGCCGGCATGTGCTGGAATTGTACGTGTATTCATACACATAGTGTCACTTTTGTTGGCAAGATATTTCAGCCCAGGAGCCTTTAATAATCCTCCTCCCATTCGCAGGGATACTTGCTGCTGGGTCACTCTTTCAATATAGCTCATCCAGTCAAAATTGATATTAAAACCAAAATTAAAAATATCCCTAATAATATCCTGAGTACAACCACCGTAAGGTTAGTACAAATTGCACCCCAAAATATCACAGGTTGACTTGCAATAATGCTCGACAGAAGAGGAAGGCCAACATCTCTCTGTATATTTAGAGATGCTGCCATCCTTGGTATTCCTAAAATTGTAACCAGAAATTGATTTTCAGCCACTTGCATATGATCCACCTTATAGTAACCCTAAAGACCGACTCCGTATGCCTGGCCAAGGCAACTGACTTTACTTTATGTATCCTTAAAAGACAATCAGTGGATAAATACATGAGTTTATTTTACAGACTTCAGAACCGCCCTATTTACTCGTGCCATTGCTGATACTTGTTTGTTAATGCTATATTGCCACAACAACCGTCTATGCAAAGTTATCACCAGATAATCATTGCAGGACAAGGACTCTAATCTCAACTCTAGTCTTAATACAATTGAAGTTAATTTCTTATTACACCTTGACATAACCATCGCCTTTGATTTATTGATATTGAGTGCTCGTCCCCTTTTATTCATGTATTCTGAGAAGCTTGTCACCAGCGTTTGTAAGGCGGCTGGTGTCCGTGCGATGAGGACATCATCATCTGTGGTCACAAGCAATGGATACAGCATCCTGACATACGAGCTGCATCTGGTGTTACTGTTTCAAGGTCTGCTAGAGGTCTGTTCACATACAGATTAAAAAGAAACGGGGCCAGCACACTGCCTTGGCATAGTCTCATTTCAACCTCAAAATTCTCTGTAAACTCACCGTCTTTACCATAATTCACATTGTATGATGTTCGTGTATACAGATTCATTATTCTAACTAGCAAATCTTAGGGAATCCCCAATTGAAGCGATGTAAGTCAAAGACGAACCTGGTTGACATTGTCAAAATCACATGACCAGCCCATATAGGCTGAGCACTTCAAAACACCCATTGCAATACATATTTAACACATATGAAGTGCAAATTCAAGATCTGCAGTCCAGTGCCTAATCCTTCTTGGAAGCTGCAATGAACATCACCTAACACTCGGTTTTCATTGAACCAATCCTCCTGAATCATCCTCATGGATATAATTTGGCAGCCGAGCTATTTAGCGTAATAGGGCAATACAAAGTAGGTGAGGATTGTATACCCTTCGTATAGATTGGTATCGTAGTACCCTTCTGCCATACAGAAGGAACAACGCCACAATCACACATTGCATTAAAAGCTAGAGCCAACAGTGGACTCCAAAGGTCAGACATAAACTTAAATATATCCACTCGGACAAAACCTGGCCTTAGAGTCTTCCCAGAAGCTACCTCTAAGACTTCTATTTGCTTCATTTTGTATTTTAACGTAATAGCTAATTCCTTAATCTCATTAATCTTTCAGCCTCGTTCTCAGTGAGGTAAGAGACACTAAAGCCCTCTACTGGGCCTTCAAACAAAAAGCTATACCGGTTTACCCACTGTTTGGGTAGAACTTGGGCCGGAATCTCATCATGCCCAATTCCTTTCTTTGTATGAATTATTTGTAATTTCATAATTCTGCAGATCCAGAGACCCTGCAGTTTTTTTTACAGTTCATGGCATACTTCTAGCCTTGAGTTGTGCTGCCACTCACTGATTGCTGTTTTATACATGTTTCTACATTGCCTTACCTTCTCTTTGTCCATGGGGGAGCTTCTCAAATCTTTAATTAAGTCCCTTTTCGGTCCCTTACACCTGAAGACCTAATTACATCTGTTTGTATGGAAGAGGCTTCCTCCCAGAACGGCCAACAAGATAGTTTCCTACTTAGTTCAGCAAATTATTAAAGGATTCTACTAGTGACATGTCATCCTTTTCGTGAACAAGATTACAATTCACAACCTTAGCGTGTAGTATTGCCTGGAAGATTGCTGTCCACTGCATTTTTTCTTTTTTTATTACTCGCCTGGTGGACGGATCTGCGTCTCTTCTTCGTATTTGTACAAACCACTCCAATAGCAAGGATTACAGGACAATGATCAATCTCACACCTTGTATCAACCTTATTATGGGCCACCAATCCACCATTGGGACCAAATAATAGTCAATGCTTCTGTGTACCCAATTTTTTTTATTTTATTTATTTTTTTTATTTTTTTTTACTTGTGTTTAATTGTATTACAATTTTTACAAGATTTTTTCCTTCACTCAATTCCAACATGTTTCCTTTAGTTGTTTGGTTTATTTGTGCTTCCTGCTACCTTCCATAATATTCCTTTTCTTCTTAAAAGAGGAGTACAATTTCCTATTTGTTCTCAGATGTCTTTTCTTTCAACTTCAAGCTGTCCAGAAATGTTGTAATCGCTATAGTCAGGGTGGTTGAATCCCCGCTCATTAGCTTATTCCACCAATCCTCTTCGCTGACAGTCTGATACTTTAATCCGTGTGGGTGGAGGTAAGTTTGTCTGAGTTTGTTCGTTCCTGGGCAGTGAAGAAGTAGATGTCGTAATGTTTCAGTATCAAACCTTTTACAGTAGCGACAGTTGTTATTCTCCGATTGCTTCCTGAGAAAGAGAATCTCATTTGTCTTCAGAATGTTCAGGCGTGCTCTCAGGAAGATTGTTCGCAGTCTTTTGTCTGGGAACTTTTTTAGATAGTTTCTTACTTCGTCCAGCTTTTGAGTGTTGGCTGTGTGATGGTCGGGATTGTGTGTTCTTCCGCTTTTTCTAACGTATCGATCCAGTCTTGTAACTTTAATTTCTTCTTTATTTTCCCTGGAATACGTTCGATTTCCCATCCAGAGCAACCAATTTTTGCTGCTTGTTCCAAAAGGCTGTTATACCAAGTTGTTAGCATAGGGTTTTTGCCGCTCTTCATTTCTTTGAAAATGATGTCCAAAATATTTGGTCTGGGGAGCCTTAAGATTTTTCCTAGAAACAGTAGACTGTTTCTCTCCACCACTGATTCCAATGATTGAAAATTTAGTTCGCGTTGGATGTTTGCCAAAGGGGTGGAGTTTGGCAAACGGAGCACCCTCCGCCAAAATGTGCCTTCCAGTTTTGCCTACAGCGTCTTTGGGAGATATGGCATTGCCTCTGCTCCATAGGTCAAAGCTGGGGTGGCTTTTGCTTTAAAGAATTTTATTATCGGTAGAGTTGTAAATTTACCGAATTTTCGTTCCAGGGATAGTGCTTGGGCTGCTAGTGTTTTTGCCTCAGAGAACAGGTGTTCTTGCATCGTTATTTCAATTCTGCTGCAAGATAATTTCACCCCCAGGTATGTGAAACTCTTTACTGTATCCAGTTTTTCTGAGTTTGCAAACCATTGAGGGCATTTACTTGGTCTAGATGCTTTTCCCAAGATCATTATTTTGGTCTTTGAAGTGTTTAATTCCAGGTCGTTTTTCTTTAAGTAGCGGGTAAGACTATCCAGTTGTCTCTGGAGCCCGATGGGCGTTTGGTCCAGTAAAAGGATGTCATCCGCGTAAAGCAGGTGAGTCACTTTCAACTCACCTATTTGGGGAGGAAAGGAGCGGGTGTCATTTTCTGCGTCCACTATGTCCGCCATGTATGCCTTGTACAGCGCCAGCGCCAGGGGACAACCTTGCTTGACTCCTCTGGCCGTCTGTATGGTTGCTGACAGCGAGCCGGCTGCATTGAGCCGGACTCTGATTGAAGTGTCGCTGTGCAAGGCCTTCATGGGTTCGAGGATAGATGATGGGCAGTTTTGTTTTTCCAGTTTCTTCCATAATTTGCCTCTATTTACACGGTCGAAAGCTTGGACCAGATCAATCGTGGCGCTGAAAGTTGTAGGTTGATCCTCAAAGACGTTAGTTTTCAAGATGCTAATCAGCATAATATTGACAGAGGTGCCTAAGTTCTTTTCGAACCCTGATTGTAATGGGTCCGCTGTTTTTGCCTCCTTCTGCCATGTCTGAAGTTCGTCCAACACCAAGGAGCTGAAAAGTTTCCCGAGCACATCCAGAAGTGCAATCGGCCAATAATTTTTCGGGTCGTTCCTCAAGCCCTTCTTGTAAATAGGAACGATATTTGCTGTTTTCCACGTGTCGGGAATAGATCTTGTAATCCTGCATCTTCGGAAAATTTCCGTTATTAACGGTGCCCAGGCTTTTGCATCCTGTTTGAGGTGAGTGTTAGAAATTCCGTCTGGGCCAGGTGCACACGAGTTATTTAACGTCCTGATCTTTTCCAGAATAACCTGCTCAGAGCATGTTATCCATTGCGATGTATCTCGTTTTGCCACTTTAGTTTCTATTGGCGTTGGTTCTTTGAATAGTTCGGTAAAGTATTCTACCCATTTCTATTCTGAGACACTGTTGGTAATGGTCTTGTCTGTGACTGCCAATTTATTTTTTATTAGCTTCCAAAAGTCTTGCGAGTAGTCCAATTTTTCAGTGAGAACTTTCGCACTGGATTGTCTATTGTAAGTTGCTGTAATGTCAATTAAGGCATCTGATGTCATTTTCAGCTGATTCCCTTGTGAATTTGTTTCGAGCTTGTATGACATTACCACCGGTGCGTGTTTTCTTACTGACCATGTCGCAGTTAATAGATTGTGATCACTGCAGGTGGTTTTCACTACCGTAAAGCTCTTGATTATTGAATATAGCTCTTTAGAGGCAAAGATGTAATCGATAGTACTTTCCTTTACTTCACTTTCCCATGTTGGAATCTTGGGACTAGCAGTTTCTAGGGAGTTCAAGTTATACAGGTCCCGGGATTTCATCAACTCAGACCATGCAAGTCCTCGTGCTATTGATTGTGAATTGGTGGTGTTTCGCAGTGTCTTTGTAGCTTTAGAAACAGGACAAGTAGCGTTCAGGTCGCCGCATATCAAGATGTGATCCACATCGTAAGTTTCAGCGACGTCTGTTAATATTTTTTCCACGTGGTTCAGAAAATCATTTGTTTTGGGTTCCATTGGGTTCCAATAGATGTTCAGTAAGAGGATAAGGTCGTGACTGGGCTTTTCCTGGGATGTTTCGTCTTTTGCCCATTTCAACAGTATTGCCTGGATTTCCAAGGATGATCTCAGGTTGTGGGTTATTCGCAAGGTCCCCCCTGACCTGACAGCTGTTAAAAGGCCTGATATAGGTCGGCCTCTATCCCCTTTTAGAGCAGGAGAGAGTAAGACTTCGTAGCCATCCAAGCTAGGCGGGTAGAGCAGCCAGGTCTCTTGCAAGCTTATTAGGTCAAATCAGCCAAGATTTATCTCCCCAGGTTGAGTCAGATGGGTGTGGCCTCTGGTGTTCCATGAGCCAATAATGATCTTTTGCTCCTGCTTCTGTGCACCATGCGTTTGCTTTGATGAGACCCTTCCAGTACTCGCCTGGGGACGATTTGATTGCTATTTCTTGACATAGCGTGTCAGTACCGATGGAATCCATGCCCATTTTTTGGGATCTTTTTCAACCTTATCTGCGTGATTCTGGGTCATAGGCTTTTCTCGTTCACTGCGTGTTTCTTTTTCCCTTGCGACCAGTCGGGGGGATGGACCCCTTGGTTTTCTATTTGATGTGATTCCTGAGGCCTCCTCGTTTGTTCTCCACCGCCCTTTGGTGGTAGAACTTTCGCTGATCTTTGCTCTTTCTTTATCTCTTCTGATGTACGACAAGTTTGAACTTATGATTTCTCGAACTATGCGTCTTTCATCTACATTTTTTCGCTCATTCTTCTCTGGTGTGTGGTTGAATTTTCTGTTTGTTCTAGGAGTGTCTTTCACATTTGGAGTTCTCTGTGCCGGTTTCCATCTTTCTTTTTCGTTGGTCTCATAATTGCATTCTGGTTTTGTTACGTGTGAATGGGCTCTCCTGTGACCTCTTTCTTCTGATGTAGTTTCTCTTAGGAGATACCCTCTTTTTGACAGTTCTCCTGCCGTCAAGAGCAAGAGTTTTTTCACTGTTTGAGACGTGATATGCAGAAAGATGCTATCTGTCCTAGCTTTATGTACGAATTCCACTATGTTTATGTCCACACTTCTAATTTGGTCTCCTTTATGAATTTTTTCCAAGAGCTTCATAGTTGCTCTTCTGTTTAGGACAATTTTTTCTCCCGTTCTGTCACGTCGTTCTAGTTTCAGCGTGCGTGACGAGTGACTCTTGTGAGTGAAGATAGCAGATGTTCGCGTAGGATTTTGCTGTGAAGGCGAGACAAAGAGTCTTCGATTTGATCTGGTTGTCCTGTCCAAGGATTTGTCTTTTCATCTGGTTTCTTCTGTCCTGTGACTAGTTTTTCTGTATGTTCGAGTATTAGAGTTTTTTTGTTTTTCACTTTGACAAGTCGAATACTTGTGTCTACAATAAGAGTCGCTGTTTGGTGTCTCTTCGAGCCTTGCAACATCAAGTTTTTCCTTATTACTCTTTAAACGAGAATCATCGTTTCCTCCAAGTTTCAGTTCGGTTTTGTTGATCTTTATGTTAGCCAAGCGGAACAGCGTTTTCCTCTCTGGAGTAATCTGACGTCTTCCGTCTCTTGTATCTTCTGCTTTGTCTTTCTTTTTTATTGATGTTGATATTTGAGTCTGATGTTGTGTATCCTTTGGATCTTGCTTCGGCGATTTGTCATCCAAAAAAGACACCTTTCTTTTAAAAGTAAAACCCCTTGGTTTGACCCACTACAAAACACCCCCAAACATCACAGAACCTATTTTCTACCAGACAAAGCCACAAGGCCAAACCACTAGGGTTAGCCTTATGGTCAAACAGAGTAGCCTGACCAAAACCATAATCAAAGTTCTCTGCTACCTCTTCAATGACCTCTGCTCCATCATTAAACCAAAGCTTAAAAACCCTTCTATAAAACACCTTTTTAAACCCTTGATCCTTTCTCTAATTGGTGAAAACTCTGCATTCAAAACTTCCTGTAGTTTATTCATGTGCATATTCTTATTTCTCCCAGTGGTACCATTATGAAAGTTAATCAGCGGTTAAAGGCGCTTCTCTCCATCCCTGAATGTAAGACATTCTAGATTAGCAGTGAATTATTTAAATATATCTGTTATGCTGTCAGTTAGGTTCACTAAAATCAGCATTCTCGCAGCTGCGCTCCCTGCTGTACTCCTTGAAGCAGCTGTATTAAAGTCTGCAAAACCATGTATAACCATCTTCTCACTGACCTGCATCTCTTGTAAAATAATTATGTCATGTGTGTTGATGTACACAAGCCACGAATGGTTATGAAATTTTGTTTTTGAGTCAAGCAATATGTGGCGCACCTCCCATTTTTTAACACACTATTATGTCGTTATCTCAGTTACCCTTGGAGTTGCAGCTCTGACATATATGGTGTCAAATCAGTATCCAAAAACAAGGAGGTTCTGGGAGTTTCTCTACTACCGGCCTATATCCCGGGTTAGAGTCTCAACCAGAGTATTTTGCTCACCATCCTTTCACAGAAGAGAAATATCCACTACATATCAGTCTTTGTCCTGCCCAAAGGCAGTCCAGCACCGAAATGCCTGGCAATTCTCTTCTGAACAAGAGTACCAACAGCAATCCCTGACATGTGTTTTAGCCTGGTTTGGCCTCCTCAGTGAGGTGGAGCTGTGCCTCTCTAAGAGCAGTGAGCAAGGGTTCCACGTCTGGATTACCCTAGTAATTTAGGGTGAAAACCCAAAGCTACTTAATGTGCAAAAACAAGGGGGTTCTGGGAGTTTCTCTACTACCGGCCCATATCCCGGGTTAGAGTCTCAACTAATGTTCCCTCTAATTATTTTCTCTATGTGCGGAACGGGTTGTCTGTCTTGCGCAAATTATTTTTCCATGGGTGCAAATGACTAATGAGCGAAGCTACTTTGTGAGAATGCGTAGTTAGTGAGCTACTGCCTCTGAATAGGGCTTGGAAAGGAATTTTTGCTTCCCATCCACTATAATTGTGCATAAATCTATGTAAAAATTGTATCTTGCAACACTTTTTCCAAACATGTAGGCTAAAATAATATTTTATATGTTATTATAAAGGTAATCGTCAACTAGTCCAAGACTTCAAGATCTGCCACAGTACCTAGCATAAATGCTCCTGTGCAGAGTAAAATGTGTTTTATGCCACTAAAAAAACACTCATATGTAGCACAGAAAACAAATATCACGTATAATTCATGTGGCTGTCAGAACAATCAGGCAGAATACAATATTTGCAGATGGCATAATGGCAACTAAAAGGAATGTGTCAAAAACATGCCAATGGGAGCTCATGTGCCACTTTAATTAAGTAATTCAAGGGCCAGGGAAACATGAATAGTTTGTGTAAGGATGTCTAATGTGTAATAATGATTGCATCATAATAACTGCGCCTCAGAATATGATGGTCAAATTCCTGGGCCTCTGCTTACTATCTACATTATGTTCTCCTGTGAATTGTGACAACACTTACTCATAACAATCCTTAAAGCTAAGAGAAAAATACACCATCCATATTTACTCCCTGAAAACAGGAAAATGTGCCCAACGAATATGGCAAACAATGAACACATGGGAGCATACCCCCTGGTTCTACCCACACAGCTGCACTGATATTTGTTCAAGTTAGTTACCAGCTGAGCAGTGGCATTGAAGGAACGCTAATAAGATTGCTGTCCGATCTCACGAGGAATTGTTAAGCTTGAAAGTACACTTGAGGCAGCAGGTAGGTCGTGTAAGCTCCTATATACATAGTCTTCAATCAAATGACATCAGATACATCAATCATAGGAGATAGGAAGAGAGCTGTGGGAATACCGCAACGGCCTACATGTAATGAGGCCCAATGTCATGAATATGCAAGTAAAGAATTATTTTGCAGTGCATACAGGATTTCTTGCAACATACCCCTTCAAACCCATAGTATTATAAGTGTTCAGTGAAGACGATTTTGTATAGCAGCAAGTTACCATATAATTTGTTAAGGGTTTTGCCCAATGGAACTCGCGTAAAGGATGCAGATTGTGTGAAAAGCATTCTACTATCTGAATATCTATCGCCCTAATATTATAGAGGAGTAATGCCAGGCATAGTCCATACCCATTATCCTTTGCAGACCAAGTAAATGACATTGCAATGTTGCTCTCCACTTAAAGGGTAATGTTAGCAATACTAAAGTAAGAGATGCTCAGATGACATTTGTCTAATCAAAATCCTTAGACGGCAAATTAATATTTGAGTTTCATAATGTGTTAAACTTGCAAGGGGACTGCTGCAAAGCAGTTGCGTGACATATGTACAAAAAAAGAGGATGCATCGGATGAGGCTACACATCCAAGTAGATAGCTTAAAGTCAGAATCCAATATTTGGCTGATAGATGGGATACATAATGTGGGTGACGCTTTTGGTAAGGCACCATGAGCAACAGAAATTCTGGCCTTTGAACGCTATCCATATTACAACAAATATAAAACAAGTGGATGCAGGTAGAAGTCTGGTAACGTTTCGTAGATACAAGAGAGGAAGAGTCATGGTTGATATCTAAATGTGTTCTTGGCAGAAGTTAGAGTAAAAGCATGGTAGAGTCAAGTATCAGAGTCTTGGGTGGGCATATCTAGTTAGATTCGTCTGTTTACGGAGCCCTTTGCCCTTTGTTCATATTCGTTTTTTACCTCTTGTGTGTGCATTGTTGTTGGGGTTTTTACATTTTTAATGTCACACTTGCATAGTAAGGTAATGCAAATGGTTACCAGAATATCAAGATTAGTTTATTTTAAGAGCAAGCAAATATCAGATAATTTTTATGGCTTGTACCTTATTAAATCTTTTAGAATAGGTGAGAATTGTCTGTGTGCGCTGCAAAAAATCTTCTGAGCGGCACCCAGAAGCTAGCTGGGCAAGCGCACATTTAATGTACTGAATGTATTAAACCAATTATTAATTCTTACCCCAAAAAGGCGACCACCACATGAACCTATTTCACTATCACTTGTAGTATTCCCAAAGTGCCAAAAGCACCTGTATACTTTCCAGCATGCCTCCACTGATTACATTTGCCTTGGACATCATCCTTTTCTGTATATTCATACGATTGAGGCCCGACGATGGACTGTTAGTATGTTGTTTAAGATGTTTACAGAATAAATTCAGTGGGAACAGTCCCATCATACTCCATGGAATGCATGCATTACCCAGTGACTTTAAAATCTCTTAAGTAATAAGAGCACTTCTACATGCAATAACCATATAGTCCCTCCTAAGACCCTAGCATCGCATGTTTTTTTTGTCCAGCTCCTAGCTCTGGAAGTTGTTAGCAGACAACTACTGAGGCGTTCCCTGCGGCAGTAGATGTAAAGCATGCTTTATGAGCAACCACTGATGTCCACCTTGTTTGTGAGGTTGAAACATATGAACTTTGTCGGCATTCTAGAATGGTCATCAGGGTGAACCAACCTCAGCTATCAATTTCAGGTACTCAATCTAGATTCAAAACCTCCATCTCTACATTTGTGCCCCATCAGCGGTCATCCCTCTCTTCTGTAACCCTATTGATTTGCAGGTGATACTCTAAGTGTAGCCCTCATGACTTCCACCCAACTCACAGCCTGAAAACAAAGAGACGAGAGATGCACATCACTCCCGGGCCCTTCCGCACCATCGTTGATGTACCGCAGATGTGAGAAATGCTATTCACTCACACAGCTATTTAAGCCATACCCGATTGACAATGTGGATGAAATGCAGTTGTCCTCGATTGAACAAGTTGACTGACTATAACCTCAAAAAAGCTGATGTCGACATCACTGATATCAATTTCATCATTGATACCATGACATAGATGCGTTGGACATGAAGCATATAGGCATCCATGCACAAAGCTGCACAAACATAATAGTTTATTGCAGATAGACATGAACCAGATGCTGCTGACTCACATAGGGTACTGACACCCACACACATATATTTTTTGCCAAGGAAACAGCAAGATGCCTAAGACTACATATATCTAGCAAGCTTATGCTTAATTCCTACCAATATGGACGGCCATAAGAACAAAGGTGGAAGCCATAGGTGCTATGAAGTGAATGCAGAAAGGCTGACAGATTGATCCAGTTGAAGCACAGACAGACAGTTCCTGCATAGACGCTGTGCACAGTCCTGCCAAGGACGAGTGGAGACAGGTGATAAAGCACCTGAGAGTGATACAGCATAAAATCCTCATAATTACAAGCAGAAGAGCTCCATTTCGTGGTCCCTACACACGTGACCTGAAAGCACAGGATAGAGCCCATTCATTTGAGGTGGATGAGGGAAAAGCTGTTCTCATCGAAACCAGAGATGGAAAGATACAACTATTATACAGGTTCAAAGCTGAATGTTCTGTCTCAGGGCTTAGGTGATCAGAGATGGCAATTTATGAAACAGTTTCGAAACAGAAAAAAAATAAAATGAAAAAAAATGGCTGCCAGGAAAGGGAAAACGGAGTCCGTTTTCCCTTTCCATGGCGGCCATCGGGAGCGGACGTGCTGGGAACACTTGTGTCCGCTCCCGAAAAAAAAAAAAGAAAAAAAAGAAGCAGAAGGTAAGTGGGGTTGGGAGGGTAGAAGGGAGGGAGGGGGAGAAAAAAAACTAACGTCCCTGCGTCCCCACTGGGGGACGATGGAAGCCTCCAGCCGTGTGGAGGCGCGGAGCGGGGATGGCCCGCTCCGAGTCTCCACACTGCTGGAGCCTGCTATCGTTGCCCAGCGGGGACGCAGGAGCAAAAAGGTAAGTGGGGTAGGGAGGAGGGAGGGAGGGAAGGAAAAAGAAAAAGCTTACCCGAGTCCCCGGCGGGGGCGAAGGCAGCTTCTCAGTCGTGGGGAGGCTCAGAGCGGGGATGGCCCCGCTTCGAGCCTCATCATTGGCTGAGGGGCTGCCACGCCCCGCCGAGGACAAGGCGGCTGGAATCCTGGGCGAGAATCGAAGGATTCTCGGCCGGGTAATGACCCGGCGAGAGCCAATCAGAATGCTTGTTGCATTCTGATTGTCTCTCGCCGGGTACTAATTAAATCTAATGTTTTGCAGATTGAGACCATAGTATCAGAAACGTTCCCATTCTGTATGGCAACAGCCTTAGTATGTGTGTCCCTCTCTTGAGCATGTTTCCTTTGGTGCTGTAGGCCACTGCATCGATATTGTGTTCTTCACCATTTAAGATTTAATCTCACTTACAACACCCAGGGGCTCATGTTCACAGCCATAACACTAATGAAACCAGTAAAGGTCTTGTGTAAGGCTTTTACTCCTTCCAATAACATCACAGCTTATTTTTAAGCATTGTTTCCACCTCCTCCCTTCCTCTCTGCCATACAAACGCTCCGGAGTTTTCATACCGGCGCAAATGCTGACAATCCCTACGTGGTCTGCCTGCTTTATGCAGCAGCAGCATAAAGCAGGCAGACCCCATAGGGATCCATTGCATGGCAAGCAGTGTGTACAATTACCATACGCGCATGGTGTTAGGCGGAAACCTGTGCAGTTCCCTCTGGGACCACTGCAAAAGATTTAGGACTACAGGTGTTTGGCAGTAAACCCACTTGGTAGCAGACTGTACCACACAGATTCACTTGGTAGCTGTGGCTGAGCAGTCAGACTTCCCTCAAGAAGAGTTAGGCAGTATGTGGAGTATACAAAATAGGGCAATCTACACAGTAGAACAAGCAAACACGGAACAGAGCTTCGGTGTAAAGATATATAGGTATTTATTTATAACAACACATCTATGGAAAACACTCTGGCACTAATACGGCAAACAACTTCAATCACAATTACTATAAGTAAAGCAATCCCCCTAACAATAGTTCGACAAGTCTAGGTTCAATGGCACCACTTATTTGCAGACAGAGGTGAATGCTTTAACCTAGATGGCACTCTAGTATTCGTTAGGACTGGAGAGAAAAGGCAGGGTATGAAATCAACTCGGTACCAACACTTTTACGAACAAATGCAAGGCAAGTAAGGCAGGGTCTACTGTAGATCGCAAAGTTCAGAGGCCAGGCCCACTCGGAGAGAGGCAAGGCGAAATGTTCCAAAAAGTATCACAGTGGAAATGCACTTCGAGTTTTTGGCGCAAATTGTCACAGAAAGGTTGGACCAGTTCAGAACAGAAAGTTAAGAAGGCTTGGAGGCGACCCAATGGATAGGCGAGGATTAAAACACCCCACGCTAACCGACACAAGGGAAGCCAGGCGGACACGGTACCTTGTATGTGGAGAGACAGCTGCGGTGGGGGCAGTTGTTCCTGGTGATGGATGCAAGTCAGGGCTTTGCTAAGAGAAGAGATGATCTCGTCGTCGAAGGAAAGTTGAAGATCGTTGCACCACCAGGGAAGAGACCAGCCGCAGAGTGCTCCGTCACAAGGCACCACCTTTTGGTCGCGGTACAGGGGTTAGTGGCTATCCGGTTGCCGGGGTGCTCAGCACAGGCAATTCGACCACTACGTCCTGGAACAAAGAAAAAGCAAAGGGAACTGGTTGTTCCCACCAGTCAGGGGAAGAGACTCTCCGGCGGGGAGATCTCCTCTGTCGTCGGGAAGTGGTGAGTCGGTTCAGCAGGGCTCCATCGGAGGTGTCGTCGTTGCAGGTCGGCTCAGCTTTACCCTCGTCGGATTCTTAGGTCCTGTGGCGACTTCTGAAGATCCAGTCCCAAAAGCCCTGCTTTTATGCAGAAAACCCCCATTCATTCAGCCTAGCTGTCAATCAAAACATGCTAAGTGGTGAGCGGGGTGGCTCACCACTTGGGCCAATCACACCAGAGTGCGACTTGAGTTGGCAAGGCAACTCAGTCCAGGGTGCCTAAACCCCCTCCCACACCCCCTTTGGTACCCAGACAGAATGGCACCACTTTGGAGGACTTCTGTGTAGAAGCCCGCCAAAAGTGGAACAACGGGCTCAACCTTTGGTTTCGGAGTCACAGAGGCGAACACAGACGCCATTTTAAAAACCGAGTTCTGACAGAAAATACCAACCGATAGATTTGTTTAAGACAAATAAACCGGTGGTATGTTAGAGATTAACAAGAAAAAGTATCAACATCCAACAATGGGAAGAATCCCATAGTTATATTCGGGGTCGAATATAACAAGTAGTATCCACTGCCACCAGCCAAAAGTCGACGAGGGGGGACGGGACAGTGCCCCCTCGAATAACAGACCCAGGGGTAATCGAATTACCCCTACCAGTACGTCCACAATAGGATGGTTTGTACTAGTTCTGTTAGTAAATTTAGGTCTAGTAAAGCCAATGGTGACTTTACATGCCCGGGGAGACAGTAGTCAGTCCCCGGGCATGGAGTCTATGGTGGGGGTCCTCTAGGACGCCCCGGTGTTACGGCACGGTGTAACACACATAGCAAAGCATATGAGACCCTATGGAGTAAAAGACCCCATAGCCCATAGAACACATTGCAATTTCAAGGAATTACACACATTCATGTCCAAGAGTGGGAGAAAGAGTCTCACTCTTGGCAGGATGGAAAAAAACAAACTCCAGAAATCCAGCAAAGCTGCTGGGGGACTCACTAGGTTAGGAAATTCAGCCTAAACAGAGAATTCTCCCTAACACTCGCCCCCCCAGACTAAGGGACAGGAGGATTTAATCCACTCCTGGATGAATCTCATACCTCTAGTCGATGACATACATCCTAGAGAGACCATCAGCATTTTGGTGGTGACACCCTGACCTGTGCTCAATGGTAAAATCAAACCCTTGCAGGCAGATCGACCATCTCAGTAGTTTTGGGTTTTCCCCTTTCATTTGCATTAACCATCTCAAGGGTTGGTGGTCAGTCTGAATGACAAAAGTAGAACCATACAAGTATGGCCTAAACTTCTTCAGAGCCCACACGATAGCAAAGCACTCTTTCGATTGTTGCCCACCTTGTTTCAGGGTCCTTCAGCTTGCGGCTGATGAAGCAAACGGGGTGCTCCCTACCTTTCCCATCCAGTTGACTGAGTACGGCACCTATTCCAACATTAGAAGCATCTGTCTGCACAATGAAAGTTTGGTGGTAATCAGGAGCTCTGAGTACTGGGGCTTGGCAAAGAGCCTTTTTCAGGTTTTCAAAAGCCTGATTGCACTCCTCGTTCCATCTAACCTTTTTAGGAAATTTGGTTGAGGAGATGACATTCAGTGGAGAAGCTATGGTCCCATAGTTCTCAATGAAATTCCTGTAATACCCAGTGAGGCCTAAGAAGGCTCTCACCTGGGTCTGAGTAGTAGGTGTTGTCCAATTTTGCACAGCTTCAATCTTACTGAGCAAAGGCCTTATTTCTCCACCTCCTACCTCATGTCCAAGATAGACTACCTTACTCTGTCCAATTTGGCATTTACTCGCCTTTATGGTCAGATTGGCTCGTCCAAGAGCCTGCAAAACATCTCTCAGGTGGGTTACATGTTCTTCCCAGTAATTGCTGAACACTGCTATGTCATGCAAGTATGCCATGCAGAAGTGCTCCATCCCATTCAGAACCTGGTTTACCATCCGTTGAAATGTAGCAGGTGCATTTTTCAATCCGAAAGGCATTACCTTAAACTGGTATAAGCCAACGGGGGCGAGAAAATGCAGTTTTCTCCTTGGCATGGTCCGTCAGGGCTATTTGCCAATAGCCTGACGTCAAGTCAAATGTGCTGAGGAACTTGGCGGCACCAAGCTTATCCACCAACTCATCTGTTCTTGGCAAAGGGTGGGCATCAGTCTTGGTGACTGCATTAAGAGCTCTATAATCCACGCAGAATCTAAGTTCTTTAGATCCGGCCTTTGGTATTAACACAACTGGGCTAGACCATGGACTAGTAGAGGGCTCTATTACCCCGAGATCAAGCATCTTGCTGACCTCACCTTTGATGTGGGTTCGTACGTTTTCTGACATTCGGTATCCTCTGCTTTTGACAGGCAGACAGTCACCAGTGAGTATGTCGTGCTGGCCCCAAGGGGTGAAGCCTGGTGAAAGTGAGAACAGAGAGGCAAACTGATTCAACATAGATTTGCACACTTCTTGTTGCTCGGGTGTCAGATTTGAAGAGAGATTGACTCCTTCAATTTTTTCATCTAAAGGTAAGCCTCTGAGGAGATCCGGAAGAGCTTCACTCTCTTCTTCTTCCTCGGATGATGCTAGAAGCAATGCTCCTACATCAGGTCTCGAGACATACGCTTTGAGTCGGTTGGTGTGGAAGACTGTCGGAGCCTCCTTGGGATTGCCCAAGTCCACCAGATAGTTGACCTCTCTGAGTTTACCCACAACTCTGAAGGGTCCCATCCATTTGTCTTGCAAGGCCCTCTGCCTTGTTGGGATCATAACGAGAACGAGCTGGTCTTGAGCGAACTCAACCATGTTAGCCTTTTGATCATGCCAGTGCTTGACCAATGCTTGTCCAGCTTTCAAGTTATCGCTTGCTTCTGTCATCATGTGCGACATTCTCCTCCGGAGACCTATCACGTAGTCAGTCACTCTGACTGGCTTGGGGGAAGGAGCACTCTCCAACCCCTCCTTAATCAGGGCCAATGGACCTCTGACGGGATGACCATAGAGAAGCTCAAAGGGAGAATAACCTACTCCCTCCTGAGGGACCTCTCTATAAGCAAAGAGAAGGCATGGCAGTAGAAGGTCCCACTTACGCTTAAGGGATTCCTCCAAAGCACCTATCATGCTCTTCATGGTTCGGTTGAACCGTTCTACCAACCCATTGGTTTGTGGGTGGTAAGCCGTTGAGAACTTGTAAGTAACTCCACAGGTTTTCCACATGGCTTTCATGTAGTGGGACAATAGGTTTGACCCCCTGTCAGAGATTACTTCCTTAGTAAACCCGACCCTAGTAAAAATACCAAGGAGGGCCCTAGCCACAGCTGGAGCTGTAACAGTCCTCATAGGAATTGCCTCAGGATACCTAGTAGCATGGTCTACTACAACAAGTATAAACCTGTTGCCTGAGGAGGTTGGAGGATCAAAGGGACCAACAATGTCAATCCCTACTCTCTCAAATGGGACTCCCACAACTGGGAGAGGCACTAAAGGTGCCACATTCTTGGAGCCAACCTTACCAGAGGTCTGGCAGGTGTAGCAGCTCCTGCAGTGTTTTTCTACTTCGGCCCCCATCTTCGGCCAATAAAAGTAGAGAGAGAGCCTTTCCTTAGTCTTCTTGAAACTCAAGTGACCAGCCAAAGGAATCTCGTGGGCTAACTGCAAGAACTGTGGTCTGTTCTCTTGGGGTACTACAAGTCGTTTGTAGTCTCCAGGTGCAGACTCGGTCGGTTCACTGTAGAAGAGGCCATCTTCCCAGTGCAACATGTATTTCCCAGGCTCTTGCCCTTCAGCCTGAGCTTCTGCCTGGTGGCGAAGACCTTCCAGAGTTGGACATTCTCTCTGTCCCTTACTGAAGTCTGCCCTGCTGGGTCCACCTTCTGCCAGTAAAGACTGCAGCTCAGGATGGTCAACAGGATCCAGATCTCAAATGAGTTCCTGGCCTTCCATTAGCTCTTCTTCAGAGTCTAATTCTACCACACAGGGTTGTACCTCCCTCTCAGCCTCAGCTGGAGGTGGAGTTACGGATGTAACTTTGGACAACCGCAGGGAAGTCCTTGTTGGCTGCACTGAAATGCTGGCTGCTGGTTTCGGTATAGAAGTCTTAGGTTTCCCTTTCGCTTCTGATTTCTTTGAGACAGCGGCCGACAATTCCAGTGGAGCAGGAGTGATTTCTTTCTTCATCATCTCCTGGAGAGTACCTCGCATGGTTCTCTCCCTTGCAGGTCTGGTTAGCTCCTGTAACCGTTTACTAGGAGGTCTGGGAGTATGCGACACAACTCCGAGAGTTTTTAAGTCGTTACCCAACAGAACGTGTCCTGGTACCTCACTCTGTATGCTGACAGGTATCTTCACAGTCATGTCGTTACACTGGATGAGAACTGGTAATTGGGGAAGCATCTGCACAGGCCCTCCAGCTAACTTGGTGAGGCGTCTGGGTGCCTTAGCAACATCCTCAGCCTGAAAAAAAGATTTATCCACCACAGTTATGCTGGCCCCAGTGTCCCTAATGGCAGGAGTCTCCTGACCATTCACCTGGACACTGTCCTTATAATGCTCTTTAGTATTATCGGGGATAGAATTATAGACGTCTAAATTCTGTTGTTCCCAAACCCCAGAGATACTAAAGAAACGCTGGCTGAGACTCCAATGGGTTCATCAGCCAGCAGTAGAAAGTTTCCACTTGCCATTGGGACTTCCTCCTCTGGAGCGAAGGCTAAGGAGACAAGCTGGACCCCTGAAGGTTTACCCTTACATCTGGGATCTCCTTTCACGTGGTCAGTGGAGCCACAAACAAAGCATTTACCAAATGCTTTCTGGAATGGTGGCTTGTTCTGGCCTCCTTCCGGTTTGGCACCAGAAGACACACTATTCTGCTGCGGTTTTCCTTGTGGCTTACCCTTCTGGTTTTGTTTGGGGCCCTCTTTGGAATTTGAGTTATTCGAATTCTCTTTTGAGTCTTTTTTAGGCTGTTTTCCCTCATCCTTTTTCTGAGTTGCCCCAGAATCCTTATGAGTAGCCCTGTTGGCAACTGTCATGATGCCTACCTCCAAGGAGCCAGACCAGGCCCAGCTACCCCAGAGGCAGACATCATGTCCCCGAGGGAAGTCTCAGCAGCCCCAAATAGGGGCCCTTTGGACTCAGTCCTGGCGCCTTTGCGCCAGGCTCATATTGGACAACAGCCCTGGCGCCATAGGCGCCAGGCTCATACAAGATGACTTTGTGTAGAAAGGTGCTTGGTGTAAACTTACCTGATGCAGACCATGCTGCAACATCCAGGCCATCTAGAGGACTGAATGGGACTACTTTATCTTTGGGGACTACTTAACCACACGGGTGTGGCCGGAGGAAGAATACATACCTGAGAGGAAGGATAGATACCTGGAACTACTTTGAAGGCTATTTAAGCCACGCCCAAGCAGCAACTCACGCTTCGCGTTGTTCTGCATCTAGCAGCTGGACGCTCACCGTGTCTGCTCCTGCATCCTGACTTCTGCCACGCCCGCCAGCATCCTGGAACACCTGCAAAGGGAGAAGAGAAGAGAATAGAAGAAAGAAGAGTCCTTACCTGCTAAATCCGCATCCCGGAGACATTTCGCCGACGATCCTGAAAAGGAAGACATTCATTTTAAAAGCACATCGCATCGATCGCTGCGGCGCCGCATACCACTCACCTTTACTGGGCGCCTCCATGTTCATCAGCGACCATCTGGATCCGCAGCCACATTTCAGCGCCTAGGGAGAAAAAGACAAGAACAAAGGTGAGCTAGGGAAGAGAATAGGAAAACCTTCATTTTCCAACATAAGACTTACCTGTTGGGTCATTCCCACTTCATTTCGGGTCGGTGCCGCATCCTGGCATTTCCGGACCCGGCCCCTAAGGGGAAAAAAGAGACATCAGCGTTAGTGAGCGAATGCTAAGACATTACCTGAACGCTCATTAAAGAATTACCTGATATCTACTGGAACTGCACCTCTCACTTCGGGTCGGTGCCATATCTCCGGCATTTCCGAACCACGGCCCCTATGGGGAAAAAAGACACAAGGATTAGTGCATTAATGCAAGGACACTAAAGGAACCTCTCATCAAACAACTCACCTGAGTTTCCTTCGTCGGTTCCATTGCTCATCTCGGAATCTTTGTTCTGCACCTGAAATAGAGACAACTGACAATTATTATTTCGGGCTCATACTTCTAAACAGAATTCTCACAGTATTTTACCGGGAAGATGAAGCAAACTTGAACTCTCTACAATCCAAGATTACTGGATTACAACGCGCCCCTGCATCAGAAGCAGGATGGAGAGCTCGTCCTTTCAGACCCTAAGGTGAGACTTCACGGGGAATCGCAGAAGGGTTTCGTGAAGGGTGAGAAGGGAATGGGAGGCTTACATATTATCCCGCAGATTGTTAATACTCCCTTTTCACACACAGAAGGATAATTCTGCGAGCCAGACAAGCCAGATTTGAGGGTCCGGTCCTGTCCATCTTCCGAGTCCTGCGCTTCACCATAGAAGAGGCAACAGCACTCCAAACCAAGCATGCGCCTCCGTGGGAGTCAGGTGAGTGTAACAGAACGCAAAGCCTACCTACAATTTCCCACCCGGGCGCTATGGAAACTTCCGAGACAGACCAGCTGGCCCAGCTTTTGGGGGAATTACGGGCAGAAGTACACTCCGCCCGCCAGGAGACTAACGCTCTCAAAAGAGAACTGATCCTATCTAAGGAAAGAACTGATGACCTGGCCAAACGGTTGTTGCAGGGTCAGGCAGGACAAACTCCTTTACCTAGTTCCGGGGGTAATCCCACTTCTATGATTTCGAATAACCCGGTACAAATCAATCTACCTGGAAACATGCCTTTGGCCCCGCCTGAACGTTTTGCTGGGGACCCCAAGAAATATGCCGTTTTTATGAACCAAAGTCGTTTACACTTCCTATGCAGACCCGGGGCCTTCCCTAATGACCAGACCAATGTAGCTTTTGTATTATCTTATCTCAGCGGCAGTGCTGCCGATTGGTCAGTTCCTTTGGTAAATCAAGATGACCCAATTCTCCAGGATTTTCAAGGCTTCCAGGCAAGTATGGAAAGATTATTCGCTCGACACTCTCAGGGACAGGCCCTAGGCAACGAACTGCTTTCCTTACGACAAGGTAACCAGGATCTCTTATCTTACATCGCCACCTTTAATAGGTTGGTTGTGGAAACTGGGTGGTCAGAGAATAAAAGGATCACATTATTTCATCGAGGTCTGCGCGGAGAACTTAAAGACGTGCTAGCCCAAATAGTAAATCCACCCCAAGTCTGCGCGGAGTACATAGACCTTGTGGTCCGACTTGATCACAGACTTCAGAATAGAAAAGCAGATCGATCCAAGTTTGAAACCAGAGTGTTGATCAAAACTCTTTGACCTCGCATTTCATCATGCCAATGGTCCTTGTGGATCCGAAACAGCCTCGGCGGTTGCATGCTATAAAGGCATACATCGACAGTGGAGCTATTGGAAACTATGTAGATCGTGAATTGGCCTCCAGGATTAATCTCCCTCTCCGTCCGAAAACTAACAAGGATGTCATTACTACAGTTGATGAAACCGAAATAGCCTCAGGGCGGTAACTCATTCCACTACAGAAGTGACACTAGCGGGTCAGGATGGACATCGGGAAGCCATTGTGTTTGACGTAATCAAGGCCCCGCAGTTTCAAGTAATTCTAGGAATTCCTTGGTTAGAAACACATAATCCTCGAATAGACTGGCGAGCAAAGAGAATAACCTTTCCTGATTGTGAACAAACTTGTTATCCAAGAAATCCAAATATGGGCCTGGCCTCAGTAACTTCCGCCACTATACAACTACCGGCTGAGTACCAAGAATTCCAAGACGTTTTCCAAAAAGAACAGGCCAACACGTTACCTCCCCACCGGTCGTACGATTGTCAAATCGATCTGGTACCCAATGCTCAACCGCCTTGTAGTAGGATTTATGCTCTTACTGATCCTGAGAACCTTCACTTGCGTCAGTATTTAGATCAGTACCTTGCCAATGGTTTTATTCGCCCGTCTAAGTCTCCTGTTTCCTCAGCTCTGTTCTTCATGCCGAAAAAAGAAGGCGACCTTAGAACATGTATTGACTACCGCGCCCTAAATCAAATAACAATTAAGAATCGTTATCCTCTGCCTCTGATCCCTGAACTTCTCGACCAGGTAAAAGATGCTTGTATGTACACCAAGTTAAATCTCCGGGGAGCTTATCACCTGGTGCGTATAAAAGAAGGCGACAAATGGAAGACTGCATTCCGCACCAAATATGGGCTCTTTGAATATCAGGTGATGCCCTTCGGATTGTGCAACGCACCTGCCGCCTTTCAATACTTTATGAATTATGTTCTTCGGGAACTTATCGATGTTTGTGTCATCGTATATATCGACGACATTCTGGTGTACTCCTCTTCGGAATCCGATCACAGAAAACATGTCAGGGCACTTCTTGAAAAATTGCGCCAGCACAAACTGTTTGCAAAACTCGAAAAATGCGTTTTTCATACCACAGAAGTCGAGTTTCTCGGATTCATCCTGACACCTTAAGGAGTCCGAATGGACTCGCGAAAGGTGGACGCCATCCTCAAATGGCCATCTCCTAGCTCTGTGAAGGGGGTTCAGAGCATGCTTGGTTTTGCCAATTTTTATCGAAGATTCATCCCAGAATTTTCTCGAGTGGTCCAACCCATCACAGCTCTCTTACGGAAGAATAAATGCTTCGAATGGACTCATGAGCCAGAACAGGCCTTTCAAGATCTAAAGACTAAATTCACCTCCGCACCTGTGTTGAAGCATCCACGCCCAGATCTCCCTTACATTGTTGAAACCGATGCATCCAGCTTAGCCATGGGAGCTGTCCTGTCTCAAAGGGATCCAATAACTAACCAACTACACCCTGTAGCCTTTTGGTCCAGAAAATTCTCGGCTCCTGAAATTAATTACGCAATCACCGACAAGGAGCTACTAGCTATTAAGTCCGCCTTCAAAGCTTGGCGTCATTACCTCCTCGGCAAAAGACACACCATCACGGTGATTACAGATCACAGAAATTTGCAATATTTAAAGACGGCAAAAGCCCAATCATCACGTCAACTCCGGTGGGCCTTATTCTTTGCGGAATTTAATTTTGTAATCACATATCGCCCTGGTTGCAAGAATGGCAAAGCGGACGCTTTATCTCGGATTGTGATGGAAGAAACAAATTCGAGCCTAGAACCAGTACCAATTATACCTGAATAGAGAATTTTGGGTTTGACCTCTTTACAAACTATTGAGGACGTTCAAACTCGAGTTAAACAACTATTAGACTCCACAGCCTTACAAGAATGGAGCCAAAAGGGGTCACACTTTTCCGTTAATAACGATTTACCGTACTTCCAGGGGCGATTATTTCTGCCTAACAAAGAACTGCAAGAACTCATTATTGCCCATCATCATGATACATTAATGGAAGGACATCTTGGTATCGCTAAAACTGAGGAAAAGATCAAACGACAATTCTGGTGGCCATCCTGGAGAAAAGACATAAAATCATTTGTGATGTCTTGCGGAGTTTGCACCCAAAATAAAGGTCAAAAGAAAAAACCAGCCGGTCTTCTACAACCTTTGGATATTCCACCGGCACCTTGGCACACCTTGTCGATGGACTTTATTACCGACCTGCCTCCTTGCTATGGATACAACACTATCTTGGTGATTGTGGATCTCTTCTCCAAAATGGCCCATTTTATCCCTTTAAAAGGGCTACCCTCAGCCTCCATCTTGGCCAAAGAATTTCTGGAGAACATAGTTCGTATGCATGGTTTTCCATCCATATTAGTCTCAGATCGAGGAAGCCAGTTTATTTCCCATTTTTGGAGGAAATGTTGTCAACTGGCACAAATTGATGTACGACTATCCACCAGTCACCATCCCCAGACCGATGGCCAAACTGAGAGAACTAACCAAACCCTTGAAAAATATCTTCGGTGTATGTTGCACCAATCTGAATGCAATTGGAAAGACATTCTTTGGATCGCAGAATATGCATATAACAATTCTGTACATTCTGGAACAGGACAAACCCCTTTTTACACCTTGTATGGTCATCATCCTCGAACCTCAGACCTGGACCCTCCTCAAAACCTGGAAATGCCTGCGGTAGATCATTTGCATTCCACGATAACCCGAGCTTTCAAAGAAGCTACGACTCATCTTCAGCAAGCCAAGAGAAAGTACAAAGAAAATGCTGATTTACATCGAAGTGAAGCACCTCCGTACCAAATAGGGGACCAGGTGTGGCTAGCAACTAGACATTTACCTCTCAAAGGACCGCGGACTTTCAACCTCAGATACATAGGACCCTATCCCATCAAAGCTATAATCAACCCGGTGGCCTTTAAACTCGATCTACCAGCGAACATGCAAATTCATCCCGTTTTTCACGCCTCACTGTTGAAACCGGTGCAACCAGGAACCAGACTGATCAAACCACCAGAACCAATTCAGATTGATGGGGAATTAGAATTTGAAGTTAAAGACATATTGGACTCCAAGGTGTTAAAGTCAAAACTCTTCTATCTAGTTGATTGGAAGGGGTATGGACCTCAGGAGAGATCTTGGGAACCAAGCGACCATGTACACGCGCCGCGATTAATACAAAAATTCCACCGAAAATTCCCAAACAAGCCAAAACCCCCGGAGAGAACAACCTTGGGAGGGGCCTTGGGAGGGGGTACTGTCATGATGCCTACCTCCAAGGAGCCAGACCAGGCCCAGCTACCCCAGAGGTAGACATCATGTCCCCGAGGGAAGTCTCAGCAGCCTCAAATAGGGGCCCTTTGGACTATTGGACAACAGTCCTGGCGCCATAGGCGCCAGGCTCATAAAAAATGACTTTGTATAGAAAGGTGCTTGGTGTAAACTTACCTGATGCAGACCATGCTGCAACATCCAGGCCATCTAGAGGCCTGAATGGGGCTACTTTATCTTTGGGGACTACTTAACCACACGGGTGTGGCCGGAGGAAGAATACATACCTGAGAGGAAGGATACATACCTGGAACTACTTTGAAGGCTATTTAAGCCACGCCCAAGCAGCAACTCACGCTTCGTGTTGTTCTGCATCTAGCAGCTGGACGCTCACCGTGTCTGCTCCTGCATCCTGACTTCTGCCACGCCCGCCAGCATCCTGGAACACCTGCAAAGGGAGAAGAGAAGAGAATAGAAGAAAGAAGAGTCCTTACCTGCTAAATCCGCATCCCAGAGACATTTCGCCGACGATCCTGAAAAGGAAGACATTCATTTTAAAAGCACATCGCATCGATCGCTGCTGCGCCGCATACCACTCACCTTTACTGGGCGCCTCCATGTTCATCAGCGACCATCTGGATCCGCAGCCACATTTTAGCGCCTAGGGAGAAAAAGACAAGAACAAAGGTGAGCTAGGGAAGAGAATAAGAAAACCTTAATTTTCCATCATAAGACTTACCTGTTGGGTCATTCCCACTTCATTTCGGGTCGGTGTCGCATCCTGGCATTTCCGGACCCCGGCCCCTAAGGGGAAAAAAGAGACATCAGCGTTAGTGAGCGAATGCTAAGACATTACCTGAACGCTCATTAAAGACTTACCTGATATCTACTGGAACTGCACCTCTCACTTCGGGTCGGTACCATATCTCCGGCATTTCCGAACCCCGGCCCCTATGGGGAAAAAAGACACAAGGATTAGTGCATTGATGCAATGACACTAAAGGAACCTCTCATCAAACAACTCACCTGAGTTTCCTTCATCGGTTCCATTGCTAATCTCGGAATCTTTGTTCTGCACCTGAAATAGAGACAACAGACAATTATTATTTCGGGCTCATACTTATAAACAGAATTCTCACAGTATTTTACCGGGAAGATCAAGCAAACTTGAACTCTCTACAATCCAAGATCCAGTGAAGTAACTGGATTACAACGTGCCCCTGCATCAGAAGCAGGATGGAGAGCTCGTCCTTTCAGACCCTAAGGTGAGACTTCACGGGGAATCGCAGAAGGGTTTCGTGAAGGGTGAGAAGGGAGTGGGAGTCTTACACATTATCCCGCAGATTGTTAATGCTCCCTTTTCACACACAGAAGGATAATTCTGCGAGCCAGACAAGCCAGATTTGAGGGTCCGGTCCTGTCCATCTTTCGAGTCCTGCGCTTCACCATAGAAGAGGCAACAGCACTCCAAACCAGTCCTGCGCCTCCGTGGGAGTCAGGTGAGCGTAACAGCAACCCACAAGTCAGCAGCCTTAGCTAGCTTCCAATTCCTTCGAATCAGCCAAGTGCTGTCTGAGCTCAGGAGAACAGGCATCATAAATAGACTCCAACATAAAAAGATTCTTCATACCCTCATAAGTGTTCACTTTGTAACCCTTAATCCATCCCTCTAAGTATTTCAACCCTCCACTCACCCAGGTAGCCCAAGGGGTACCATCATGCTTTTTGAGGGTTCTAAACCTCTTAAGATACTGGGAAGGGGTCTTCCTGAATCTAGTTATCAAAGCTAGTTTCACACTTTCGTAATCCTTCTTATCCACCTCTCCCAACTCCATTACCACATCGGTCGCAACAGGGGGAAGCCTAGAGAACAACCAGGGATGTAACTCATTCCTGGTGATGTCCTAGAGCCCATGATTATACTCAAACAGTTTCAACCAATCCAAAACATCCAATCTCGGTTCATACATACCCATTAATTCCTTCGGCATCCGGGGTCTTTTGGGACTGGAGCTTCTAGAGGAACCAGAGGAGAGAGAAGCATTTTCCACAGACAACTTTTTCATCTCTAACTCGTGATTAAGTTCTATTTCTCTGAGCCTTAACTCAGCTTGCGTCTGCTCAGCCTGGGCATTCATCCGTCTGAACTCTAGCTCTTGGTTTCTTTCAGATTGAGCCAAAAACCGTTTGTATTCTAACTCGAGCTTCATTTTTTCAAGTTCAAAATAATCAGGGTTACATGTGGGACCTGGTATGGGCCCCGTAGGTACAGCTGGTAAGGCAGACAGAGGAGCAGGGGAGACAGTTTTGTTAGCCTCTCCTTCCTCTTCAGCCTCTTCCTCACTATCCTCAGAACTTTGATTTAGATCAACACTATTACTGTTATCTACATTTGCTGGAGAAGTTGGTTCCTCTGAACCAGTACCCAGACTTTGGTTTGCCAGCAATCTTGCTATCAGTTCTACTTTCTTGCCTCTTACAGAAAGATTCTCTTGTCTACAGAGAGCTCGTAAACTCTCAGTATTTTCACCTGACAAGGATTCTTGACTGTAAACTTCCATAGTAGACATGTTTTTGAAAGTTGCTTTTAGTGCTAAGCGTTTGTGGTTAGTTATCCTAAAGTGTTAAAAAGCACTCTAAACTGTATACTCGATACAAATCCCACAGCTGTACACCAGTGTTAGGCGGAAACCTGTGCTGTTCCCTCTGGGACCACTGCAAAGGATTTAGGACTACCGGTGTTTGGCAGTAAACCCACTTGGTAGCAGTCTGTACCACACAGATTCACTTGGTAGCTGTTGCTGAGCAGTCAGACTTCCCTCAAGAAGAGTTAGGCAGTATGTGGAGTATACAAAATAAGGCAATCTACACAGTAGAACAAGCAAACACGGAACAGAGCTTCGGTGTAAAGATATATAGGTATTTATTTATAACAACACATCTATGGAAAACACTCTGGCACTAATACGGCAAACAACTTCAATCACAATTACTATAAGTAAAGCAATCCCCCTAACAATAGTTCGACAAGTCTAGGTTCAATGGCACCACTTATTTGCAGACAGAGGTGAATGCTTTAACCTAGATGGCACTCTAGTATTCGTTAGGACGGGAGAGAAAAGGCAGGGTATGAAATCAACTCGGTACCAACACTTTTACGAACAAATGCAAGGCAAGTAAGGCAGGGTCTACTGTAGATCGCAAAGTTCAGAGGCCAGGCCCACTCGGAGAGAGGCAAGGCGAAATGTTCCAAAAAGTATCACAGTGGAAATGCACTTCAAGTCTTTGGCGCAAATTTTCACAGAAAGGTTGGACCAGTTCAGAACAGAAAGTTAAGAAGGCTTGGAGGCGACCCAATGGATAGGCGAGGATTAAGACACCCCACGCTAACCGACACAAGGGAAGCCAGGCGGACACGGTACCTTGTATGTGGAGAGACAGCTCCGGCGGGGGCAGTTGTTCCTGGTGGTGGATGCAAGTCGGGGATTTGCCAAGAGAAGAGATGATCTTGTCGTCGAAGGAAAGTTGAAGATCGTTGCACCACCAGGGAAGAGACCAGCCGCGGAGTGCTCCATCACAAGGCACCACCTTTTGGTCGCGGTACAGGGGTTAGTAGCTATCCGGTTGCCGGGGTGCTCAGCATGGGCAATTCGACCACTATGTCCTGGAACGAAGAAAAAGCAAAGGGGACTGGTTGTTCCCACCAGTCAGGGGAAGAGACTCTCCGGCGGGGAGATCTCCTCTGTAATCGGGAAGTGGTGAGTCGGTTCAGCAGGGCTCCACCGGAGGTGTCATCGTTGCAGGTCGGCTCAGCTTTACCCTCGTCGGATTCTTAGGTCCTGTGGCGACTTCTGAAGATCCAGTCCCAAAAGTCCTGCTTTTATGCAGAAAACCCCCATTCATTCAGCCTAGCTGTCAATCAAAACATGCTAAGTGGTGAGCGGGGTGGCTCACCACTTGGGCCAATCACACCAGAGTGCGACTTGAGTTGGCAAGGCAACTCAGTCCAGGGTGCCTAAACCCCCTCCCACACCCCCTGTGGTACCCAGACAGAATGGCACCACTTTGGAGGACTTCTGTGTAGAAGCCCGCCAAAAGTGGAACAAAGGGCTCAACCTTTGGTTTCGGAGTCACAGAGACGAACACAGACGCCATTTTAAAAACCGAGTTCTGGCAGAAAATACCAACCGATAGATTTGTTTAAGACAAATAAACCAGTGGTATGTTAGAGATTAACAAGAAAAAGTATCAACCTCCAACAATGGGAAGAATCCCATAGAGTTATATTCGGGGTCGAATATATCAAGTAGTTTCCACTGCCACCAGCCAAAACTCGATGAGGGGGGACGGGACAGAGACCCCTCGAATAACTGACCCAGGGGAAATCAAATTACCCCTACTAGTATGTCCACAACAGGATGGTTTGTACTAGTTCTGTTAGTAAATTTAGGTCTAGTAAAGCCAGTGGTGACTTTACATGCCCGGGGAGACAGTAGTCAGTCCCCGGGTATGGAGTCTATGGTGGGGATCCTCTAGGACGCCTCAGTGTTATGGCACGGAGGGTGCGGTGTAACACACATAGAAAAACATATGAGACCCTATGGAGTAAAAGACCCCATAGCCCATAGAACACATTGACATTTCAAGGAATTACACACTTTCATGTCCAAGAGTGGGAGAAAAAGAGTCTCACTCTTGGCAGGATGGAAAAAAACAAACTCCAGAAATCCAGCAAAGCTGCTGGGGAACTCACTAGGTTAGGAAATTCAGCCTAAACAGAGAATTCTCCCTAACACATGGTTAGCAGTGTTCACAATTGAAATTAAACCCTGCACGACATGTTTAATTGTAATTGTGAGCACTGCCTGCCATACGAGCTTTGCAAGTAGCGTTCACAATTAAAAGTAAACGCTGCTGGAATGCGAGCATGCCAAGCAGCGTGTACTCCCTTTTCAAGGTGGAGTGCAAAATGGCAGGGCAAATGATAAAAATGTTGAGGCGGGGAGCTGCCTACATGCATATCAAAATGTAACGGACCCCTGCCATCAAATTACGATTTTGACAAAAATGAGCCCTCCACTGTCTTTTCCAAATGGTACTCTATGTATGAGATTAGAAGAAATTAGAAATAGGATATGAGAGGGTGCCCAAGAACCGCTACATGAGGCCTAGACTGAATTTATAGGCCTAGTCTAGTCCCTTATAATGGCATGTCCCATCAACATTCATTGAGACATTTATTTGCGTATATTTGTATTTGTCACCTGTATAGGCACACGCACGCACGCACACACGTATATACATTTTATTAAGACAAAGATGCAGAATTTCCCTGCAGTTTCCTTATCTGAAAAATTCATCCGCAAGACTAGTTTGAACTTGCTTTTTCCAAATTAAAAACTTGGAATGCACCATTCCAAAAAATAAAAATGTAGTTATCTGAAATCATGAAATGCAAATTTTGAGGTGTTCCTGTACAAGTCGAATGACAAGTAAAGTAATTAAGAGCTGCTGAGATGAAAAATCCAACCAACCAGAGCTGCAATGAAGTTCACGCGTCTTAAAGTTTTCTTTGTTCTAACAATCTGATGAACATAAAGGCTGAACAACAACACATCAATGTGAAGTGTTCAGAGGGAATCTTCCCCAGCTGAGCCTGATGAGAACGTGTGCCTCCGAGTGGGAAGCCTATTGTGCTTCAATGATAGCTCATTATCAAGTGTCTGATTCCCTGCATTTGTAAATGTCAAGTATGAGTGAGATGCATTCGAGGGGATTGGGTCCTCCGACGTATTCCATATCTATGACATGTAATCACCACAGCTGTGCTGCTTCGGAAACTTTTTTCGGCGTCTGCGTCCTGCGTCGATGACGTCGATGCGCCGTCGTCGAGGGCCTCCTCCGACGTCCGACGTCATCCGATGTGATAAGTAGGACGCACGATGCCCGTAGCCTCAGTTCCGTTTTTTCCGCGAACGTGTTGCTTCGTGAATCTCGGTTAACGCCTTGACTCTTTGGAGTTCTGTTCTTCTCGGTTCTTCGAACCTGTTCGTTTTGTGAAAATCCTTCGTGTGAAGATGTCTTCTACTTCGTCTTCGACCCCGCGTCTGGGTTTCAAGAAGTGCAGGGAGTGTGGGTCCAAGATGTCGGTGACGGACTCGCACGACGCCTGCCTCTGGTGCCTCGGGGAGGCCCATGACACGGATGACTGTATCGACTGCCAGTCGCTCACGTCCAAAGCCTTACGCGAACGTAAGAAGAAGTTGTCGGTAGGTCGGGTGTCCAAGCCCAGGAAGTCGAAGTCTGCGGGGCTTTCGACGGATGATTCGAGGGGTGACTCTCCGCGTCATCGTCGGAAGTCTCGTGGGTCTCCTTCTAGGAGTCGGTCTCGCCACTCCTCAGCCTCTTCGAGGCATTCTCGGAAGCGCCGACACCGGTCGTCTTCCAGGTCCTCTTCGGAGGACTCTGCCCGGCACGTCGCTTACCCCACCAGCCGTGCGACGCCGGAGGAATGGGCTTCCTTCGGGAAGAAAATGCTGGCGATTCTTGAGTCGCAGGGTACTAAGCCGTCCGCGCCCCCGAGTGGGGTCGGTCGTGAGAGGTCGAGAGACACCGCTCGCAAGAGTGGTCGGCACGAGTCACGGGAGAGGTCCCGTTCGGACAAGGAGACTCGTTCTCGACGTACCCGTTCCAGGTCCCGGTCCTCGACGCGTTCGAGACCGCATGCACCTTTGAGGTCTTCGAGGAAGACATCGACGTCTGAGGCGTCGAGGGCGTCGACAGGCTTTCTCGAGGCTCCGGCTCCGAGGAAGTCGTCGAAGCCGTCCACGCTCAGGTCGTCGAGGGACACGCTCGGGGCTCCGGCTTCGAGGGCTGTGTCGACGCCGCCGATGCTGGAGGCGCTGCATCTGACGTCGATGCCGATTTCCTCGACGCCGATCCTCTCGGCGCCGATGCCAGTTCTCTCGACGCCGGCGCCGATTCGCTCGACGCCATCGACGCCTTTCGTGTCGGAGGTACCCCGTGGCACGGGAGAACCCCCTAGGAAGGCTCTGGTTAAGAGCAAGCACTCTCGGGTGCCTTCTTTTGATGGCCTGGTTCCTAGTCAGGTTCCAGATGAAATTGTCTCGGGCCATAGTCAGTTTGACGATTTGAGACAGTCACTGCATGATGCCAGTGGACTGGACACCTCTCCGGAGGTGGAGTTTTGTAGGCCTGAGCCTGGCTCTCATGCCGATGCCTTATGGCTAGGGTTTCTGAGTACTTGGGATGGTCTGCTCCCCCAGGGGAGTTTGTGCAGGATGATCTGACGGACATCGTTGATGTTGGTCCCCCAACTGATCCGGTACTGCCGTTCCATATGGCTTTACAGAGAAGGGTGGCGGCTGCTTGGACTGCTCCGGAGAGTCTCCCGGCAGTGGGCAGATCCTTGTCGCGAAAATACCGTCCAGCCAGTAGCGACCCCTGCTACTTGACCAGGCACCCCACTCCGGAGAGTTTGGTGGTGCAGGCGGCCACGGCCCCAGCAAAGCAGGCGTCGTACCCTACCATCCCTCCTGATAGGGACGACAAACGTTTTGATGGCTGGGTGAAGAAAGTGTTTTCTTCTGGTGGTATGGCGCTTCAGGTGGCCAACTCCATTTGTGCCTTGTCTCGTTTCACACACACTCTGTGGAACTGTGTTGCATTAGCGGCTGAACATATTCCCGAAGGGGACGAACGGGATGGTTTCCTTGCTATGGTCCAGGATGGTAAGGATGCCATGTGTGAGTCCGTTCAGTCGGGTTTGGACTTAGCTGAATGCGTCAGTAGGTCCATGGCGGCGAGCACCGTAATACGCAGGTTTGCCTGGTTGCGGAAGTCGGGGTTTGCTCCTGATGTGCAGTCCCGGCTCCTCAACATGCCCTTTGACGGTGAACACCTTTTTGGCAGCAAGGCTGACGAGAGCCTTGAGAGGTTGCAGACCTCAAAAGCTGCAGCAAAGTCGTTGGGCGCTGCAGTTCGCCAACCTCCGCCTTTTCGTCCTAGGGGACAGCAGTGGAGGGGTGGTTCCTTTCGCTATTACTCCTTCAGTAAAGCGAGAGGAGCTGGCAGTCAAAGAGGCCAATGCAGGGGTACCAGAGGTGGACGACAGGGTACCCATGGTGCCAAGGCCGCTCGGGCAGTTGCCTCTTTGCCCTCAGGTAACGCTGCAGCCGCTCCCATTCAGTCATGAGGCCATGTCCCATGGTTCGCCGGTTGGGGGAAGGCTGGCGCAGCATCTTGTAGAGTGGCAAGCCATTACTTCAGATGTGTGGGTTCTGGAGATCATAACCCACGGCTACTGTCTTCCCTTTCGGCACAGGCCTCGCGACAATCCACCGGGGAACCTCTCTTTGCAGAGTCCGGATCCGCTCCTTGCGCAGGAAATTCAAGCCTTGCTGGAGAAAGGCGCCATAGAACTGGTGCCTGTAGCGGAGAGGAACAAGGGAGGGTATTCCCCTTATTTTTTGATTTCGAAGAAAGACGGGGTTTGAGACCCATCATGGACTTGCACGGTTTGAACAAACTCCTCAGGAAGGACAAGTTCAAGATGGTTACTCTCTCTCAAGTCCTCCAGGCCCTTCAGCTTCAGGACTGGTTGGTGTCACTCGACCTCAAGGATGCTTACTTCCATGTGCCGATCCATCCCAAGCACAAGAAGTACCTGAGGTTCGCGGTTGGCGACTCGCACTTTCAGTTTCGGGTCCTGCCGTTCGGATTGACCTCCGCCCCAAGGGTTTTCACCAAGCTCATGGTGGTGGTGGCAGCGCATCTCAGGCAAGGGGGGATTCACGTCTACCCCTACCTGGACGATTGGTTGATCAGGGGGAGCTCTCCCAAGCAAGTCCTGGTTCATCTGTCCGTCACCTGCCACTCCCTTCACAGGCTGGGCTTCTCCCTCAATTTAAAGAAGTCCCATTTGACGCCAACACAGCGGCTCCAGTACATCGGAGCAGTGCTCGACACTTCCCTGGGGCAGTGTTTTCCTCCCCAGGTGAGGGCTCTTCACATTCAGCAGATGGTGCACAAGTTTCAGCATGCCCAGACGCTCCCAGCGTTCGAGTTCTTGAGGTTGCTCGGCCTCATGGCATCCTGCATTCTTCTGGTGCCAGAGGCTCGCCTGCGGATGAGATCTTTGCAGTGGGCGCTCAAGACGCAATGGTCGCAGTCCTCCGGCAGGATGTCGGACCCGGTTCAGGTGCTGCCCTCGGTCGCCCGGGACCTTCTGTGGTGGGCCGTCGAAGGCAACTTGATGAAGGGGGCTCCATTTTGGCTTCCCTGGCCGGAGGTGACGATCGTGATGGATGCATCCCTCACGGGTTGGGGAGCTCATGCCAACGGGCTGACAGTCAGCGGTCGTTGGTCTCCGTCGGAGTCCAGACTCCATATCAATCTGTTGGAGCTGAGGGTCGTCAGGCTAGCCCTGAAGGCTTTTCTGCCGACTGTGCGAGGAAAGAGTGACCTGATCCTGACGGACAACACAGTGGCCATGCACTACCTCAACAAAAAGGGGGGGCAGGGTCACTTCCTCTGTGCAGGGAGGCGATGCAGCTCGAATTCTGGGCCATCCAGCAGGAAGTTTCGATCTCGGCAGTTCATCTGGCCGGAGACGAAAACGTGACGGCGGACGCTCTGAGCAGGCAGAGCACGATCTCTCACGAGTGGGAGTTGGCTCAGGAGATTCTCCTGGAGATCTTCGCCCTTTGGGGGACCCCTCAAGTGGATCTCTTCGCCTCCAGTGTCAACCGGAAGTGCGAAAGGTTTTGCTCGCGGGAATTTCCTCCAAAAGGAGCCTTAGGAGACGCGTTCGTGGTGGAGTGGTCATTCCCGCTGCTGTACGCGTTTCCTCCAGTCCCCGTCATCCTGCAAGTGCTGCGGAGGTTACGGAAGTTCGGTTCCCGGATGATCCTCATTGCTCCGGCGTGGGCTCGGAGGACGTGGTACCCGGACCTTCTCGACTTGTCCATCTGCCCTCCGCGTCGTCTTCCCTACCGAGACGATCTGCTCTCACGGGAGGGGGGTCAGGTTCTCCATCCAGAGGTCAGATCCCTCAACCTTCACGCTTGGCTTCTGAAAGGTTGAGGTATAGGGATTGGGACCTCCCTGAAGACGTGATGGAGGTGTTGCTTTCGGCCCGAAGGCCAGCAACAAAGTCTCTGTACCGTTGCCGTTGGCGTAAGTTCTGCGACTGGTGCAGAGTTCAGAATGTGGATCCTTTTGCATGTGACATCCCCATGGTTCTGTCCTTTTTACTTTCTTTGGCCCACAGGGGCTTGCAAGTGGGTACCATTAAAGGTAACCTGGCGGCGCTGTCCATCTTTAAGCGCTCGTCTGAAGAGTGTTCTTACTTTAAAATCCCTTTAATTTCACAGTTTCTGAAAGGGCTCACTAATGTGTTCCCTCCGTCACCTTTCCTGGTGCCCGGTTGGGATTTAAACCTTGTTCTTAAGTTTCTTATGGGTGCTCCGTTTGAGCCTTTACATTCTTGCCCTTTGATGCTGTTAACTCTGAAAACTGTGTTTTTAGTTGCGGTTACTTCCGCTCGCAGAGTGAGTGAGTTACAGGCACTTTCAGTTAAGCCACCCTTCACTGTATTTCACAAGGACAGGGTTGTCCTTAGAGTTCGTCCTTCTTTTCTTCCGAAGGTAGTGACGGAATTTCATTTGGCCCAGAAGGTTGTTCTTCCGGCATTCTATCCTCCTCCGCATCCTGGTAAGGAAGAGGAGAGGCTCCATAGGCTTGATCCTAGGAGAGCTTTAAGCTTTTATGTTTCACGCATGTCCCGGGTCAGAGTGGACGATCAACTCTTTATTGGTTACGCTGGAAAGCGTTTGGGGCAAGCTGTGACGAAACAGACTTTGTCTCGCTGGATTATTTTGGCCATCTCGGAGTGCTACCGCTTGGCGGGTAAGGACCCACCGGCTGGCTTGCGGGCCCATTCTACCAGGGGTATGGCTGCGTCTACTGCCCTGCAGAGGGGTGTTCCTATTCGCAACATCTGTGATTCAGCCACTTGGGCTTCAGTACATACATTTGTACGTCACTATTCCCTCGATTCCATCCGAGCACAGGATCTGGCCTTTGGCAAGGCGGTCCTTTGCTCTGCTATTTGATTGGCTATTCTAAATTTTGATTCTAAAGTCTTTCCCTCCTCCTTGCTCTGGTACTGCTTTGGGAGTCTGTCATAGATATGGAATACGTCGGAGGACCCAATCCCCTCGCAGAACAAGTTACTTTCTTACCTGGTAACGTTCTTTCGATGGGATGGTCCGATGACGTATTCCATATCGCTCCCGCCCTGCCTTCCCCGCTGCAGAATTTCTTTTGCGATTGCAGCTTACGTTCCGCAAGGCTTTGTGTCTGACTGGCAGTTGACTAGTGTCACACGTTCTGGGGTAAAAAACTACAACTGAGGCTACGGGCGTCGTGCGTCCTACTTATCACATCGGATGACGTCGGACGTTGGAGGAGGCCCTCGACGTCGGCGCATCGACGTCATCAACGCAGGACGCAGACGCCGAAAAAAGTTTCCGAAGCAGCACAGCTGTGGTGATTACATGTCATAGATATGGAATACGTCGTCGGACCATCCCATCGAAAGAACGTTACCAGGTAAGAAAGTAACTTGTTCTTCTGTCCGAAAAGGTGTGAGGTGATTGGCTGTTTTGTTGTATGATCTCCCCTTTTGCACCATGGGAGCTCACGTTTACTGGCAGTTGTGTATTTGTTGTAGAAATGTGGGGCTGCTTTCCTCTGCATCACTAGAAGTGGGGCCACCTCTTTATTCCAGTGTTGTTCTGCTGGCACCACAACTAAGAGGCAAGAAACGTCCTATGTTCATGGTTATCTGGTATTGAGAAGTCTCTCTGCCTACGGGCTCACTAGAGACCATACACATCCCTCTTATTACTCACAAGAGCCTTCTTATCCGGAGGCATCTGGGTACTTGCGATGGAGATAAAAGCTGTCTTGTGGTACATAGTTAAAATCTGTCCCCATAGAGGCTCTTCTGCCTGCCACCTGGTTAGACTTCAGACCTGTCACCCCAGTCGCCAGATGTGACCTTCAACAACAAACCCCCCGACCCTGACAAGTTGAGGTACCTGCTATGGATAATAAGCGCTGTCTCATCAGACCCACTTCACATGCCATTCTCTTTTCGAATAATACGTTGGTGAACCTCACCCTCTTTGTAAAGAGCTACCTTGCAGTACAAACACACTTGCATGCTGGTTGAGTCTGTCTCTTTCGAAGGTCTTCTGTGTAAATGTCTCCTTTGAGACTCGGCCACAGTGGATCCTGTCTCTGAAGCCAAGAAGGCATTGCTGCCTGGACCCTGACCAGCCAAGTCAAAGTTTGTTGCTACACGTCACCTACTGCTGTCCTATGTAACACCAAAGCGTCTCTTTGGCATCACAACCCTCCTTGTGAAAGAAGATTTGCAATGTACCCCATCGCATGTGACCCATGAAGCTCTACAGCCTTCAGACCATGTTCTGGTCTAAGGAGGTAATTACTTCATTTAAAGCCTGCACACTATCCGTCTCTTTGTCTGAAGGTGGTACAGCATCATGCCAAAGTCCCCCAAAAGCCCTGCGAAAATACATCGGCACCCTGCAGTTCCACTGACTGCCCTATATAGTAGCTCATTGGGTTTAGACTATGAGCTCAACTCGCCTGGGTATGGGACCAAGCTGCCTTGCTGTGAGAGGCCCTACCAATGTACTTAACCGGCCACCAGGCTTATTAGTGTCAAGATCAGGGACATGAGAATCTCAAACTTCATGCCAACACCGCCAGGGGAGTATATTCTCAACCACTAAACCTAAACCAGCACTGGGAATGGAATATTGGGCAGTAGGGGGCCACTTAGGAGCTATAGAATACAGAAATTAATTCCAGTAGTTACCCAAAATCTCCAGAATCTGGATTGAATCTTGGCGTCTTGTCTTTGTCTCTGTATTCAAATCTGGGTGCATGTCCCTGGCTGCTCCCCTAATCTCGTTTTTCATTCCAATCTATATGCACACTGGAAGGATTTCAAGGTCCTTGGTGAGGCCATTCCTATAGGTGGCCTATTCAATAAGGCAGGTGTATTGAATATGGGTATCCGCGAAGGTGGATGGCTCGCTGGTGGGATGAGTAGACCGCTTCAGTGCTAGATTAGTCAGCAGTCACGTATTCCGGAATAGGCCTTATTCAATAGGCCACCTGTAGGAATGGCCACACCAAGGACCTTGAAATCCTTCCAGTGTACTTAGACATTGCTACTCTTCGAGCCACTGCGCTCCCCAAATCCGACCACTTAGGATACTTCTACCCTTGGAATATCCCGTCCTGATGAAGGCCACACCACCGGAGCTCATTTAGCTCACTCTTTGGCCGAAACACTGTCGTGTTGACTTATTGTATTGTATTGTTTGTGTTATTTTTGTTCAACCCTACATTGTTTTGACGCATTACTGCTGCTCATTATGCAACTACTACACTAAGTTCTCTAGTCTCCTTCCCAAGGATACTTTAGAGGATGTAGAAGCACTAGAATGATGTTACAAATGTTTAACATTTGTTTTATGAAAACTGGGTAATATACCATGTAAATGTACAAAAACTGTAGTATCTTTTGTTTCACTCAGTCAAGTGTACCTAAAACACTCACTGCAAATAAATCAAATCCAAATTGCAGTGCACAGAATAGTCCTGTCAAATATTTGCCAGAAAATATTTGCACTAGTTTGTGTCCACCACGTGCAGGTGAGACCCACCCAGGAGTTTGTCCATTCCTCTTTCAGCAGTGAAGTTCTCATGACCTTGCTCAATCCTGTTCTATATATTGTTACGAATACACACATTTTAAAATGTGGAAGATTGTATGCTTTTATGGAGTTTTTTTTCTTGTTAAAGTCTGCTGTTCAGTATTATAAATTCTTTTTCTATTTTTTGTTTTTAGGGATTAGGTTTTGTAGTTAAATTATATGTACTATCTTTTATGTAATGTGATCTTTTTAGGGGTAGGTTGTCTTTGTGCAAATAAATGACAATTTAAAAAACAAAAAACAAAATTCGTAGCAGTAAACTTTGTTGATTTAGGATTTATCTCTGAGCAGTATTTATCAAATGTAAGCCGCGTACGCCACATTACGCGTGGGAAATAGGATGCATGAGGATATCTGCTGCTGAGACGATAATTTGAGCATCTAGGCAAACCTGGAAAGACCCCATCCGCATAGGTCAATCCCAAAGTAACAAGTGCAGTAGGCGTCTATATGCATTGAGGCCTGTGTAGATATCTGAATATATGCCTGCAGGGTCTCAAAATACCCTTACAAGCTAGTATGCTCAGGATTCTGACTCCCCTACTTACTACAGGAGGTGTGCCAAGCCAGAAAGGCCTTGTTTCAGAGGTGTGCTCCTTGTATTTTGAAAAGAATTTGTCCACATAATTAAAAAAACTCAAGGCATATGTGTTAAGGGTATGGATCAATAACAAGAAGTAAATATCCCATTTACAATTTTAGAAATTAAAAGAGGACTCTGTTTCTGTATGGGCACCATCGTTTTGGTGGCGGACATCTTGGAATAGGGTTTGTTCAGTCCTTTCTCCTCTGATATCTTGATTACCTGCCAAGAGCTTAGTGTTCCATTTGCAAACATTGAGACCAGACGTGACTAGCTTTAGTGCCCGTGGGTCAGGTCACCAATATTTCTTAATTGCCCTTAACTCTTGTTAACTGTTCTGGCTTCACTCTGGACAATTTTTTTGGTTTGCGGAAATGTAAGCACCATTAGTGCCTTCACCTATGGGCACTAACACTAAATCATACTACTATTTGAAACAGTTACAGGTATTTTATGCCAAGGGCTTTCTAATCTATAATGTAGCTTAAGTATTATTTTGTGATTGTTCTGTGAGTAAAGGTTTACTAAATGTTTAACAGTAACCTGCTAAGATCTTGAAACACATGCATACTTGGAGAGCAGGTGGAAAAAGTAAATTTAAAAAAAACTTTTGTCTATCCATGAGTGCTGTGTGAATGTGTGTCTGTGCAGGAATCTTTGTATGCACATGCACTTTTGCAAAAGTGTGTGTGTGTTTGTGCATAGGGGGAGTTGGCTAATTCCAAGAAGCATGAGACCATGTTTTAGAATAGCGATCCGGGGGTATATACATATGGGGCACTGTCTGCAAAACAATGTGTTACAGTGTAATCATGGCATACATTTGGCACTTGCTGCTTGACAACAGGTTTACAGGGCGATGCTAGCATATATTGGGCACAGCCAGCATGAAAACATTCTGCAAGGGCAATAGCGGCATTTCCTTGGCACTGGGTACATGAAAAGGTTGAAATCCTGGAATATGTTGGACACAATTAGCATGGAGGTTTTCGTAGTAGCAATAATTGCATTTCCTTCGTAAAGCCAGCATGAACGTATTTTTAAAGTGGCAATACAGGTATATGTTGTGAACAGCCAACATGATTTTTTTTACAGTTGCAATGCTGGCATATATTGGTCACTAGTTGGTCAAAATGTTTTAGAAGGCAATACTTGCATATATTGGATACTGGGAGATACTCAGCCCAGTGAGCATGGAAATGTTTTTGTACAGTGGCCATGCTAGCATGCATTGTGTGACATCAGCATAAAAGGAAGCTTTTCCAGTGGCATACTGGCATGTAATGAAAATGTGGTTTTGCAGTGGAATGCTGACATATATTGGACACAGCCAGAATGACAATGTTTTACAGAGGTAAAACTTGCATATATTGAGAACAGTCAGCAGAAGAATGTGTTACAGTGGCAAAACTTGTATATATTGAGCACAGTCAGCTGGGACAAATGTTTACAGAAGCCATACCGGCGTATATTGGGTACAGTCAGCAGGAGAAGGAACATGTTTTTTTACTGTGCTAATGGTAGCATATATTATGGACAACCTGCATCCAGCATGAAACTGTATTTTTACCCTGGCACATAGTTGGTAAAGCCAGCATAAAAAGCACTTCCCCCTGAGGTATATCATGTCCTCCTGGAAAGGTGTCAAGCTCAAACCCCGGATCTCGCCAAATGCAACCTGAGTTAGACTCATGTAGCCACCAGCCTACCCCATCATGACCTGACCACTTACTTCCTGTTACAATTGGTACCCTTATCTGTTTGGTCCATGAAAAAAATACTTTGAAGCAACTTAATATTGTTAGCAAAGTCACTAACCAGCCAGCTGATCCTGCAGAGAAGCCTTAACTTTGCCAATTTGGTTGAGGGAGATGATCGTCCTTCACCTGAGGGAAGGCCCCAGGGACTGTGGAGGTGGCCTACAAAGTATTTTCCACCTGGATCCTGAGCAGACTCTAGAAATATACAGTTCCAATACTAAGGGTGGCAGGTGCAGGCCTTTGCACGTGGGCCCACATTGTTCACTGGCATGGATCAACCCCTACATCTCGCCCAAATGCAAGCTGAGGAAGAGCACGTGTCCACCGAATTGGCCTGGCGTTCCCTGCAATATTCGCCCTGATGGTCCTGCAGAGCAGCCGTAACTTTACTAAGGCGTGTGCAGGGGATGATTGGCCTTCCCCTGGTCCAAGCCCAGCAGGCACCATACAGAGGCCTCAAAAGTGTTTTATGCCTGGATTCTGTTCAGGTCATAGGTAAATATGCTGATACATTGGCCTCACTCATCCCTGAGCCGCCTCAGGCAGGGGTGCTGAGTACGCAGTGCTCCGGGGCTTGATCCGCCGGCCCCCAGGAAAAGCCATCTGCGTACCGGGAAAGGCCATCTGTGTAAGATGTATAAGAGTCCCTATAGTTTCAATGGTACTTTTGTGGGGTGGCACCAGCACCCCCGGGGAAACCAGAAGTAAGTACCCCTGGCTTCAGGGAAGCGTTGGTCTATTAAAAACGGTGACCCTCTGTCTGCGCATCCTGTCCTCCGTGTGGGCCGTCTACAGCTCCCACAGACCTACAATGCCACTCAAGCCATGTGCCTTGCCATCTGCAGGTTGGGTAGAGGACTTTGTGCCCCTGTACTCTGCCCAGGTTGAGCACACAGATGTGACAGCATGCACACGAGCCGGGGGTCACTCTCCTCATCCAAAGACTGAGTCTAGGACTCAGGAGGAATATTAACTACAAGCACAACCTAAAAAGCAGAGGTGTTGCTGGGGGTGGAGCTGAGGGGGCTATAGCCCCGTTCTTTTGGTTGTAGCCCCGGATAGAAGCTCAGGATCTACAACCAAAGGCTACCTAGCCCAGAGTCCCGACAGCCCAGACATTAATGTAGGCCCAGATCTTTTCCAGACCGAGCAACACCCCAGCTACAAAGCCAAGCAGTGGGGGTCCTACCAGTGCTGATCTTAGCAGCAGCAGCGCCCCAGGCAGTTTAAGAACCTTTTTGGTGCCTTGGGGGCTAAAGGTACCCTGGGTGGACGCCCAGTCCTCCCTGCCCTAAGGCCGACCCTGGGTCCTCCTTGGGAGAGGAGGAGATCAGCTCAGCAGGGCCCTTCAGGGTTCACGCTCAAGGACAGTAAGTCAAACAGACAGGTTCTGGGATAGATTACGTGGTATGTACGCCACTGCTAAGGGGGAGATGGATTATAAAGAAAAATGAAACAAGGTCGAATTTTTTTAGAAACATTTCTGCAAGAAGATGAATTGCCTTCATGAGCAAGTACTAGGATGAGTGACATGGAGGGAATGCTGGTCAATTGGTTGCAGTTTAGTGACTGGGAAAGGGCATATTTGTGCCCACGTCATGATGCGGCTCTCCGCTCCACCTTTAGCAGAGGGGGTTCGCCTGTTAAAGCTGCTTTTACATTGCATCATGATAATTGCTAAAAAAATAAAAAAATAAAAATAGCAGTCTGAAATAAGATGAAATTGGTGGCACTAGGGAGGAGGCTGCGCGTTCCCTGCGTGGCTGATCTATGTTTATAGCTTAGGAGTGTTCACTGGAGCGCAGTCGGCGCTCACGGGCCCTGAATGGCATGTCCAGCCTTCTCCTTCCGCCCGTCCCCGCGATCTCCTAGATACCCAGCGCACAAAGATAAGGGGCCTGATTCATGAAAGTGATTTATAATGGCGCAATCCCGTAGGAAAACGTTCCATGAATAAGACCTAAGGTGTTATGAAGGCGGAGAGCAGAACACGAAAAAAAAACGCCTATGTTTTCGGGTCCGCCCAACACCAACACGTATTCACACCTCAATTGCCTGCCAAAGGCCAATTCATAGTGAATTACTACCACAAAAAAAGAAATGGAAAAGTCCGTAAAGAACAGGCGCAGGCAGAAAAACAGGTAAACCAGTCGAAGCGGGATTCGTCGAAGCCAGATGTAATGATGACCTCTGCGTCACACTCGGGAGGGCCCGATGGCTTGGCTGGCGCTTAATGAACTACACAGAGAGGCGACGTGTATTGTAATAAAGTCTTGGCGCGGGCCCATCATGGCCTTATGGCGAAAAGAAACACCTCAATATGATCAGCCGCCGAATCATGGGATGACAGCTGTTTTTTGGCAGCTACTAAAGTCCGTACATGTGTGACTAAGATGTGGGCATCAGCTGTGCTATGCCAGGAGTTTCGCTTCTGAATTCGCTGCTTTTTGATGTAATTAGCTTTGGGCACACAGCATTTCTTTTGCCCACGAGGCAGGGGTGTTGTAGGTCTGGAAAAGATCCGGGGCTGCGCTCATGTTGGGACTGTCAGGACTGGGGGCTAGCTAGCCTTTTTGGTTGTAACCCCTGAGCTTCTATCCAGGGCTACAACCAAAAGACCATCACGGAATTGGGAGATCTGTCCCCCTTTCTCAAGATTATTTTTTCATTGGAAAACACAGTGGTCCCGGTTTTTGGTAGTAGGTCTTGATAGCTGGCAGGCAGGAATGCACAATCGCACAAAGAAGAAATGCTGCGTTTTACGAATTAAGATAGTGGTAGTTTTTGATAAATTATAATGCGTGTTTATTCCAGCAGTAGCACTTAAACCTCTTTCTCCTCCAACCGCTACTGAAGTATAGTGCCTTGACAGCCACTTTCAAGAGTTAGTCCTACTTTTATATTAGTTGCCCTGCCCTGGTTTTTACTTTTTAAATCCGGTCATACTAACTAGACAAGCATCTCTGGAACAGGATGAGGCGTATTATCATGAATGCACTGGTTGTCTGCCCCGTCATGGCTCTGCATATTAGCCATGTTGGTTCATTCATATGTCTTAATCCATTCGCTGGAGCAGCTGGACACCACCTTTTCCTGACACCTGCGTTGTTTTTGCCAGGCAACAATGAACGTAATGTCCTCTGATCAGGAACAGGTCAGCCAAAGACTCACTTTTGGGTTTACGTTGTCTTCCAGCTTCCCCGCGGGTACCTTCATTATCCAGCTCACCTAGTTCCTCCCCATCATCGCCCAGGACGCCACAGTACAACCCTCCACTCATGAGGTTGCGATGATAGTTCTTAAAGAAGGTAGTTTTAGTGTCCCTTTGTGGTGGTGCATCAGCATGGCGGATATTTCTGGCTGGCAGCTGCCAATATTGCCCTGGTGATGAGAGTGATGGCTAAAAGTGTGGGGTAAATGGTTTGCTGGATGGTGTCCTACTGCGTGGAAGGGCTGTATTGCATGGCAGAAATGTGAAGGTCGTGTTGCATCTCTGATGGCTGTGGCATTGCTTGCAGCTAAGCTGGGACTGACCTAGAGCGCAACATGGGAATGCCCCAAGGGCCAGCCCATGATTCTAGTATGGGACAGTTTTTTGGGCCAGAATGGGATACTTTTTGAGTTTCATAAGTTACTACACTAGTTTTAACCAATGTTACTAAGCAAATATGCTTTCAAATGCATTACTTGCAACATATTGTACTAAAAATACCCCCTGGGTAGCACGCAAAAGATCTGTTCTGAAAATAAACAAATTGTTGTAATATGTGACTGTGGGCCTGGACCAATATTTAGTCCTAGTCCGACCCTGAGTAGCAGCACGTTTGTGTTATGCCACTGTCAGGGATGGAGTTAGCGTGGTGTAGTGTGGAATTGTTGTGTGCATTATGAGTTGAAGTAGCATAGCGGTAGTAGATCGACCAAGGTGGAATGTGGAGTTAGGGGCAATGCATGCCGAGAAACAGAGTGCTCACAGGGGGTAGATAGAGCGTGCGCTTCAGTGTGTTCGGTTCAGGGATCCTCTCAATGAGGCATTCATGTGGGCCTTGAACTTCAGGCCAGCTTCGTGTGTCCATGCAGTGTTTGAATACCTGATATGTTATAAAGTCGCGGTATTGGTGCGTTTAGAATGGTGGCCCATTGTCGGATCTGATCAGTGCGAGGTAAGCCTGAGTTAAATTATACAAACATAAATGGAAACGCGTGAATATTGCACATTTTTGACAAAACAAGTTAAATATATTTTTTTAATTTCTTGGTCTTATAGTTAAACAAGTTAACTCTTAACCATTTTTTTAAAAAAAAACATGCTATCTTCACGATAAAAACATCTCTGAATTTAAAAGCCAATAATCCTTTACAAACATGACAAATTAATGTTCTAAATTCAAACCAGTCAAGTAAATTCAGGAACCAAAAGTATCTAGCTGCAGACTATCTAGAAAACCTACCACAGCTAGTACCATTGAGGAAGATCGACCAGCGAGACACGTTTTTTCCAAAATTCCCTCCCATCAGAGTCATAGGGGCTTCTTCCGTTCATGTGTTTATGAACAGCCTTTTCTCTTCCAGGCAGGGACACTGGATCAATAAGTGATTCGGGGTTTCCTTGGCGTCAGTTGATTCACAGAAACGACAAAGCAGTTTAGCTCCTGGAAGCTGTTGATTTTCGCCAGATTGAGTTTACATTTTAGAAATGACCTTCTATAATGTCTATTGGGATGTCTCGGCAAGTAGGGAGCAGTTACACCTTATTTTTTGTGTTCAGCTGTTAGGTGCGATAGAGAGTGGTAAGAATGAAATTCTTCAATCGTATGAGTCCAATCCTCTCTAAACACATTTTTTTCACTTTAGCAGAGTTGTCAATAAGATCAATCTCAGACATGCCAATTCGACCCAAAATTTCAGAGTGTACCAATACAAATTCCTTCAAATATTAACATTCTGCTCATTCTTAACCAGTGACTGATCCAAGAATAAGGAAACAAGTTGTTTTGGTTTCTGGTATTTTGAGCCAACATAGAATAAATAGGACATGCATGGTTCAATTTTGGGATCAGTCTTGTTAGGCAGAGGCTGAGGCAGGAAGTTGCTGGAACAGGCGAGGGAATAGGATTTAGATGAGCAGAAAAGTAGGTCATTATTATGAGTTTAGGGAGAGGTAGAACATAGAAGCAGGCTTGGCTTTATTTGAGTGACAGTACCTGGCATTTCATAAGCCACTCTAGTGCTCTGCCTTCTTCTCTCTCATGCTCTCCTCACTCTCTTCCTTTCTCTGTCTCTCTCTAAGTCTCTATGTGGGTGAGAGTCACATTGTCAGGTGCACACATTCGCCAGAGCCACACCAGCTGTTGCTGGCAGCTGCATGACCAGAGGAAAATAATATCTTGATGGGGAAAGGGATCTGTGTTTTTTTTTTTGTGCAAAAGCCTCTATGAAGAACTAGAACAAGGATTTTAGTTAATTGTATTAACATTGTAGATTAGATATGTTTAAACCTTCACATGCTTCACTTCGAATGATCACTTTCATTGTATATTTTATTCATAATTAGAATGTTATACTTGTCTTACTGAGGACATTATCAAAAACTAGAATAACCATGCACATTCTGTCCTGCTAGAAGGTTGTCATTCCATGGGGGGCAGATGCACTCCTTTTGTACTCTTTCGAAAAAGCTCCATGAGAAAGGGAACAAAAACACCAGTGACGCCTCCAGACTGCTTTGCATAACCTCGAACTGTATTTTGGGAAGTACCTGAACTCCGCTCCTCACGGTTTATGAAGCCCCAGGAAATGACGGTCAATCCTGTAGATCATTCTTCATTCAGTCCTTTTCACATGGAGCACAACCAAAGGTGTGGGACATATGGCAGGCAGATTATGTTCTTTTTTGTGTGGAGGGGCTGCATGGTTGCAAAATATATGAACGGTTCGGGGGATCCCACGTGTAGATGAATTACTCCATCTGATTTATTAGGGTCATATACTTACTTTCCAGGGCAGTTATACCAGGGTGTGAACTCGGGTATTAGCGACTAACCTGCCACTATACAAACCGGTGGCCTGGCAATATTTGCTGGAAAGGTGTTTGCGCGCCGCAATGAAATAAATGAAACAGCAATATCATTTTGGAGGAGTTGCTTGCCGTGTTTCGTTTCCCACTCAAGGCTCTGCAATGGAAGCGGCACACACGCGGACAGGGGAGGGAGTTCTGCTGCTGTCACAGGTAGTAGCGAACCCAGGGGCACCGGCCACACCAGGGCAATTGAGAGCCGGTTTCAGCATTTGACTTAGTCCAGCCTTGTAGGTCCGGCACTAAGGCCACGTTCTATACACGAGGGTATTCTGTTTGTTGAATTCAAGGGCCACAGAGGCAGTGTGTATGTTTGTATTTATGTAAGTGAAACTTTGATGTGTATGTGGTAGACTGTAGCTACCTTAGGTTGGTAAGCAGGGGGTTTTTGGTCTGTACAAGATGCTATTTATTTATTTGTTTAATTATTCACATCTGGATAATACCAAGGTCAATCATTCAGTGTTCAGTCTTGATGATAGTTCTTTATTAATGTCTGGATAATACCAAGAGTTTCAAAAGTGTTTGAGCAAAAGGGGTTCCTCTTTTGTGAGGGGCTTGGGTGATTGAGGAATTAGCACATATAATAAAACAGCAATTTCACCACCAGCTACCCACCTTAGCAACAAGGAGGATGTAGGTAACCTATTCAGCAGGTGAAAAATGATTCTCACCTAATTGTGCATCTTACCACGGACTCAGTATCAAAACATATTTTAATAGGTATGTGACAATACATATAGGCAATATTAAAAAGCAGTCCAATAAAAAATATATTGACACTAATAGTAACAAGCGTTATAGAAGAAAAAGAAAACACTTTCAGATGTAATTGTGGCCAACACCTATTATGGCCAACAGGATATAACTTGTGCTCATATAGGGTTATGTGATGTTAGTAACACAGGTGATTAACACAGGTTAGTTAAAAAAGGATATCTTGGCCTCTAACCCTGGTCTTCCTATCGCCAACACCTACTCCAATGCTTCATCCAGACAGACCCGCACCGACATCCTCTTTGTCGTTCCTTCACCAGATCTATGGACTCCTCATATGATCTCTGTGCTCTGTCCTATCTTCTCCTCTCCCATTAATGGTGGCACTCGCTGGGAAGTTCTCATGGCTTCCTTCAACTCCTCTTAGTCATCATTAATGTCTACCTAAATGGTACGTCTTGGTCCAAGGCCCTCAGGCCAATCTCCGCCTCTTTGATAGGCGCTTCCCTCGCCTCATCAGTTTCCTCTCATCTCCTGCTGTCCCCTCCTCTCCCCTCTTGGCCACCTTGCCCTCTCTCTCCTCCTCCTCAGCACCTCCTAGGGCTCTTTCTCTTCCACAGGGCGTACCTCTGATCTGTACCCCTCCCGGGAAGGTCTTTAAGGCTAGCAACCTTCTTCATATTGCCACTCTCAACTCTCGCTCTGCTGTCAAACAGTCCTCTGACATCTGCCACCTCCTTGAAGAACTAGACCCTGATGTCCTTGGTCTTACTGAGACATGGTTCATGGCCAGCTCTGTTATGAGCTTTGACACTCTCCTCCCTGATGGCTACAAGATACTCTCCACACCCAGATCCTCCCGGTCCGGTGGGAGGGGGGGGTAGCCCTGATGTTTCCTGAGTGGATTCCTGCCTCTATCATTCCCACTCAGACCTACTCCTCTTTTGAATGCCTTGTCTGTAGGCTTTCTCTCTCACCTACCCATTCTCTTACTGTGGCTACCATCTACCGGCCTCCTGGTCAAATTACCTAATTTCTCTCTGAGTGGGCGGACCTCTCCTCCTCCCTCCTGGCCTCTACACATCAACTCCTCCTCCTCGGTGACCTCAATATACATTTAGACTCTCCTCGTTCCTCCTCTATACTCTTCGGTGACCTCTGCAACTCCCTCTCCCTGTCCATCCTCCCCTCTGGCCCGACTCACTCTGCAGGCCACACTCAATGTCTTGATCTCCTCTGACCTCCCCCTCTCCATCCCTCTGACCACTCCTCTCGCCCTCTCTTCCCCAAAACCAAGCCTACCCCAACACTGCCACCTGTTTTCTCGGACATCGGCCCATGATGCTTGTATCATTTGAAGCTTTTGCTGCCACTTTCGCTCCCACCCTCCACCTCTGGCTGTCACACATCCTGACACAGCCCTGTCTCTGCTCTACTCTTCAATTTCTGATACTCTTGATGCTCTTGCCCCTGTCATGAGGATCCGTTTGAAGTCCAAAGCCAAGTGCAATTCCTGGTATGACTCTGACCTAGCTACACTTAAACGTAAGTGTAGGGCGGCTGAGAGGAAATGGAGGGCTTCTTGTTCATCCTCTGACAAACTGGCCTGTCGCCTGCTACAAAGGCAATACCGACTCTCTGTCCTCACCAAGAAGAGAGTCCACATTCAAGCTCATGTTTCTGCGGCATCTAACAACTCAGCCGAACTCTTTAAAATCTGCAAGGAGCTGGCCAACCCTGCTGCAGTCTCTACCCCTCCTTTTGCCTCCCAGGCTCTTTGCAATGTCCTTGCCTCTCACTTCATTTGAAAAACCCAGGAAATCCTGTCCATCCTCTCCACCCCTACCCCTCTTCTCCCCTCTCCATCTGTGCTTGCTGACCCTCCTTTAGCCACCCCACACCATCGTTCTCGTCCTTTCCTCTTTTCTCCCCTGACAATGTCGCTAGACAAGTCTGATCCATGAAAGCCTCGTCAACACAGGTTCATCCCTGTTCCTATAAAACCATCAAGGACCACATTGACACCCTCGCTCCGGCCCTTGCTGATTTTTAAAACCACTCCTTTGCCTCAGGATCCTTCCCCTCTCCTCTGAAGCACTCCCTTGTGCATCCTCTTCTCAAGAAACCCACAGCTGATCCTTCTTGTCCAGCTAACTATCACCCAATTTCCATTACCCCCTCTCTGGTCAAACTCCTGGAAAAGTTGGCCATATCTCAGCTTAACCTTCATTGCTATTCTGATGGCTGTCTCCATGACCACCAGTCTGGCTTCAGAGCTGCCAGAAGCATGGAAACTGCTCTCCTGAACATCTGTGAAGATCTGCTCTCCAACCTTGACTCTAACACTCCCTCTGTTCTCATCCTCCTCGATCTCTGTTCTGCCTTCGACACGGTCAACCATACCATCCTGCTCAACCATCTCTGTGAAAACCTGGGTATCACTGATCAGGCTCTGGCCTGGTCTGACCTCGTTCCTCTCTGATCGACCCTTCCAGGTCCAACTTGGGTCCTTCCTATTATCTATCTTCCTCTCTACCTGGGGTGTTCCTCAGGGGTCTAAACTCTTGCCCTGGCTTTTCAACCAATACCTGGCATCTCTCTGCCACTGCATTGCCATTTCCTGCTCAGATTTCCAGTGCTACGCTGACGACACTTAACTCATTTTCAGGCTGCCCTCGGCCACCTCCTCTCCCTCTCTCATCTCTGATTGCCTAACTGCCATTCAAGATTGGTGTGCCGCCAATGATCTTTGTCTGAAGGCCAGCAAGACTGAGATCCTCCTCATCGGCACACCTTCACCATCCTTTGCCATCACTCTCTGGCGGCTTCCCTTGGCCCTCCTCCTACCCCCACCTGCGAGGCTTAGAACCTCAGTGTCATCTTTGACTCCACCCTTTCCACCTCTGCCCACAACTCTGAGGTCTCTAAAAAGTCAAACTTCCTACTGCACCTCCTCAGAGGTACTCTGCCTTTCCTCTCCTTCCCCCAGAAGCTCATGGTATCCCAAGCTCTGGTTCTCTCTAGGTTGGACTATTGTAACAGCCTATTTCTGAATCTACCTGCCTCTACTCTCCACCCTCTGCAACTAATCCAGAACAGGACTGCGAGACTTGTCCTTGGCCTCAAGCCCTGGGATCGTATATCTCCAGCTCTGAAATCTCTCCACTGGCTCCCAGTGTATGCAATGATTAAATTCAAAACCCTCTGCATTGTCCACAAGGCTTTCTGGGGCCTGGGTCCAAAATACCTTCAGCTATCCCTCCGCAATTACCTCCCTCTCGAGCTCTTTGTTCCGCGACCTCTAACTCCCGCAGGGTCAGTCATTTCTCAAAGAAACGAGCCGGGGGTAGATCTGTCTTCGGCTAGGTGCCTCCCTCTGGAACAGCCTCCCTGCCACTCTAAAACCTGAGGAGAACCATCTCCAGTTCCGGAAGCACCTCAAGATCTTCTCTTTTCTTCAGCCTTCGCTCCCCCTCTCCCTGCTGATCTGTTCTCTCTTGGCACTGTGCACCTGGCCACCCTCTGTCCTTCGGGCCAGGTACCTGCTCATCCTGCCGCCCTTCTGCACTGCCTCCGGGCCCCCCCTTGCACTGGGGTCTGTATCTGTACCCATACAGCACCCTTCTTTTTTCTTCCTGCCCTTATCAGACCTACCCTGTGTGCTGCCTTAAACCTAGCACTTGCAAATTGCTGGCTGCATTACCACTGTTTGTTGCCTTTATTATTTATGTATTTATTATTATTTATCTGTTTCTCCTCTGCTTCACACTTTCCACTTCTCCCCCCTTCCATGCACTTTTCCCCTCCCCCTCTTCCATGCACTTCCGTGTTCTCAGTGTTAGTGGGCCTAGTAAGATTGGTGTTTTGTTCTCTCCTGTTCCCCTCCCTTGCCTTGTCACCCTCTGAAACACTTGTGTACGAGCGCAAAAGAAATAAAATATCAATATCAATTAATGGAGACCGTGTCTACATTTCTACATAACAAGGAGCGTCTACACTTAATCGTGTTTCTGGGAGCGGCTGAACACTTGGATGAACTTATTCTCGGTGGTGTTCTGCCGCACCTGTCTTCAGGACGCGAGTAACTTAGTGAAACCAGGGCCGACTGGGCTATGTGCCTGGGACCCTGGAACAAAGGAGAAAGCACTATTATAAAAAACTTTAAAAGAAGCCCATAAAGTGGTAAGAGGAAGGGTGTCAATAGCGCACAGCGGAAGGTGAATAGAGATGCTACTGACCTGTCTTCAATTTCTTTATAGTGTGAAAGGCAAAGTGATTCTAGGATTAATAAGCACGGTCCAAAAGGTGCAGCATCGGAGTGAATCCGTTACTAGGGGTCAAGAAATAGAACATGTCATTTAAGAAGCTGCACTTTCATGTTTTCTCCTTTGTTCCTAGGTCACTATGGCTATGCACAGGGCCCCATGCACATAGCCCAGTCGGCCCTGGTTTCACTAAGTTACCTGCGTTCTTAAGACAGGTGCTGGCAGAACACCACAAAGAATTAGTTTATCCAAGTGTTCAGCCGCTCCCAGAAACACGATTAAGTGTAGAAGCTCCATGTTATGTAGACATGTAGACATGGTCTCCATTAATCACCTGTGTTACTAACATCACATAATGTTGAGCACAATATGAGCACAAGTTATATCCTGTTGGCCATAATAGGTGTCGGCCACAATTACATCTGAAAGTGTTATTTTTTTCTTCTATAACGCTTGTTACTGTTAGTGTCAATGGGCCTCATTACACGGATGGCGGTAAGGGATTACCGGCACCGGTAAGGGCACCGGTGCCGGTAATCCCTTACCGCCCTACTATGAGGTCCCTTTGCTGGTCCCTACCTTAACGGCTGGTTTTGCCAGCCGTTAAGGACGGGACCCGCAAAGGGACCTTGGAGGCAATTACGGTACCGCAATTTGCGGTACCGTAATTGCCGCCTTCCCCATTCCCATTGAGCCCTTTCAGGGCTCAAAGGGAATGGGGAAGGGCCAATGGTGAATGGGGCCAATGGTGAATGGGGAATTAAGGCCCCGCAATCCTTGGAATGGGGCGGTAATTCCGCCATTCACCATGGCGGGATCGGTAAATTACCGGAGGCAACCATGGCGCTAATAGCGCCATGGTTACTGCCTTCCGTGTAATGAGGCCCAATATGTTTTTTATTGGACTGCTTTTTAATATTGCCTATATATATTGTCACATACATATTAAAATATGTTTTTGATACTGAGTCCGTGGTAAGATGCACAATTAGGTGAGAATAATTTTTTACCTGCTGAATAGGTTACCTACATCCTCTGTGTGGCTAAGGTGGATAGCTGGTGGTGAAATTGCTGTCTTATTATATGGATAATACCAAGGTCAATCATCCAGTGTTCAGCCTTTATGCTATTTATTAATTTATGTATTCATTCACGTCTGAGTAATACCACTGTCAATCAGCCAGGATTCTGCATTGAGGCTATTTATTTATTGTATTAATTCATGTCTGAGTAATACCAATGTCAGTCATCCAGTGCTCAGCATTGATGCTATTCATTTATTTATTAAGTCAAGTCTGGGTAAATCCAATGCCAATCATCCATTGCCTCTGCATGGATGCTACTTAATTATTCAGTAATTCATGTCTAGGATAAATAGGTCACCTGTGCATTATTGCTGAATTGGCACTATTTCTATGTATTTCTATGAATTCATGTAAAGGGATATATAGGCTACCCCTCCACAGTGATTTTATGTAGTTCTTTTGAATATGCTTAATATATAAAGTGTCTTTTAAGTGCCAATACACAAAGGAGTGGAGTCCTTATTTCATGCAGATGGTTTGCTGCCATAGCCACGCTCTTTGGCAGTGACTGGTCATTGCAGTCCTAGGGGTCTTCATTAAGGTTAATAGGAAAAAATGCCCACTGGCTCTTATATTCACACATGTTGCGTTAAGGGGTGTGCCTACAGTTTCCTCCCCTATCCTGGGATGTTGCTAATCAAATGTGCGTATAAACCCCTCTAGAGTTTCCTTATTCATGCAATAGGCACCACCACCTTACATATGCATGTGCTGAAAAGTCCCAGGGCAACCTGTAATGGGTGGACCATGTGGTCTAACAACTGCGCCTGGACCAGAGACCCCCGAATAGTGAAAAATAGGGAAACCAAGGAAAGATTGCAACAAGTAAAAGTGGTGGAGCCAAAGTCTTGGGGAAGGGAACCCTAAGAGTTACACAGACCATACTTGTCCTGAAAACACAGTCTCAAGACCCCTTTGTTTTGAACTGTGTTACTTTGAACTGTGTTGATTGAAGCTCGGGGAAGGGAATCTCAAGAAGTGAGTTTTTAACTATAAGACCTTGAACTGGAGAAAGGTAATTGTGAGTATTTTTTATGGAACTTTCTTGGGAAGGAGAGAGCTGAAGGTAAACTATGAACTGGAAGAAGCTCAGAACTTTGAGTTGAACACTGTTTCTTTTGACTTTGACCTCGCTACACATTTATTAGTTGTAGTTGCAAGCGCATGAATAGGTTTTGGACACAGACAGACTTTTAATTTGAACTCTTTGACTCAGATTTCCCTTAGTTGTGTTCATGTAGGGAAATTCCATTTTAGTATACAGCGAGTTAGGCCTTCAACCATCCTGAGATTTAAGTTAATAAATATATTTTGTTTGAACTTTAAGTCTGTTGTCTGTGCCTTACTTTGTGATGCCTTCGTACTTCCAAGCCCCAGGTGTGAAACCTCATAAGACCATCAATGGGTTGATACACCTACAGCAGTTATCTGTGTATAACCATCAGGCAACACATCTAGTTCCTGGTGAGAAACTGATGTATTTCTGCTTCATATACTGGGAGCTGCAGTCAACTCCCATCACCTCAAGAAATCGCTCCGTTTGGCTTTGAGCACAAGTAAATTATCAATGCTGAACTCTATGCATTATCTATTTGTATTCGTTTTTTATAGGTCATTTGAGAACTCAGAAAAGCTTATGCATGCAGAGGGCTACCAAGGCTAGAGTGCACAAATCAAAGGCATAGATGACAGTAGGCATGAAGGCATTTGGAGGGGCATTTAGTATTGGGTGATCACTCATGGCCCCCTTGTGACCCATGTTTTAAATCTGACCTCCAACCCCTCCCCCACCAACATTTTGAGGCTAGCTCAACCCTTAATAATGCTTCAATAAAATATATTTATTTCTACAGTAGTTTGTGGGGCGCTCATCCTCAGCTCACAGCTCTATATGTTGCTTTCCCAATAGCGCACAAAGGAACACAGATCATCTGAGTGCATCCCCCACTGAGCTATTTTCTGAAACATCTTTGCACTCAACTATCAGAAATAGTCATTACAACTCTTGTTATAGCACATGATCCATGTTACACAATACTATGTGAAAAAGCTACATAAGGTGGGCTTAGTGAATGCACACAGTTTTTCAGTGTACCCAGAAGGCATTATTATCATTAGATGAGCAGATAGGATTTAATTGTGACCATTTACAAAGGCACAATGTAAAGGAGAGCACACAAGATGTTCACTTAAATCGGCTACCAAAATGGGCTAAAATGGCAGACTTAGCAGGATGTTCATGTCCAATGTTATGTGGCAATAGTTCAGCACATAGTCAGTACAGGGTTTCAATGCCTTGGCTCTCAGTTGCTATGAAATATGATGTAAGTTCATATATGAATTCAAAATTATGTCTCTTTCTTTTTTTGACGGCTAATCCGTACCACAACTCTGCACTACATCGCTTACTCATTGCAGGTGCAACAGATCTGGCCTGTTCTGTGTGCCCATTTTCACTGTGGGCCAAGACTGACACACTTGTCTGCACTTCCCTCTGATTGATACTTAATGAAATATTTTTGAGCAGCATTTCAGACACATGTTGTGAAATCCCTCTGAATGTGTTATGTGGCAAAATTCAGTAAAGCCCATTTAACCTCTATTCAATCCTTTGTTGCTTATTTATTTTATTTATGTACTTATAAAGCGCCAAAAGCCTGCAGGCATCGGGGCGCTAAGACAAAAACACAAAGGACAGTCCATAAAACACAGTTCGAGGGAAAATTCTGGGGCTTAGGAAGGAAGGAGTGTCATAGTCAGAGTATGCAACAGTGGCGTTTTCTGAATAGGTGTGTTTTTAGAGCTTTCTGAAAGGCTTTCAGATTGCAGTCTTCCGTCAGCAATGTGGGCAAAAGAGTCCATGATTTGGCCGACCTTGACAGGAAAGAATTTTCCCAAGCCTTTTCCCCGTTTGTATCTGGGATATCTGATCAGTTTTTTTTCTGGCTGATCACAGTGTCCTGCTTGGCCCATATTGGGGGATTTTATTGTTTAGGTATCGCGGGGCAGTGCCATATATGCACTTATGGGCAAGTGACATGGTGTTGAAGAGGATTCTGTGGTGCACAGCCAGCCAGTGTAAGTTTTCCCTGTGCTTTGTAACATGTACCAGTTTTGAAGGTTTATTCACGATGCGCACAGCATTGTTTTGTGTCACTTGGGTATTTATTTAGATTGGTTTCCGAGGCTCCCACCAGCAGGGAGTTGCAATAGTCCAACTTGGATAGTGTAGTGGCACGGGCAACGGTTGCTGTGTTCTTCTGTGATACATATGGTCGAATGTTTCTCAGAAGATGGAGGGAATAATTGCAGCTTCTTATGGTTTGATTTACATGTGCAACAGATGCCAGTTAGGCATCTGTTGCACAGATGTAAATTTTTAGATATTTCCAGATGGATTCCAAGTGTTTTTACTTTCTCCTGGACGGGGATACTGTTTGTACCGATTTGGAATTTAGAGAGTTAAGTTTGGTTCGAGAGGCTTGGGAGCCAAAAATCATGAGCTCTGTTTTGTCCCCATTTATATAGAGCCAATTGTTGGACATCCAAGTTTCTATGAGATGGTATATGGCAATTAGTGTGGCTGCATCTTTTTCATAGTTGCCTGTGATTTTGAGGACCAACTGCTAGTCATCTGCGTAGTTCATGAAAAACACACCCTTGTCATCCAACAAATCGCAGAGGGGCCTGATGTAAAGATTGAAGAATAATGGGGATAAACTCGCCCCTTGCGGAACCCTGCAACAAATATGGGACTTGGAGAACGTGCCTCTCCCCAATTAATTCTTGCTTCCCTATCTGAGAGAAATGAGAGAAACCATTCAAGAGCTTGATCCGAGCATTGACCCAGTTGTCCGAGAGTTTCCTTCAGAATGCCGTAGTCCACCAGATCAAATGCGGTGGATAAATCCAACAAGGTCAGCAAGCCCGGTTTGCCTTACTCAATTAGTCGCATGTGGGACTGAAAGTCTAGTAAAGCAGTCTCAGTGCAAAAATCTGGTCTGCAGCCTGATTGCTTGACGTGCAAGATGTTTTCAGCTACAATGAAAGACTGGTATTGATTGTAGGCGGCCTTGTCAAGGATTTTAGGAAGGATGTTACAATTCATAATAGGTCAGAGATTCTTGAGATCTTGAGAGTCTAAGTTGGACTTTTTTTGAATGGCCGTGATTTCCACAGCCCGAAAGTATGCATTGACGAATCTGGTTAGGAAGGGTGCAAATATTTCCTTATGGGAAATAATTGTTTTGTGACGGAACAATGTTCTCTGAACAAGCAGTAGGTTTCATGGTTTGTAGGATGTTTATCATGTCACTTGTTCCTAACCTAGCGAATGTAAAGGTAGAACATCTCGCTAGCTGTATTATGTTTTTTCAGGCCTGAGAAATTACCCTGCGTTGTATTGGCCATCAGAACCTCCTTGATTTTAGCGCATGCTTTGGTGATTTTCTCGTTAAAGGCAGCTTGAACTATGGTCGTGTCTTTTATGGTGGGTATACCCGGGATCTGGAGAGCATTGGGTTTCTCAATAGATTTGACAATCTCAAACAGCTTTCTTGAGCTGTTTGAGGCTTTTTCAATGTCTTCATCATAGACATTTCTTTTGATCTCTGTCCCCCTATTTCTATAATGCTTGTCTGCTTGTTTCCAGCATCCTCAGTAAGCTCAGATTGGTTTTTGATCCAGATGTATTCAAGTCTGCATTGATCCTTTTTTAGATATTTCAGTTCTTCATTAAACCATTTCTGGTGTGTTGGATTTTTGCGTATCCTTCTGCTTCTCAAGGGTACCCCACAAGGTTGACTAACATTGAGAAATATTGTTGGTATTTTTTGCAGAGATCTTCTGCTGAGTCAGCATCCAAAGTGTCCTTCATGATGTTATTTAAGCAGGTTGTGAGATCAGTAGGGTCTTGTTTTTTTATAATGTCTACTGCTGATGGATTTGGCAAGGTTCAGGGTTTTTTCAGGTGCACCAGGTAGCTGAAGGGTCCATTCTATGGAATGGTGATCGGACCATATGCATGGAAGGGTCAGATCTGCTTGAACGATAAGTTTATTGGTGCAAATTCAATCAAGGATATGATTTTTATCATTAGTGGGGGTGTTGTTTTTGTCTATGCAGTAGATTTTGTTAAGGTCGCTTTCCAGTTGGATGGCCTCTTTATCGGTTTTATCACCTTTCCATCTATTGAAATTGCCAAGGAGAAGTGTGGCCCTGTTAGTGCCTTCCAAGGTACTTAGGATATGAATTTGTTTGTCATTAAATTTGGGCATTGGGCTGGGTGGTCTGTAGAGGAGTACAATGTTAATGCAGATGTTAGGGTTTGGATTCCATTTAACTAAGAGTATAATAATAATAATAATAATAATTTAGCATTTATATAGCGCTACGAACCCTCAGGTATCTGAGCGCTGCTTATTATTACCCACGGTGTGTGGTGCTCATTTTGCCGGGATTCGAACCTGCGTTAGCAGGCTCTGCACAGATGTCAAAGCGAGCGCTCTACTCGCTGTGCCACTTGACCGGCTATCTCACACTCTTGGCAGGCGATTTGAGCAGAGAACAGGCCTAGCTCTGTTATTGCAATTGAAGCGACCCCCCAACCCCTGTTTCCAGATTCTCGATTCTTACAGAGGATGGAGTATCCAGTTGGGACTGCAATGCTGATGGCAGTTCCACTTGCATTGTGTATCCAGGTTTCGGTAAGTCACAATATGTCAAGTTGTTTATCTATAATCATGTTGTGGATATTGATTGCGTGATTATTTAAAGACCTCATGTTGAGGAGTGCCATTTTTAACGAGGTGACCATTGTCATTTTAATCAAGGGCATGTCCACATTGTTTTGAAGGTCTAGTAAGGATTTTGGTTGAGGGGTATTTTCTTACATCTTCCCACGGTCTGTATGAGACAGTGATCTACTGTTCAACCTTTTCTTCCTCCTCTCCTAATCCTCAACTAGTGGCCGATGTATGCAAGCATGGTAGTGTCTATTTGCATCCCATACGTGTTTGTTAGCACTATGGTGCAAAAGTGATTGCCACTTTTTGACAAGTATTGGTTCATATTTATCATAATTTTGAGAACATTTCTTGGCCACTGATTTGGACACGTGCCAAACATCAAATTGATGCTTGATCTGTGGGAACTTCTCTCCCATGACTTTGTCATGCTCAAATGTCTGTCATTTGCTACCAGTCCAATGTCTAAACTCTTAAACTGAAGCTGTTCTATTGATTTTGTAAAACCATGCTTTTCCATTGCTACAGAGGAAGTGCATCCTGTAACGTGGACCACAATGCCTAACATTTTTCTGGTGTCCAAATCCAGACAATTATAAGTGCAATGTTTGCCAGTAAAGCCTGGGCTGTTGCAATGACTGTTACCAACCAACAAAACACTTTTTCCAGAAAGTGCAGTGTCCAGTGTTGCATGTTCTTCTCACCACATTTCATCTACTGCAAGGAAGAAGTACTGCCAATGGTATTTTTAGTAGGTGTTCTTGAAGATGCACTGTAGTCTTAAAAATGCACAAAAAGTTAGCCTTTCTCTGATGGTCGGACCACTAAATGGAAGTGCAGATGTACTAAGCAGGTTGTCCACTGCAGCATTATCAATAAAAGTTTGAGCGGACCATGTAAGGCAGTAGCGGTCGTCTTCACAGGTCATTTGCATTGATTCCAAATAAAAACAATGGCTTCCCTCAAGCAACATCATCAGTTGACATGGAGCATTTCAACATCTTTAAAATATCTAGCATGAAGCACTCAAACACTACGAAACTCATATTGCTCCAAAGTGTAATTTGGTGGCGGCAAGGTGTTACATGTTGACATACATGTAGGTGGCTCCCTGCTGCCAAATGTCCGTCATTTGCACAGCAGAGTGCAAATTTGCAGACTTCAAGGTGGCATACACGATGTACGCTGGCTTTTACCCTGCCCTACACCATGCAAAGTGAATAAACGCTGCCTGGCAATTATATACTTTTAATTGTGAACGTGGCAGGCAGTGTTATCATATGATATGGCATTTATAACGCGCCTATACACAAGTGTTTCAAGGCACGACGCAGCAAGAGAGGGGGAACAGAGGGTAGACAGAGACAGCGATCCTACTAGGCCAAGTGTCATTCAGATCGCGCAAGTGCAGGGGAAGGGGGCAGAGGAAAAGTGTGGAATGGGAGGTGGGTGGGGACTGTGCAGTATTTGGGGTAATAGAATAAATACAACAATAAGAGAAGTAGGGCCAGCTGGTGACAAGGGTAAGTGCAGACATCTGGTGTCAAATGATGGTGGGGGACTGTAGGGATATAGAAAACAGTCCCCAAGTGCGGGGGTTGCCAGGGAGGCAGTGCAGGTGTGTAACTGGCGGGGGAGGGGACCTGGGCCCGAGATCAGAGGTTGGCCAGGTAACCAGTACAGTTTCAGCCAGGAATTATGCAGGGGAGAGGAGATGAGAAAGAAGAAGCAAAGAGGAACGTTTTGAGGTGCTTCCGGAACTGGAGATAGTTCTCAAGTTTCAGGGAGGCTGTTTCAGAGGGAGGCCCCAGCCGAAGAAAGAGATTGTCACCAACTCGTTGCTTAGAGAAGTGACTGACCCTGAAGGAGTTGGAGGCGGATGAGTGAAGAGCTTGAGAAGGAAGATATTTAGGAAGAGAGAGTTGAAGGTATTGAGGCCCCATGCCCCAGGACAATGCAGAGGGTTTTGAACTTAATCTTTGCAGCCACTGGGAGCCAGTGCAGAGATTTAAGTCCTGGAGAGATACAATCCCTGGGCTTGAGGCCAAGGACAAGTCTTGCAGTCCTGTTCTGGATGAGTTGCAGAGGGCTGAGAGTAGAAACAGGCAGATTTAGAAAGAGGCTGTTGCAATAGTCCAGCCTAGAGAGAACCAGTGCTCTGGAGACAGCAAGCTTCTGGGGGAAGGAGTGTAAAGGAGGAATACCGCTGAGGAGGTGCAGCTGCAAGTGTGACTTCTTAGAGATGTCAGAGATGTGAGGAAAGAAGAACAGTGTGGAATCGAAGAGGACCCTGAGGTTTTTAGCCTCGCAGGTGGGAGCAGGAAGAAGGCCAAGAGAGGCCGGCCAGTGAGCGACAGGAAAGGAGTGATCAGGTGTTGCCGATGAGGAGAATTTCAGTCTTACTGGCATGAAGGCAGAGATCATTGGCGGCACACTACACCTGAATAGCAGACACAGCCAGAGACGAGAGAAGGAGAAGAAGTGGCGGAAGGTAGCCTGAAAATTAGCTGAGTGTCATCCGGACAGCACTGAAAGTTGGGGCAAAGAGCTGCAATGCGGTGGGCAAGAAGTACCAGGTATTCGTTGAACAGCCAGAGAGCGAGGTTAGACCCCTTGAGGACACCACAGGTAGAGATAGAGATAGAGGAGAGGAAGGTCCCAAGTTGGACCTGGGAGGGTCGATCAGAGATGAAAGAAGTCAGCCAAGCCAGGGCATGACCGGTGATACCCAGGTTATCACGGAGATGATTGAGCAGGATGGCATGGTTGACTGTTTCAAAGGCAGAAGAGAGATCAAGTCAGATGAGGACACAGGGGGTGTTGGAATCGAGGTTGGAGAGCAGGTCTTCACAGATGTTCAGTACAGCAGTTTCCATGCTTCTGGCAGCTCTGAGGCCAGACTGATGGTGATGAAGACAACCAACACATTCAGTGTGAGTATTAAGCTGGGAGATGGCCAGCGTTTCCAGGAGTTTGCCCAGGAAGGGAGTGATGAAGATTGGGTGAGTTAGCTGGGCAGGACGGGTCGGCAGAGGGTTTCTTAAGATGAGGGTGCACAAGGGAGTGCTTTGGGGGGATGGGAAGACTCCAATAGCGAAGGAGTGGTTGCAGAAGTTGGCCAGAGCAGGAGCCAGGGAGTCATTGTGGTCCTTGATGGTTTTGGAGGAACAGGGATGAACCTGTTTTGATGATACTTTCATAGATCTAGAAACCTCATCTAGGGAGAACAGGGGAAAGGCAGGGAGGAAGGAGAGGTGGCTGAAGAAGGGCCGGAGGAAGAGAGGACAGGATTTCCTGAGTTTTAGAGATGAAATTAGAAGCCAGAGCCGTGCAGAGGGCCTGGGAAGGGACAGGAGAGGTAGATACTGCAGCAGAATTGGTCAGTTCCTTGCAGATTTTATTGAGTTTGGCTGAGTTGTTAGATGCCACAGCGACGTGGGCTTGGATGTGAGCTCTCTTCTTGGTGCAGACAGAGAGCCGGTATTGCCTTTGGCGCAGGCAGCAGGCCAGTTTGTCAGAGGATGTACCAGAAGCATGCCGTTTTTGCTCAGCCACACTGCACTTGCGTTTGAGGGTGACGAGGTCTGAGTCATACCAGGAATTGCACTTGGCTTTGGGCTTCAAGCGAATCCTCATGACGGGGGCAAGAACTTCGAGAGGATCAGATATAGCAGAGTGGAGCATGGAAAAGGCTGTGTCAGGGTGTGAGTCAGCCAAAGGGATAGGGGGGGTGAGAAAGTGGCGGCGAAAGCCTCAACTGACACACGGTTCATGGGTTGGATAACCGAGAAGGTTGGTGGCAGTGCTGGAAGTGGCTTAGTCTGGGGGGAAGAGAGGGTGAGCTGGAAGGAATGGAAAAAGTGATCACTCCAGGAGAGAGGAGTGGTGAGAGGGATAGAAAGGGGAAGGTCTGAGGAGATCAAAACACCCAGTGTGTGCCCTGCAAAGTGAGTCGGGCCAGAGGGGAGAATACAGAGTAAGAGAGAGTCGAAGAGGTCACAAAAGAGTCCACAGGAAGGAGAGGAAGCATCCAGGTGGATCTCAAAGTCTCCAAGAAGGAGGATTTGAGTGGTTGAGACAAGGAGAGAAGAGGAAAGGTCCACCCATTCAGAGAGGAAGGAAGCGATCTGAGCAGGTGGCCGATAGATAGTAGCCACAGTAAGGGAATGGCTAGGAGAGAGAGCCTCCAGATGAGGCATTTGAAAGAGAAGTAGGCCTGCGTAGGAATGACAGAGGCAGGAATCCACTCTGGGAAGCTCAGGGCTACACCCTCTCCGGAGCGATTGGACCTGGGCACAGAGAGGATCTTGTAGCCATCAGGGAGGAGAGTGTCAAAGCTTGTGACAGAGCTGGCTGTACACCCTGTCTCAGTGAGACCGAGGACATAAAGGTCAAGTTCCTCCAGGAGGCGGCAGATGTCAGAGGAGTGTTTGACAGCTGAGCGAGAGTTGAGAGTGAGAATATGGAGAAGGTTGCCGTCCTTAAAAGCCTTCTGGGGAGGGGTACAAATCAGAGGTATGCCCTGCGGAGGTGTAGAAGAGGAAGGAGGAGAGGGCAAAGTAGCCAAGGAGGAGACAGCAAGAGAAGGCGAGGAAGCCATGGAGGGAAGAGAGCGGACAGCAGGAGAAGGAAGGAAATTGATGAGGCGCGGGAAGCATCTATCAAAGAGGAGAAGATTGGCCTGAGGGCCTTGGACCAAGACGTACCATTCAAGAAAACATTAAAGATGACCTTAGAGGAGTGGAAGGAGGGAAGGAGGGCCTCCCACCAGGTGCCACCATTAATGGGAGAAGAAGAGAAAGGGGAAAGCACAGAGACCATATGAAGAGTCCATAGGTCTGGCAAGGGAATGACAAAGAGGATGTTGATGAAGGTTTGCCTGGTGGCGGCACTGGTATAGGTGTCAGCGATAGGGAGGTCTGGGTTGGAGACCAGGATATCCTTTTTAAACTTCTTCCTATCAGATTTAGTGAGGAGAGCAAGATAGTAGATAGAGAAGAGGTTAGAAAAGATAGGAGAGACAGAGAGCACCATAGAGTGGGTAGGGAGAGGAGAGAAGAGGCAGGGAGTGGGGGGCTAGGGGACAACACTATGGAAGGACACAGGGCAGGGTGCAAGCTGACGAGACAGAGAGAGGCAGGACAGGTTGACAATTGGATAAGAGGACAGGTGCTCAGACAATGGTAGACAGTTACTAGATGAGTGCGTAGCTAAGAAGCTGACCACAGAATGGCACTATTATCACAGTGATATGTAGATACTGGAGAGACACACCTAAGTCTGAGAGTCCTGTAGGGGTGAAAAAGACCTAGGTTTCACAATGCAATTTTTAATACTTTCACAATTCAATTTAGTTTGAACACACCTAAATAAACACACCCAAGTCTGAGAGTCCTGTAAGGGGGGAAAGGCCTAGGTTTCACAATGCAAATTTAAATACTTTCACAATGCATGCCTAAGAATCTGCTATGGAGCAGGGTTTTCAGGATAGAGTGCAGGCTCTAATAACTAACCCGGGACGATCTTACCTTGTTTAGTGGCTGATGGTTGACGACTGTCAGCTGGCTTCCCTTGCGCACACAAGCTGGAGCTGCCAATGTGGAGCCGCTCTTTGCCTTAGGGCCCTTAGCTGCAGAGGGCTGCCTTGGGAGATTCGATAAGGAGCAGTAAGGCCGCCAATCAGGGGAGGTGGGCAGGCAGGGAGGCGGGTGGGAAGGCAAGGGGAACAGGAAGCAGGGGAGGGAAGGTGGGGAGAGGGACACCAACATCGCTTGAAGCACGAAGATCGGGCAAACCAGATTTACAAACAAAATGAAGCCCAGGAAGAGCACAAGCGATGGTGACCTCACCTGCAGGCAGCACGGGCGCACAAAGAGAGTCTAGGCCACGAAGGCCAATACACCAAACCTCGCAGCAAGGCCACCAATCAGGGGGAGGTTGGGCGGGCAGGGAGGCAGGCGGGCGGGAAGGCAAGGGGGAATAGAAACCCGGAGAGGGAGGAGACAGGGACACCAATGGCACTTGAAGGGCAAAGATCGGGCAAACCAAATTTACAAAAAGAAAATGAAGCCCAGGAGGGGCACAAGTAGCGCTGACCTCACCTATAGGCAGTATGGGTGCACAGAGAGTCTGGGCCACGAAGGCCAATACACCAAACAGCCGGCAGCAAGGCCGCCAATCAGGGGAGGTGGGCAAGCAAGGAGGCGGGCAGGAAGGCAACGGGGAACAGGAAGCAAGGAAGGAAGGGAGGGAGGGGAGAGGGACACCGACGGCGCTTGAAGTGTGAAGGCCAGGCAAACCAAATTTACAAAAACATTTAAAATAATGTACAATCGTGTACAATACATCACTACGGGGTCTGCCTAATTTATCCTGATGATGCATAAAGCAGGCAGACTCCATAGGGATCTCCAGCACTTGCACCAGCATGAAAATCCATGCCGGGCCAAATTCTGGAGCATTTGTATGGCGCTGCAAGTTGCGCTCCGCCCCTCCTCTATGCCATCAAATGACTGAAAATGAGCCGTGGAATGAATGGAAAGCGTTAAAGCCTTACTCAAGGCTTTTACGCCTTCCATTTACATTATGGCTCATTGGTTCATGAGCTCCTATATATTTAGGTTCCGACAGCAGGCCTTCATTTGGCAATTCACTATCTTCCACTTCCACCTCATTGTAGCCATTGCCTATACACTAGATAGTCTGTAGTCTAGGTTAAGTTCTTGATTATCAGAAATACTTTCAAGCAGTTCGGAAGCTTCTAGAAAAGAGTTTCTTTGTGCTTGAGATAAATTTGATGATATTGGAAAAATAGTCATTTCACCATGCAAATCGTGCTTGAATGGCATAGAATGCAAAATATGTTGACCTGTCTTAAACTCAATTACTTGTTATGGAAGTGATGTCTGCTGGATAGGACACGTTTGTGAGTCGCAATGGTCTTTGAGAAGCTTCCATGGCTCAGCACTGGTGTTTAATTCAAATTCTGGCAAATGCAGATAAGCATCTTTCATTAGAACATTTGCTGATGGTTTTTGTTGTTGCAAGATCAAAATGTCGTTTGACAGCCTGTGCCCCTTATTTGTAGTGTCGTCTGTGTTTTGCAGTCTTTCTTTTTCCTATACCTCCATGGAAAAATAATACAATTCAAAATTAGAATGTTCATATGATGCCTTTACGTTTCAAATATTTTTTCTGATTACTAACACCTTTGAAACAAATGGAGTAATTAAATTGGAATATAACTTAAGCAACTGTGTAAACATGAGATCTTGAACATAATTTTCATTTGAGGTGATTCTAGTAGTACAATTGCATTCTCTTGGTACTCAGCCTGGAGTTTCTCCAGCAGATGGTCTGTACAGCAGACCATCTGCCGTTGCCAGTCTCAGGTCCACCAACAAATGTACACAAATGATAATTATTTACATTGTATTGCGTATGGCCCATTATTTTATTTGTGTAAGAGAGTGAAAAGCTTATGAGGGCGTGGATGCGGTATTAAGATTTAGAGAGACATAATTTAATACACTTACCAAAAGACATAACAGATAGAGTTAAACATTTAGCAAAGAGAACATCTCTGTTATTCGACAACAGAACTGTGCCAGGCAGGGGTGTTGCTAGGTCTGGAAAAGACCTGGGGCTATGCTAATGTCTTATGTCAGAATTGTCGGGACTGGGGGCTGGCTAGCCTTTTGGTTGTATCTCCTGAGATTCTATCCGGGGTTACAACCAAAAAACCAGGGGCTATAGCCCCCTTAGCCCCTCCCTAGCAACGCCTCTGGTGCCAGGCATACCCGAATGGGCTGCAATGCACCTGAAGGCCCAAACAGAACACTGGCTCCCCCTGTCTGCTCCTACAGACAAGAAATTAAACACTGTTTTTAGATCTGGATATTGCACAGGACAATTCATGAAATTAGGCGGAGACATTAACTAGACGAATGTTAGCCACATACCTCCTGTGACTTTTACCAAAGAGAACATCTCTGTTATGCGATAACACACCTGTTCCAGCAGGGGCGGCTCATCAATGATGGGCAACAGGGCATCAACCTACCCATTTTGGATGAGTCACCAAGCCAGACCAGTGAAAACACTAAATGCTCCCTCATCTGCAAGATGATAGAGTGATCCTGGGCTAGCCTGAATTGTCAAAACATAATTTCCCTTTGACAGTTCATACCCCAGTGCACATGTCCAATGGGCCATGCAAGGCCAGGGGCATCTTCCTTTCCCAGCTTTGCGAGGCCTTTAGGGATTCAGGCTGGAGGATTGCAACTCAAAATGTGTGTGAGGGCGCACCTGCATCTCCCCGCACTTTCAGTGTTGCTATGGGGTTTCTGTCCATGTTGTGCAGGAGCCAGAGAGCGCGTGGCGTAGATAAATTCTGAACGGGGGCTGCAGGTTATAAAAAATGTGTGAATGTGTACGTGGCTGCATATGTGTTGAATTAGTGTATGTTGTGCCTCTGATTTGGGGACGGTGGAGAAGGCGTGTATTTATTTTTACAGGGCATCAATGTTAAAGCAAACATGATTTCATGCTTGCTTTAACAACGATTACCAGTAAAACAAATGCCATGCAAGAGACCCAAAGTGTTATCAGACCGGATGCAGCAATGCAGTCCAGTCTAGCCACATAACAACACCTATCATGCTTGCCTGCTCTGACATGGTATTTTTGTTACTGAGCACCAACCCTAAAGCAAACAATGTTTGCTTATCAAGTTTGTTTTAACCTTGATTCCCAGTTAAAAAATCCATGCCAATTATTAAACATAACCAGATGGCTGAAGCAGTCTAAGCCAGTCTTGCCACTTATTAACCCATATGTTTTATTTAACCATGATGTCCAGTAAAAATGCCATGCCAGAGTCAGAACGTGTAAACAGACCGGTTGCAGCAATGCAGTCCAGTTTAGTCATGTAATAACACTTACCATAAATGCCACTTATCGTACATAAGTGTTATTACATGGCTAGAATGGCATTTTGGTGCAGCCAGTCTAGCTATTTCTTACTGTTGCTGACATGTGTTACTGGGAAGTTTTGATAATGCAAGCATGTTAATTGTTATAATGTGGCTAGGCTGGCATTTTGGTGCAGCCATTGTAGATATTACAGTGACATGACATGTTTATTGTGCATCTAAAAAAAGGAAGCAGGATAATTGGTGTTACATGGCTAGATTGGCATTTTGGTGCCTTCAACACTTGGATGAACTTATTCTCGGTGGTGTTCTGCCGCACCTGTCTTCAGGACGCGAGTAACTTAGTGAAACCAGGGCCGACTGGGCTATGTGCCTGGGACCCTGGAACAAAGGAGAAAGCACTATTATAAAAAACTTTAAAAGAAGCCCATAAAGTGGTAAGAGGAAGGGTGTCAATAGCGCACAGCGGAAGGTGAATAGAGATGCTACTGACCTGTCTTCAATTTCTTTATAGTGTGAAAGGCAAAGTGATTCTAGGATTAATAAGCACGGTCCAAAAGGTGCAGCATCGGAGTGAATCCGTTACTAGGGGTCAAGAAATAGAACATGTCATTTAAGAAGCTGCACTTTCATGTTTTCTCCTTTGTTCCTAGGTCACTATGGCTATGCACAGGGCCCCATGCACATAGCCCAGTCGGCCCTGGTTTCACTAAGTTACCTGCGTTCTTAAGACAGGTGCTGGCAGAACACCACAAAGAATTAGTTTATCCAAGTGTTCAGCCGCTCCCAGAAACACGATTAAGTGTAGAAGCTCCATGTTATGTAGACATGTAGACATGGTCTCCATTAATCACCTGTGTTACTAACATCACATAATGTTGAGCACAATATGAGCACAAGTTATATCCTGTTGGCCATAATAGGTGTCGGCCACAATTACATCTGAAAGTGTTATTTTTTTCTTCTATAACGCTTGTTACTGTTAGTGTCAATGGGCCTCATTACACGGATGGCGGTAAGGGATTACCGGCACCGGTAAGGGCACCGGTGCCGGTAATCCCTTACCGCCCTACTATGAGGTCCCTTTGCTGGTCCCTACCTTAACGGCTGGTTTTGCCAGCCGTTAAGGACGGGACCCGCAAAGGGACCTTGGAGGCAATTACGGTACCGCAATTTGCGGAATGGGGAAGGGCCAATGGTGAATGGGGCCAATGGTGAATGGGGAATTAAGGCCCCGCAATCCTTGGAATGGGGCGGTAATTCCGCCATTCACCATGGCGGGATCGGTAAATTACCGGAGGCAACCATGGCGCTAATAGCGCCATGGTTACTGCCTTCCGTGTAATGAGGCCCAATATGTTTTTTATTGGACTGCTTTTTAATATTGCCTATATATATTGTCACATACATATTAAAATATGTTTTTGATACTGAGTCCGTGGTAAGATGCACAATTAGGTGAGAATAATTTTTTACCTGCTGAATAGGTTACCTACATCCTCTGTGTGGCTAAGGTGGATAGCTGGTGGTGAAATTGCTGTCTTATTATATGGATAATACCAAGGTCAATCATCCAGTGTTCAGCCTTTATGCTATTTATTTATTTATGTATTCATTCACGTCTGAGTAATACCACTGTCAATCAGCCAGGATTCTGCATTGAGGCTATTTATTTATTGTATTAATTCATGTCTGAGTAATACCAATGTCAGTCATCCAGTGCTCAGCATTGATGCTATTCATTTATTTATTAAGTCAAGTCTGGGTAAATCCAATGCCAATCATCCATTGCCTCTGCATGGATGCTACTTAATTATTCAGTAATTCATGTCTAGGATAAATAGGTCACCTGTGCATTATTGCTGAATTGGCACTATTTCTATGTATTTCTATGAATTCATGTAAAGGGATATATAGGCTACCCCTCCACAGTGATTTTATGTAGTTCTTTTGAATATGCTTAATATATAAAGTGTCTTTTAAGTGCCAATACACAAAGGAGTGGAGTCCTTATTTCATGCAGATGGTTTGCTGCCATAGCCACGCTCTTTGGCAGTGACTGGTCATTGCAGTCCTAGGGGTCTTCATTAAGGTTAATAGGAAAAAATGCCCACTGGCTCTTATATTCACACATGTTGCGTTAAGGGGTGTGCCTACAGTTTCCTCCCCTATCCTGGGATGTTGCTAATCAAATGTGCGTATAAACCCCTCTAGAGTTTCCTTATTCATGCAATAGGCACCACCACCTTACATATGCATGTGCTGAAAAGTCCCAGGGCAACCTGTAATGGGTGGACCATGTGGTCTAACAACTGCGCCTGGACCAGAGACCCCCGAATAGTGAAAAATAGGGAAACCAAGGAAAGATTGCAACAAGTAAAAGTGGTGGAGCCAAAGTCTTGGGGAAGGGAACCCTAAGAGTTACACAGACCATACTTGTCCTGAAAACACAGTCTCAAGACCCCTTTGTTTTGAACTGTGTTACTTTGAACTGTGTTGATTGAAGCTCGGGGAAGGGAATCTCAAGAAGTGAGTTTTTAACTATAAGACCTTGAACTGGAGAAAGGTAATTGTGAGTATTTTTTATGGAACTTTCTTGGGAAGGAGAGAGCTGAAGGTAAACTATGAACTGGAAGAAGCTCAGAACTTTGAGTTGAACACTGTTTCTTTTGACTTTGACCTCGCTACACATTTATTAGTTGTAGTTGCAAGCGCATGAATAGGTTTTGGACACAGACAGACTTTTAATTTGAACTCTTTGACTCAGATTTCCCTTAGTTGTGTTCATGTAGGGAAATTCCATTTTAGTATACAGCGAGTTAGGCCTTCAACCATCCTGAGATTTAAGTTAATAAATATATTTTGTTTGAACTTTAAGTCTGTTGTCTGTGCCTTACTTTGTGATGCCTTCGTACTTCCAAGCCCCAGGTGTGAAACCTCATAAGACCATCAATGGGTTGATACACCTACAGCAGTTATCTGTGTATAACCATCAGGCAACACATCTAGTTCCTGGTGAGAAACTGATGTATTTCTGCTTCATATACTGGGAGCTGCAGTCAACTCCCATCACCTCAAGAAATCGCTCCGTTTGGCTTTGAGCACAAGTAAATTATCAATGCTGAACTCTATGCATTATCTATTTGTATTCGTTTTTTATAGGTCATTTGAGAACTCAGAAAAGCTTATGCATGCAGAGGGCTACCAAGGCTAGAGTGCACAAATCAAAGGCATAGATGACAGTAGGCATGAAGGCATTTGGAGGGGCATTTAGTATTGGGTGATCACTCATGGCCCCCTTGTGACCCATGTTTTAAATCTGACCTCCAACCCCTCCCCCACCAACATTTTGAGGCTAGCTCAACCCTTAATAATGCTTCAATAAAATATATTTATTTCTACAGTAGTTTGTGGGGCGCTCATCCTCAGCTCACAGCTCTATATGTTGCTTTCCCAATAGCGCACAAAGGAACACAGATCATCTGAGTGCATCCCCCACTGAGCTATTTTCTGAAACATCTTTGCACTCAACTATCAGAAATAGTCATTACAACTCTTGTTATAGCACATGATCCATGTTACACAATACTATGTGAAAAAGCTACATAAGGTGGGCTTAGTGAATGCACACAGTTTTTCAGTGTACCCAGAAGGCATTATTATCATTAGATGAGCAGATAGGATTTAATTGTGACCATTTACAAAGGCACAATGTAAAGGAGAGCACACAAGATGTTCACTTAAATCGGCTACCAAAATGGGCTAAAATGGCAGACTTAGCAGGATGTTCATGTCCAATGTTATGTGGCAATAGTTCAGCACATAGTCAGTACAGGGTTTCAATGCCTTGGCTCTCAGTTGCTATGAAATATGATGTAAGTTCATATATGAATTCAAAATTATGTCTCTTTCTTTTTTTGACGGCTAATCCGTACCACAACTCTGCACTACATCGCTTACTCATTGCAGGTGCAACAGATCTGGCCTGTTCTGTGTGCCCATTTTCACTGTGGGCCAAGACTGACACACTTGTCTGCACTTCCCTCTGATTGATACTTAATGAAATATTTTTGAGCAGCATTTCAGACACATGTTGTGAAATCCCTCTGAATGTGTTATGTGGCAAAATTCAGTAAAGCCCATTTAACCTCTATTCAATCCTTTGTTGCTTATTTATTTTATTTATGTACTTATAAAGCGCCAAAAGCCTGCAGGCATCGGGGCGCTAAGACAAAAACACAAAGGACAGTCCATAAAACACAGTTCGAGGGAAAATTCTGGGGCTTAGGAAGGAAGGAGTGTCATAGTCAGAGTATGCAACAGTGGCGTTTTCTGAATAGGTGTGTTTTTAGAGCTTTCTGAAAGGCTTTCAGATTGCAGTCTTCCGTCAGCAATGTGGGCAAAAGAGTCCATGATTTGGCCGACCTTGACAGGAAAGAATTTTCCCAAGCCTTTTCCCCGTTTGTATCTGGGATATCTGATCAGTTTTTTTTCTGGCTGATCACAGTGTCCTGCTTGGCCCATATTGGGGGATTTTATTGTTTAGGTATCGCGGGGCAGTGCCATATATGCACTTATGGGCAAGTGACATGGTGTTGAAGAGGATTCTGTGGTGCACAGCCAGCCAGTGTAAGTTTTCCCTGTGCTTTGTAACATGTACCAGTTTTGAAGGTTTATTCACGATGCGCACAGCATTGTTTTGTGTCACTTGGGTATTTATTTAGATTGGTTTCCGAGGCTCCCACCAGCAGGGAGTTGCAATAGTCCAACTTGGATAGTGTAGTGGCACGGGCAACGGTTGCTGTGTTCTTCTGTGATACATATGGTCGAATGTTTCTCAGAAGATGGAGGGAATAATTGCAGCTTCTTATGGTTTGATTTACATGTGCAACAGATGCCAGTTAGGCATCTGTTGCACAGATGTAAATTTTTAGATATTTCCAGATGGATTCCAAGTGTTTTTACTTTCTCCTGGACGGGGATACTGTTTGTACCGATTTGGAATTTAGAGAGTTAAGTTTGGTTCGAGAGGCTTGGGAGCCAAAAATCATGAGCTCTGTTTTGTCCCCATTTATATAGAGCCAATTGTTGGACATCCAAGTTTCTATGAGATGGTATATGGCAATTAGTGTGGCTGCATCTTTTTCATAGTTGCCTGTGATTTTGAGGACCAACTGCTAGTCATCTGCGTAGTTCATGAAAAACACACCCTTGTCATCCAACAAATCGCAGAGGGGCCTGATGTAAAGATTGAAGAATAATGGGGATAAACTCGCCCCTTGCGGAACCCTGCAACAAATATGGGACTTGGAGAACGTGCCTCTCCCCAATTAATTCTTGCTTCCCTATCTGAGAGAAATGAGAGAAACCATTCAAGAGCTTGATCCGAGCATTGACCCAGTTGTCCGAGAGTTTCCTTCAGAATGCCGTAGTCCACCAGATCAAATGCGGTGGATAAATCCAACAAGGTCAGCAAGCCCGGTTTGCCTTACTCAATTAGTCGCATGTGGGACTGAAAGTCTAGTAAAGCAGTCTCAGTGCAAAAATCTGGTCTGCAGCCTGATTGCTTGACGTGCAAGATGTTTTCAGCTACAATGAAAGACTGGTATTGATTGTAGGCGGCCTTGTCAAGGATTTTAGGAAGGATGTTACAATTCATAATAGGTCAGAGATTCTTGAGATCTTGAGAGTCTAAGTTGGACTTTTTTTGAATGGCCGTGATTTCCACAGCCCGAAAGTATGCATTGACGAATCTGGTTAGGAAGGGTGCAAATATTTCCTTATGGGAAATAATTGTTTTGTGACGGAACAATGTTCTCTGAACAAGCAGTAGGTTTCATGGTTTGTAGGATGTTTATCATGTCACTTGTTCCTAACCTAGCGAATGTAAAGGTAGAACATCTCGCTAGCTGTATTATGTTTTTTCAGGCCTGAGAAATTACCCTGCGTTGTATTGGCCATCAGAACCTCCTTGATTTTAGCGCATGCTTTGGTGATTTTCTCGTTAAAGGCAGCTTGAACTATGGTCGTGTCTTTTATGGTGGGTATACCCGGGATCTGGAGAGCATTGGGTTTCTCAATAGATTTGACAATCTCAAACAGCTTTCTTGAGCTGTTTGAGGCTTTTTCAATGTCTTCATCATAGACATTTCTTTTGATCTCTGTCCCCCTATTTCTATAATGCTTGTCTGCTTGTTTCCAGCATCCTCAGTAAGCTCAGATTGGTTTTTGATCCAGATGTATTCAAGTCTGCATTGATCCTTTTTTAGATATTTCAGTTCTTCATTAAACCATTTCTGGTGTGTTGGATTTTTGCGTATCCTTCTGCTTCTCAAGGGTACCCCACAAGGTTGACTAACATTGAGAAATATTGTTGGTATTTTTTGCAGAGATCTTCTGCTGAGTCAGCATCCAAAGTGTCCTTCATGATGTTATTTAAGCAGGTTGTGAGATCAGTAGGGTCTTGTTTTTTTATAATGTCTACTGCTGATGGATTTGGCAAGGTTCAGGGTTTTTTCAGGTGCACCAGGTAGCTGAAGGGTCCATTCTATGGAATGGTGATCGGACCATATGCATGGAAGGGTCAGATCTGCTTGAACGATAAGTTTATTGGTGCAAATTCAATCAAGGATATGATTTTTATCATTAGTGGGGGTGTTGTTTTTGTCTATGCAGTAGATTTTGTTAAGGTCGCTTTCCAGTTGGATGGCCTCTTTATCGGTTTTATCACCTTTCCATCTATTGAAATTGCCAAGGAGAAGTGTGGCCCTGTTAGTGCCTTCCAAGGTACTTAGGATATGAATTTGTTTGTCATTAAATTTGGGCATTGGGCTGGGTGGTCTGTAGAGGAGTACAATGTTAATGCAGATGTTAGGGTTTGGATTCCATTTAACTAAGAGTATAATAATAATAATAATAATAATTTAGCATTTATATAGCGCTACGAACCCTCAGGTATCTGAGCGCTGCTTATTATTACCCACGGTGTGTGGTGCTCATTTTGCCGGGATTCGAACCTGCGTTAGCAGGCTCTGCACAGATGTCAAAGCGAGCGCTCTACTCGCTGTGCCACTTGACCGGCTATCTCACACTCTTGGCAGGCGATTTGAGCAGAGAACAGGCCTAGCTCTGTTATTGCAATTGAAGCGACCCCCCAACCCCTGTTTCCAGATTCTCGATTCTTACAGAGGATGGAGTATCCAGTTGGGACTGCAATGCTGATGGCAGTTCCACTTGCATTGTGTATCCAGGTTTCGGTAAGTCACAATATGTCAAGTTGTTTATCTATAATCATGTTGTGGATATTGATTGCGTGATTATTTAAAGACCTCATGTTGAGGAGTGCCATTTTTAACGAGGTGACCATTGTCATTTTAATCAAGGGCATGTCCACATTGTTTTGAAGGTCTAGTAAGGATTTTGGTTGAGGGGTATTTTCTTACATCTTCCCACGGTCTGTATGAGACAGTGATCTACTGTTCAACCTTTTCTTCCTCCTCTCCTAATCCTCAACTAGTGGCCGATGTATGCAAGCATGGTAGTGTCTATTTGCATCCCATACGTGTTTGTTAGCACTATGGTGCAAAAGTGATTGCCACTTTTTGACAAGTATTGGTTCATATTTATCATAATTTTGAGAACATTTCTTGGCCACTGATTTGGACACGTGCCAAACATCAAATTGATGCTTGATCTGTGGGAACTTCTCTCCCATGACTTTGTCATGCTCAAATGTCTGTCATTTGCTACCAGTCCAATGTCTAAACTCTTAAACTGAAGCTGTTCTATTGATTTTGTAAAACCATGCTTTTCCATTGCTACAGAGGAAGTGCATCCTGTAACGTGGACCACAATGCCTAACATTTTTCTGGTGTCCAAATCCAGACAATTATAAGTGCAATGTTTGCCAGTAAAGCCTGGGCTGTTGCAATGACTGTTACCAACCAACAAAACACTTTTTCCAGAAAGTGCAGTGTCCAGTGTTGCATGTTCTTCTCACCACATTTCATCTACTGCAAGGAAGAAGTACTGCCAATGGTATTTTTAGTAGGTGTTCTTGAAGATGCACTGTAGTCTTAAAAATGCACAAAAAGTTAGCCTTTCTCTGATGGTCGGACCACTAAATGGAAGTGCAGATGTACTAAGCAGGTTGTCCACTGCAGCATTATCAATAAAAGTTTGAGCGGACCATGTAAGGCAGTAGCGGTCGTCTTCACAGGTCATTTGCATTGATTCCAAATAAAAACAATGGCTTCCCTCAAGCAACATCATCAGTTGACATGGAGCATTTCAACATCTTTAAAATATCTAGCATGAAGCACTCAAACACTACGAAACTCATATTGCTCCAAAGTGTAATTTGGTGGCGGCAAGGTGTTACATGTTGACATACATGTAGGTGGCTCCCTGCTGCCAAATGTCCGTCATTTGCACAGCAGAGTGCAAATTTGCAGACTTCAAGGTGGCATACACGATGTACGCTGGCTTTTACCCTGCCCTACACCATGCAAAGTGAATAAACGCTGCCTGGCAATTATATACTTTTAATTGTGAACGTGGCAGGCAGTGTTATCATATGATATGGCATTTATAACGCGCCTATACACAAGTGTTTCAAGGCACGACGCAGCAAGAGAGGGGGAACAGAGGGTAGACAGAGACAGCGATCCTACTAGGCCAAGTGTCATTCAGATCGCGCAAGTGCAGGGGAAGGGGGCAGAGGAAAAGTGTGGAATGGGAGGTGGGTGGGGACTGTGCAGTATTTGGGGTAATAGAATAAATACAACAATAAGAGAAGTAGGGCCAGCTGGTGACAAGGGTAAGTGCAGACATCTGGTGTCAAATGATGGTGGGGGACTGTAGGGATATAGAAAACAGTCCCCAAGTGCGGGGGTTGCCAGGGAGGCAGTGCAGGTGTGTAACTGGCGGGGGAGGGGACCTGGGCCCGAGATCAGAGGTTGGCCAGGTAACCAGTACAGTTTCAGCCAGGAATTATGCAGGGGAGAGGAGATGAGAAAGAAGAAGCAAAGAGGAACGTTTTGAGGTGCTTCCGGAACTGGAGATAGTTCTCAAGTTTCAGGGAGGCTGTTTCAGAGGGAGGCCCCAGCCGAAGAAAGAGATTGTCACCAACTCGTTGCTTAGAGAAGTGACTGACCCTGAAGGAGTTGGAGGCGGATGAGTGAAGAGCTTGAGAAGGAAGATATTTAGGAAGAGAGAGTTGAAGGTATTGAGGCCCCATGCCCCAGGACAATGCAGAGGGTTTTGAACTTAATCTTTGCAGCCACTGGGAGCCAGTGCAGAGATTTAAGTCCTGGAGAGATACAATCCCTGGGCTTGAGGCCAAGGACAAGTCTTGCAGTCCTGTTCTGGATGAGTTGCAGAGGGCTGAGAGTAGAAACAGGCAGATTTAGAAAGAGGCTGTTGCAATAGTCCAGCCTAGAGAGAACCAGTGCTCTGGAGACAGCAAGCTTCTGGGGGAAGGAGTGTAAAGGAGGAATACCGCTGAGGAGGTGCAGCTGCAAGTGTGACTTCTTAGAGATGTCAGAGATGTGAGGAAAGAAGAACAGTGTGGAATCGAAGAGGACCCTGAGGTTTTTAGCCTCGCAGGTGGGAGCAGGAAGAAGGCCAAGAGAGGCCGGCCAGTGAGCGACAGGAAAGGAGTGATCAGGTGTTGCCGATGAGGAGAATTTCAGTCTTACTGGCATGAAGGCAGAGATCATTGGCGGCACACTACACCTGAATAGCAGACACAGCCAGAGACGAGAGAAGGAGAAGAAGTGGCGGAAGGTAGCCTGAAAATTAGCTGAGTGTCATCCGGACAGCACTGAAAGTTGGGGCAAAGAGCTGCAATGCGGTGGGCAAGAAGTACCAGGTATTCGTTGAACAGCCAGAGAGCGAGGTTAGACCCCTTGAGGACACCACAGGTAGAGATAGAGATAGAGGAGAGGAAGGTCCCAAGTTGGACCTGGGAGGGTCGATCAGAGATGAAAGAAGTCAGCCAAGCCAGGGCATGACCGGTGATACCCAGGTTATCACGGAGATGATTGAGCAGGATGGCATGGTTGACTGTTTCAAAGGCAGAAGAGAGATCAAGTCAGATGAGGACACAGGGGGTGTTGGAATCGAGGTTGGAGAGCAGGTCTTCACAGATGTTCAGTACAGCAGTTTCCATGCTTCTGGCAGCTCTGAGGCCAGACTGATGGTGATGAAGACAACCAACACATTCAGTGTGAGTATTAAGCTGGGAGATGGCCAGCGTTTCCAGGAGTTTGCCCAGGAAGGGAGTGATGAAGATTGGGTGAGTTAGCTGGGCAGGACGGGTCGGCAGAGGGTTTCTTAAGATGAGGGTGCACAAGGGAGTGCTTTGGGGGGATGGGAAGACTCCAATAGCGAAGGAGTGGTTGCAGAAGTTGGCCAGAGCAGGAGCCAGGGAGTCATTGTGGTCCTTGATGGTTTTGGAGGAACAGGGATGAACCTGTTTTGATGATACTTTCATAGATCTAGAAACCTCATCTAGGGAGAACAGGGGAAAGGCAGGGAGGAAGGAGAGGTGGCTGAAGAAGGGCCGGAGGAAGAGAGGACAGGATTTCCTGAGTTTTAGAGATGAAATTAGAAGCCAGAGCCGTGCAGAGGGCCTGGGAAGGGACAGGAGAGGTAGATACTGCAGCAGAATTGGTCAGTTCCTTGCAGATTTTATTGAGTTTGGCTGAGTTGTTAGATGCCACAGCGACGTGGGCTTGGATGTGAGCTCTCTTCTTGGTGCAGACAGAGAGCCGGTATTGCCTTTGGCGCAGGCAGCAGGCCAGTTTGTCAGAGGATGTACCAGAAGCATGCCGTTTTTGCTCAGCCACACTGCACTTGCGTTTGAGGGTGACGAGGTCTGAGTCATACCAGGAATTGCACTTGGCTTTGGGCTTCAAGCGAATCCTCATGACGGGGGCAAGAACTTCGAGAGGATCAGATATAGCAGAGTGGAGCATGGAAAAGGCTGTGTCAGGGTGTGAGTCAGCCAAAGGGATAGGGGGGGTGAGAAAGTGGCGGCGAAAGCCTCAACTGACACACGGTTCATGGGTTGGATAACCGAGAAGGTTGGTGGCAGTGCTGGAAGTGGCTTAGTCTGGGGGGAAGAGAGGGTGAGCTGGAAGGAATGGAAAAAGTGATCACTCCAGGAGAGAGGAGTGGTGAGAGGGATAGAAAGGGGAAGGTCTGAGGAGATCAAAACACCCAGTGTGTGCCCTGCAAAGTGAGTCGGGCCAGAGGGGAGAATACAGAGTAAGAGAGAGTCGAAGAGGTCACAAAAGAGTCCACAGGAAGGAGAGGAAGCATCCAGGTGGATCTCAAAGTCTCCAAGAAGGAGGATTTGAGTGGTTGAGACAAGGAGAGAAGAGGAAAGGTCCACCCATTCAGAGAGGAAGGAAGCGATCTGAGCAGGTGGCCGATAGATAGTAGCCACAGTAAGGGAATGGCTAGGAGAGAGAGCCTCCAGATGAGGCATTTGAAAGAGAAGTAGGCCTGCGTAGGAATGACAGAGGCAGGAATCCACTCTGGGAAGCTCAGGGCTACACCCTCTCCGGAGCGATTGGACCTGGGCACAGAGAGGATCTTGTAGCCATCAGGGAGGAGAGTGTCAAAGCTTGTGACAGAGCTGGCTGTACACCCTGTCTCAGTGAGACCGAGGACATAAAGGTCAAGTTCCTCCAGGAGGCGGCAGATGTCAGAGGAGTGTTTGACAGCTGAGCGAGAGTTGAGAGTGAGAATATGGAGAAGGTTGCCGTCCTTAAAAGCCTTCTGGGGAGGGGTACAAATCAGAGGTATGCCCTGCGGAGGTGTAGAAGAGGAAGGAGGAGAGGGCAAAGTAGCCAAGGAGGAGACAGCAAGAGAAGGCGAGGAAGCCATGGAGGGAAGAGAGCGGACAGCAGGAGAAGGAAGGAAATTGATGAGGCGCGGGAAGCATCTATCAAAGAGGAGAAGATTGGCCTGAGGGCCTTGGACCAAGACGTACCATTCAAGAAAACATTAAAGATGACCTTAGAGGAGTGGAAGGAGGGAAGGAGGGCCTCCCACCAGGTGCCACCATTAATGGGAGAAGAAGAGAAAGGGGAAAGCACAGAGACCATATGAAGAGTCCATAGGTCTGGCAAGGGAATGACAAAGAGGATGTTGATGAAGGTTTGCCTGGTGGCGGCACTGGTATAGGTGTCAGCGATAGGGAGGTCTGGGTTGGAGACCAGGATATCCTTTTTAAACTTCTTCCTATCAGATTTAGTGAGGAGAGCAAGATAGTAGATAGAGAAGAGGTTAGAAAAGATAGGAGAGACAGAGAGCACCATAGAGTGGGTAGGGAGAGGAGAGAAGAGGCAGGGAGTGGGGGGCTAGGGGACAACACTATGGAAGGACACAGGGCAGGGTGCAAGCTGACGAGACAGAGAGAGGCAGGACAGGTTGACAATTGGATAAGAGGACAGGTGCTCAGACAATGGTAGACAGTTACTAGATGAGTGCGTAGCTAAGAAGCTGACCACAGAATGGCACTATTATCACAGTGATATGTAGATACTGGAGAGACACACCTAAGTCTGAGAGTCCTGTAGGGGTGAAAAAGACCTAGGTTTCACAATGCAATTTTTAATACTTTCACAATTCAATTTAGTTTGAACACACCTAAATAAACACACCCAAGTCTGAGAGTCCTGTAAGGGGGGAAAGGCCTAGGTTTCACAATGCAAATTTAAATACTTTCACAATGCATGCCTAAGAATCTGCTATGGAGCAGGGTTTTCAGGATAGAGTGCAGGCTCTAATAACTAACCCGGGACGATCTTACCTTGTTTAGTGGCTGATGGTTGACGACTGTCAGCTGGCTTCCCTTGCGCACACAAGCTGGAGCTGCCAATGTGGAGCCGCTCTTTGCCTTAGGGCCCTTAGCTGCAGAGGGCTGCCTTGGGAGATTCGATAAGGAGCAGTAAGGCCGCCAATCAGGGGAGGTGGGCAGGCAGGGAGGCGGGTGGGAAGGCAAGGGGAACAGGAAGCAGGGGAGGGAAGGTGGGGAGAGGGACACCAACATCGCTTGAAGCACGAAGATCGGGCAAACCAGATTTACAAACAAAATGAAGCCCAGGAAGAGCACAAGCGATGGTGACCTCACCTGCAGGCAGCACGGGCGCACAAAGAGAGTCTAGGCCACGAAGGCCAATACACCAAACCTCGCAGCAAGGCCACCAATCAGGGGGAGGTTGGGCGGGCAGGGAGGCAGGCGGGCGGGAAGGCAAGGGGGAATAGAAACCCGGAGAGGGAGGAGACAGGGACACCAATGGCACTTGAAGGGCAAAGATCGGGCAAACCAAATTTACAAAAAGAAAATGAAGCCCAGGAGGGGCACAAGTAGCGCTGACCTCACCTATAGGCAGTATGGGTGCACAGAGAGTCTGGGCCACGAAGGCCAATACACCAAACAGCCGGCAGCAAGGCCGCCAATCAGGGGAGGTGGGCAAGCAAGGAGGCGGGCAGGAAGGCAACGGGGAACAGGAAGCAAGGAAGGAAGGGAGGGAGGGGAGAGGGACACCGACGGCGCTTGAAGTGTGAAGGCCAGGCAAACCAAATTTACAAAAACATTTAAAATAATGTACAATCGTGTACAATACATCACTACGGGGTCTGCCTAATTTATCCTGATGATGCATAAAGCAGGCAGACTCCATAGGGATCTCCAGCACTTGCACCAGCATGAAAATCCATGCCGGGCCAAATTCTGGAGCATTTGTATGGCGCTGCAAGTTGCGCTCCGCCCCTCCTCTATGCCATCAAATGACTGAAAATGAGCCGTGGAATGAATGGAAAGCGTTAAAGCCTTACTCAAGGCTTTTACGCCTTCCATTTACATTATGGCTCATTGGTTCATGAGCTCCTATATATTTAGGTTCCGACAGCAGGCCTTCATTTGGCAATTCACTATCTTCCACTTCCACCTCATTGTAGCCATTGCCTATACACTAGATAGTCTGTAGTCTAGGTTAAGTTCTTGATTATCAGAAATACTTTCAAGCAGTTCGGAAGCTTCTAGAAAAGAGTTTCTTTGTGCTTGAGATAAATTTGATGATATTGGAAAAATAGTCATTTCACCATGCAAATCGTGCTTGAATGGCATAGAATGCAAAATATGTTGACCTGTCTTAAACTCAATTACTTGTTATGGAAGTGATGTCTGCTGGATAGGACACGTTTGTGAGTCGCAATGGTCTTTGAGAAGCTTCCATGGCTCAGCACTGGTGTTTAATTCAAATTCTGGCAAATGCAGATAAGCATCTTTCATTAGAACATTTGCTGATGGTTTTTGTTGTTGCAAGATCAAAATGTCGTTTGACAGCCTGTGCCCCTTATTTGTAGTGTCGTCTGTGTTTTGCAGTCTTTCTTTTTCCTATACCTCCATGGAAAAATAATACAATTCAAAATTAGAATGTTCATATGATGCCTTTACGTTTCAAATATTTTTTCTGATTACTAACACCTTTGAAACAAATGGAGTAATTAAATTGGAATATAACTTAAGCAACTGTGTAAACATGAGATCTTGAACATAATTTTCATTTGAGGTGATTCTAGTAGTACAATTGCATTCTCTTGGTACTCAGCCTGGAGTTTCTCCAGCAGATGGTCTGTACAGCAGACCATCTGCCGTTGCCAGTCTCAGATAAATGATAATTATTTACATTGTATTGCGTATGGCCCATTATTTTATTTGTGTAAGAGAGTGAAAAGCTTATGAGGGCGTGGATGCGGTATTAAGATTTAGAGAGACATAATTTAATACACTTACCAAAAGACATAACAGATAGAGTTAAACATTTAGCAAAGAGAACATCTCTGTTATTCGACAACAGAACTGTGCCAGGCAGGGGTGTTGCTAGGTCTGGAAAAGACCTGGGGCTATGCTAATGTCTTATGTCAGAATTGTCGGGACTGGGGGCTGGCTAGCCTTTTGGTTGTATCTCCTGAGATTCTATCCGGGGTTACAACCAAAAAACCAGGGGCTATAGCCCCCTTAGCCCCTCCCTAGCAACGCCTCTGGTGCCAGGCATACCCGAATGGGCTGCAATGCACCTGAAGGCCCAAACAGAACACTGGCTCCCCCTGTCTGCTCCTACAGACAAGAAATTAAACACTGTTTTTAGATCTGGATATTGCACAGGACAATTCATGAAATTAGGCGGAGACATTAACTAGACGAATGTTAGCCACATACCTCCTGTGACTTTTACCAAAGAGAACATCTCTGTTATGCGATAACACACCTGTTCCAGCAGGGGCGGCTCATCAATGATGGGCAACAGGGCATCAACCTACCCATTTTGGATGAGTCACCAAGCCAGACCAGTGAAAACACTAAATGCTCCCTCATCTGCAAGATGATAGAGTGATCCTGGGCTAGCCTGAATTGTCAAAACATAATTTCCCTTTGACAGTTCATACCCCAGTGCACATGTCCAATGGGCCATGCAAGGCCAGGGGCATCTTCCTTTCCCAGCTTTGCGAGGCCTTTAGGGATTCAGGCTGGAGGATTGCAACTCAAAATGTGTGTGAGGGCGCACCTGCATCTCCCCGCACTTTCAGTGTTGCTATGGGGTTTCTGTCCATGTTGTGCAGGAGCCAGAGAGCGCGTGGCGTAGATAAATTCTGAACGGGGGCTGCAGGTTATAAAAAATGTGTGAATGTGTACGTGGCTGCATATGTGTTGAATTAGTGTATGTTGTGCCTCTGATTTGGGGACGGTGGAGAAGGCGTGTATTTATTTTTACAGGGCATCAATGTTAAAGCAAACATGATTTCATGCTTGCTTTAACAACGATTACCAGTAAAACAAATGCCATGCAAGAGACCCAAAGTGTTATCAGACCGGATGCAGCAATGCAGTCCAGTCTAGCCACATAACAACACCTATCATGCTTGCCTGCTCTGACATGGTATTTTTGTTACTGAGCACCAACCCTAAAGCAAACAATGTTTGCTTATCAAGTTTGTTTTAACCTTGATTCCCAGTTAAAAAATCCATGCCAATTATTAAACATAACCAGATGGCTGAAGCAGTCTAAGCCAGTCTTGCCACTTATTAACCCATATGTTTTATTTAACCATGATGTCCAGTAAAAATGCCATGCCAGAGTCAGAACGTGTAAACAGACCGGTTGCAGCAATGCAGTCCAGTTTAGTCATGTAATAACACTTACCATAAATGCCACTTATCGTACATAAGTGTTATTACATGGCTAGAATGGCATTTTGGTGCAGCCAGTCTAGCTATTTCTTACTGTTGCTGACATGTGTTACTGGGAAGTTTTGATAATGCAAGCATGTTAATTGTTATAATGTGGCTAGGCTGGCATTTTGGTGCAGCCATTGTAGATATTACAGTGACATGACATGTTTATTGTGCATCTAAAAAAAGGAAGCAGGATAATTGGTGTTACATGGCTAGATTGGCATTTTGGTGCCTTCAACCTAGTCATTTCTTACTGCGGCATGGCATTTTTACTAAGCATCTATGATAAAGCAAGCATACGTGTTATTACATGTCGGGCATGTTTTCCAATTGTGGCATTGCATTTTTATTGACAAAGCCAGCATCAGTATTTTCTTATGTGTGCAGGTACTGGCATATATTGGCAGTGCCAACTTGGACATGTTTTCTTATAGTGTAATTACTGGCTTTATGCACAAGCAAACATGAATATGTTCTTATATGGATATACTGGCATGTATAGGTATGGCCAACATGGAAAGGTATGGGCACAGCCAGCATGAAAATGTGTTTTATATTGTGAGGAAGGGAGTCATAAAAAATGCAAAGACTCCTGTGAACTGTTGGTGTCTGGCCTTTTATCCAAATTTTCACAGAAAGTGGGTTGTATAATGCACTATTTTCATCCATTATTCAAAACATTTTCTTTGGGGGGGGCACAAACTCCTCTTGGTTGGTGTGGGCTCCCTCGATATGCTTGGTCGCTTACACTTATTTGTGGCAAATATTTATGCCACTCCAACTAAAAAATTCACCAGACAGCACCGTGTTTCAGGTATACCGGCATGAACGATGTGTCAGAGGGCACCGAGAAAGTATTGTCCCCCCTCCGCCTGCAGGTAAGAAACATAATGGGTCTAGAGTAAAAGGGAAAATTGAGACATACAAAGAACAAATCCAGCGGGGAAATACTTATGTCTTTTTACGACAATGATCGATATTATACTTACTAGCCAATGTAAAAATGGAAAGCTCCTTAGAGCCTTGGTACAGCAGCGGCAAGTAATCTCGTAGTCAGTGTGGGATTGCACTACTTTATAAATTCCATTGACTTGTACATCTCTAGGCGAATTGGCTGCAATGCAGCTTTGATTGCCTCTTTTATCTGCCAATACTTCATTAGTATGTCTATCCATATCATCTTTTTGAAGGCCACAGTCGAGTATTGTCAGATTAGTGGAATATCTTTGGGGAAAACCGCTAGTGCTGTGCCTGGCTTCTTGGTATTTGTAGTAGTTGGGGATGACACAAGATGACATTTTACTGACAAAAGCAACATCCGAAATTAAAAAAGTAAAAAGATATATTTTACAGTAACTAATACTTTGTCAAAAAGACATTCTAATATAAAAATGGTAATTGTATTTAAACATATGTTGACAGTGCAAATGATCAATATCACTATTCTAACTGACTATACATTCTACTCCACACTTCAGGTTATTCCGTTTGTGTTTGAATTTACATAAAGGTGGGATGAAGAGCAATTAGAGTATATGTGGATACAATTTTAGCTCTTAAATTAATTAAATAACACATGCTCACCTTTAGTGCTCGATTTCAAAGAAAAATACTGTCTTATCTAGCAGTGCGACCAAATGGATCTACTGTAAAGATGACCCTTTGGAAGCTGGCTATATTGTATAGTCTGTTGTGTCCAGTCCAGGCTACAGAATCGAATGTGCAGCCTCTTTGCTATGCTTCACCAAAATGGCAAGCTCATTGTTCTTTTCCTGAAGGCACACGTTCACAGCAGCGTCAAAGACCACACTTCACAGAGTTTGTGAGTTCTTGGGAAGTATCGGTGGCACTGACAGCCTTCAATGCTAAGTTGGACAAAGCAAAAACCTGTTTTCACACGGCATCAAGTGTTTGATTTCCTTGTCCAAAGGCAATATGAGAAAGCTGTGGACGTCTAGGTGTCCATGTGTGAATATAACTGCTGAATCTATTAGGGGCGGTGAGGGGGGCAATGCTTCTTGGCAAGGTCTCGGTCCATAATCGGGTTGGAGGCAGGCCTAAGCCACCCAGCCTACAACAGTGGAAGCAGCATCCACTTAAAAGGGAAGAAGCATAACATTTAGTGACCATGATCAAGAATGCCAGTGAGGTCCAACATGGGCATTTCCGGCACAGATCAACCCAGAGTTTCTACGGCATTGGCAAAGGTCTTCCAGTAAGACGTGTGAGGTTTACCAACAGCCAAAGCCTGCATAACATTCTAAAATACCTTACCCTATCTTTTTGGATTGGGGCTGATGTGTAACTGTGTTCATGAGTCAATAGTGTTTTGGTTGTATATTCATTTTGCTCGTGTGCTTGTTTATCCATAGACTGTAAATGCTACTTGCATTTTGGTGTGAAACGTGCAATGAAGAATCTATGCATGTAGTAAGACTACATGTTGTTGTGAGTTATTGGTTTTAATAATTGTGGGTGTGTTTTGAAGTAAAGTACTATTAGTTTTCATTCTAGGTGTATGTTTTGACATCATTTAATGTAAAGGGCTATTGGAGGAACATGATTTAAGGTCATTTCATATAAGGTGAATGATACATTTAGTTACATGGTATTGTGTGTTTTTTTTTTTAATTATGACATGTTTTGTATATATTGTGTGTGTTGTAAATTATGTGATAATGTTACTTTTCTAATTTTCATTTGTGAGTTTAAGTTAAGGTGCCAGACATGTTGGCTTACTTTATTTATTGTTTTACGTTTAGTGTTAATATTACTTTTATGTTTCACTGATATTTGCAATTTCATAGAGTATCCTAAATGTTTTTTTATAAGATCGTAATAGTATTTCTATACTTTTTTAAACATCGTAAATACCTAACATTCCATAGTAACGTTTTATGGCTATTGGTTTTGCCATTGCTTGTGCTCGAATACATTTTTACACTGTGATTGGACATAGTAACTGGAGGTTTTATGAGATGTTTGTCAATTAACAGCTACAAATGGTAAAACTATTGGCTTTGCCAATGACTTGTTATTTCTTACATCTTTACATAAGTGGTTGTTCATAGTAAGGTAAGCTACAGCGATTGTCAATGCATAACCAGAAACAGCAAAACATTTGGTTTTGCCGATGCTTATTATTCCATCCATTTTTTGCAGAATTGGTTGTTTGCAGCAATTGAAGGTTCAAACTTTGTTTTTCGATGAGCACCTACAAATGCCAACAGTACTTTTTGTGGCAATGCTTGTTAGTTCATACTTTTATAGGCATTTATTGGCCATAGTAATTGAAGCTACAACCATATGTTTGTCAATGAACTGCAGAAGGCAAAAGTATTGTCTTTGCCAAAACTCATTATGTAATACTTTTTGCATAAGTGGTTTGTTGTAGTAAGTAAAACGATCACTGTTTGCTTTTCAATCAACAATGACAAATGGAGAATGTTGGCTTTTCCAATGCCTGATATTTCCTACAGTTTTACACTAATGATTGCCAATTTCAATGAACACATTCAAGAAGCAAAACTATTCGCTTTGCCAGTGTTTGTTACTTCATACATTTGTATACAGTAAGTGGGCCTAGCAATTGAAGGTATCACCATTTGTTTATCAATGAATAAATAAAAATGACAAAACCTTCTCTTTGCCAAAGGTTCTTAGTACTTTTACACGCATGATTGCAGTAAATGAAGCTCTCACCATTTCTTTGTCAATGAAAATCTTTAAATGCCAAAATGATTGTCTTTACCAGTGCTTGTTATTTTGTAAATTTGTATACACATGATTGTTCATGGTCATTGAAGCTACAACCATTTGTTTATCAATGTCACAAATGGCTTTATTAACCCGTATCAGATTGTTTCATAAAAGGATAGGCATGTCTGTTAGCTGCAATGCGCAGGGCTGGAAAACGGGGTTTGGAGGGGCACGCTAAGGCCATCTCTCTCTTTCTCATCTCCCTTCCAAACACAGTTGTCCCTGACCCAGACTGGTCTCTACTGCTTGGTAGAGCCTACCATCTAAGGTCTTCCTTCAGCTATTCGCATGGACCTAATGGCAAAGGTATTGTCTATATAGTCTCTGTCATGGAATTTCTAACTTAGCTCCAAAACCTCTGATGGCTACTTATCAAGGGTGGTGTATGGATGTGTGTTACGCTCACCTGGCTCCCACAGAGGCGTCGATCTGAAATGGACAGCTGCGGTCTCCACCAATGTGACGCGTAGGGCCGAGATGACGGACTGGACTGGCCCACCTAGCTTCGTTTGCTTGGCCCGTAGGAATATTCTTCTGATGGTTTGAAAAGATGAGCTCTCCATCCTGCATTGAGCGCAGGGGCGCGTTGATAACCAGTTGCTTCACTGTTCGAAGGAATGGTGAGTTCCAGAACAATATTCACTCCGGAAAGTATGTAGTTTGTTAGAGTTCACATGTCTGACTTTCACTCTTGTCCGATTCCTTGCAGTTTGCAGCTTGACCCCAGCGAAGAGTTCCTCGTGGTAGCTGACGAAGTTCAGGTAAGGTTTTGGCTTATCCTACACAGTTCAGTAAAAAAAGGCCAGAATGTAACCTGTTGCTTGCTCCCTTATTCAGGTGTGGAGAGAAAATATGAAGTTTGGGGAATAATGCCTCTGGCGGTAAAATTAGGTAAGTCTATTGTGGTGAGAAGAGTTCCCCTTGTTTGTCCCTTTGTCTCACCTTGTTGTCCTTTTGTTCCCCTTAGGGGCCGGGGTACGGTGAGGATGCAATGGAGACTGCACCACCCCGTGAAGAGGAATAGTACCCCCGGCGGTAATCAGGTAAGTCTATGGGGGTAGTTACTATTGCCTCTGTTTATTCCCTTGGCTCACCTTTGCTGTTCTTGTGTTCCCCTTAGGTGCCAGAGTGCGGCGGGAACGTGCAGAAGGATGCGATGGATCATGAGGATGCTGCGAAGGCCGATGAGTTGAGCATGGCGCTGCAGCAGGCGAGGTGGCGCGCGTAAAATGCTTCTTTCTTCCAGCTCGAAAGCGCAGTGGTTCTGGAATTCAGGTAAGGATCGAAGGTTTTGCCCTTATTCTAACCTCTTCTCCTTCTGTTCCTCCCTTTTTCTAGGAGCTGCAGACTCGAGGCGGGCGTGGCAGAAGACTGGATGCAGGCTTGCAGACACGGTGAGCGTTACGCTGCTGGATGCAGAATAACGCAAAGTTTGTGCTGCTCTTCGGGCGTGGTTTAAATAGCCTCCAAAGTAGTCCCACGTAAGTATTCCTCCCCAGCCCCAACCGAGTAAAAAATAGTCCCTTGTAAAATAGTCCCTTCCAAGACTCATTTGGCTTGGAGCTCTGCAGCATGGTCTGCATCAGGTAAGCTTGCAGCATGGTCTGCATCAGGTAAGTTCTACTCTGAGTCTGGCGCCTATGGCACCAGGACTGACTCTCCATATGAGCCTTGTGCCATAGGCGCCAGGGCCGCACCCAAACAGCCCCTAGCAGGGGTTTTTGGGCTTGCTCAAAATAACTTGATGCCTGCTTCCGGGGTTGCTGGACCTGGTCTGGTTCCCCGGGGGTAGGCATCATGAGAGCACTCCCCCCCCCAAGGCCCCTCCTAAAGTCGTTCTTCCCTGTGGTTTTGGTTTGTCTGGGAAATTACGGTGGAATCTTTTCACCAATCGAGGTGCATGCACGTGGTCACTAGGTTCCCAAGACCTTTCCTGTGTCCGTAACCTTTCCAGTTGATTAAATAAAAAAGTTTTGACTTCACCATCTTGGAGTCCAGGATGTTCTTAACGTCAAATTCAGGTTCCCCGTCTATAAGGATGGGGTCTGGTGGCTTAGTTAGTCTTGTCCCTGGTTGCACTGGCTTCAAAAGTGACACATGAAAGACGGGGTGAATTCGCATATTAGCAGGTAAGTCCAACTTGACGGCCACCGGGTTGATAATGGCCTTAATAGAGTAAGGTCCCAAATATCTAGGGTTAAAGGTCCACATTCCCTTGAGAGGTATGTGTTTAGTGGTCAACCATCCTTGGTCCCCTATCTGATACTGTGTAGTATCACTTCTATGCCGATCAGCATCTTTCTTATATTTCTCCCTCGCCTGTTTTAAATGTGCAGTTGCCTCCTTAAAGGCTTGTGTAATCGTAGCGTGTAGATGGTCCACTGTGGCCATTTCTAAGTGATGGGGTGAGTCAAGGTCTGAGGTTCGAGGGTGGTGCCCATATAGGGTATAAAAGGGGCTTTGTCCAGTTCCAGAATGTACTGAATTATTGTATGCATATTCGGCGATCCAAAGAATGTCCTTCCAATTACTCTGTCTGATGTAACATACAACGCAGGTATTGTTCAAGAGTCTGATTGGTCCTCTCCGTTTGACCATCGGTCTCGGGGTGGTGAATGGTTGATAATCTCACGTCGATTTGCGCCAATTGACAACATTTCTTCCAAAAATGTGAAATTAATTGACTTCCCCGGTCAGAGACCAACACGGACGTAAATCCATGTATGCGAACAATGTTTTCGAGGAATTCTTTGGCCAGGATTGAGGCTGAAGGTAGTCCTTTTAAAGGAATAAAGTGGGCCATCTTGGAAAAAAGATCCACAATAACTAGAATGGTGTTAAACCCATTACAAGGAGGTAGATCGGTAATAAAGTCTAACGATAAGGTGTGCCATGGTGTAGACGGAATGTCTAAAGGTTGTAAGAGTCCAGCTGGTTTTTTCTTTTGACTTTTGTTTTGGGCGCAAATGCCATAAGACATCACAAATGATTTAATATCCTTTCGCCAGGTGGGCCACCAGAATTGTCTTTTAATTTTAGCTTCAGTTTTTTCAATACCTGCGTGCTCCTCCATTAGGGTATCATGATAACGGGAAATGATTAGCTCTTGTAGTTCCTTGTGTGGCAGAAATAGCCGACCTTGGTAATAAGGCATATCATTGGTGACAGAGTAGTCCGGGCCTTTCTTTACCCAGTCCTGCAGGACTGTAGGATCAAAGAGTTGCTGGATCTTTACCTGAATGTCCTCTAGTGTCTGTAGAGTAGTCATGCCAAGAATCCTTTGTTCGGAAATTATAGGTACTGGTTCTGGGTTCACTTCTGCCTCTCCCATCCCTATTCGGGATAAGGCGTCTGCTTTACCATTCTTACAACCTGGTCGATAGGTTATCACGAAATCGAACTTTGCAAAGAACAATGCCCATCGGAGTTGACGTGACGATTGGGCCTTGGCTGTTTTTATTTTTTTTTAAACTTCTTTTTATTATTCAGCGTGGCAGCAACAAACAAGCGAGCAACATGAGGCGTTACAGCATGAATACCATATAAACATTGAAGGTGCACAAGGGTTATTACACATAACATCCCAATCCGTGGGTACAATCATAGAATGAATTGGGAACCAGAAGACCATTACAGGGGAGAGGACCCGGGTCGGTGGGGGGAAGTGGGCGGGGGGGAAGCATCCGGTGTTGCAATCATATCGGACATGTAAGAGCGGAACTTGAGCCATACATTTCTAGGTTTAGAGTGGGCAGGTTGTATATGGGACCAGGCTTCCTCAGAGTCCGAGGCCCAAGTAACTGCCCTCAGCCATTGAGCGTGTGTGGGGGGCAAGGGACGGAGCCAGCAGAGCAGGATAGTGTGTACCGCAAGCAGGAGGCATAGGCCAGCTAATTTTTTGGAGTCACGGGAGAGACCCGGGAGATCGTGAAAGAGACACACCAGTGGAGAAGGGACAATGGGATGGTCGAGAACCGCAGACATTGTCGAGCAAACAGCCTCCCAAAACTGCGAAAGGCGAGGGCAGGACAGAATCATGTGAATGTAGTCAGCGTCGTCATGATGGCACCTAGGGCAACTGGAAGGGTATTCCCTGGACATACGGTGTAATCTGGTCGGGGTGTAGTGAAATCTATGTAGTACTTTAAATTGAATGAGTTTAAAACGGGAGTTAAAGGATACTCGATGTGTGCGCTCGCATAGATGTGCCCAGCGTTCGTCCGAGATCCCAACACCCAAGTCCACCTCCCATAACCCCCTCAGTCTAGCGAAATCGGGGACAGATCTGGACTGCAACATCGTGTACAGCCTAGAGATTTTGCCTCTTGTAGGCCCGGAGGAGGTGAGCTCTTCAATAGCCGGGTCATCCGGGGGCGACGCCGGGAATGTTTGGTAATTACGTTTGAGGGTTCTGCGGAGGGATGCGTATTGGAGCCATGCGCCCCGGTCACTCCTCAGGGGCAACGGGAGATCGGGCCATTCAACAAATATACCCTGGTCAAACACGTCACGCAGCAGCTCATAGCCTGCGTCCGCCCAGCGGCGCACCGTGCCCGGTGGGACCTGCGGGACCCCCGGGAGGAAATTCCAGAGAGGAAGGTTGCCATGAAAGGCGTATGTAGTTTTTACTAATTTCCACATCTTCGCCAGAGCAAGGGAAGTGCAAGCGACCGGGCTCTGTGAGTCCAATGCTGAGGAAGCGGGGTGTATCACCAAGGAGCGGATATCACGGTCACAAACCGCGAGCTTTTCAAGTCGAACATGCGGAGGAGGGTCTATTGTATTGAACCAGTGAGATGTGTATTGGATCTGTGATACCAGCCAGTATTTGAAAAAATTAGGGGCACCGAAGCCCCCGTTAGAAATGGGGGTAGATAAGGTATCGAGTTTTAGGCGAACCGCACCTGAGTGCCACAGAAAGGAATTCACAGTGCGGGTCAAGTCCCGGAAAAAGTCCTCCCCCGGCCACAGGGGTATGTTAGTGAACCTGTAAAGCAACTGGGGTAACACCACCATCTTCAGCAGCCCTATCCTGCCCGCCAGGGAGATCGGGAGCCTGTCCCATGCCCGGACCTTAACCGTCAGGTGTGTGAGATATTTCTGATAGTTTTCCTGGAAGGACAACGCCCGTTGGCGAGTCACCGCTATGCCCAGGTAGGTGAATGTAGACTGAGCCCAGGTGAAGCCCAAGGTATCAGGAGGGGGGAGAGTGCAATCTGTAAGTGGGAAGAGAGTGGATTTTGAACAATTCACTTTGAGGCCAGAGATTCGGCCGAACCGACCAATGTCCTCAAGTATTGGGGGTAAGTTGATGGAGGGAGAGCGCACAAACAACAAGGCATCATCCGCATATAGGGACACTATATCCGCCTGGCCCGCCGTGCGGAGGCCTCTGTGAGCGTGAAGTTGGCGGAGCATGTCAGCGAAGGGCTCTATTGCTATGGCGAAGATCAAGGGCGAGAAGGGACACCCCTGTCTCGTCCCCCTGGCGATCTCAAAGAGGGGAGAACAGTGATCGTCAGTGCGCACCCTGGCCACCGGGGAAGAGTAAAGCAATCTGACCCAGGAGAGAAAGGAGGGGCCGAACTTGCAGCTGTCGAGAACCCGCCAAAGGTACCTCCATGAGACAGAGTCAAACGCCTTTTGCATATCAAGGGTGACAGCTACTGCCTGCGTGTCGGGGCTGATTCTGTCAATTATATTGAATAGGCGCCTCAGGTTCAGGGAGGTGGAGCGACCAGGGATGAAACCCGCCTGATCTGGGTGGATAATAGATGGTAGGATGGGAGCCAGCCGGAGCGCCAGGGCCTTGGCATATACCTTGACATCACAATTTATGAGTGAAAGCGGACGGTATGAGCTACATTGCAGGGGGGGTTTGCCCGATTTGAGTAGTACTGTGATAGTAGCCTCCCGGAGTGAAGGGGGGAACACGCCGGACTCCACAGACTCCTCCCAGAGAGCTAGCAAGTGGGGAAGCAGCTGTGCCTTAAACTGCTTATAAAATTCGACCGGTATACCGTCCGAACCGGGGGCACGCCCCGAGGATAGGGAGTCAATAGCGTCCGACAGCTCCTCAAGTGTGAGGGGGGAGTCGAGGGAGGCCGCAGCTTCTGGGGACAGGGCTGAGAGAGGGAGGGCTCTGAGAAAGGAGTCAATCTCCGTCACCGGCACCTCATCTGAGTTGGAGTATAGAGTTTCATAAAATGTAAAGAATTCCCTATTGATATCTTGCGAGGAGACAGCCATGGAACCATCAGGTCTCTCGAGCCCGATTATGTGTGGGGACTCCGTCTCAAGACGGATCAGACGTGCCAGAAATCGGCCAGGGCGCTCTCCCTCCCCATATCTCCTCGCCATGCTAGGATTATCCAAAAATCTTTGTTCACGATCCGCGAGGGACCGGAACGTATCTAGTTCCGACCCTATGTCAGCCAGGCCGCTCGAGGTAGGGTGAAGTGAGCATGCGGCCTCCAGGGTAGATAGTCTGGATTCACTAGCAGCGAGATCCCTTCGGATTGACTTCAGGACCCCATTCTCCTTGGACAACGCGATCCCTCTGATATATGCCTTAAATGACTCCCATAGAGTGGCCTGGGTCGCTACCGAGCCCGTGTTAGTCTCAAAGAACTCCTCAATCGACCGCTCGAGCTCTGAGCAGAACTCCGGGTCCAATAGGGACAGGGGCTTCAGCCTCCAGCTACGTGGCCGGCCAGGATCGGGACCCCAGCCAATGGTTACAGTAACTGGCGAGTGGTCAGATAGGGTTCTGGGGAGGATCATTAGTTGTGTAACGCTCTTGACCAGTACGTTGGAGATCACCCATCTGTCAATGCGGGAATAGGAGTCGTGAACCGAGGAGTAAAAAGAGAATACACGGGAGTCCGGGTAAAAGAATCTCCATGCGTCCACCATGGAGAGACGGGGCAGAGATGATAGTGCCGCATAGGCTGCCCTAGAGAGTAGACGGGGCCTGGAGCCGGATCTGTCCAGGGCCACGTCAAAAATCGTGTTGAAGTCGCCTCCCCAAAGGATGGGAACCAGGGGGAAGCCTTCGAGGAGGGACGTGACGTGTACATAAAAGTCTGGGTCGTCTAGGTTTGGGCCGTAAATGTTCATCAGAACCACCTCCCTGTGTTGAAGCGTAGCATGGAGCAGAACATATCTGCCTTGAGGGTCTATTTGTGAGGAAATAAGAGAGAACTGGAGGCTTTTGTGAATAAGGGTCATGACCCCCCGGCTTTGGGTGGAGAAATCGGTGAAATATCTATGAGGGCCCCAAGTTTTGGCGAACCGCATGCATTGTTCCGCGCGGGCATGTGTCTCTTGCAGAAACAAAATCTTGGACCCATGACGCTCGGTCTGCAGTTGGAGCTGTCTCATTTTTTTGTAATTTCCCAACCCACGCACGTTCCAGCTCATAAAGGTTAAGTCACTCTTGGTCACAGATATGGTGGTGATCGAAGGAGACCGAATGACAGTACCCAATGGGTCAAATTCATAGTCTTGCCGCACCAAGCCCTGAGCACCCCCCCACGGCTCGCCGTCGCTGCCAGCGCCAACTTTTTAACAACAAAAACCCTACCATGTCCCACCCCCGCCCACATCCCCCCCCAAACAGAGGGATGACAATCCCAACTCCCCTCAACCAAAACCAAACCAAAGGCATCAACGCCTGGGGGCCTGAGGGCCGGACTAGCCGCCGTAGTCGGGGCATCGGCAGATCAGATAAGATAAGGTGTGCCCACAGTGGATCTTAACACGTGATTTGGACAGGGTTCTGGCACGTGATGATAAGGCACACATCTGTAAGAATGAACACAACAAGTAAATTACGAAGTAGAGGATCAAGTGACCCCGATGCAGGAAGGCGACCTTGCTCGGTCTCTCCCCGTCGGGACACAAGGATAAATGCAGACTCGTGAGGAAAGGGGAGAGTTCAGCCAGGGAAATGTTCGTCAATGAACTTGGAGGCCTCCTCCGGGATCGTGAAAAAGAACACCTGGTTGGCATGCTCTATGCGGAGCTTGGCAGGGTAGAGCATGGCGTATTTGACTGAGTGGATCTGCAGCCTGCGCTTCACAGCTTGAAAAGTCTTGCGTTCGCGTTGGACAGCTGTGGAGAAGTCCGGATAGAGATGAATTCTGGCACCATCCAGTAGTAGCTCCCCTTTGAGTCTAGCCGCCCTGAGGAGGGCATCCCGGTCCCGGAAATTCAGTACTTGGGCTATGATGGGCCGGGGTGGAGCCCCAGGTCTGGGTTTAGCCGTCAGGGCTCTGTGTGCCCGCTCAATAGCGAAGTGTGGGGAGAGCTTGGGAGAATCCAAGAGTGAGACCAGTGTGCGCTCGACAAAGTCCTCCATCGGTTCGTGCACTTCGTTCTCGGGAACCCCGATGATGCGGAGGTTGTTACGCCTTGAGCGAGATTCCAAGTCCTCGTTCTTCTTCTCTACCTCAAGGACTCGATTGGAGAGGGCGGTGACCTCGGAGCGCAGGGCTCCCAATGCATCCTCGGCGGAACCGACACGTGTCTCGACTTCTGACACACGGCTGTCAGTCCGCTCGATATGGGCCTTAATAGAAGATATGGTACCATTCATGTCATCCAGTTTTGAGTGCAGCGCGGTGAAGCCCTCGCGAATGAAGTCGATCATATTTTGAGATTCCGGTACTGCATCCGGTGAAGGTGTGGCTGGGGTCTGTTCGCTGGTCTCCCCTGACGATCTCGGCGCAGCCTTAGCAAACATGTTGATAGAGCTCTGTTTCCTCGCCCCTCCCTTGGTCATCCTGGCGATGTTGTAAGTCAAGTGGGGAGAAGGGGAGGCCCAGGCTCCATGTCGCCCGAGGTAGGGCGCAGAGTATGGCGCTAGACAGGGAGTGATGCAGGTGAAGCCGTGGGCGAGAATCCGTATAGATGCGGAGTTTGTGGGGCAGCCAACACACAGGGATTTTCCTCAACACCGCATTACCGCAGGAGGCGGGTATGTGTCCCTTCTGTTATCAGAGAGGTACTGTAGCACACAAAGCAGACTGAGGGACCCACAAGCCCCCCCAGAGCCGATCAACATGCCACGCAGTTAGTGCGACGACACGACCACCAGCCCCGGCGAAGCCCACCGTCTCCCCAGATACGAAGCCGTGGTCACCAGTGTAGGCTAGAAGGGCCCGGTCAGCCCAAAGAAGCGCGGGGAGAAACTTGAGGAGATCTCGGGGGCAGTAGATCCCAGGGTTGAAGGCAGAGGCGCCCAGCGAGCAAGATGTGAGCCTGGACCCAGGTACGGGTAGTTGAGGGCGAAGAGAGATGGGGGGGTGCCTCCCGGCACAACACACAGGCGGCAGAGAAGCCGCGGGCCCGAGCGGAAGACAGGACAGGCAGCCGGTAGGTCGAAGGGCCTGGGCGGTGCAGCGTCAGCGAGATCACAGCGGCCCTCCCTGAAGGCCGCCCCGGAGGGAGACACCCGCGGTGGTCAGTGGAGCGGGGGGAATGTGATTGACTCCGGGGGGGGCACCAGGATCAGTGCGGGCCGGGGGAGGCACCAGGCCCGGGGCAGGACTGGCGGCAGATGGGGCCAGAGGTAATTGGACCTCCGCCCCGCGTGTGAGGAAGGTAAGGTGATGCCGCAGCCCAGGGCAAGTCCGCAAGGGCCTCCCCGGCGCACGTACCTGGCGGCGCAGGGATCCACCGCACCGCGTGTCACGCCGTCGGCAGCAGCCCCGCCGGGGTCCAGCAGGTGTGGAGAGGGTCCCGAACAGCTCCGGTGCGCACCAGGCCGCGGGCGCCTGAGCAGGCCCGCAGCGCGCGGGGTGAAAAAGTGTCCCAGCCGCCCCCAGCTGCACTTCGAGGTTGGGGGGAGGCGGACTGCCACCCGGCAGCGTGCATCCGCCGATGCGGGGGGGGTAACGCCGGCCCTGGGCGAGCCCGTCCGCTCCACCAGAGGGCGAGTTTCTGCGCGGGAGCGCCACAGCCAAGTGGGGGGATGGTGCAGCGGCGTTCAGAAGTCACGTTCCGGGGGACCGATTTTGGACGGGATTCGGTCCACTGGGTCCTCGGGGTGGCCGCTTCAAAAGCGCACGAGCCGGGAACGGCTATCCAGTGTCCAAATGTGCCGTTTCAGGATACCGAGATCTGCCGGCTCCGGAGCTCGAGACTCAGGCGGCCATCTTGCTCGGCGCTCAACAGCGCCCCCGGCCTTGGCTGTTTTTAAATACTGTAAGTTCTGGTGATCGGTGATCACAGTAATGGTATGCCTGGCACCGAGAAGATAGTGCTGCCAAGCCTTGAAGGCGGATTTAATGGCTAATAACTCCTTGTCGGTAACCGCATAGTTTAACTCGGGTGCCGAGAACTTTCTGGACCAAAATGCTACTGGGTGAAGCTGGCAAGTTTCAGGGTCCTTTTGAGACAGGACAGCTCCCATGGCTAGACTGGATGCATCAGTTTCCACTATGTATGGGAGTTCAGGGCGCGGGTGCTTTAACACAGGTGCAGACTTGAATTTCGCTTTCAGCTCTTGGAAGGCTTTTTCAGCTTCTTCAGTCCACATAAAGCGTTAATTTTTTCGCAAGAGTGCTGTGATGGGATGTACGGCATGTGAAAAATCTGGGATGAATCTGCGGTAGAAATTGGCAAAGTCGAGCATGCTTTGTACTCCTTTAATTGAACTTGGTGATGGCCACTTAAGGATTGTGTCCACCTTTCGTGAGTCCATACGGACTCCCTTTGGGGTCAGGATAAACCCAAGGAATTTAACTTCTGTGGCATGAAAAACACATTTTTCTAGTTTTGCATATAGTTTGTGCTGGTGCAATTTCTCAAGGACTGCTCGGACGTGCTTCACATGGTCAGATTCTGAAGAGGAGTATACTAGAATATCATCGATATACACAACAACAGAAACGTCAATGAGTTCACGAAGGACATCGTTCATGAAGTATTGGAAGGCTGCTGGTGCACTGCACAACTCGAAAGGCATCACCTGGTATTCGAATAACCCATACTTAGTGCGGAAAGCAGTCTTCCATTCGTCGCCCTCTTTTACACGTACCAGATGGTATGCCCCCCGTAGATCTAATTTAGTGTATATACAAGCGTCCTTCACTTGGTCTAGTAGTTCAGGGATCAGAGGCAATGGGTATCGGTTCTTAACAGTTATCTGGTTCAATGCGCGGTAGTCTATGCACGTTTCCTAGGTCACCTTCCTTTTTGGGCATGAAGAACAAAGCTGAAGATGCAGGGGACTTGGATGGGCGAATAAAGCCATTGGCAAGATACTGGTCTAAGTATTGTCGTAGATGAAGGTTCTCAGGTTCCGTAAGGGCATAGATCCTGCTACAAGGGGGTTGTGCACTGGGTATGAGATCGATTTGACAATCGTACGACCTGTGAGGAGGTAAGGTGTTTGCCTGTTCCTTTTGGAAGACATCCTGGAATTCTGGAGGTAGTTGCATGACTGCTGTGGTTACTGTGGCCAGGCCTGCGTTCTGATTTTTCTTTGGGTAACAGGTTTGTCCACAATCCGGGAAGGTTGTTCTCTTCTCTCGCCAATCAATACAAGGATTATGTGTTTCCAACCAAGGTATCCCCAGTATTATTTGGAACTGTGGGGCTTTGATTAGATCAAACACAATAGTCTCTCGATGCCCATCCTGACCCAATAGTGTCATCTGTGCGGTGGAATGAGTTACAGGCCCAGAGGCAATTTCAGTTCCATCGACTGTGGTGATGACATCTGAGGTGGTTTTTCGGCAGAGAGGTAGATTCATCCTGGAAGCCAATTCATAGTCCACATAGTTTCGTATGGCCCCGCTATCAATGTATGCCCTTAATGCATGCATACACGATGGCTGCCCTGGATCTCCGAGGACCATTGGTATGATGAAATGTGATGTCTGATTATCCTTCTTCAAGCTCGGCAAGCGGACCTCTACACTTGTCGGGCGTGGTCGTTTCCCGAGTCTGACTCCATATGGCTTTTATCAGCAGCTCCTACCACCTTCTTGGGTGGTTTTACAGGGCAATCCCATAGAAAATGCCCAGACGTTCCACAATATAGACACAATTGCATTTGCCGTCTCCTTTCCCTTTCCTTCTGGGTTAAGGGTCCTTTAACCCCTCCGATTTGCATGGGTTCTGAAGCATCTGCTCCTTTGGGGTTAGCGTGGGTTTTGACCAACACCCGATTCTCAAACTTGGCTCGATCAGCCTTTCTGTTGTGAAGTCTGTGATCTAACTGGACCACTAAGTCTATATATTCAGCGCAGTCTTGAGGTGGGTTCACGACTTGAGCCAAGACATCCTTGAGTTCTCCTCGAAGCCCTCGATGAAATAACGTGATTCATTTTACCTCAGGCCATCCAGTTTCCACCATCAACCTATTAAAGGTCACGATGTAGGATAGAAAGTCCTGGTTACCCTGTCGTAGGGACAAAAGTTCGTTATCCAGGGCCTGTCCTTGGGAGTGCCGGGCAAATAGTCTTTCCATGCTAGTTTGAAAGCCCTGAAAATCCCGAAGAATTGGGTCATCCTGAGTAACTAGTGGAATTGACCAATCAGCTGCACTGCCGCTGAGATATGACAATACAAAAACTACCTTGGCTTGATCGTTTGGGAAGGCTCCAGGTCTGCATAAAAAGTGCAAGCGGCATTGGTTCATAAACACGGCGAACCTTTTGGGATCTCCGGCAAAGCGTTCGGGTGGAGCTAATGGAATATTTCCTGGTAGGTTTATCTGCACAGGGTTACTTGATAACACAGGAGCTGGATTTCCCCTGGAACCAACCAGGTAGGGGTGCTTGTCCAGCCTGGCTCTGCAATAGTTGCCCAGCAAGGTCATCAGTTCGCTCCTTTGACAAAATCAGTTCTCTCCTAAGAGCATTGTTTACTTGACGGGCGGAATGCATTTCAGCCCTCAGTTCCCCTAGTAATTGGGCCAATTGGTCAGTCTCTGAGGTATCCATAACGCCTGGGTGGGAATTTGTGGGTAGGCTTCGCGTTCTGTTACGCTCACCTGGCTCCCACAGAGGCGTCGATCTGAACTGGACAGCTGCGGTCTCAACCAATGTGACGCGTAGGGCCGAGATGATGGACTGGACTGGCCCACCTAGCTTTGTTTGCTTGGCCCGTAGGAATATTCTTCTGATGGTTTGAAAAGATGAGCTCTTCATCCTGCATTGAGCGCAGGGGCGCGTTGATAACCAGTTGCTTCAATGGCTCGAAGAAATGAATTATTCCAGAACAATATTGACTCCGGAAAGTATGTAGTTCATAAGAGTTCACATGTCTGACTTTCACTCTTGTCCGATTCCTTGCAGTTTGCAGCTTGACCCTAGCGAAGAGTTCCTCGTCGTAGCTGACGAAGTTCAGGTAAGGATTTGGCTTATCCTACACAGTTCAGTAAAATAAGGCCAGAATGTAACCTGTTGCTTGCTCCCTTATTCAGGTGTGGAGAGAAAATATGAAGTTCGGGGAATAATGCCTCCGGCGGTAAAGTTAGGTAAGTCTATTGTGGTGAGAAGAGTTCCCCTTGTTTGTCCCTTTGTCTCACCTTGTTGTCCTTTTGTTCCCCTTAGGGGCCGGGGTACGGCGAGGATGCAATGGAGACTGCACCGACCCGTGAAGAGGAATAGTACCCCCGGCGGTAATCAGGTAAGTCTATGGGGGTAGTTACTATTGCCTCTGTTTATTTCCTTGGCTCACCTTTGCTGTTCTTGTGTTCCCCTTAGGTGCCAGAGTGCAGCGGGAACGTGCAGAAGGATGCGATGGATCGTGAGGATGCTGCGAAGACCGGTGAGTTGAGCACGGCGCTGCAGCCGGCCAGGCGGCGTGCGTAAAATGCTTCTTTCTTCCAGCTCAAAGGCGCGGTGGATCAGGAATTCAGGTAAGGATCAAAGATGTTGCTCTTATTCTAACCTCTTCTCCTTCTGTTCCTCCATTTTTCTAGGAGCTGCAGACTCGAGGCGGGCGTGGCAGAAGACTGGATGCAGGCTTGTAGACACGGTGAGCGTTACGCTGCTGGATGCAGAATAACGCGAAGCGTGTGCTGCTCTTCGGGCGTGGTTTAAATAGCCTCCAAAGTAGTCCCAGGTAAGTATTCCTCTCCAGCCCCACCCGAGTAAAAAATAGTCCCTAGGTAAAATAGTCCCTTCCAAGCCTCATTTGGCTTGGAGCTCTGCAGCATGGTCTGCATCAGGTAAGTTTGCAGCATGGTCTGCATCAGGTAAGTTGTACTCTATGAGCCTGGCACCAGGACTGACTCTCCATATGAGCCTGGTGCCGTAGGCGCCAGGACGGCACCCAAACAGCCCCTAGAAGGGTTTTTTGGGCTTGCTCAAAATAACTTGATGCCTGCTTCCGGGGTTGCTGGACCTGGTCTGGTTCCCCGGGGGTAGGCATCATGACAATGTGCCATTAGAGTCTCATGCCCCACTCTTTCTCTTTACTATTCTCCTCTTCGCCTACTCTCATCTATCAAATTCCACTGACTTTCTCTCCCCCCTAAGTCTCTTGCCTCTGTCTCTCTGATGTTTCTCGCTCTCCTTTTACCACCTACCTCCACCCTCAGATGTTTCTGCCTTCTCTCTAATCTTAGCACTCCCTTCTACTCCCTCCTACTCGTCTCCTCCATAGTACTACACCCCTCCTGTGCACTACTACTCTCCACCTCCACAGTAATTATAATTATAATTGTTCTTTTGTAACGCGCTTAATACGAGAGATTGGTTTCTAAGCGTCTTGCTTCCAAAACAAATGTGTTGCTCCTGAGCTAATCTCCTCATCCCACTACTACTCTCCACCCCCACTACTGATGTCCTCTGCCCACTACTCCTCTCCTCTTTCTGCACTACTAATACTATTGCTCTCCCCTCTCCTTACCCCCTACTCAGGGATATGGTGCCGACGCAGCCTCTCAATACACTCACTATTCTTGGACCCCTCTCCCCACTTCTTTCATGCACCCTTCTCCTTGCACCCCACAATACACCCCTCTCTACTATCCCTACTCTTTCGCAATACTCTCTCCCTCTCATTCTATTACTACCAGTCTCCCCTACTCCTATCTCCCACACTATCCCTATCTTTCCCTCCATCTGACCTGCTATACATCCCACCACCCCTATACAACACTAAACCACACCACACTACACTATCTACAGAGCATAAATATCTCACCTGTAGTCTGCTTAAGTTCTGCCACCAGCTTGCCAACACTCCACTTGGTTGTCCGTGCTCCACCCTGTCTCTCAGTCCACCTTCACCTCCGACCTCACCCAAACAGCCCACACTCTGCCTCTCCTTTTGTCTCCTTTTCTACTTTGTGGCTCATTGTTCAGTGTTCCCTCTTCTTTCGTTGGCTGCAACGCTCACCTGTCTGCACCAATTGGTTCTTGTATTTTCCCTACGAGCTGTTTTATGCAGGTGAGAGGCTTTAAAAAACATTCTAAGCTCCTCCTTCTTTACCAGCATGGTTCTGCTGTTGCTGTGAATTATGTGCTTTTCTGAGGCACCGGTCACTGTTAGGATGTGATTAAGGCTCAAGGTTCATCCTGGTTGCCAAGCTTCTATTTTCTCTTTTGTTTGAATCCAGTCAGAGCTTTGTTGGTTGTTCCAATGGCAATTCTGGGATTTGAGGTTCTGAAATTGAAAAAAAGAGTACACAGGCAAGAAGATTAACGGTAGGTATTATTTGATGAACAGTGGCACCATTAATAATATGGAAGGCACAGGGTTCGGGAACCACCCTCACACCCAATTACCCCTTCATGTATCTGGGAAAGGGCTGTCTGTGGCTTTTGTCCTATTGAGTCTCCTGGCCCAGGATTCAGAGGGGTCCCTTTCCCCTGCCCTTGCGAGGGCCATGACCCAGACCCTGTCACAACAGTTAGCAGCTACGAACACCAAAGCTATTGGCTTGTTTTTTCATATACTGTGTAAGGGCAGTAGAATGTGTGCAGTAAGACGAACGGAAATGGTATCTGCATTCTTGCGGCGCTTGAAGGAGACGTTATGTGTGCAGCTAGGCCACATTTTAGGGGTATAGCTGTGTTCTAAAGGCTGTGAGGTGAACGTGGCTGTGCCTAAGTATGTGTGCAGACAGGCTGAATTATTCGAGGGGTGTAGCTGCGTTCTAAATGTTTGTTGGTGCAGAGGCAAGAGTTAGCAAAGTGGTGTGTTTGAGTGTCTGTGTGTTTTCCTGGGGGACTTTGTTTCTGTTCAGCTTCCGGTCCCTGTCAAGTGTGTGGAGTCTTCCTGTATCTTGGTGGGTCACATCATATGGTGAAGATTGGTGGGCGGAGACAGGGAGGTCAGTCCCAAAACTCAGGTTCTTATTGCATAGCTGCTAGCGCTATCCTGGTTCGGCCTTTTGTTAAATTGGATCCCTGGTAGGTATTTCGACTTGGATATATGCTGAGAGTTGAGATTAGCAACAAATACGTGCTAGGGCGTTTATTCCTATAGTTCTTCGTAAGGATTAGCAAGTGAGGCAATTCCTGCTTTGAAAGCACAGTGCATAATTGCAAGTCAGTGATTAAGTTCATAAGTGCTGTTTATCGCATGGGTTTCTCGTTCTGATAAATAGAATTCCAGTTCGGTAGTTCTGTTATGTATACATTCAATGGTATGAGTGATTAGCAGCGTAACTGATTGGACGCCCCCCACCCTGATATCTAGTTCTCCTCTGGGAATCCAGGGGTGTAGCGTTAGCATGTGGGTGCCTTCTAGGGCTGATTGTGTGGTGCATAATTGTGTGGCCTTGTTTAAGCTCAAGAGTATAGGTGCTTGGGTTACAAGTCTTGCACAATTGCCCAAGCTTAATGCTGATAGCTTGCTTCAAGCCTTAGTGTGTGCCGAGTTCAGGTGATGAATTCATTCTTTCAGGTGCAGACTTCTGTCAGGGTGCCACTATGGTTTGGAATTCATACCTGGACAGAGGCCCTAGGTGGTGGAGTTATAGATCGTCGGGCCTGACAGTCTATGGTAGGGTCCGTATTCAGCAGGGTACCACGCCAGGTGTCGGTCTAGGTGATAGGTCGGGTGGTTAGGCGAAGAGCCTTCTGGAACACCATGTAGGCTTCTCTGTGTGTAAAGCGGGGAGGCAGTGAATTCAACAAGTTTGGCGCCAGAGTTGAGTAGGCTGACCCTCCAATCCTGAACGAGGTGGGGACGACTAGGAGGGCAGTGCTTGACCTAAGGGTGCAGGTCAGGTCTTGTCTTGTAGGAATTTGTAGGAATTTGGGGCCTGCTTTGTGCACTGCTTGATGGGTAATACAAAGGAATTTGAAGTTGGCCCTGCATCCAATTGGGAGCCAGTGTAGCGTGCAGAGGGTCGATGAGATGTGGTCCCTTCGGGACCAAAATGGGATGACTGCTCCTTGAGTGAAGGCAGTAGTGCCCCAAATCTTCACCTGGCCTGCTGGCATCACAAAACCTCATGCCATGTACTCACAAATGTGTCCTTCAAAGGGCACATCCCTACCTGCCCTCCCGCATCTAACATTCCATTCCCACCGCCTGCGAGCTGTGCAGCTGGATGCAATTAGCGTTTATCAGCGCAGTGTTGGTGCCTCTGACTTCGACTTCTCGTTTGGGAAATGGAAAGGGGATTAGTCTTGGAACTGAGCTAAACAGAGCCGCAGCTCCACATCAGGGCCTTAATTCTGCTCATCGTGTACTAGGCCTTAAAATCCAAAATGGCACCACTCTTGCCATGTCGACCCGCTGACCTCGCTTTTACCACAATACCTTTCTGACTCCACCTACTTCAGCTCCCTTCTCGCACCTCACTCGAAACGTCACTTTGTGTACTATTACTAACCAAAGGGCCTATAACACTGCCCTATCAATAACCTCTGCAACTGCAACATTAATACATTTGTTGCTCATTTCTATGTTGCTATGTGATGCCTCTATTATGTGCAAAACCAGCTTCAAGTGATAAGTGCACCTTCTTCTGCCGGGCAAAACTCAAACTGCTCCCACTGTGACACTTAGTAATAGGTTTTTCTCAGCCTAAACCTTTTTGCATGGCTGCAACACTGTAAGTGCATCCCACCATTCATCCGAACAAAAGGTCTGCAGCTTTCTGCAGCATCTGCAATTAACCTTCTAGACCGTAGTCTCTTAATTGCTTCACTTTGGCCCACAAGTGAGTTTGGATACGTTCATTGTTTCCACAGAGAACTCAGAATGGTTTTGGTACATTCTGGGCATTTACATTTTCATTTCAGGGGCATTTTTGGTCTTTCCATCAACACGTAATGTCAGAATCGGAGAATGTTAATTGTATGCTTTGATGGGCTTGTGGAGAGTTGTTTTTCAGACAAAAAGGGTCTCTCAAACCTGATTGAGGAAAGTCCTACCTTCTTAGGGGTGGCAAGACAAAGGGATCCCCGTCCTTCCACCCGTTTAGAGGCACATCAAGTAGCGGCCGGACCAGCCCAGTCGCTAGCAGCTTACCCTGCATGACAAAACGGGGATTAAGGTCATCTAGTGCACCAACCTGATCATGTGTTTTGTGTTTTGAGGGACATTTTTCATTTTGCAGAATATTTGGCATTCCCCCTCGAATATAGTGGTGATGGGGTGTGTGAGCGTGTGTGTTTGTGCTTTGGAGGCTGCAGATGATTGTGTTTTCGGAAATGGTTTTCATGTTGCTGTTTTATTCTCCTGCCCCTAATGAGCATGTACGGTGGTCCTACGGTGTTGCAATCTTGTACATTTTACAGATTATTCATTTTGGGGCTTAGTATTCATTTAGTTTTCCAACCCTACAGAAGAAGACTAATTAAAGTGTGCATTGTTGACTGCTGGTGTTTTTTGTTATTTTGGGGAACATTTTTCATTATGCAGATTTCGTTTTTTCCCTCCATCCCTAGTGCTTATGATTGAAAAGGTGTGTGTTGGTGTATATGTGCACATGCATGTTTATTGTGGGTTGCATAGGTTTCTGTGCATTTTGGAAATATTTCTCATTATATACTATATTTTTCATTTCATTTTGTCCCACCATATTGGGCATTTATGCTGGCCCTGCTGCATTTTTGGTGTAGCACATCATCTTGTGCTTCATGTGGAATCATTTGCAGTAGTTTTAGCATTTAGTTTTGTCCCTCTGACCGTACTACGCAATGTTGAACAGGTGTGTGTGTGTGTGTGTGGTTGTGTTTGCGTGCTATGCTACCATCTAGGGTAATATCTTTAAAATTGTGCCCACCACCACCTGAGTGGTCAAACAGCATTTTGGCTTGTTTAAATAGTGGTTTTTGGATTCTTCGGCAGAAGGTTTTCAGATGTCCCTCTGATCAACCAGAAGTCTAATCTGCCAGTACCAAGCTGCCTGGCAGAAATTCCAGAAACAAGTGTTGGCTGTGTAATGGTGCATGTGGGGAACACAAAAGGCAAAAAGAGAGGGGAAGGCTGGTTAGTCTGGATCCTCCAGGAGCTATATCTCCTTGTTAACTTGGATGAGCAATAAGAACGTTAGATGATGGGAGAAAGTGTGGTGCCTGACTTTGGAAGCCAATAGCAAGTATTTCCTTCCCTGAATGCGATATCCCTCTAACGTGATGTCTTGGCAGAGGATTATGGAATTCATAATCAACTTCTATGATGTCAAAGCAGAATTTTCTCTGTCAGGGTGGAGACCAGCTCCCTTTTAGAGAGAGAGAGAGAGAGAATAAGGCATTTTTGGCAGACAAGGTCACATCATGGTAGAATCTTGATGTTAGGCTTCATCACCAGTCCACCCGGGATTGGAGGTTTGGCAGTCTTCATCTCCATGGTAATGCTGGCAGAGATGTATGCTCTTTCCAAGATGGCACCGTCCTTTGACAATGCGCCCATCACAAAATGGTGTTCACTTACAGAATGTATTGACTTCATGCCGTCAAGTTGGCAACGTCATACAGAGCCGTTCGAGGACCCCAGGAGTGTGAGCATAAAATAAGTTACTTACTGTTATGTGGTGCATTGCAACTCTGTTCTGCCTCTTGTTGCCAATGCTCCTTTTCTTCTTGTCCTCCTTTTCCTGGTCTTATCTTTCTGCTTCTGCCTTCTCCCATTCCATTCCTGGTATTGCTGTTCCATGGTACGTGATCCTGCTTATTATTTTTGTTTGTTCTGGAACTTGCTCCATCTTTGCCTAATGTTCGAGGTCCTGTCTGCCATCTGGGATCATGTGTGATGTGCCTCTCCTGCTCCAATACTGAACAGCTAAGGAGGTTTGTTCCTGTTTGTGGGGTTTCCTCTTTTTTGGGACTGTGCTCCTGAGGAAGCACCTGGCACTCTGTTTCCATCCACAGAGGTGAGGCAGCTTCTCGGGGAGTGAGGCCTTACCTCTTCCCTGCAAGCCCTTGAGACACTTCTCACGTAAAAGCAGTCACTGAGAGATTGCGACGCCACATGCAGAGTGAAAGGATGGCACAGTTACAAGAGTTAACTGCTGCAGTACAAACTCTTTCTCAGGAAGTACAAAACTTAAAGTTGTAGAATGCAGTTCTCTGTCAGTCTATGGCCAATCGTGATGCTATCGGGGAGGCTTCACAAACATGAAGTGCATCGATAGAGAAATTCTATGGCAATCCAAAAAAGTTTAAAGAATTTGGGGTTGCTTGCACAGTGTTTTTTCTTTTCGGTAAATTGCCTTCACGACAGACCAATCTAAGGTCAAGTTTATGTTTACCATTTTGCCTGGGAGTGCTCTTACATGGGCTACTCCATTAGTTATGGCAGGAGATTCCCTTCTGCACAATTATCGTGGATTCCTGGCCACATTTCAGGTATTTTTGATAGACCTGAATTTACCTACACCAAACAGGATAACCTTCTGGACTTAGTTGAGGGAAATTTAGATGTACTGAATTATACCACCATGTTCCAACAGTTGGCCCAACAAACCGCCTGGCCAGAAGAATCTTGTTTCACTCTATATAGATATTGTCTATCTGAAGAGCTTAAAGACGAAGTAGCACGCATTCTTCGCCCAGCGTCTTTTAATGAATGAATTAAAATAGTTCTACAGATGGACTATAGAATACAAGAACAGCAGCAGGAAAAGCAGAAACACTGTGTTGCTACACCACGTTCTAGAACTCCTTCCGTTCCTTCCTTGAATGAGAACCAATGAACCAAGCCTATGCAGATAGGCACTGCATGGGGTCCTTTATTAGAAGAACAGACCCGTAGACTTACCAAAGGTCTTTGTATTTATTGTGACTCTGCAAGTCATCTTGTATGTCTTTGTCCAGTGGCACCTCCAACGAGAGAGGGAAATGCCAGCTCGCGTTCATTGAAGGGACACTAGTCTGGTAGAAATCAGTCTGCCCCATAGCAATGGGTAATCACCTCAATGCAACTACTGATCCGCAGGCGGTGCTCTTATTAGTACTGAAAGTCCAAATAGTCCTTAGAGAATCCAATATTGTTGAAACAGCTGCATTAGTAGACTCAAGAGTGGCAGGTGTATTTATGGATAAAGATTGGGCTTGTAAGATAGATATAGTAGGAATCACAAAGAAAGAAGCCCGGCCTGTGGAAGGCATTGACGGAAGACCTTTACTCAGCATCCCTTTACTGAAAACACCTCCCAGTTGTTAATGAAGATCAACCATCATCAAGAATATCTGTTTTCTGAACTAATCACTGCTGCACATTTCTCGATCATTTTGAGCATGCCCTGGTTATCGTTCCACAATCCTTACACCAACTGGGCAGCTCATACCTTATTTCTTGGATCCGAAACATGCGTTCAAAATTTCCTCACCACAACTCTAGAGTCCAAGGTTACCTTTCCTCTTCCTGATGAAACTACTACGCCCATAGCTAAGATTCATCAATTGGTACCCAACAAATATGCAAGATATTATGAAGTATTTCAGAAAGAAGAACAAAAGACGTTGCGCCCACATAGACCGGAGGATTGTAATATCGACTTGTTACCGAAAACTACAATTCCGTTCAACCACATTTATATGCTGCCTCCCAGTGAAAAAAGGGTCCTACGTTGTATTTGGATGAAAATCTGCAGAGTGGTTTAATAACAGAATCCAAATCTTCAGGAGGAGCGTTGTTGTTTTTTATACCTAAGAAGGAGACATCCGAATTCAGGTCATGCATCGATTATAGGGGCTTGAATCGGATCACGATAAAAGACAAATATCTGCTTCTTTTAAGTCTGGATGAAGCCGTAAAATCAACTTGTTTCTTCACTGATTTGGATTTACAAGGAGCCTATCACCTTATCCATATATGGGCAGGTGATGAATGGAAGAATGTTTTTTGCACTCACTTTGGCCACTTGCAGTATCAGGTGATGCCTTTTGGGTTAACCAATGCACGGCTATTTTCCAGAGGTTTATGGTTCCTTCACATGGTCGCTGTAAATTTGGATGACATTTTGGTATCCACAGAGAAACCATAAGATCATTTCTAACATGTTTGTGAAGTTCTGAGACATCTACAATTTTATCAGTAAAAAGCCAAGCCAGAAAAGAGTGTAATGGATGTGACCTCAATGACGTACCCAGGATACATCGGGCCTCATTACGAGTCCAGTGGTAGCATTGCCGGTAAAATCGTCAGGCTGCCACCGGACCCGTGCATTTTTCCGGTGCCTGGCTCCACAGAAACACCAGGGGATTATGACCCCCGTGTTCCTGGAAGTCAGGCGCCGGAAAAATGTAAATCCCCATTCCCATTTTAGTCCCATATATGGTAATGGGGATGAGGGAAGCACCGGCACTGTTAATAACGGTGCCGGTGCTTCCCAGAAAGTCTTCGAGACAGGTCAGAATTGGCGGGCGGGATGACAGCCGCACGCAGACTTAGAGTGTGCCAGTCCGGTAACAACAGTGCAGGTAGGCTTACCGGCACCATTGTTACCGGACCAGCATGCTCATAATGAGGCCCAGTTTGTCAGATCAAAGAATATCTTTGGATCCCAGGAAAGTTCAGTCTATGTTTCAGTGGAAAGCCACTAAGTCAGTTAAAGAGATCCAATGGGCCTCATTTCATGGTAGGCGGTAAGGGATTACCGGCACCGGTAAGGGCACCGGTGCCGGTAATCCCTTACCGCCCTACTACGAGGTCCCTTAGCGGGTCCCTCCACTAACGCCTGGTTTTACCAGGCGTTAGGGAAGGGACCCGCTAAGGGACTTCAGAGCTAATAAAGGTACCGCAAATTGTGATACCGTTATTAGCTCCTTCCCCATTCCCATTGAGCCCTCTGGGGGCTCAAATGGGAATGGGGAATGGTTCCCGGAATGGGGACATACCGGGTCCTCCAGGTTCGGAATGACCCGGTAAGCCCCTATTCCGGGAACACGGACCCAGAATGCGGTAAGGGGGTAACCCCATGGCTACCGCCTACCATGTAATGAGGCCCAATGTTTTTAGGGTAGCCAACTTTTACCAGAAGTTCATTAGCAGGTTTCCTAGGTTGGTTTTACCACTCACCAGACTCCTCATCTCTGTAGGAATGCTGGCAGAGATGTATGCCCTTTCCAAGATGGCACTGTCCTTTGACAATCACCCATCACAAGATGGTGTTCACTTACAGAATGTACTGACGTCATGGCATCAAGATGGCGACTGTCAAATGGAGCCGATCAGGGATCCCGATTGTATGAGCATAAAGGAAGCAACTTCCTGGTAAGCCGTGCATCACAACTATGTTCTTCCTCTTGTTGCCAACACTCATTTTCTTATTGTCCTCCTTTCCCTGTCCTTCCCTTTAAGCTTCTGCCTTATTCCATTCCTTGTATCGCTGCTCCATGGCATCTGATCCTCCTGATTATGCTGTTCTTGAACTCGCTCTATCGTTGCTGGATATTAGAGATCCTGACTGCCATCCGGGATCCTGTGTGCTGTGCCTCGCCTGCTCAGATACTGAACAGCTAAGGAGGATTTTTCCTGCTCTTTGGGTTTCCTCCTTGTTTGGAACTGTGCGCCTGGCCCTCTGTTTCCAGTTAGATAGGCGAGGTGGCTTCTCTGGGAGACAGACCTTACCTCTTCCCTGGAAGTTCTCAACACACTTCTCAGGTAAGGACTTTCACTGAGACTTGAGCTGGTGGGACGAGGAACAAGATGGTCCAATCTCACCAGGTGTCAGGGGATGTATATTTGTATAGTTCAGAGGGGGGTGCCCAGGGGCCAAGATGTCAAAGCAGTTAGCAGTCCAGGACATAAGGATCCCCTGTAGCCCAGCTGAGACCAGTGACCACAAGCCCTGAGCCCCCAAGGGTATGGTCACCACCTAGATCATTTGGTTGAGCCACAAAGGTCTGGCCAACATATCCATCTGCCAATGGTTCACAGTTCTAGGCATTCAAACACCATGTTTTATTACACCACACACACTCACGCCATGCCCTCATATTCCAAGCGGTTTTCCGCCATGTGCTCAAAGGCCATGCACACTTATGTCACATGTTCTTATTTAACACACACTGACACTATGTGCTTATAAGTAACATACCCTTATTCTATGGTATCCAGTAATAATGTCCCCATATATATGGTCACCATACATAATGTTGCTAGGAAAAGGTTGTGGCAACATTATATATGGTGACCATATATATGGGGTTAAGGGGAGCAGGGGTTGCAGGGGTGGCCTCAGCTCCCCTTGAACAAAAAAAAAGGTTTTTGGGGTGTCCTTTGCATGTGCAATGTGATAATGTCTCTGCAAAAAAAATGCTATTTTTTTGCGACTTTTTTGCCAGGTGACTTTTTTGCAGGGACATTATCACATGGAACCCTTTCTATGTTCTTGTAGGCAATGTGCTCTTAGACCAAACACTTATGTCACACAGGTATGCCAGACACTCTTATGCCATATGCCCTTATGCAACCCCCTCTTATGCCATGCACACTTACACCATGCATTGTTATGCCACACACTCCAATGTCACATACACTCACACAATATACACTCACAATATACACTTACACAAGATACACTTAGACAAGATAAGCTCACACAACACACTTATACACACAGAAGAAAACATAAACCTGGCACGCATATGCTAGACTGCCATATGCAACATGCTCACATACCAAACACTCATGTGCCACTCATAAGCCATAAACTCATGCACCATACACCATATGCCATAGTTATATGCCATTCACGTATAGGGCATAGACTCATATATCATACACTCATATGCCATACACTCACATGCATACACTCATATGAAATAAACACATAGGTCCTATACCCCTACACCATACACTCCTATGCCATACACTTGTAAGCCATGCACCTGACCCTCTTATGCCACACACTCATATACCAGAAGCTGACATATCAAACACTGTTCCGGCACTCATACACCATACACTTATATATAATACACTCATATGTCATTCACTCATACAACATACACATATACAACATAAACACATATGGCATATACCCATAGGCTATACACTCACACAACAAATGTCATACACTCATATGCCCTTTGTGGTTGTCATACCCCAAAAACTCACATGTGATACACCCATACACAATACATTCATAAGGCATATATATATATATATATATATATATATATATATATATATATAGAGAGAGAGAGAGAGAGAGACAAAAAGAGGAAAGAATGAACCGCACTCTCCGCGGTCAATTGAAAGACCATGGTCAAAGAAAAAATAGCACGGCTCACAACACAGTATGGGTCTGAAGGTATTTAATGTTACCAGAAAAACAAAAGTACAAAATACGGCTGAAAAGCAGTGGCAAAACAGAGGCAGGACGCCCGTGAGCATGACCCACACACAACGCGTTTCGCACTCGACTGAGTGATTGATCACGTGAAGAGAAGAAGGACTGGAGCACCTTAATAGTTTGACAAATGCAGTACCTTTGCTGTTTCACTGGAGCTCGATGGGTGCCTGGACAAATGGAAAGAGCGGCGGCCATGATGGAATGGAAAGGCAAAAATAGGCAGTACCGTGAGCCAAGTGGCGCTGCAGTAATTAAAGCACTATAAGCACGTTTATGGCAAAAATAACCATGACGCATACTTTGTTGCACGCATTCCATGCCAGGTGGACCCACGGTTCCATGTTGCCACCAATGTAGTTATTAATAAAAGGTGGTAGTTCGTAATATAAAGACACATTTGAATGAGTAATATAACCACCCACAATAAAAGAACCCCATCTATTAAATTAAATGGTAATATAGCAACCATTTTACGGCCACACAAGAAAATATATGATAAATATCTGGATCATCATAAAATACAGGTATAGATTTCAAATACCAGTAAAATAAAATAAAGTGCATGTTCAGGCAGTTATAGCAGTAAATTAATGTGCACGAATGCAAGACCAAAGTGACAATAGCAATATGTGTACAAGATGCAATTTGCAACATTCTGGCGAATGAAATAAAGTGCAAGTGCACGCAGTAGTAGCAGCATAATGGAGCGCAAGTGCGTAAGACCAAGGTTGCAATATAGAAATCTATAAAAGTGCATGATACAACATTCTGGCCCCATTAAAAGATGAAATAGAGTGCAAGTGCATAGCAGCATAATAATGTGCAAATATGCCAGGCCATGATAACAGAATCAATAATAGCAAAGATTGCAAAGTATCAGCATCATTAAAAGAAGGTATAGCAGCCTCAAAATGTGCAAACTTGCAAAAGCCAGAATGACGGCATTTGACATATATAAAATTACACGGTCCATAGCCAGCCAGAGAAGAGGAGATGATATAAAAGATACCAGTAGTCATGGATCTAACATGGGCTAGGAAAGCATGGAATATCTAATATTAACAGAAAGTGGGAACGGTTATTAGTACTAATGACCGCTGTGAAACTACATGAAAAAGAAGGTGGAGCTACAAGAATAGGAAAAGCAAAAGGACGACAGAAAATATTAAAAATAAACAAAAACAATAAAGAGCTCGAGTCCCATCCAATCGTGCTGCAGCAGATAAAAAAGTTAGACAGACAAAAGTGTGAAAAATAAAAACACTGATGAAGTAAGGTGTAAAGTAATACAGACAGACCAAGGATACAATATATGGAGAGAAGATGCCAACGGAAAACACCTACACCAAAAGAAAATCAAGATGCATCAACGAGAAAAAGGACATCACAGAAATTAACCATATCAACCAGACTCAAGTCCCCAAAAAACGTAACTTGGTATCGAAGTCCAGAATTTAAAACACGGTCTCCACCCCTGGGATGAATGGGAATGTGTGCCACTGCAAAAAAACGTGAGCAAATTGGAGTCGTTCTCCTGTTCCTGCCGAAGTGTTTAGCCATGGGGTACGCGGGATCTAAATTTTTAATAGCCCTGCAATGCTGGAGAATCCTGAGTTTGAGCTTGCAGGTACTGCTCCCAACGTACCACGAGAGGACATAGACAACAAAAGTAGTGTCACAATTGATGGAATAATTAATGATTTGGTTACATTTGGTGACCGGATGCTAAAAGGATTTGCAGGGAGTGGCATGAGCACATGCTTTGCATTTAATACATTTCGTAAAGCCAATGGGGGAGACCGCCAACCAATTGGAAAGGGAAGGACTTTTATCAATAGCTGGAAAAAAGCTGGAAACTAGCTTGTCTCTGAGCGATGGTACTCTTTTATACGTGATGGTGGGGTGTTTGGAAAGTAAGGGGCATAGATCTTTGTCCAACATCAAAACACGCCAATGTCGTTCAATGATTCTGCGGACATTGTGGGAGGCATTATCAAAAGAGACAATGAGTCTAGGTTCATCATCTGTTGAGGTCTTAAGCGATTTGGTACCATACAATAGTTTATCCCTACAGAGCCCTCGAGCTTTGGTATAGGCCATTTCGATGTTTCTTTTGGTATAGCCTTGCTGCATGAAGTCAGTAGCCGCTCGAGCACAGTGATGGTCAAACGATGCCAAGTCAGTGCAATTCCTGCGGTAGCGGATAAATTCTCCATACGGAATGCTTCTTTTACATGACACAGGATGACAGCTGGTGGCATGCAGAGGTAAGCCAGTATTGGAGGGTTTTTTATGCAGAACTGTGTGAAAGCCAGATATATCTAGGGTTACCACCAGATCAAGGTAAATCACCTCGGTGTTGCTGTGGCATTCTGTGAAACTTAAATTCACCACATTTGGTATTGATACTTCTCACAAACAGTTGCCAGTCAATTTTGCTATGCTTCCAAATTACAAATACATCGTCGATGTACCGCCACCATGCAATAATTTGGGTAGTAAAACTGGACGCAAGTAAATCACATAAGAATGTTGCCTCCCACCAGCCCATTGTAAGATTGGCATACGATGGGGCAAAAGTACTGCCCATAGCAGTTCCCCTGACTTGCCGGTAAAATGCACCATCAAACAGAAAAACATTATTGGTGAGGCAAAAGAGCAACATCTCCAAAATCATAGAGCTGTGACCATGATAATTCAATGAACGTGTCTCCATAAAGAATTGACAAGCTAACATTCCCACTTGATGATCAATGGATGTATACAGGGATACAACATCGAGGGTAGCCAAAAGAAGACCCTCTTCCCAGGGAGTGTCAGTAATGTGTTGTAAGAAATCCCTTGTGTCCTGCAAATAAGAAGGCAAAGCGGAGACAAAAGGAAACAAAGTCTCATCAATAAATTGGGCCAAGTGCTCAAGAAGGGAACCACGTAGTGTGACAATGGGTCTCCCGGGTGGGTGGGTAAGAGATTTATGTGTCTTTGGTAAGAAATAAATGGTAGGAATGGTGTGGCAAGAGGGAACAAGGAATTTAACTAGATCCTCTTCTAAGAGTCCATTGTCAGCCCACTTGATACAGAGATTATTAATTTCCAACTGGATAACAGGAAAAGGATTTTTTGCTAGTTTGGTATAGCACAGTCAGTCCCTGAGTTGGCGATTGGCCTCAGAGACATAGTGGACTCTGTCTTGGATCACTATATTCAACCCCTCCTTGTCAGCCTGCTTAATGACAATATTAGGCAGATTTTGTAGTTCGCCTATATATTTAGTGAAAAAATGTTGTTAAAGGGACGTTATGGTTACAAGTAAAATCGAAAAACCCCAGAAATTCGCCAGTTATGGTAAGCTAAGCAACCATAACTCGTGCCACCACCATGCACTGCTAAGACTAACATCTAGGACATCAAAGATGACATCACACATGTCATTGATTTTACTTGTAACGTCCCTTTAACAATGTTTTTCACTGAATTTCAGGTTTTTACCAGTGCACCCTAATTTGCTACAACCTCCTAATATTATTCTTACCCCCAATATAGCACCATTTTTGGCCGATCTAGAAAGTTTAATTTTAAAACTGTGCAATTCACCACCTTCTAGCAGCATTTTTAATACTTCTATGAACTTTCTGCAACATTTTGTACCATTTTCTGTTTGCTGATGTTCACGAACATCTGACCTCAGTGTGGACTTTTCAAACAGTGTCACATGACCACACACGTGTGCATGTCGTGATTACGTGTTCACAAATGGATTCATGCTTCACGAACAGTTCAAAACTGCATTTTCAGCTGATCTAGGAAGTTTAAAGCTGAAGGTTTACCCTTGCGCAGCTCCTACACCTATTCTTACTGATTTTCTATCTGCAATCCAGGACAGAGCACATACTTCAAATAATATTAGCACAACTACTATTTAACTTCAAAAATGGCATAAGATATGGCCATCCCTCCTCACCAGGAGCCACCACCACCACCACAACCACCAGCTGGAAAGCCTGCAAAACGGAAAAATCGAATGATGCAGAGAAAAATCAAGAGGACCAGAACAATAAGACAGAGGAAATACCTACCTCCAGTAGCCACAGAGAATCATGGGTGTGGTGGTTCTTTACCACCATTGGGGGTGTACCGAAGGCTCAGGCTACCAAGGTGAAATGCACTGAGTGCAGTCGAGGACAACCTGGTCAGTACTCCTACGAGACTAAAGCCACACCAAATACAACCACTGGGATGCTCTGAGAAAGGCTGTTCCATTCTCAGGAAGTAGACGGCTGTGTTCCTCTACCTCATCTTACTCAACCAATACTGCCACCACACTGGCTAGTCTATTGGGGCAGAAGATCCCACCAGCTACCTTGTAAGCCATAAAAGAGGCTGTTGATCCATATCTTTCAAAGACAACAGTCCTCTGTATATACTGCAACTCGCCAATAAGCAGGGGGGAGCAGCTTTGAAGTGCTTTCGAAGCTGCAATCAATGAACATGAGAAACACTGCCCCTTACCTTAGATTTAAGGCACACCCAACATGTTCCCCTGTCCACCTGCCTCTCTGTATCTGTGGTTGGTTCCCCTCCCTCATTTCCCTCCCACACCTTACGTTCTAGCATCTCCTGCAAAAAACAAAAAAAAGAAAATCAAAAAACACCCAGAAAAGTTTCCTTTTGGAGCCACCTTTCACAGTAAAAAAATAGAAAAAAAGTCAATCTTATAGATTCCATCATACTTTACATTTTTGAATAAAGTCGTTAGACTCAATAAGATTCTCCAACATTTTCATTAGCATTTTGCACTATGCTAATATTAATAATGAGGCAATAAGCTCCAAGCCGGTGGGGCATTACCGCCCAAGGTAATGCCCCTGTTACGGTAATGACCCGCTGTCGAGGGGCTTATTGCCATTAGTACCCCGCTCCATTAGACTGGGGTATTAATGTTTTTTTTTCCCAGCTGCAAGATGTGTTGCGTTTCGCAGCCGGGAAAAAAAATTACAAAAAGTTTTTTAAAAATGCCCGCCATGGGCAGAAAACGTAGTCCGTTTTCTGTGTCCATGGTGGCCATAGTAAACAAAGAAAATGGCCACCATGGACTGGGAGAAGGGAGTACTCAAATCTCCTATCCTGAAAAGCTGCAACCTAGGGAACAGAGGGTAAGTAGGAGAAACCAAGGGACAAAGAAAACCCATTTTGTGGAGGAAGTCAGCGTCCCCCAGTTTGAAGAGGAAGAATCCTTGGAGGATTCAGGGAAGAAAGTCTTCTCTTTCAAGGAAGGGGGAATTCCTCCCAAAGAAAAATGGGCCCCAAAAGACCCTAACTTATACTGGGTAAGTATGGGGACTGACCCAGAAGCACCACTTCCTGAACCCCAAGAATGTCAGCCCGATGACAGAGAATTCAATGAGGGATTCTCCCCACAAACCGGTTCAAGTGACTGTCTCCAGGAAAAGGGGGACAGCACAGAATCAGGGGAAAAAGGGGATTCCCAAATTCCCCAAATCTCAGGATGCCAAATTTCCTTTAGAGATTCCCGGACTCCGACACAGAAAACTGCCCCTGATCACACAGTATCGGAGTTCAAAATAAAGAAATTAACTGCCCAGCTGGGCCAAAATAAGATTTCCTTGAGGAGAGAGAAGGCAGGTTGTATGTCCCCGCCAGGATACAAGGCAAGTGTGCATTTTCAGTGCTGATGGATACAGGATCCCAAACCACCCTTCTGTTCAAAAAGGCATTTGATCAAATCAATTCAGGAAGGGAGGAGAGTCACCAAATTCCCCTCACACCTCTTCCTGGACAACTCCGGAACTTTGACGGAAATTACATTCCTGTCGAGGGAACTGCGGATCAGGAGATCAAAATTGGGTGACACAAAGTGAAACACCCGGTCATAGTCATCACTCCAGAGGGCATGCCTTGTCTCTTAGTCCCCGCTAATAGACTGTGTGAACAAGGTCCTCTGGATGCAGACTAACCGGCCAATAAAATTAACACAGAGCACGATCTATGTAAGTCTAAATGACACATGCCATATTGTTGAGCAGCGGTCTGACCAAATTGAGTTCCACTTTAGGAACAACCAAGTCGCCGACATAACTGTAATCTCTGTAGGAGAAGAAACTGGTGATGGGAACCCTTCTCCATTTTTGAAAATCAACGTTCCGCCAAGTTTCAACTGGAATTCCACACTGGAAGGAAATATCCTGAAATTCTATACTGAGCCACAGTTTGAAGAAAACCAAAATCCCATGATAAAAGGTGATGAAAAACCAGCTCAATGCTTGGCTGATATTCAGAAAAAGGGTGAACAGCTGTTCCTCCCCATTCAGGTAAATGAGTCGGGGGGGCCTCTTCTCCCCAGAGTATGCCTGAATAATGGAAAAAGCTTCATCAACGAAGCGTTATTCAGGAAACTCCCAAAAGATCAGACCATTCTCACATTTAAGCTGATTGATAAGTGGGAAATGGGCCTGGAAACTCGCAATTCCAAACATCTCCTGCCTAGCAGGTGCATGCTTAAAATTTCCATTGGTGATAACAGCATAGAGCATAATTGTTGGGTTGTGCGAGATGTCCCCACTGCCTTGTACTTATGCAGTTACATTCTCAATCGATTCGCAATTAATTTGGACCTTATTAATTACAAAGTCTGGCTCCGAGAGGTCACCATCCCAGGACTGGTCAGACAATTCACCATTACCCTAAAAATTAAGTGAGGACAGAACCTCCAAAACCTGGACGCTTATGCAAGTTTAAATTATCACCTCCAACAGCCGGGGTTGTATTTGAAACCGACACCACTAGTTGACCTAGAACACAAAACCCTTTGAATATTGGTGGATAACAGCAACCCTGGGAGTATCACTCTGGCGCAGACACCTACATTGGAATGGCGTTTGATGCCCAACATTTCTCCAATGACTTAGGGAATGAGATCATGGGACAGATCCCCAATGACTGCTACGACTGTGACAATGACATACCTCCAGAAAAGATGTTCTCCTGGCAAGGGGGGAATTTCTTGGTGTACTCTTCCTGCCCTTATGGGGTGGGAAGAGGTGACTTGCGACATCACGAAGGATGAGGTGGTAATTCAGGTCAACAGTGACTGCCTCTCTTACTTGAAACCTCCTGTCCAGGTTTAACACCATAACAAGAGATCTCTCCACTCAAATGGAGGATACCGTGGAAATTGCAAAACCCGAGGTGTTTCTAGGCTTCAAGCACATGGTTGAGGAACAATTCAACCTAGCTGATGCCTGTGAGAATGAGGAGCAAAAGCAGAGGCTGAAACAGGTGTTTCTGGATTTATCAAGAAATCTTTGCCGTGGACTCATATGACTGTGACCACACAGAGCTACATTCTACATCCATACCCACGGACCCTGGGATTGCTCCCGTATTTTTGTAGAGCAATATCGGTTGCCTCTCGCGTCTATGGAGTCACTCATGGAGATCATAAGGAACTCAGAATCCTGTGGGATAATTCATCCAGTCCACAGTTCCTTTAACAACCCGGTACTGGGGATACTAAAACCCAATGGGCAATGGAGACTTTGTGCAGACCTTAGGGATTAAACAAACAGTTCCACATGTCCCGATGGCCTCTTCCCTACATTGACCAGGGACTGGCCCAGATCCAAGGGTCAAAGGTGTACACCACCATTTACCTGACCAATGGTTACTGGACAGTACCCGTGAGTAGGGAAGACCAGAACAAGCTGGCCTTTACCTTCGGGGGGGATACAGTACACGCGGACCTGAACCCCCTTTGGTTGTATAAACTCTGGCAATACATTTTAAAAAAATTCTGCACAAGGTCATGCCCTACTTGGGTGAAAGGGTAAACCTAGCCTATGCAGCTGATGTTTTAATTAAAAGCTCAACCATGGAGGACTATATAGCAGAAATCTGCTATGTTCTGACCCAGTTGAAGGAAGCCGGAGCGAAACTGTCCTTCCAGAAGGCGAAGTGGTGTATGACCCGCGTGAACTTCCTAGGGCATGAAATCACCCCTGAGGGTCTCAGTCCCCAGGCGAAAAAGGTGGAAGCCTTACTAAAATTGACGGACCCTACGACTCTGCATGAACTAAGAAGCCTTCTTGGACTGACAAATTATGGTAGGAATGGCATAGAGAACTACGCAGTGGTCACAAGACCATTGTTCCATTTACTAAAGGCCGGGGTCAAGTGGGAGTGGGGGCCAGAGCAAGCCGAGGCAGTGAAACAACTGAAGAGGAGCCGTTCACAAGCACCTTGTTTAGCTTACCCCATCAAAAATAAGGAGTTCTTCTTGGAGACAGGGTTCTCAAATATTTGCTTAACAGCAGTATTATACCAGAATCATGACAAGGTCAACAAAGTCATCTCCTATGCGAGTAAGACTTTGTGATTGCGAGAAGGCACTCCTGGCAATGGTGTGAGGATTGGAAAACTATCGCCCGTTCATTCAGGGAGAGCACATCATTGTCAAGACTCCTCACTAGCCTTTGCAATACCGCCAAAGTGACAGAATCCGGACGGGGAATGTGAGTAATTCCAGAATTACTTCCTGGATTCTGTCCATGCCGGGCTTTCCTGTGGAGGTCAGATATGGCCAAAACGAGAAGAGTCCCCTCACGCAGGGTTTGGCTGACTTGCATGATTGTGCCCAAGAGGACTGTCTCAAGGGTGGAAGTCTAAAAACCCAAGACAACATGGTAGCGTACCTGATGTCCCTGCACAAAGTCTATGAGGAAGACACGTGCTGGGTGATGCCCACAGTTTATGTGGATGGCTGCTCTTACCATATTGATAACAATGGTGAAAAGGAACTGGTGGCTGGTGTTGGGAATGCCTGGGTGAATGATGCCCTGGAGCCCTCCACTGGGCAGAAGATAAGTCCCCGAAGTAGTCAGGTGGTGGAGTTCATTGTGGTTCATCAGGCCATCCACACTGCCGTGCAACATCAACTCCACAAACTAGTCATAATCACTGAATCAGATTATGTCAGCAATGAGTTACTGGAGCACCTGATGAATTGGAAAACCTGAGGCATGCTGTGTGCAAACAACAAACCGCTCAAGCATGGGAAACTAATGCAATCCATTGACAATCTGGTCACCTCTAATGAAGATCAAGGGCCCTTCCAAAATAGAGGGACCAGACAAAACCAGAAATTAACTGACTGAACAGTTGGCCAAAACCAGAGCATCCATCGGGATCTCATAGAGATCGAGTCCCTATTGGGGAAAATCCAGGTCGCTGCTGTCACCAGGTCCCAAACACTTGCCAAAAATGAGCTCTCAACTGCCCCATGGAGTAAGGAAACCCCAGATGCTGATTTGATTATGGCACAAAAAGGGGATGCTATTATTGGGAAATGTTATCAACACATTGAAGACCCTGTGAATTTTCCTCTGACCCAAACCAATTACATCAGGAAAGAGGATCACTGGGTGTTGAAGTCTCCCAAAATGTTCCAAATCCAAGACGGTTTGTTGGTACGCAGATCCATCTCTGGATGTGACCAGTGGGTGGTACCTACCTCATTCCGAAGCCTGATGTTAAATCACGCCGGTCATCAGGGGTTTCATACTACTATGGAAATCTTGCGAGAAGTCGCATACTGGCCACAGATGGGTCAGGACCTCGGCCAATACTTGAAGGGGTGTCTGGTGTGTGCGCAATTTCAGCCAAGTTCCCTCACACACCAAGCTCCCCTACAGAAATTGGGGATGACACTGCCTTGGTCAGATTTACAAGTAGATTCCATTGGCCCCGTGATTCGCTTCTCTAGAGGAAACAAGTACATGTTAACTGTAAAATGCTTGTTCACCAAATGGGTGGAATGTCCCCCGGCCCCAAATTGCAAGGCAGAAACAGCAGCTGCCCTGATTATAACCACATCTTCTCGCATTTCACCCTTCCCCAAAGGATTGAGTCAGACCGAGGAAGTCACTTTACCAGCAAGGTCATGACAAAAATGTGGGAGATACTTGGGGTAAAGAGGAAGCTCCATATTGCCTACCGCCAGCCTCTAGTGGGGGAGTTGAGAGGTACAATAAAATGATTGTGGGCATCCTAAAGAGGTTTGCGGTGGACTCTGGGCCTAGTTGGGACATCCGAATACCGCTTGTCCTGATGACCATCAGGTCTACGTGTATTAAACCAAAAGAGGGAACATAAACAGCTCTCTATGTAAAACACCAAATGTACCCACAGAAATTGGTGTCTCCAACACAGCCACTTAGCAGATATGGGCTGCGTGTTGTGTACTCAATAACAAACAGAGTTAACATAAAATATCATTTTTAATTCATTTTTCTCTTTCTAGCACAAGTAATACAAAAATTAAAAAACATACATACACAACATACACAGTAAAATTATTCCACCTCACAAAATCAAAGTCACAAAATACTCATCTACATTACTAACTAGGCATTTCGGGTCTGATTAATCAACCTAGCCAATCCCTAATCACCAATAGGGTAGGACGGTATACAATAAATAATATACCTGAACCAATAGTCAGAAGAGGTAAATATCTTCAAACTCAGTAGCAGAACCAATTCTTGCTCTTCACTTATCTAGTAGATAGAAGGATTCACTCAAAGCATCAGGTACCTAGAGCCAATTACAAAAAAGGAGGACTAGCCTTAGTCAGAGAAAGTGTTTAACATACCACTTCCTAGAAAATGGTTAGCCAGCACCACAAGAAAACACCACCCCTAAGCGTTGCTTAGGAAAAATAGAAATCCAAAGAGAGTGGGGGGCAAACCAGTGCACCACTCCATCGGGACCAGGAATAAAGCAGATGTGCTCTGAGGGAGAGTCCTGGAATGAATCCAGGAGCAGGCACTCTCTAAAGGAGATCCCTGGGATGAACCCAGGCCATCATAAAATGAACACCCCACTCTCTCCTAGATCTTCTCTCTGAATAAAGCTACCTAGGAGGGGGGTTTTGTGGGGTGAAATAGCCCTGAATGCCATAATTGCAGGCCGGAGTCAGTATGAGGGCTCCCCAAAATTAAAGGTCTGCTTTGAAGTAACATAGAAATAAGGCCCTGCAATTTCAATGTGAAGAGAAGCAGAGTTAGGCATCAAAACTTGGAGATGCACAAACAGTTTAATTCCCGGATCGAAGGGAAAGACAAATGGCATAATTTCACAAAGTATGAAAAAGCTGAAAGAATACCCTCCATAACTACAGTTAACAGAACCCTAAATGGGATGGCAGCATTGTGAGCTACTGTCATGGCCACAGGCCCTGCAACACAAAATCCACACCATCTAGTGATGGGTTAATTGGTCACTTGACTCACTTATGTCCCTTTGGGACCCATAAAGACAGGGGCCCTAGCTGGACTCAGTCCTGGCGCCTTTGGCGCCAGGCTCATATAGAGATGTGAGCAGGAACACTTTATTTCAGTGCAGTAGTGCTTTTACTTTATTTGAGTGCAGGAGTGCTTTCATTGTACAAGAACATTCCAGGAGCTGAAAGCCTTTATTGCAGAGAACATCCTCATGTGCTGACTCATCGGGTGTGGCTCCCTAGGCCTGGTCTTCATGTGCTAATTCATCAGGTGTGGCAGTGTGTGGCGAACAGGCTGAACCTGGTGGGCGTGGCTTCAGAAGCTCAGCTATATAAGCTGTTCCATCCTTAAGGCCGATGCAACGTGACGCTCACCGCAGCTTGGACTAGTTTACTTACCTTTGAAACCAGGCGTTCTCCTGCATACTCATCTCCAGGAAACCAGTGCTTCATCGCTTCCTCTGCAGACTCATCTCCTGACATCCAGTGATCTTGATCCCGACGCCGCAGCACTGCACTCCGCATCCACAAACTCGGGCCCTGTGAAGAAGAAGAAAGAGAAGGTTAGAACATCCGTCCTAGGGCAGCGCCGCATTTGAACCCCGCGTGCCCCCTAGTTAACAACTTACCAGCTACTGTACCGCTGCAGCTTTGTTTCTCATTCCTTCCGGCTTCCGCCTCAAGCTCCGCAGCTTCTGCCGGGCCGGTAACATCACCTGTAAGGGAAGAAAGGAAAAGAGCAAACATCATAAGTGGAACAGACAGCAAAACAAGACAACAAACTTTACAATACAACAAAAACAGGCGCAGCAGGACCGAGTGCTCGCCAAAACTAATCAACAAGTGAGCTTTCCAGGGACAGCGCATCCGACGGGTATCACGGTTTGGGAGAAGGGGTCTGGAAGGGGATCAGGCGCACAAGCTGGCATACTCACGGCCCCTATTCTCCATGCAGGAGCAGTCCCGAGCAGCATCACCTATTACTACCAGTCATCACATAAGCGCAGAGGGCGAAGTCGGACCGTGCGACTTCACCTCTTGGAGGGCTGCAACCGTGCCCCAACACCTCCGTAGAGACCAGGTGAGCGTAACAGCTACAGTTACTGTGAAGCAGAGTGCATTTCGCCAGCAATATTAAAGGAAATATGCAAATCCATGTTTCCCTTTATGTTAAAGACATGCTCATGAAAATGTGTGCAAAAGTGTTATAAAGGAAATGTAAGTTTTGTCCATCATGGGCCCATCACAAGAGGAAAAAATAATTAGAAGAATCTACATGGATATATTGAATTGCAGCAGAGAGAAAGCCATTCACGACTGGAATTGAGAAAGGACATTGCAATTGTGCCTTCAAAATCAAGACTTTAAGTATTCACATGTACAGCTAAAGTCTTTATATATATATTATGTTGCCCTTCTGTAATCACTGTGTGCAGGTAACCACTGTGTTAGGGTTTTAAATGTGGAAATGGTGTAATTCTAAGAGTTGTTTTAAATGTAAAATGCTGTTCAGCAGAGGCAGGCCGAAATCCTAGTTTCATTTCTTTGCTGTGGGTTCCCCATGTGTGAAACAAGATTTCAAAGCTCCCTTGTCAGGGGGCGGAGTTGAGGAATTCTCCTGCTCTCCAGGTTTTATGACTAAAACCACTTAGGCCATCATAAAGCGGGTCATCAGCCCTTGAAGATGTGGGCTAATCTAAACAAAAGCCTACCTCTTGACTCAGAGCCAAAACCATATCCCTTCCAAGGGTGGGGGCAGAGCTGAGGAGTAGTTTCACAACCATTGCACAGAATGGGAGATATGCTGTTTATTGGATAACTTGGGAAATATTAATTGTACACTATGCATGTTCAGATTTCTGAAAAGCTGTCAGCGGCCCGCTTCTGGTGAGCCAGAACCGATTTTGGTGACATCAACATACCAAATGTTATGAGCAAAAACTTGATTGTGATCTCTGTATAAAGGTGAGGACCATACAAATTTGAGGAAATATGTAAAATATTATCCATATTCTGCCCACCGAGTGTCATATTTTTCATTAATATAGTTCTGGCGTAAATGAGATAATACTGTAGCTTCGCACCAGTCAGTCATACAGACATCAAACAAGGTTTATGCGATTCCCTGAGAAATGTAGTCTTCAGAAATGCTGTCATATGTGTCAAAATATGATGAGAAAGGGCATGTGTCATGCAGTGAGATTTCCATGTCCAAAAACGAGACGCAACCCCCTGTCCCAGTTAGATGGTGGATGGGGTATCCTCCCTTGGCTTCCCAGAACATTCCCACTTTCTTTGGACATATCGGCCCACAGAAAGGAGGGGACCCTTGAACACTGCCCTATCAATTCGGCGAGAACCATGACACAACCTTAATGTCACTTGCCTTATAAATAAGTCACTCCGCCTCAAATCAGGGTGTCCCTACCAGATCTTGAGGTGTGCAGCTGACCAAATCTGGAACCATACTTGCAGAGGGGCCTAAATCTTGGAGTGAAGCCAGGAACTGGAGTGGGACCTTTTTGGAGGACAAAGGGAGGCCTTAACTGACCCTTTGATTGTCTCTGCAGTAAAGCCCTGATGCCCCCTCTATGTCAGTCAAGCCCCTCCTGTAAGTATATACGTCCCCAGCAATAGATTAAATAAACCCTATCTTCCCCATGGAAAAATCCACTATCTTCTTTGTGTAATTCAGTCATTTTCCTATTGTAAGATATTTCACTTCTCTGTACATTGTAGTCATTGTGCCCATTGAAAATCCTTTGTCCGTGCATTTTTGTCATTTCCCATTGACGAATCTCCAGTTGCTTGTGTAAATCCCTAGTATAGTTTTTCAGTAAATGTATTAATTTCCACATTATTTTACCGGATCGAGATAGTAAGAATTCAAAACTAACTATCTCTACCCAGTGTCTTGTGAGTTGTTATAGTTCTAAGGTGTTCCCCCAAAGAATTAAATTCATTGCCAGCTGAAAACAAAGTTGTCTGTGTGTTTAAATGGTGTTTTACAAAACAAATTTCTTTTTGCATCTGTCATTTTAAACTTAAACAGTTTTTGCTGTTGTGAGTAATCCCTTTGCCCAGAGCCTAACTGTCATGTGCCTCTGTCATTTTATTTAAAAATCGATTTTCCGATCATGATTTTCCTTTGCATAGAGCTGCCTATCATTTGCAGCCTTACTAACAACGAGTGTCATTTGCAATTTTATTGTTCCTGCAAATTTCGCTTAACCTTTTAAAAAACATTTTTCCTAGTCTAGTCCTCTTCCCCTACTATATTTTGATAACAAATTTACAATTGCATTCCCTTTTTATTTGCCCATGTGTTACATGTACCAAAATCGAGTTTCCTATTGTGTGCTGGCTCGTCTGTTCTTAAGCCCTATTTGTTTTCTAGTCTAAGCAGCACAAGGTACCCTTGTGTGCTGTCCCATAGCAGTTGTCCTAACTTGTGAAAACCCATTTTACCTGGTGCAGTAAAACAAATTGTTCCATTCATTGCTAGCTCCCCATATTGTTTCTGAAAACCCCACTTAAAATCCGACTTTAACCTGGTGTTCCCATTCCTTGCCACTGCCTTCCCTTCAAAGCTGACATGCATAGTGGTGGTCTAGCGGGGCTGAGGGTTGATGGGACTGAAGAATCCTTTGTGTGCGCATGCACTTTCCTGTGGGTGCATTCATTTTCATGGTGTTTTCAACTGTTGATTGTAGTGGTGAAATCAATAAAGTAAATCCGTGTGCCATACATGTTTGAGTTGTATTAGTGTGCCACTTGACTAAAAGTACTCTGAGGTTTGTGTAGCCAGATCTTGGTGGCTATTGTAACTGTTTATTCAATTTTCCCATTAAATCACCAATTAATAAAATATTCATTGATAACACACCGGCCTGGTTCCTGGTCTACTGTGACAGTTAGTGCTTGTGGAGGTTGGCTTAGAGACGGGTTGGAGGACTCCTTAAAAACTAAGGGGGATTGTAAAAACAAAAAGCAGTTTTATTGTGCGCACCATTCATTGCAAGTGAAAAGAGATCCCTGACTTGCTTGTGCTGCATACTGTATTGTGACTGATTTCCTTTTTTTCTTTTGATTGGACAAGCGATTTAACAATGAAGATCTAATTTTCCTTGGCATGTCGGCAGTGAAGATCTCGATCTTCATATAAGACCCATGTATATAAATACATAACTAAAACAGCAATGTGCAATTTAATGGATCAAAGGAACATGTAAGGCGAATTAAAGAAAAGTAGGGTTTGAGTCATTTAGGAAATTGATACAGTGAGGAAGGAGAAAACTACATACTATTTTTTTAAAAGAGATCGATTCTCGATGCAATCTAAGATCTCGTTTCCTTTTGAGTGGCAAAATAAAAGATTAAACACTTTACAAATATAAAATAATACGATGTGGCAAGCATAAAATATGCTAGCTAGGGTAAAGAAGTATGTTAGGGGATTTAGAATAAACAAGATCTACTCTTTTTAGGCAGTCAGCACCAAGGATCGCAAGTCTTATTGAGTGAACAAAGAAAAGATTAAATACTTGGTAAACCTCATGTCAGATAGCATACAAACACAAATTGAAAACAAAGGATATGACATCAGTCATAATATCAGAATAAAAAAAGGTAAAATTAAATGTGGTGGGTGGCAAAGCACGACAAAGCCCTTGTACTTCAGTGAAAAATCTTTAGATAAAACACGGTTCCAGTGAATGAGTTCAGTGCAAAAGAACCTTGAAATTCAGAGAAAAATATTTACTTGAAGTGACGTTGCAGTGCCGATTTAATGCAAAAAAAAGACTGAAATTTGGCAGATGCTGAGAGCTACTCCACCTTAACAACTATGAGCACCCCCATTTCGCAGCCCCTCTGCACACTGATGGCATCACATATGGCAACACTGCTGACATCACATATGACACCAAGGACATCACTGGTAAATAGAACACACTTATGAGACCCCAGAAGACATCAGTGATAATATTATATACTAACTCTTAAAAAATCACGGATGACCTCCTCAGCATTGTTAACTGTATTTCAAGACATAGAGGGCATTCAAGCTCAGATGTAAATTACCCAAATATTTTCGGATACACCCAAAAATGTCCTGGCACGTTAAATATTTGTAGAATAACTACAGAAAGAAGTGCATGCTCATAAGTATCTACAATTTCCGATACAATACAGCAGGGTTCTGCAACCTTTGGATCTCCAGATGTTGTCATTACAACCACCGCCTGTCCTAGGCAGCATAGGCAGCGGGGACGGATCATGAGAGACATAGGGCCTCATTCCGAGTCCGGCGCTAACCAATGGCGGTAGTAGCGCCTTGGTCGGCACCGGACCCGTACCGGCACCTCCCTGGTGGAATGGGAAATTACCGTCCTATTCCGAGTTGACCAGGGCGGTAATTTCCCATTCCCCAGGGCTCTTCCCCATTCCCAAATGAGCCCCCATAGGACTCAATGGGAATGGGGAAATTGCAAATAACGGTGACCATACTTTACGGTCACCGTTATTGGCTAATAAGCCCCTTTGCGCCCCTAGAAGCAGGCGTTAAGGACGAGGGCGCAAAGAGAACTCGGAATGTGGCGGTAAGGGATTACCGGCACCGGTCTCGTTAACGGTGACCGGTATCCCTTACCGCCATACTCGGAATGAGGCCCATAGTCATAAACTGCAAAATGCAGATTGAAACCAGTGTTGTAAAGATTACAACTTGTTTTAGTACAGTACAGTATCTCGCCTTGTCCTGATAACCTTGTGTCCTTGCAACATGAAACTGATTTTCTTATGGTTGAACTAGACAGACCACCTTCCATAACCTTTCCCATTTGGCATGGCCAATGCCAACCTTTGCTTCGTTCTACGGGCAGAATGTTTGTTGTGATATGTAGAATAAAGGGATTTGGGAAACTATTTGTTTTCATGTATGTTATATCTACTTTACATAGCGTACTGATTTAATAACAGAGTGATAAAGGAAGTAGAGTATCTCTTCTTGGTAAGTACTCCTTCAATACCGCGGGACTTATGTGTTTAGGAATGCCATGGTTTTAAAATGACAGTACTCTGAAAGGTAAACGTCAAACAAGCTTTGCACTTCAATTTTCAGTGCAACGATATGCATTTTAAATGTTGCATCTCTCATTCTTTCACGTGAGATCAGTCTCATTATTGATGATTCCATATGTGATGTCATGTGCAATGTCATCAGTGTGCTCAGGAGCTTCCTAACGGGGCAGGGGGGGTTATAACAAAGGTTCCATAGCTCCCAATAACTCCTGGATATATAACGTCATGTGTAAAGGGAAATAAAAAAAATGTAAGGATAACCCTTAACTCACCTTTTTGCGTTTTTCATGTGTTAATGCGTGAAGCGTTTTGGGTATTATTTGTATGTTGCTGTTGGGGCACTATGAAACAAATGTGCTCACAGTTGCCGCTGCACAAAATGACAATAAGAAATAAAAAGTGTATACTTGTGCTTTTTTTACTTCACATGTGAATATGAGATGTTTTATGTTAAATGTGGCATGAGCATGAAGATGGTAGTAATAGTATATGATTTTATGATGTTAGTAAGTGTTGGTGTATGCTAGGAAGTAATTTAATTTTAAGTGCATATTTATTCCTATTTGTTGAAAGGGGAATATTATGGACACAATTCATGGAATAAATTGTGTGGAAAAATGTGGATTTGCGTGCAAAAACGCACGCAAGTGCCTGTTTGTTGATTCATGCAACACAATGTGCGGGGCTTCCCGGAGACTTGCGAGGAATCCGCGCATGTCCATCACATCAGTGTGACACTACGAAAGCCTTGCACGAGACTCCCGGGCGTACCGTCATGCGCAGTTACCTAAAAAGAGGGCACAACACGTGGAATGGGGAACAACGAGCAAAAATGTAGGCGTAACGTGGGAAATACCACACTAAAATAATCGCAATACCCACACAAGCGCTAACAACGCATATTCATGGAATCAAACAGGGCTCCCGGGCACACGGAAAAACACGTGCAAATCCAGAAACACATCCGCCATGCGAAAGCAGGCATAAGCCTCACCGTGCACGAAAACCAATGCATAAAAACGCAGCACGAACAACCAATGCGCGTATACAGCTACGATGAATGTACCATTTCTCGCAGCAGTGATCGTGGGGCATCGCAGGAGGAGGAAGATAGCCAGGGCCTGCATTTTTCTACCCAGGATCAGCCTTTTTGGGATGCCTGATGACCAGGTTTATGCCAGATATAGGTTTCCACCTCATATCATATTAGACCTGGTCAGGGAGTGGGAAGATGACTTCACATCAACCACCCTGTGCTCCCAAGCACTGAGCCCCTTGGAAAAGGTGCTGAATGTACTGCATTTTTTGGCCACTGGGTCATTTCAACGGACAACTGCTATAGTCGGGGGCATCTCAACCCACGCAGTCATGCTGCCTACACCAGGTGTTGGCAATCATGACGGCATGCACCTCAGTCCGCAGGCACATATGCATGCCCAGAACATCCGTAGAAAGGCAGCCCATGGTTCAGGACTTTTACAGGCTGACAAACTTCCCTAAAGTGCTTGGTGCCATTGATTGCACCCATGTAGCCTTATCTCCAACCAGGGCCACAGAGCACATCTATCACAATCGCAAGCACTGGCATTCCAACAACGTGCAGGTTGTATGTGATGCCAAGGGAATCATTACCTCTGTATATGCAAACTATCCAGGGTCCACCCATGATAGTTTCATATTCAGAATGTCACCCCTACACTGTGCCCTGGAAGCTGGGAGGCATGGCAACACATAGCTCATTGGTGAGTACAAATGGCCCTGCAAATGAATGCATGTCACACACAGACAAAACCACACCACTGACAAACCATGTCATCTCTACAGGGGACAGTGAGTTCCCCATGAGCACCTAAATGTTGACACCAATACGGAACCCCACCACACCACCCCAGGTAAGATACAATGCACCCCATATTGCAACTCGGGCCATATTGGAGCGGACATTTGGAGAGCTCAAGTCACGGTTCTGCTCCCTTGACCACTCTGGTGGTGAGCTACTATTTGCACCACCAATAGGGTGCAGGATCATTGTTGCAGCATCTGTTCTGCACAACATTGCAATACGGCGTGCCATCGGTGGACATGGTGGTGCCCCCACATCCCCAACCAAATGCACGGCGGCTGCGCAGGGGAGGGGAAAGGGCATGTGGCGAGGCTGCCTATACCCAGCTTGTGGCACGATTTTTCACCTAAAATCCAATCCCTGCGGAGTGCACATATTCCTGGTACATTCCAGGTGACATTTGATGATGACCATCATCTGTACCAAACTTACCACTCTGAGAATCTGTCCTTGAAAGTGCTACATTGTGTGCATCCCTTAGAACTTAAACTAATTCAATCAGTTGTGCACAAAAGGAACACATGGAAGATGGAGTATGGCAAACACTGTGCCAAAGTACACATCTAAATGCTGGTGTGTCACCTAAACCCTCCCACACTTCATGTAACCTGGTTGCCACAACATGCCATGTCAAAAGAGATTGATAAATGGCCAACACATAACACTACTTTCACAAAGTGCTCAACAATCAATGGAACAAGTTCAGAAATAATACACTCTCACACATCAAAATAATAATGCACACATGAACATCAATAGCCCAGTACAGAATACCAGAAACACAGGACCCAAGAGGGAATCTGTCTGACAGTGACTCATCATATTTTCACAAGTGCATCATTGTGTTGTAACTTGCACAGGGCACCCATGTAGCCTTTTATGTGGCTCTGCTAACTAAAGGGGGAAGTTAAGCGCATACGGCAGGAAGGCAAACAATACTTGAGATAGGCAAGGTTATACATGAAGATGGAACAGGAACAAAGGATGGATCTCAATATCCAACAAAAAAGGGACGGTAACCATGCACTGGACAAACAATGATGAATCCCACTAGGGGTGAATACACAAGTTGGACTTGAGACTGCCCAGAGATCTAATGGAAGCCCATTGCCTCTGTGTAAGTTACTTTTACATGCTGCACTCCTTGCAAGCCCATGGAAAGGGGAAGCAGGAATGGCTTATGTGTCTGGCACACGGTGGCCCAACTTAAGTGTGTCATCCTTGAACATGTGACACCAGGGAGGATAGGGGGAGATGTACAATGCAAATTAGCACAACAGGAAATACTGTGGATAGAACCTTTGGACTCCCTGCACCCCCGGGGCATGAATCTTGAATTTGACTTAATGTGTTATCTATAATATCTCCATCCAATCTGCATAGAGACTTGGACTTGTCAAGTGTCTTGCTTCAGATGTAGCAAAGGTCTGGAACAATGTATGGAATGTATACTGTCACCATGGAATCTGGACACTGTGTTTCATTATGTAACCATGTAACTGGTGATTTGCAGGATGATTTGCGATTGACACATCATGGCTAGGGTGAAGCTTAACTTACCATCTAGGGTGGGAAGATTTTGAATCTCTCACATGCCTGTATTTTGTTTAGTTTTGTTTTTTCATACCATGTAACGTTTGGACTGAGCTGTATACTGCGGTCAAATGATGTAACCTACACTCTGCCCTAAAACATACAACCCTCTTTGACTGGTTTGGGTTTACCTCTGCTGGTGTTTATTCCTGTGTTATATCGCATGCTGGTACCCTCCATCTAAGGCTTAATGTACTTCTGAGATAAGTTTTAGCTTTGGTAATTTACTTTATTCACAATGGCCGGTTAGCTTTTTAGTGATGTGGTTTAATCCGAATGCCAGATCCGCCACTGCCTCCATACCAGGCTTAGTAGCGGTTTCCCTGAGACCCCCCTTTTAAATTACTTTAAACCAATGCAAGATGGGGGTGCCCAGCGTACCCCCCTTTTTGGGACATGCGCTCTGGGCCCCCACTTGCATCATATTGACTGAGTTCTGGTATCCTCTACCTAAGGCATATTGTACCTCTGAGAGAGGTTTTGCTTTGGGTTTTCCCTTTACTCATAACGGCTTGTTAGCTTTTATTGATGCAGTTTAACCCGAATGCCAGATCTGCCACTGCCTCCATCCGAGGCTTAGTGTCGGTCTCCTATAGATCTCCCATTTAATTACCTTAAATCAATGCAAGATGGGGGCGTCCAGAGTACCCCCCTAATCAGGGCTTGCACTTTGGGCCCCCACTTGCATCAATTAGACTGAGTTCTGTCATTATTAAATATGCCCTCTTGGCCCTTAGGTGGACCCGGCGATCCCACGTGCATGCGAGGATGAGCCTCACTTATCCTCATGTGTAACATTAGAGAGTTAATTATTTTTTGTCCCCTTGCTCTCCACTTTGCTTTTAGTGACTCAGTACGAGACATATGCGAAACAGCCCGACTTCGTGACCGGCAAGCGTTTGTCATTGTCATGACAACGCCCCAGTGCACGAAGCGCCCACACCAAGATGGCCGATCTCCGGTCGGCCCCCGTGCGCATGCGCGGGGTTGCCTGGACTTCACGGCACGCCACTCGCAGTTGGGCAGCGGTCCCTGCAGGAGTCGGCGTTCACTGTGTAGCTCCGCACATCAGGTAAGGCTGCAAACAGTGGAATACAGCTTGCTCACGTACGTTTTTCCTGAATCACCATGAGATTAGACCCATTTGAGAAAATGCTTTTAATCCATCTATGGACGAATTTGAGCTTGAGTGTCACTTACACACTTATCCCTTCCTAGGGTCTCTCCAGCCACGCACTGCCGCTTCCCAGTCTCAAGTGCCTTTCAGTTGAAGACTGGGTGAGTGGATTGATCTGGCATTTGTATATATAAGTTGACTTTTATTTTGAATAATAGATACTTACCATACCCACATTCTTGCTTTTTGATAGGTCAGAACTGAAACACTGCTTTCCTCGGAGTGAGGTTAGTAACATTTACCTCGCTTGGTTCTTCAGCCATTACCACTTATCTCCCCCAATTAACATTAAGTATAATAATGTCCCTCTCTAATTTCTTATAGGTCAAGCATTTGAAAAATTGGCTATACCATACCATCCAAGATTTACATTTAAAGTGAAGCCCCTACCCTGAAGATGGATCAGTAGATCCGAAACGCGTCGGTCAATTGCAAACATTCACAAAAAGGGCTTCCCATGTCGGAATTGATTCTCCTCATAAGAAAAAGTTCAATTTGTGGATTGTAATGAAACACTGGATTAAGTGCATGAAGTTGTAAATGCCTATGTGAAGTGTTTCATCTTATCGTTTACTTTTTTGTGAATTGATGATTTTTGGCTTGAAATTTTGTTACGTGATATTTTGAATTTACGTTTTGAAAAAACAGAGATAGGTCAATTAAAATGTGCCATATCTCTAGAAATTGTTGCAAACATTGTCTCATTTTGAGGATTGACTTCATTATAGACTCTGCATTGAAACTATGATTGATATTTGTCTTGGAATAATCAACACAAAATCTTTATAACATTATATTGATTTAGCCTGCTCAGGAGGCAGACCCGAATAATTGAACTGCGGTTCATTAGGAGTGCATCTGGGCTTACTGCTTAGTAATAAGCTGTTCTGGTTTTTGTGCATTTTGTGTCCCAAGTGGTCTTGTGACGCCAGCCCGTGTGCACCTGAAATATTAACAGCACCTCTTCACGGAGGTAGCTATCAGCCACTCTTTTCACATTGTAATAGAAATCACTTATATCATTTTATTCTGAAAAAGCAGTGCGCTCCCACCCCCATTTCTTTGGTCCCTAAGGCACACACAAGGAGTGTACCAACACGAGACAAACCAGTATGGGTCCAGCTGGAACCAACAGTGGATGCCCTCGGATGCCACACAAATTAACACATTGTCACATAAATTCACAATAGACCACAGGTAACACAAGGGAAGGGAATGTGCAGAGATTGCCTTTCAGTGCAGTTTCAGTCAAGAATTTAACAGGGGAGAGGGGGAGAGAAAGCAGATGCAAAGAGGAAGGTTTTGAGGTGCTTCCGGAACCAGAGATGGTTCTCCTCAAGTTTCAGGGAGGCAGGAAGGCTGTTCCAGAGGGAGGCCCCTGCCGAGGAGAGAGATCTACCCCCAACTCGTTGCTTGGAGATGCGACTGACCCTGAGGGAGTTGGAGACAGATGAGCGAAGAGCTTGAGAAGGAAGATATTTAGGAAGAGAGAGTTGAAGGTATTTAGGCCCCAGGCCCCAGAAGGCCTTGTGGACAATGCAGAGGGTTTTGAACTTAATCCTCGCAGCCACTGGGAGCCAGTGTAGAGATTTCAGACCTGGAGAGATACGGTCCCTGGGCTTGAGGCCAAGGACAAGTCTCGCAGTCCTGTTCTGGATAAGTTACAGAGAGCAGAGAGTAGAGGCAGGCAGGTTTAGATAGAGACTGTTACAGTAGTCCAGCTTCGAGAGACCCAGGGCTCGGGAGACAGTGAGCTTCTGGGGGAAGGAGAGGAAAGGAAGGATACCTCTGAGGAGGTGCAGCTGGTAATGTGACTTCTTAGAGACGTCAGATATGTGAGGAGAGAAGGAGAGTGTGGAGGCGAAGATGACCCCAAGGTTTTTTGCCTTGCAGGTAGGAGCAGGAAGAGGGCCAAGAGAGGCCGGCCATAGAGCTGCAGGGAAGGAGGGAGTGGGTGTGCCGATGAGTAGAATCTCAGTCTTACTGGCATTTAGGCCGAGGTCATTGGCGGCACACCATTCCTGGATAGCAGACAGACAGTCAGAGATGAGGGAAGGAGAGGAGGAGGCCCGAGGGTAGCCTGAAAATGAGCTGGGTGTCATCCGCATAGCACTAAAAGTTGGGGCAGAAGCGGCGATGCGGTGGGCAAGGAGTGCCAGATACTAGTTTAACAGCCAGGGAGAGAGGTTAGATCCCTGGGGGACACCACAGGTACAGAAAAGATGTGAGAGAGGAAGGACCCCAGTTGGACCTGGGAGGGTCGATTGGAGAGGAAAGAGGTCAGCCACGCCAGAGCCTGACCAGTGATGCCCACGCTTGGCAGGTTGAGCAGGATGGCATGGTTGACAGTATCAAAGGCAGAAGAGAGATTGAGCAAAATGAGAACACACAGAGGGCCTCATTCCGAGTACGGCGCTAACCAATGGCGCTATTAACGCCTTGGTTGACGCCGTACCCGGACCGGCAGCGCCTTGGTGGATGGCGTAATCACCGCCCCATTCCAAGGTTGGCGGGTCGGTAATTCCCCATTCACCAAGGCTCTTCCCCATTCCCGAATGAGCCCCCATAGGGCTCAATGGGAATGGGGAAGATGCAAATAACGGTGACCGTTCATTACGGTCACCGTTATTGGCTTGGAGGCCCCTTTGCGCCCTCGACTTTAACACCTGCTCAAAGCAGGCGTTAAGGGCGAGGGCGCAAAGGGAACTCGGAGTATGGCGGTAAGGGATTACCGCCACCGGTCTCGTTACCGGTGGCCGCTATCCCTTACCGCCATACTCGGAATGAGGCCCAGAGTGTTGGAGTCAAGGTTCGAGAGCAGGTCCTCACGGATGTTCAGGAGAGCAGTTTCCGTGCTTCTGGCAGCTCTGAAGCCAGACTGATGGTCATGAAGACTACCAACAGTTCAGCATGGAGATTAAGCTGGGAGATGGCCAGTTTCTCCAGAAGCTTGCCCAGGAAGGGAGTGATGGTGATTGGGCGATAGTTAGCCGGGCAGGAGGGGTCAGAAGAGGGTTTCTTAAGAAGAGGGTGCACCAGGGAGTGCTTAAGGGGGGATGGGAAGACTCCAGAGGCGAAGGAGTGATTGCAGAAGTCAGCCAGGGCAGGAGCCAGGGAGTCAATGTGGTCCTTGATAGTTTTGGAGGAACAGGGGTGAACCTGTTTTGACAAGACTTTCATAGATCAGACTTGTCTGGAGACCTCGTCAGCGGAGAAAAGGGGAAAGGCAGAGAAGGAGGGAGGAGGGGTGGCTGCAGAAGGGCCAGAGGAAGAACAGGGAATAGAGGGAGGGAGGTGATAGAAGGAGAGTGAGGACAGGATGTCCTGAGTTTTAGAGATGAAGTGAGAGGCTAGTGCCGTGCAGATGGCCTGGGAGGGGACAGGAGAGGTAGAGACTGCAGCAGGGTTGGCCAACTCCTTGCAGATTTTAAAGAGTTCGGCCGAATTGTTCGATGCCGCAGAGATGCGGGCTGGATAAGGGCTCTCTTCTTGGTGAGAACGGAGAGCTGGTATTGCCTTTGGAGCAGGCGGCAGGCCAGTTTGTCAGAGGATGAACATGAAGCATGCCATTTCCTCTCTGCCACCCTGCACTTTCGTTTTAGGGTGACGAGATCCGAGTCATACCAGGAGTTACATTTGGCTCTAGGCTTCAGGCGAATTCTCATGACAGGGGCAAGGATATCAAGAGTATCAGATATAGCAGAGTGGAGCGTGGAGAGGGCTTTGTCAGGGTGGGAGTCAGCCGAAGGGGGAGGGGAGGCAAGAAGGTGGCAGTGAAAGCCTCAACTGACACGTGCTTCATGGGTTTAAATGCAAAAGTAACCACACGCAGCGGCGTGACAACAAACGCTTGTGTCAGCCGATCATCCTGGCCGGCTTTCGCAAATAAAAGCAGCTCTGCCGAGCTCAGTCCTCTAACTCCCGTGATCTTGAGGGAGGGAGCTGTAGGCACCAAAATGGTTTTTGCGGGTAGGTTTCTAGCATGATTATAGAAGACACAGCCATCCCATTTAATTTTGGAAATGCTGTCCGAATATATTTTTGTCAGCCGTATAGGCATTTTTCACAATTACATGCTACAACTGGGAGTTCTCAGAATGAAAGGAGTTGCCAACACAGATACACATGAGGTGTTATATCCGCCATTAATCTGATGTGTTTACTAGTGAAATTATGCTTGATTTGAGTGAGGTCTTTTGGAATAAGCCCAACGGAATAAACAATTATGTTCTGTGACACCCGCAGAGATTAATCTTCGACTGTGACATACAGTGGAGGCGGTCTAGCTTCCATCCTCCATTTGAAAACAAAGCTTTTCCATAAGCAGCCTTTGCTTGTAAAACTACAACATAACAATGTAAGCGTGCTCTCTAACATTAGTGATATTTTGCATGTTCACTCTAGTGGACATACATATAACAACAATACATTTTGTCAGTCCACAGGACTTGTTTTCCGGGTCTTGAAAGGAGGAAGCCTTCATCCGCCGCGGACAGATGTGACTCTGTTCTAAACTACTTTCTCCGCCATCCACGAAATGGTAGAAGTAAGTTTTCTTGCCCTCTTTACCTGTTTGAATTGTGTCAGACAGCGACAGTGTAGTAGTACAAACCATCATGTTTAGTTATAGGAGATCCTACATCTCTATAGTGCAACCAAGCTCAGAAGTGACAAAATCGCCTCCTATTATACGTCAGCTAAAGCATTTAACAAACGCGAACAGCTCACGTGGGGATTGATATTTTAAACGCCACATCTCTAATGCAAGTTTTCTCCCCCAAGCACTGTGCAAACAGTAAGGATGTGTTTTGGAGGGTGGTGTTAACAATAGACTGCAAAGTATGTTTCTCTGTGGTTTGGCTATATTTAGCCCCTGAAGGGGCTCATGATGCCTCATGAGTACCAATGTGAGAAACCTCCATAAGGGAATATTATTTAACCCCATCAAAGAAATAACAAATAGTAACAGTCATGTGCCAAATACAAAATGGAAAATAAAGAAATATGAATCTGTTGTGAAGACAGAGACATTTCTTACGACTTCAGCAAACGCCTATTAAGAGTGGTTGTGCTTGTTTCTTTTGTTAGTTTTGTATAGCAAGTTACTTTAGCAAGTTACTTAAGATATACTGTATATTATGTGAAAGTAATTTCCAGACGATTCTATTTTTGAATCACCGCCAAACAAGGACCCTCAATTTATATGACTGTCTTATATGTTTTGTATGTGTTTTTTAGAAAACTACTTATTAACATCAACTTGGTGTATAGATGAATTACGAACTATATTGAAGAAATTTTGTCCTGAAGATGGCCCATAAATTTAGAGGAAAAAAGACACAAGGGATAGTGTCTAATGTTTAATAAGGCCGAAACATGTCGACAATCTGAGACACCCACAAGAATAATTTTGGGTTTTCTTGACACAAAGTGTTCACTAATTATATGTGCGCTTTTGTTCACCCCGTTTCGAATTTGTGAATTTTGTATTCTGTATGTATTTTTATACATTATTTGAGAAAGGTTTTTACTTGTGTCAATCATGACAAAAAATGAAATTCAAATGTTTGTTATGATAGACCTTTTTTATCTACTTTTGATAATTAATAAATCAGTCTTTTTTAATGAACATTTTGTTGGGTCCAATCATACATGTGGTTTGTAGAATGAATCATTAAAACTACATATGTTTAGTTTGTAAGCATCACCACTCCAATTGCTTTTGGCGCAAAGAAGGGTAATCAGTCTCTTATGTTTATATATATCGCTGCCAGTGGGCCATACGCTGAGCCATGAGCCTGTTCCGCTACTGCACGCTTTGCCTTATTGCAAGGTCATGCAGACCCTGTGTGGCTGGGACCACTCCGGTCAGTAGGAGCTGGAGCACTGGCGTATGGCATCACCCGCTGATGCTGCGACAGTAGAATGCCTTGCAGATATCCGTACCTGGGGACCGGTGCCAGGTCCTTTCTCTGGACATCCCTTCCCCTTGGACACAATGACATCTGCCCAGCGTCTCCGTGGACCAGGGCCTTGGCCACTACAGGCGTGGCTGGGGGACCCTGAGCCTGGGTGGTGTGGGCTGCAGATGACCCTGCTGCACCTGGACCCCAGGTGCTGGTGCTAGGACCTTTCACTGCACGTCCCTTCCCCGTGGACACAATGACATCTGCCCCTGCGTCTCAGTGGAACAGGGCCATGACCACTACAGCGTGGCTGGGGGACCCTGAGCCTGAGTGGTGGAGGCTGCAGCTGCCCCTGAGGCTTCCTGACCCTGGCTGGTGTGGGCAGAAGATGACCCTGCTGCACCCAGACCCAGGGTGCTGGGGACATCAGCATTAGCTGCATTTCCCTGACCCTGTTGGTTGGGGGGCATAGCTCTCCCTGTATGGCCCTGGACACCTCGGACACGTCTGCCACCTCTGCCCCCCTTCCCACTTGTTGCCCTCCCACTCATGGCACTGATGGATTAGTACAATGGGAGGCACAGCTATCAATTGTCCTGGGCAATTTCAGCGAGGGGGCAGTGTATGTGATGTAAGGCGTGCCAGTGTGCCCCAGCAAGGCTCAATGTAACCCTTTGGGAGAAATAAAATGGGACGCGTAACGCACAGCCACCTCAAAAATAAAAAATACATCTAAGTGACTCCTCGGTAGCTCAAGTGAAAAGAATAAACCTTACGCAGTACGCTGTGGCACCCAGCAACACAAAAAATGCGTTCTCGAAGGACACCTAAGGTACTGTGATGTTAAGAATGGGGGTACGCGACACACAGGGGCACCCACAGTATGCAAAATGAATACGTGACTCACCGTTAGCCTCAGAAAATAGGTAAAAGTACACATGTGCGTGTGCACAGAGGAAAATCCCTCACCAAAACAAAAAGCTTGCACTGTCGCAGTAGTGAAAAGATCGCGTGGAAACGCAAATATCAACGAAGTCCACATATCCATCCGCTATAACTTGCACAAGCATGTGATGTTCTCCTACGCACTCTTTTATCCCGATTCTGAACGCGAACGCCCAACATTCAGTGCGTGTCATGTACCTTACGCGCTTAGGCGCTTTCCTCCGATTTCACACCAACGCGCTGTTTGCAGAGTACCCATCACTCTGTTTCCGGCTGCCCACATGAATAACACGAAAGACCCATGCTCCTGCTTACCAGCCAATTTACCTGCCTCCTACTGCCCTGAGCTGCCTCCTACGAGCCATCTGCTGCTGTCTGCCCACTGTGTGTGCCTGCTGCCCATGAGCCCTGCAATTTGAGTACCTGCTATACAGCCATTGCCAGTGCTTCTGTCGTCGGGCCTGTGATGACTACCTCTGCTGATACAAAAGACTCCCAACATGCCAGAACACTGCTCCACAACCCAGCCCCAGGACCACCTTGTCCACCCGCACCTGCCTCGGGTGTTGCCATGTCTGAACCCACATCTTCGGAAGCAAGTGGCAACCACACGGCAGGCAGAGGGCTGCCAAATTCACTGCAAGAGAAGTTGACATTCTAGAGGCATGTCCTCGGGCATTATGATGCCCTCTTCTACAGACCAACGCAAGTCGGCAAGGAAGAACGGAAAATGATCTGGGATCAGATCGTGGGTGTCATTAATGCAGAGGGGGTGGCACCCTGGGATTTCCACCATGTGAAGAAGCGCTGGGAAGTCCTGAAATCCAGGACCCGCAACAAGGCCTGGCGCTTCCTGAAGGCTGGTCTGAACCAAGGAGGTCACTGGGGCCGGTTGAACACCACGGACATGTGACTCCTGGTGACGTTTTACCCGGTGCTGCACGCCCAGGTCATCGATTTGCAGCACTGTCTGGAGTTGACTGCTAAGTATCCATATGTTGCTGCCTTCCACAGTGCATCCACATTTTGATGTGTGGTGCGAGTGTGCACCTTGGCCTTACGACAAGTATGCCTCTTGTACGGATATTTGTGTGCATGTCCCAGACAGTGCTGCATATGTGTTCTATGAAGCATGCTTGATTCCAACAGTGTTACTTTTGCAACATGTGTTGTGATGCAGCATATTACAATGTGAACATGGTAGTTTACATGTGTCTGATACATGCCCATGTGAGAGGTGTGACATATGGGTATTGTCATCAACATTATGAACAGGCATAGTGTACATGTGTATGTGTCTGAGATGTGACTGTGTGACTTTATGTGCATATGTTTTGAGTCAAACACACATAGGTACAGAACTCTGATGTTTGTGTTCTATGTATCCTTATCCACAGCGCCGTTGGAAGAAGAGGGCCGAGAAGGTACTGTGGAGAAAGGCAGCAGGGATGTCTCCACCAGGCAGAGACACAAGGCCCAGTCAAGCCCCTGTTAATTTCATCATCGGGGAGTGAGGAGACTGGTGCCGCGTCGGAAACATCGGCCGCAGCTGCTGAGGGGAGGTCCAAGAGGGCGAAGGTGGATGAGGACTCCTCGGCAGCAGGAGGGACAGGTGAGCTCACACAGGGGCAATCCACTGCAGAAGACGCTTGGGAGGTATCCAGGTTGGCGGGGAGAAGGAGGAGGAGGAGGTTGTGTCAGCCCAGTCCATGTGGCCCTGTGGGGGTGATGAGGTGCGCGTGATTGGTGCAGTCCAGACTCAGGGGCAGGAGGCAGTGCAGGTCGCCGTGGAGGTGCCTGTGCCTAATCCTGCCCCCGGGCCTGCGCCTGCACCAGTATGCAACTGCCGGCAGGCCCCAGGCCAGACCCATCCGCAGGTGGCGGATGTTTCGCCACAAATAGAAACCCCAATGCCTGTGGATCTCGCCATTCGAGACAGGGTGGAACCGCTGCTAGCTGGTATCACAAGGCATACAGGTGTCATTTATGATGATGTGCAGGCTTTCTATTGTGGGCTTGCACATCATCACAATGAGGTCTGGTGTCTTCTGAACTGGCTAGCTACGTTCCTGGTCTCGAATTGGGTGCGTGGGCTGGCAACTTATGTAACCCCCTCCTCGTCTTCCTCCTCTGTGTCCGCCAGTCGTCCTCCCTGCCGCCTTCCAGCCCAGATACCACCAGGGCCCCCTGTGTACCTATCCCAGCCCTAACAGCCCGTCTGGTGGAGATCACATCCCTGCCTGAGTCAGGAGTCGACGTTAAATCAACTGAGGTGGTCACCACACAGATCCAGCCGACGACAGGAGATGTGACAATGGAGGGAGAGCAGGCACCCAGGAGCAGGGCATGTGCACAATGGCCCCAGGCAATGTCATTAGCCCGCAGGCTGTCCTTAAGAAGCAGGCACCGGGCAATTTGGCAGCAGAAGGCTCAAAGTAGGAGGCTACAATACTCAGGGCATCCCATCTCAGGGAGGCAGGTATCGGGCGTCAGGCAGGATGCTAATGTGGACCTTTGTCGAAGGATGCCTTCCATGTTGCAGCGGTATGGGCAGCACATTGGGAGACAGAAAGGCAGTGGGCACAGGAGGCGAGACTCACCATGGCTAGGACGGAGATTCCGCTGCGTCGGGCAGAGAGGCGGGCTGAGGTCCTCAAGGAGACTTGCCGGGAGTGGATGGAGAGAACCATGTTGGAGTCCCTGCAAGCCCTCGAGGTGAGAGCGGATGCCCGCCTAGGGGAAGTGGACGCAGTGTACGATGATGCCCTGGCCGAAATATTGAGGGAGCATGGTGAGGAGAAGGACTAGCCTGCTGCCTTTGTAAATAGTTCTTTAGATATAGCTTTCCATTGTTTTTAGTTATTCTTTGGTGCTTTTGGGCTTTACTAAGTGTTTGTACATAGTTGTTTATGTGTGGTTTTGCTTTTGTTCATATTAAAATTTGGAGTGCAGTTTAGACATTACTCCATGTTTTTTTTGTACATAGTTTTCTTTGCTTTTCTAATTTTTTGGACACCATGCGGTAATGTTTATTTTCATTTTGCTGCTATTGTAAATATTTTCTAGGGACCTGGACATTTCTACAGACTTTTTGTTTATTCATGTACATATTTTCCTATTTCATTTCCACTGTATATGTTCAGAATACAGCTGTACATTGTAATTTATTTTCATTACTCACAGTCATTGTTTCTCGCCTTTTTTTTTTATAGAAGTGTGTCGCTTTGTTAGTCTGTTTAGTGTCCCTGATACTAACCATTGTTGGTCATCTGTGTGCTTAATTCCATGCATGTGTCATGTTTGTTATCCATTTGCTTGCTGAATATACACATGTGGCTGACCAGTGGATGATTGTGAAGGGGGAGTTTGGGTGTCCACGCTCGAGCCATTTTCTTTCACATGTGCAGTATCACTGTGTATTGGCCCTCAATCTGTTTGTGGGCAGGGGGGGTTGGTGGGGTGACTGTGGGGGTGGTACATGTTTACGATACTTGCACATGATTTGCTTGATGCTGTGTAACACACATGTCGTGCTTTGCCCTTCACCAGCATGTCTTTGTGCAGTGATCATTGGCTCTGGTGTTGATCTGCATCTTGCATTGGCATGCAATATTGCCATTACTTTGTTTTTACACATTGGCTGACCAATGCAGCAGTGTTGGTGTGTGGCGCACTGTTTGATTCCCATGCACTCAATCTGAACTGAGGTCATTCCTCTTTGCTTCTGCTTTATGTCCTCCTCTATCCTGCAGAACTCCTGTCTGAATCAGCACTAGTCACCTGGCTATCCTATGACCTCGGACCAAGGGCCCTTCACCAGCCACTTGCACACCCGCACTGCCTCCCTGGCATCTCCTGCACTTGGACTGTTTTCATGTGTACCAACAGCCCCCTAGCTGCACTTCACACCTGATGTGGGCACTTAGCCTTGCACTTGCCTGTAGTTGGCCGCATTTTGATTGTTTTCATAGTTGTTGTATTTATTATGATGTCCTTCCCATGTATTGCACTGCCCACTACCCCTTCTCCCTGCACTTTTCTCCTTCCCCACTTCCCATGCACTGGCTTCATCTCAATGGCACCTGGCCTACCAAGATCGTTGTCTCTGTCTTCAGTCTGTTCCGCCTCCCTGGACTAGTTGCACCTTCCGACACTTGTGCATAGGTGGATTTTGAATGGCATGGCATTTGATGTGATTTCATGTCATGTCCTGCACAGATGGTAGGAGCATTGATGTGTATATTGGGATATCTGTTCTGGTAATGGCAGCTCATTGAGGCTCAGGCTGTGACACGCCTAGGCAGTGTCTGTTCATGTGGCACACATTGAGGCTCCTTTTTACTGACACTGGGTGACTATTTGTCCATGGGAATTGTTGACATAGCATTCTCACATGGCCAGCAGGGCCTCACTTTACCATTTACTTGTCTGATGTGCATGTTGAGATATGGTTGCAGACAGCAATTGTGTTTCAGCAGCTGCCACACTCAAGGATGTTGCCCAGGTTTATGCATTTGTTTGTGTTTGCAGGATACGTTTGGGTGTGGATGTTCAGGGTGGTGAAACAACACGGCAGTCAAGGTGCATGACACAACTTCGATGGAGTGATCAGGTGTCACTATGTCAGTGCCCAGCATGCCGGTGATGTCCGGTCTGCAGGCTGGGGTGATGGGTGATGGGGGCTGGGGTGTCCAATGTGGTGGGGGCTGCCTGCAGGAGGGCATCACGGGTGATGGGGACTAGGGTGTCCCATGTGGAAGGGGCTAGCTGCAGGCTGGGGTGACAGGTGATGGGGGCTGGGGTGTCCCATGTGGTGGGGGCTGCCTGCATGGTGGCATCACGGGTGAGGGGGGCTGGGGTGTCCAGTCTGGGGAAGCTGCCTGCAGGGTGGCGTCACGGGTGATGGGGGCTGGCGTGTCCCATGTGGAGGGGGCTGCCTGGGGGCTGGGGTGACGAGTGATGGAGGCTTGGGTGTCCGGTCTGGAGGGGGCTGCCTGCAGGGTGGCATTACAGGTGATGGGGCTGGGGTGTCCCATGTGGAGGGGGCTGCATGCAGGCTGGGCTAATGGGGGCTGGGGTGTGGGTGTCCCGTCAGGAGGGGTCTGCTTCCAGTGGATTGCTGCGGGGATCGCAGGGTGTTTTGGAGTGATTACACCCGGGTGCGTCCAAGGTATGCGCTGAGTTTTCATGCCAGTTGGCTGGGGTGCGGCCGGGGTACGCACTGAGTTTTTGTGATTTGGATGGGGTGTGGACGGGGTACACTCTGAGTTTTCACGCGATTACGCTGGGGTGCGACTGGGGTACGTGCTGAGTTTTCACGCAATTTGGCTGGGGTACGGCCTGGGATTGCGAGGTGTTTCAGTTGATTACTCTGAGGTGCGAGTGAGTATCACACAGGGATTTCACGTGATTTCGCTAGGGGGCTGTATGCTGGACCTAGGATGGCACTGGGGCTTGTACCGTGTTAGGCATTTCGCTTGCTTATTTACTGCGTGTGGGGGCGTGTTGGGGGCATTACTGGCACAGCTTGATGTTTCTTGCGCCACGGCTACTGATGCCTCAGAAAATCCATGAATATGCATGCCGCGCAATTGTTTCTCTGCGCCATGGCTGGTGCAAGCTCCTTCTCGGCGTGCAGCGCATGCACCTTTTCTGCACAGGATTCTATGAATCGGGGCCTCTGTGTTTTTTAAGTGTAGTACATATTTGCTACGCCTGTTGCTTTGTTGTTTATGTACATTGACAAGATATACATATGTGATGTTACTTTTCTACTTGCTATTTGTAGCAGTGCTCAAAATATGGCCACGGGGAGTGAAAAATACGGATGCGCTAGTTGCCACAAATTCGTACTAATGGTCAAATGCAGCAGTGACAACAAATGTGACCCCCCCCCCCCGAAAGGACACAACTAAACAATAAGGCTTAAGGTATATTGTCTAACTGCGCAGCGACCTCAAATTTCTACGATTGCACAAGTCTGAAAAAGTCAATTTATTTAGTATTCACTGTATTAATTTGTCAAAGGCGATTTATTGAAGAATTCCACACAGCCGACACGTGTTTCTACCAATGGGTTGTTCTCACGGCTGTTGCAGATGATATCCATTCATATTTACAATCAATAAAATATTCTGTAACAAATACCCAAATTAAACAATGTATCATTGATGTCAAATAGCACACATGAAAATAGGATATTGTACATACCAAATTAGCAGTTCATGGCAGGGATGATGGGTAAAGAGGCGAAAATGAATTGAAAAGGAAACCAGTTATTAGAATTTTAGATCTACTAAATCTGTTGTATTGCTGACAACTTATATTGAAATGATTAGATAACACATGAGCGCCCTAATTGTGATAATCCTTAAAACAGTAGCTGCATTGTAGTACCGTTACTACACCGTGTGCAAGTGGGATATGCCAGCTTCAAGCATGCCTTGAAATTTAAAGAGCACTACATAGTGCATTAACTTTAAATTGTGCAAAATCAAATACTTAAGTACCCAAAGCACCTAATAACAGATGAAAGTGCTACCAAGTATGAGTAACGTCATTTACTCTGAATCTGACTGTGCCCATAATACTGCATGCATGTCCTCTGAATTGTGTCATGTGGTCAGTACTCACCAATTCTGTCTTCCACCAGAATCTAGGATATAATAGGATTACTATATTAACAAATTAACAGAGAACCACCAACCATCATAGGCTATGAGCTATTTTTCGAGGCAAAATTGCACTTACCATATATGTTGTGTATTGTTCAATTATCAAAAATCAAATCCTCAATGGAAGACTCCTTAAGTCATTAATTGTGTGTTATGCTTCAGGTTTTCCAATAAACAATATAGATGCATCTATATTGATATTGCCATTCTATATTCAATATTATCTCCACACACAACAAAGCGCTTTATTCTCTCCGTTGATCTTTACATTTCATGGCGGATTCATTGCTGCCTCTGCGTACCTGAGAGGTGGTTGAATAACCCCCAAGCGTGTCATGGGTTTGGCAGGATGCAGGGGGGGAAAAGCCTGGTCTTGAGGACTTCCGGAAGGCAAGGTAATCCTCTATGCATCAGACGCTAAGGGGAATTGTTTTCAATTTTAGGGGGGCTTAGACGGAGAAGGGGGATTACCCTATTGTCGATTTGACGGGGGGGGTCACAAGGAGGAGTGCAGTGCCTAATTGCAGGTGTCTGTTGGGTTGGTAGTGGATGAATTTATGTTGAAGGTATTCTGGGCATGTCTTGTGCAGCATACGGTGGGGGATACATGTGGCTTTGAAAGGGCCTGTCAATCAATAGGGAGCCAATTGGGGACACGGATGGCACATGTGATGTGCTCTCTGCGACCAAGGGTCAGGAGGAGCTTAGCTCCAGTGTTTTGGACCCATTGGAGCTTTCTGAGTTGATATGCAGGGGTGCCCAGATAGAGGGGTATGGGAGTAATCTAGTCAGAGAGGATGATGGCCATGATTGCAGTTACTCTGTGAGGGTAGGAGAGGTAAGGGAAGCTGCATCTAAGAATGTGGGGGAGTTAATAGCAAGATTTTGCCACAGAGTGAATGTGGCGTTGAAGTGTCAGATCAGCATTCATGGTGCATCCCAGGTTATTTGCTGCGCCGGCAGGGGGAGGACCTAAAGAGGATGGCCAATGGGTGGGTCGGGGGAAAGAGAGCCAGTTTCCATCAGATCATGATTTCATTTTTCCAGGGTTGAGGAGGAGGTGGTTAGCCGTCATCCAGTGGTCGATATCTGTGAGGAAGGATGCACGGTCGTTGTGGGAGATGGAAGAGTCCTTAGGGATCTTGAAGATGATCTGGGTGTCTGCACATTTGAAGCAGTCTCGGTCATGTGAGCGAATAAGGGCAGGAAGGGGGCTCATGTAGATATTGAAAATTCGGAGGGGAAACGAGGTGCCATGTAACCCCATTGGTGACAGGGTGGGGAGCCAAGGTGAAGGGAGGAAGGATGGTGTTTTGTGATCTGTTACCATGGAATGAGGAAATCCACATTAGTGCTGCATCCTTATGCCAAGCAAGTGGAGTCTGTCAGTGAGGATGCTGTGGTCGATGGTGTCAAAGGCTGAGAGGTCGAGGAGGAAAAGTGCGGCACATTCTTCTGTATCTGCATTGCTTTTGAGGTTATCCCAGGTTGGTACTAGGGACAATTCAGTTGTACAGCAGAATCGGAAGCCAGAATGGGTGGGGTCAAGGAGGAGGTTGGATTCGGTGAAGAGAGAAAGCTGGGAGTAAGACGTTCGATTAGTACATTTGGCTAAGAAGCAGTTGTTAGAAATAGGTCTGTAGTTGGCTGAAAGGAGAGGGTCAAGCGAGGGTTTTTTGAGAAGGGGTTTGATGTGTGATGTCTTGAACACTGCTTGGAATAAGCCTGATGTGAGGGAAGAGTTGATGATCGATCTTGTGATGCCACCTACACAGATTGTTGAAAAGATCTGGATGTGTGACTGCCAGCAAGTAGCTTCAGGAATTTTGGGTCAAGAGATGGGAGAGAAAGAGGAGAAGACAAGGCAGGAGGTGGAAGGGTTGGAAGTGGTGGGCAGAAAGGCACCCATGAGCACAGCATGTCGGATGCACCGTCACCGTTATAAACGGTGCCGGTGCATCCGACCGCCCCATTCCCATTCGGCCGAATGGGAATGGGGCGTATCTTTTTTCTGGCGCATGCAAATGGGCAATTACCGGGTCCAGCAGGGCTGTAATGACCCGGTAATTGCCCATTCGCGGGTGCCAGAAATTTTAGGAAATTTGGTGGCAGCCTGCCGGTTTTACCGGCAAGGCTCCCACCAAAATTCTAAGGCGGCCCAGTGTATTCTCATACAGAGTTTCCCTCATCAAGGGGGAGAGTTTATATGGATACAGAGTCGCCCTCATCAAGGGGGAGAGTTTGTTCTGCTATAGTGAAGAAATGTATTGTCATGGGCAGAAATTATTTCACAGGGGGGATTCCATTTCTGAAAAAACTATCCCCGGTAGACTTTATTTCGGAATAAAGTCTCCTGGGGGAGACTTTGGGCCTCATGGGCGGAGCAGCAAAAGGGCAGCGGTAATTCTATTACCGCTGCATTACTGCTCCGCTCATTCCCGAGTTTGGACGCAATGCTGGAGAATCCCCATTTTCGACGCTATTACCTCCGGTGGTAATAGCAATGAAAAGCCCCATAGAGTTCTATGGACTCTTAACAAAATGGGGAATTACAGCCTTACCACAACTCGGGATCCGGCGCTAATAGGGCCAGACCGAGTTGCGGTAACGATATGTGTGTTGGCAGCATCCCTGCGCAATTACCGCCGGGATACCACCAAGGCTGTGATGATGCCCTCTGTTACGGGTGAGTGTTTATTTCATGACAGACCAACGCTAGAATCCACCCATCAGGTGGGTGGGTGAAGTGAAGGGAGGCAAAACCCGAACCCCTTTACACGCTTCTGCTTCCTCTCGCAGCAGAGGTGCTCATTTCAAGGCGACTGAAGCTGGTTTCAATGGCAGGAGTTAACCTACAGCTGATCCGTTAATAAGGGTGCGACGTTTGGCCCTATCTGAGCTGTCCACCAACTCCAAGCAGTACCCAAACAAAAGATGCATGCCACTTCTTCGAGCTTTGAAAGCACAGTGGCTAATCTGATTTTCTCCTAAACCTTTTCGCATGGGGCTGTCTCATAGCTCGGCATGCTCTCCCCACGTTTCATCGATTCATCCCACGCTCGCCCTGCCATGGCTGATTGCCAGCACGCGCTGCATTTGTGTGTGGAAACAACGTCGGCGCAGTCTAATCAGCGCCCTGCAGTTCCCTGATTGCAGGAGGAGACCGATTACAGCGCGAGATCACTGATAAGCACAGACAGCTTATTAAGAAGCGTGCCTTTTCAATCATCAGCACGCAGCCACGGGCAGGGGGCGGCTGGGAAGTACCCGGCCAACACATTAAAGCAGCCTGTGACCAAAGAGGGATCTTGAACTCTCAAAGCCAACATGCTAAAAAAAAAAAGGAAAACACGGGGTCATTTTAAATGCTATGTAGTGCATATGGAAGGAGTCGAGGCGAGGTATTAGCCATCTACGTCTTACTTTTACATTCCAGGATATTTTTATGTCTTTAGAAGGCATTACAGGGGAATAAAGCGATATGCTTCTCTGCTTTGATCTCCTCCTCCATCTTGGAAGAGCACAGGGTTTTACACAAGTGTGAGAATTCCAGGCATAACATGAATGAATTCCTATGGAATGTGCTTTGCATTTACATCTGCTAATGAGCAGGCTAATTCCATAAGAATTAAAGAACGCAGCCTACAAATAGAAATTTGTAGGCCTTGTTTATTTTTTATTAAACAGAGCGTAAAAGTGAAGAGTAAAAGGCGATTTCACCTTGTTTTACTCTTCCCAATTACACTGGGATTTGTAAATGTTGAAAATTGAAAGCGTCTAATAGAATTTCATTTGCACTTTATAGAAAATGACCCCCAAAGTCTCTACGGAGCTCCCCACCACCAAATATGTGTCACTCCACCACACATGGTGTCTGTGCAAAGTGAGTAAACGCTGCCTGACATGCTTGCGTGCCAAGCAGTGTTTACTTTAATTTTGAATGCTGCTTGCCATGCTCGCATGGCAAAGGGCTCTCACAATATCTAACCCCCCACACTAGCGTGAGATGGGGGTTTAGATTCTATAAAAGACAAGGAGGCGAGTAATATGCATTACAATCTTTACTGAGAACCACAGCAGCAAAGAATAAAAACTTTGTAAAACGAAATTTTTTCCAATAAACATAAAGTTATAACAATGCAATGGGAACATCCCCGTCCAACATGGTGGGCAGGTCATGTCCTGGAGGTAGCCAATAGGGAGCGAGCCAGTCCCATATAGGTCCATTCCTTTAACAACTCCCCCTCTTTCTGAACCTGATCCTTTTCACACGACCACCGAACAATTTCTCCACGTAGAACGAAGACCAAACTCCCATGGAGACGCCGGAGCTGAAACCTTCTGCAACTTGGAGCGGAAACTCTTGCTTCTTCCTGCGTTGAAGCCATCAACTGAAAGCTGAAACAACAACCAACACCAGTAAGGGTGGGTGGGATAATACTCGCCTCCTTGTCTTTTATAGAATCTAAACCCCCATCTCACGCTAGTGTGGGGGATTAGATAGTCTATGGCAAGAAAGGAGGCTCATATTATGCAAGTTCAAAGCCCTTGCATTACATTCACCGCTACATGAGTAATACGTTTATGGTAAAATGTCTTAAAAGTTGATTCCCTTGACCAGTCAGCTGTTTTTAAAATCTGTTCCAAACTACCCCCCAGAAAGGCTGCTTTAGAGGCCATAGCGCCACGGACTGAGTGGGGACCAAAAGAGGAAGTGTCAACCCCCGCCTCTCGCATAACCCATTTGATCCATCTGGCCAAAGTAGAAGGGGAGACCGGCTTATGGGGATTTCTGTAGGAAATCAGCAGCTGAGAGGTATTGGGAGGTCTAAAACGTTCAGTTTTGAGCTCCAAACATTTCAAACAATTGAACACACATAATTTACAATCTTCAGGAAAAGCTGGATAGGATATCGAGGAAGTCATGCATTTAGACCTTTCATGAGATAAAGAAAGTAACCCCCTGAGGGGTGAACATCTTATTATCCACATCCAAAGCTCTGATATCAGAGACCCTTTTAATAGACACTAGACATAGTAACATAGCAAGTTTGGCAAATAACTGCTGCAGGGACAGTTCTTCATTAAGAGGCCAGGACCTGAAGAGCTGCAGCACCATATTAACATCCCAAAGAACCGAATACTTCGGTTGTGGTGGAACTTTAATACGGATAGATTTGAGGGCCCTTCGCACCAAAAAATGCCTACCCACCGGTTCCCCTTTAACCAAAAGGTGACCGGCTGAAATAGCTGAACGAAAACCATTAACAGTCCTGTAGGCTTTCCCTTCCTTAAACAACTCCACTAGAAAATTAACCACCTCTACAGGAGGGGCAGAAACGGGATTGAGGTGCCTAGCCACACACCAGCTAACCCATTTGTTCCATGCTGAGGAATACCCCGCCTTAGTAGAGGGCGCCCAGGAGTCCCTGATGACCGCCATAGAGTCTTGCGAAAGTCCTCTGAAGCACCAGGAAGAACTGAAATCTTCCAAGCCATAAGGGCAAGGTGTCCCTGCAGGACCAACTCGTGAGGGAGACCCTCCGGATCCATCAGCAATAGGGGATCGGGAGGGAGAAGACGGGGAATATCTATTGCTAATTCCAGAAGGGCCGGGAACCAAACCTGAGAGGGCCAAAAGGGGGTAACTAGAACCAGAGCTGCCACCTGTGTGCGAACTTGGACCAGAACCCGAGCTATCTTGGCAAAGGGAGGAAAGCATACCCCAACTGACCCGACCAATCCTGTAGGAAAGCGTCAGTGGCCAGAGCTAACGGATCTGGTCTCCAACTGTAAAACCTGGGAACTTGACAATTTAGTCTCGAGGCAAACAAGTCTATGGTCAGGGGACCCCAGAGGGATGCTAAACGGGCGAAAAGAGATCTGTTCAACATCCAATCGCTCCTGTCTTGCAGGTGCCTGGAGTTCCAATCTGCAACTTCGTTGCTGACTCCCGGGAGGTATTCCGCTTTCAATATAATATCCCTGTCGAGGCAAAAATGCCAAAACTCTCTTGCCAAATTTGCCAAGACTTTGGACCTGGTACCCCCCAGGCGATTGATGTATCTCACCGCAGAGATGTTGTCCATGCGGAGGAGAACACAACAATTCCCCTGATCCTTGAGGAGACTCCGAACCACAAAGGACCCCGCTAACAACTCTAGGCAATTGATATGTAGTTGTTTCTCTGACTCCGACCATTTCCCACCTGTGGAAACCTGACCCAATCTGGCTCCCCAACCCGATCTGCTCGCATCTGACTCCAGAACGGCATCCGGAGATGGGCCAAATATTGCCTTGCCATTCCAGGCCTCCATGTGCCTGAGCCACCACAGGAGCTCCAACCTGGCTTCTGGCAGCAATTCCACCATTTGGGAGTAAGAGAGACACTTGCTCAAATGCTTGGCTTTTAAGCGTTGCAGAGCTCTGTAATGTAGGGGAGCAGGGAAGATAGCCTGAATGGATGCTGACAGCATTCCCACAACTCTGGCCAACTGCCTGAAGGAGATCCTCCCTCTTCTGAGGAGCAGACAAATTTCCTTCTTTATCTTGGAGAGTCTGTTGTCTGGGAGAAGAAGGATGCAAAGCTTTGAATCTATATTGAAGCCCAGAAATTGGATACATTGCGTAGGCTTCAATATGGAATTTTTTACATTTATCACAAAACCTAGATCCTGAAAGAGGGTCACAGTGAATTTCAGATGAGAACACAGAGTTTGATAATTCTGGGCTAGGAGCAACATGTCGTCCAAATAAATTATGATCCGAATCCCCCTGGATCTGAGAAGGGCCATCACAGGCCGCATGAGCTTGGTGAAACACCATGGGGCCGAGGACAGGCCAAACGGAAGGATGCAAACTGCCACACCCGGCCCCCCATTGAAATTGAGGAAACTCCTGATGCGGGGGAAAGACGGGAACTACTAGGTAAGCGTCTTTGAGGTCCAATTTGACCATCCACTCTGCAGGGAGAAGGGTGTCTCTGAGCAAATGAATTCCTTCCATTTTGAAGTGGTGATACACCACAAAAGAGTTGAGGGCTTTTAGGTTGATTACTGGGCGAAACCCCTGGTCCGGTTTCGGGACTAGAAAAATGGTACTCAGAAACTGAGAGGCCTTGTAAGAGGCCGGGACTACCGCCCCCTTGGAGATGAGATCCCTTACCTCCACATCTATGAGGGATTGTTTGACTTTGTCGAACACCAAAGGAAGGGGAAAGGACAACTGAGAAGGTGGGGCATAGAATTCTATCTGATAACCCTGAACCGTTTGTAACACCCAAGGATCCGAAGTGAGGGCCTCCCACTGTGGAAGAAACCTGCTAGTCTGCCACCTAGACTTTTGAGGGAAAAAACTTTTAGCACCTGAGAAAGTACCTGATTGCCCTCTTGATCTTCCGGCTCCTCTGCGGGCACGTCCTCTCCCATTCGAGTTTTGTTGTGGGTAGAACTGGTTATGGCCTCTTCGAGCAGAGGCGGTATGGTATGCACCACGGGGCGCAAACTGGCCGGGCCGAGAGGAGCCCTGGGAAAGGCGGCTGGAGGAGCGGGCCCTACCTCGTCCAGCCTTGTTAAAAACCTTTGGGGCAAAGACCTTTTTTATATTAACCTGCGCCTTGTCCAGCGCCGTAAATGTGTGAACATATGCTGACAAGTCTTTCAGGAATGAATCCCCAAATAAATTACCCTGAGCTGAAGGGCCACCTTCCATCTCAGCCATGTCTGCCAGTTTGGAATCCAACCTCATTAATAATGATTTTCTCCTCTCCCTACATATGGAGGCATTAGCGTTGCCGAGCAGGCATACCGTACGTTGGATCCAACCCCTTAATGCGTCAACATCTACCGGGGTATTGGAGGCCGCCGCCTCTTCTGCCATTTCAAAAATCTGCGTGACTGGACTCAGGATGTCCAACAGTCTTTCTTGACAACTACGCCATGCTTTATCGACCCCCTTCTTGGGGTCCTTCCCTTTCTGGGATAGAAAAGCCACCATAGACTGGTCTATTTCTGGCGCTAAAGCCACCTTGTCTGCAAGCACAGGTCTGGGACACTCCGACCGCAGCTTATTACGATCCTCTTTGGGCATAGGGCGCCTTAACCAGAACTTGAGGAAAGAGGAAACTTCCTCAGAGGGCTGCCACTCGGCTGACATGGGGTGCTGTATCAGGGCAGGGTCAAAGAAAGGTACTCCGCTACCATCAAGCAGGGGCGCTTCCTGAGGGGCCACTGATGTTACTTTCTTTTTCTGCCTCTTAGGGGGCGAATCAGAATCAACTGAACTTTCTGAGGATGACACCGCAATAGGGGACTCCGCCGGCGCAAAACGCGCGTACGCTGGCCAGGGTGTGGAAGTGAAAGGTTGATGAGACTCTTCCCACCCTCTCTTTAAAGTTCTTTTAGGGGAAGATATGGGTGAAATGGCCAAGGGGGGACTGAATTGTCCCTGGACATGTTTAGTTTTGGCCGTACACTTTTAAGGGGCCTGGGTTGCAACAGATGGGGCAGCATCTTGGGAGGGGTGGAAATACGCAATGCGGGTAATTAATCTGTCGAAGGCTGACGCCAAGGTGTTAGTTAAACCTGTTAAAGCTGTGTCCAAAGAGGACCGAATAGCTTGAGCCACTGAAGGTTGGGCATGACAGGATTGATCTCCCACATTGTCTCTTGACCTATCACTTTTCTTGGCAGTACGTACTTGAGTGCTGGCATCAGCAGAGGAGGGGAGCACCCCCTTATCCATGACAGCACTTGGCAGTATTCTACTTGGATAAATATATATATAAATATATATTATGTCAACAAACAGCAGGGCTAGCTGTTGTACTATGCAAGCCTAGCAGGCTGAACCCTCAATTTCACAGGGTGTAACTTTCAGGGGAAGGGCAACCTAGGCCTCACACAGGCAAAGCCTGCTGACTAGCAGCCAAAAGCACGGCGAGCAGCGTGAGGGGAAAAATATAAACACAACCCCCAAAAATACAATTGTAAAATACAATTGTGAAATTTTGTAAACAGAATATACAATTGCACCAATAAATTTCACACACAAAAATTACCAGGCGGATAGCAAGCTTGAACCGCCAACCTTCAAACTAGAAGCGGCACGCTTACAGCATGTGCCAGAGACCTTGTGAAAACGCGCGCAGTCTGTCAGAAGATAAGCTTCCTGACACTGGCTGCCGCGCGTTGAACAAACAAAGCACACGCCGCGGCCCTGAACAGGGACGCGCGTCGAGATAGAACGCTGAAAGCATTCGCAACAATGTGTCCAGAAGGAGCAAACCCAGCGTGTGTGAGGAACGCGGCGCCTTCAGGCAGCACGCAACACACCAGACGCGGAGCGGGCTCGAAAATTGGAACGCCACGCTCGCGTGAGGAATTGAAACGAAATATCAACGTAATGGAAACACACGCTTTCAAGCGAACGCCGTAATTAAAGCAAACAAAGATATTAAAGTAATAAATCAAGCAATTACTACAGAAATGCCACAATGTAACAAGTACAAGCTAAGAAAAATAGAGGTGTGACTTAGCTGTGGGTCAGCAGCAAAGAAAGAGGGGGAGTTGTTAAAGGAATGGACCTATATGGCACTGGCTCGCTCCCTATTGGCTACCTCCAGGGCATGACCTGCCCACCATGTTGGACTGGGATGTTCGCATTGCATTGTTATAACTTTATGTTTATTGGAAAACATTTCGTTTTACAAAGTTTTTATTTTTTGCTGCTGTGGTTCTCAGTAAAGATTGTAATGCATAATATGAGCCTCCTGTCTTGCCATAGAATTGCAGCTAAATGCTGCATCGGGAAGCGTTTCAGTTGCATTGCAGGCATGGTAAGAGCAGTGTTCACAATTACAAATAAACATGTCGGACAGTGTTTAACTGCAATTGTACATGCTGCCCTGCATGCGTGAATGGCAGGCAACGTGTGCAATAGATCCCTAAGGGGTCCGCCATCCGCCTGCTTTATGCTGGTGCATAAAACAAGACGACTCCATAGGGATCTCCAGCATTTGTATGGCAGAGAGGAAGGAAGGTGGCAGAGATGCAAGCTGTGTTCATCCCCTCCAATTCGCATACAAAATAATGAATGAGCACGTGGCGTGGCATGAATGGAAGGCGTTAAAGCCTTACTCAAAGCTTTTACGCCTGCCATTCATATTATGCCACAACGAACATGAGCTTCTAGATGTCAGGGATATTCAAAATCCCATACTACCACCAATAGTTCTAAACTTAGTGGCACTTATCAAGTAGAGCTTAATTGGGAACAGGAAAACAAGGCAAAATCACCTTTACTCTTCAGTTTTATACTCTATATTTTTTTTTAAAGATACTTTGCAGGTGGCGTTTTACAGTAGATTCCTTTGAAATCTGCTTGATCATTACCAAGTGCAAATGCAAAGTGTATTCCATAGGAATGCATTGGTTTTATGTCTGCATGAAAATCTTAACGGGGAAAGTGAAATTCTGCCAGAGGTGATTTCAGACCATGTTTTGCTTTGGTGGTTCAAGTATTTCTTTTATTTCCCAAAGGGAGGTTCATCACTGTACAGGTGCTCACCGCCCAACGTCAACAGGGGTTTGACCACAGAATCGCCCATGTGTGGTCAACAATCCAAAGAACAATACATTGTCAATAACGTGGCTGACACTGGAATACGCCCAGAGGGTCTGACGGTGGCCTTCCTTGACTTTGCAAGTCTCCTTTTGGAATCCGGGATTAGGAGCTGGAATCTGCGTGCACAGCGGCGAGAGGACAAAGCACCCCTGCATCCCTGCACCTACAGGCTTCTGTGCAGTGGCTCCACAGTCTTCCCAAGTCTATCTTTTCTGGAGGTAAAATACTTGCTTGCCCATAACGTGCAACGTCCCCCACCATTTAATATGTCTGCCTACGAAAAAGCACTTAATTTTAGTCAAGCTACTACTCTAAATTCGGCTTTGGGCACTTTGCACACAATGGCAACGGGTTGTAACACACCTCAGCATCCAATCGGGCAAGGAGTCGGATCACATGAATTACTTCTTGATGGCAATGATCTTTCCTGTACAGCTGTGCTCTAGTCCTGAAGGAGTTTGCCACCCACCAAGCTGTCCATTGGCTGTTCTGCCCTAGAGTAAGTCTTTCCGCTTCCTTCCCTTCCCATTACCTTACACGAATGTCCATTGTGCAAGCTTGAGGACTGGGGGATTCTATGTTTCACTTCCACTCTCTCTATCACATCTGTCCCCTACTTTGTAAAGCTGCCCTCAGCCCCACTCAAAGGGGTCTCTTGCCACTCGAACAGGAAACGCGCCTTTTGTGTCTTCGATCTCAACAATCATTGTGGTTGTTACTCTTTGACATATTGTAGCACTGCACTGTTGATACCCACATTTGCTAGTGGAGTCGCTGTCAGTCAATGGTAGGGCAGTACTGGCTTCGGTCTCACCTGACCAACAGTGTATGCGGTCATCTGACCCACTTTCATAAGATGAGCTACCTGGCGAGGCTTGACAATGCTGATCAAGTAGGTCCTCAAGACACTCACTTTCTGGTCGGAGCACTAGTCTCCGGGCTACTTGGATTCACTTTTACTTTTTTGCATTGACTTTGCATAACATTTGAAAGTGATGTTCCTTCTTGCAGCTGTGACAGCAGTTATTTGGACAGATATCTTTGTGTGGGTTTGCCCAACCACGCCAGTATCAATTTGTGTGGTCCTCGGTCACTGATCATTCAAACATCAATCTTTATCAGTTGGCCCTCTTTTTGCCCATCATCTCAGGCAACAGTTAGGATTTCGGTTCAGGGAAGTCTGAATCCTGAGAAGATTAGTTGCAAGATCGTAACAGGAAACCCTTGATAACCCATAACCAATTGCCGTCTTCATTTGTGAAGGCAACCTCCGATCTGGTAACGAGTGCATCCAGAAATCCTCATTCCTGGCATATCAAATCAATTGCCGGGTTAAATGGATCGAACTTGACATTTCTTTGAGAATTAATGTTTGAACCTAATGAAGGCCATCTTAAAAATGTTGTAATTTGCACAGAGACGGCCACTAACACTTGCATGTCCAAAGTCTTCACCTTACCATTTTAGTTGTTTTGGTGAAAAAATGTAATTCGCGCATTGAAATCCAGGCAATCGCAGGTTTTCAAGCCTGTTTAACCTGTTCAATAAAATCAATCATGTATGTCGTCTGGCATGTACGTGTTAATTGTGATTTCTTATTGAACATGCAACTGCAAAAAAAAAGTAGCAATCCAAAGGTATTCCAACATTTCTACCAACATGGAAATTAAATTCTAGTGTAGATACAAGCTGATATTCTGACAGAGAGCTTCTCTCCCCCAGTACATTACAATCCGTCCATACGTAATGACCCTTAATGTATATCTAAGTAGCTACTTGTTGTGTATCTAAGTGTTGGGTACCTTTAGTGTTTCTGTCTTTTCTGTTAGGACTGTTCTGGTTGAAGGCCAGGCCTTGTGTCCCACAGTAATCTTGAGGAGCTGCACGGTGTGTTCATCGCGTGACACACCTACCTCTATGAATTAATCCTGCGACTTGAGCCACTCCTTGCATCTGGGACCCAGGCTTTGATCACTGGTTCCCTCAAACAATGGCGGCACAGAGATTTTCGCTGTTATGTGATTATCAGTGCAAATGGTGAGGTATGATGGAAGTAATGTTGTTCATTAACATTGACTGTACAGCTGGCAAGAGCGGCTGCTCATTGCGTGGGGAACAGGACTCCCTTCCTCACTCACACAATTTCTCATCTTATTCACAGCAAACAGTAGTGCTAATGAAATATCCTTCTTTAGGTTGCAATGGGAGTCGTTTTCTAGGTTTAGTGATGTCGCAAGCAGTAGTCGCAGCAAACAGTGTTTGCATTTTCATTCACTGCTAGCAGTGTTTGTCGTATTGGCGGTGGTAGTAGTATTTATTCACTAAAAGTAGTAGCAGTGACCTTTTAGGGCAGGGGTCTGCAACCTTTGGCTCTCCAGATGTTTTGGACTACGGCTTCTATGATCCCTCACCATTGACTTTGCTTGCTCAGTAGGTATGCTGGGAGTTGTAGAGTTGCAGTGCAAAGGTTGCAGACCACTCTGTTAGGCAGTAGCACTGGTCCCTCTGGAAATAGTAGCAAAGGTCACTGTGCTGTAGTCTTGAGGCTGTGACTCTTCAGGCTGGAATAACAGCAGTTACTTTGGCTTCAACACTTGCAGTAGTTTTTGAGGAACTTGTGATGTTGGCCACATCAAAATCAGTACTAGTTACAGCAGCACGAATGGCAATTATGGCTGCTCCTCCAGTAACTGCTCCACTATGGACCGTGGCTAGCTTGACACTACTCGATACTGCCTTTTGTGCTTTGAGATTGTTGTGTGCTTTGCAATAGCATCAGCAGTAGTTTAGAGCTACAATAATGCAGCAGTATTGTAGCAGGGATCTGCCGATTGTGAGTGAGGCAATGTTATCGTAGTGGTTCCTCTTTAGTCCTGCTGTCACCTGTAGGAGGTAGTAGGTGGCAGTGATGCAGGATCAAACAGATAGCAGTAGTACCGTTTGCATAGTAGCAGCTGTTGTTTTGTTAAAACATTATAAAACAATTTTTATTGTGCAAATTGGTTAATAAAAACCTTATACACACATTTTATGATCACAATTACCAATTAACAATTAATTATTAAGAAAAAACATATCATAAATTCATATTACAAAATACTCTTCTTCATACAGAATTACATGAGCAGTCTTCAGCGAGCAATATTATATAAACATTTTCTTCCATATATAAAAAGCGGCCCCAACATATACCTGAGATGTTGCTGCATAAAGTGCGGCACAAAATTGATCTGAGGTTATTGAGGCCATATCACTCACTAATTCCGTATAACCCCTTAAATAAAAACCACTTAACTTTATACACCCCATGAGTAAATGTCTTGCTGTTTCCACTTCACTTCCACAAAAATGGCATTTCCTAAGCTCACATGGTACTGAGTTCCAGCCATCCGTATATTCTTTACAGGGGAGTGTATTAAAGCATAAGAACATCAAAAATCGGGTTTGCCATATTTCAATAAATAAGCACTTGGTTTACCATTTTTAAAACCTTGCAAATTAATAAACATATCTCTTTTTAGTACTAAGATGCTCCAAGGATTTTATCATATCCCCTTCTAATGCCTTCTTCCTCAGTAGGGGATTAAAACACGGATCCTCATACCCTATTCAGTATTGTTCAAAATAATATCAAGAAGATAGGAATGTGCATATAATTTTAACATATTAATATAACCAGATCTGGCTGTCTTAGATATGAGTCCAAAAAAGACTATCTTTTCCTTCATATCTCATGACCTTGTTATATAATTCAACACATCTGTTTTTTCTCAGTGTAGAACGGGAGACCGTACCCATTACACTTTTAAGGGCTTCAATCGGAACTGCACCAGGGAGCCTGAGTACGGGTTTCCAAAACTTACCCTCTAATCTGTCCAGTCATAGTACATATTTCTCCTCAAGTGCCTCCAATGCATACAAAACTCCTGGTACAATACTGCCTTTATAGATTTCTATAAATCCCCTTTCTGACGACATTCCAATGCTTAATCATCCTACCTGACAGCAAGTTATCCAAAATTAAGATCGAGATGTTACTAACAAAAGGCATTCCCAGGTAAGGATACACATCCACAATCTCCAGTACTTTATTATTAATTTTCCAAACATATTGGGCCTCGTTATAAGCATGGTGGTCCGGGAACTACGGTACCGGTAAGCATGCCGGTACCTTAGTTCCCAGACCACCATACTACGAGCTGTGCTCGCGGGCGCATGTCAGCCTGTCAGCCCGTCCGCTATGGGGCTGAAATGGGAATGGGGATTTACAGGCACCGGCACCCGGCAATGTCAGAATTACCCGGTTATTCCTCATTGACAGGTGCCGGAAAAAATGCAACTCCGGCGGCAGCCGTGCCTGTTTTACAGGCATGGCTACCGCCAGGGTTATAATGAGGCCCATGATCTTTTTTTTCCTTTTTCTTGGAATTAGCGCCAATTATCATTACTTTCAACTCATAAGGGTTAATAACCAGGTAATTATCACCGACATACGCTCCCACTGCATCTAACAGTCTCTGGAGTCCAGCAGCCGTTTTGTCCATTATGACAGTGTCATCTGCATAAGATAACCACCTTATGCCTACATCCCCTATTTTAGGGGGAAAGCAATAAAGGACGACAGAGTGAGGTCCATGTCTGCGACACACAAATTGTACAACACTGGGGACATAACACACCCCTTTTTGAACACTATATTAGTCTCAATCGGGGTAGTGAGTCAACCTTTTCCATCCACACAGACTGTCACCGTAGTCTCAGTATTCATTGCGCTAATAAAATACAAAACCATCGGGCAAATACCCCACTTCAACAACTTTTGTCATAGTCTTTCCCGATTAACACAATTGAATGCCCCACTGTAATCTATGAGCTAGTTTAATGTTACAATGTTATTTATGATACTATGCCCCTTCCTAAAGCCAGTTTCCTGGTAATGGATAATGTTATCCTCTATCCATGTATTAATACTCTTCAGTAATAAGGTGCAAAAGATTTTACAGCAGGTATCTGACATGGTTATCATTGTATAATCGGATGGGGTGGATTTAGAGCCCCTTTTTAAAATGGGTATCAGGATCGACTTTCTCCAACTCTCTGGTATTTCTCCTGTCTCCCTAATTAACGCAAATAATGTTAGGAGTAAAATAGCCCTGTTATGTTAAGTTGTCTTATACCGCACACGTTACCATTGGCATAGGCTCCAGGTGCTCACGCGGTTCTGTAAGAGAGTGGGTTGGGTAGGTTAGTGAGGGAAGAAGGAGTAGGATAGAGTTTGTGATTTTACGTTGGTGCTTGTAGAACTAGGAGGAACTGGAGTCTAGTGTGGGTCTGGTTTCTTGGTGTGTTTGGATTGTGCGCACTGGGGCTTATGGGCAGCGTCCAGTGATTGGGTGTTTGTTTGGGTCAGTTAGTTTCATAGTGGACATGTCAGTTGTGTGTTTCAGTGTGAATTAGACTGATCCAAAGATCGTGTGAGGTAAGTGTGGTTATGTTGGAGAGGAGTTGGAAATGGGAAGGTTAGTAGTTGGTGCTTTTCATTCGGACCCAATTGGTATTGCTGGCAGTGTCCATTTTGCCCATGTCATTGGGCGTTGAATAGCCATGTTTTCAGTAATTTTCTGAAGGTGAGGTGGTCTTCTGTCATCCTAATTTCTTTTGGTATTGTGTTCCATAGATTGGCAATGAGGCGTGAAAATGCTGTTCCTCCGAATTTCCTTTTTTCGTGTTGTTTTGTTTCGATATGGAGGTTGTTGCGTGATCTTAGGTCTCTTCTTGGTTGGTAGCGATTGATCTTGGCCTGCAGAAAATCTACTCCTTGTCTGTGTAATGATTTGTGGGCAATGCAGAGGGCTTTGAATGTAATACTTGTTTTACTGGGAGCCAATGTAGGCTTGTCAGAGCTGGTGTGATGTGGTCGCTTCTGTTTAGTCTCAGGAGTATTCTAGCTGCAGTGTTTTTGATGCATAGACTTTTTTTGTGAGCAATTCTGGCATTCCAAAGTCGAGGCTCTTTGCATAGTTGATTCTTGATAATACTAGGGAGATGATTGCAAGCAGTGCTATGTGTGAGGGAGAGGTAGGGGAGAATCCCTCTAAGTAATCTCAGGAGTTAGAAGTATTATTTTGTAATAGCATTGACTTGTGGCTCTAGTGAGAGTCATTAGTCCTTGAGCATTCCTAGGTTGTTTATCATGTTCCATGTCACCCGTAGAGTTCCCATGCCAGGCAGCCCATCCAGTTGTGAGTCGGTTGCCTTGTGCTCTGGTGGAAAGATCATTATTTCTGTTTTGGCCGGTTTAATTTGAGGTTATTCATTGTCATCCAGCTGTATATGTAATCGGGGACATCATTTCACCAAAATGCCAGGGGTAGCGGAAGTGACATCACAATGCCACACACCCAAGAGTGACATCACAGGAAGGGATGCCATTTGAACCTGCCCTGTGTGACATCACAGGAAGTTATGTCATTTGACCACACTGCCATGTGGCATCACAGGAAGTGGCATCATAAAGCATTATCCCACAGTACACTAAGATATGGTTACGATATCACTGTGTTGTGGCATTTCATGCAAGAACAGATCATCATATGCAGCAGTGTGTCATGGCCCATGTTGCCATGGGAAGTGCATGAACCCAAATCCCCTCTTCATGTGGATCCGCCCTGTTATTTCAACATGACTACAGAGCAAAATCACATTCTGGGGGGACAGGGGCGGATAGGCGGGTAGAGGGATAGAGGAAAGCCAGGATAAAAGGGGAGAGGGAGAATATTTCACCAGAGAACATGTATTTTTTTAGTTGATGGCATCCACAGTCTTCAATGATTTTGGCACGTACCACATTTTCATCTGATTCGACAAGTTACCTTCAGTGTTGTGTTGTACTGTTTGCAGTTGTTTCATGGACTTCATTGCTCCTGCACAAAACAGCCAGACGTCTCAGATTTTCATCTCCTTCAGAACCTAGAGCCAAGTTTAAAATGAGTTTGATTAGTGCATTGGCAAATATTGCACCTGATCATCTTCCTGTATATCTTGCATAAATCAAGAGGAAAACACATTTCAAGTTCTTGTTTCTATACATTACTAGCATCACACGCTAAGTATAATTTGTTTCTTTCAGGTACACATCCTACCATACAAGGTCAGCAGAAGTTTGGTGTGTTACAAAACCAGATTACATTTGATTTGCATTGAGCTAGCTGTAGTTTTGCTCTTGCCATTTTAATGCAGGACTTGGTGTGCTACGCACCCATGGCACAGGCTTTGCTGACAGATAGCAGAGATGTAACAAACGCGTTTTTCTTTAAAACTACATCAGATGGGACCTATTTTCCAAAAGGGCCAGGTAAGCAGGAGTCAAGTCCTAAAACCTAAAAAAAAATGTGGCGGGGGGGCTCATTAACATACCAGTTGAATGTTGCATCAGCAGAAATTAACATATCAAGGTGCCCTCTGAAGAAATAGGGGGGACTCTGAAAAAAAGTGGGGGGACTCCGTCCACCCGGGTGCACCCTCGACTTGAGCCCTGCAGGCAAGCATGCATTGTCTCTGACATCACGTCCTGTGACGTTGCACACCGTATATGCCAATTAGTGCTCCCACTATTATTTTAAGACGTATACTCTGTTTAAAGAAGGCTGCGACAGCAACTATAAAAACCACAACAGCCGTATAAAGCAAACTGTGTGTACCGCAATCATGTACGCTGTCTTCATTTGTCTCAATTCTTTGGTGTGCAGGAGGCAGGGAAGTTGTACACGAGTCCACTTTATTTATGTATGTATGAGACTTGTTATGTCCCGCCTGCCACACATAGGCCACTTCCAGTGCCCTTCGCAATGTTACAACAAACTATACATAACACACACCCTCCCACCGCTGGTGGTTTTACATTGCTGATCTGACCAATCAGGGCGCAAGTGTATACATTAAAGCTGTAGGTACACGTCTTTGCAAGCCAGGATGCACAATGAAAGACGGACATCCTTTACACGCAGCACACAATTACACATAACAGGCAACTTTCACTGGACCAGTTTTTTTGGGGGGTGGTGGGGTTATTCTCCTGTTCCCTGACGTTCCACTGCATTCGCCTGTCTAGAAACCATGTTCTCACATTTGACATACATCATGCACGCACACAGAATATATTTTCACATAGACCACTAAACAGTTAAAAGCACACTTTCGTCATCAGCCTTTTTTTTATAAGGAATCTTTAGCCTTATCACGTTTCAGTCCTCTTGGGTGGACCTTCTGCAGGGAGGAAAATGGCTACTCTCAAGGCAAAGAGGCGTTTCCTGGAATGACAACAAGGAAGGATATCAGATCTATAACGGGATGTGGCTGTCGCATGCGTTTGAAACCGATCACTGTTGTGTTTTAAGGAAAGGTACCTGGCAACTCAGGCAAATTGTATGTTCCTTCATTTTTCCACTATGTAATTTGCACTCGCTTCCAAATTGGCTAGACGTTGGGGAATACTAGTAGCCAATTGTAATGAGTAAAAACTAAATGAAGAGGCAGTGGTCTCAATCCCTTATTTCTTCATCACCCACCTCCCAAAACCTGTACTAAGAACCGTAGCCTTGATGAGAATGGCAACAAAGGCTCCACCATGGTGTTTGTGCACGAGACCAGTGCAGGTGTTCCTCCAAACCAAAAGTCTAGTGAACCTCTGCTATGCGCCTATCACAAAGAGACTCTCACATCTAACAGCGCCCCAGCAGCACATAAACTCACCACCGCAAAACACACCCTCATCAATTCTGCAGCACACAGGAACAGCTCCAGTGGAACACTGCCTCGCTTACAATACGACTTGTCTCACCTGAGTAGGGCACAGCATCATCCTTTCAGCAGCACACACCCACAATCTTTTCAGTATGACAAAGGTTTAAGCGCACCAAGACACAACCTCACATTCCCCCTAGGTTGCACACAGCCTCACTCTCTTGAGCAACACAGAGCTTCACACCTGCAGAACACCGCCTCACCCCCCAGCAACACACATGCATTCACTGTAACTAGCAGCAATCCAAAACAGGTATGCCTTGCTGACTTGCCTGGGCGGCCTCGGCCGGCACCGCAGCCCTGCAGGCCGCAGGCAGGCACAACGGCTTGTGCCCTTCCAGCAGGCAGCAGCACGTGACACAAAACACAAGAGGAGAGGACCCACCCCATTCCCACCCAGCAGAGCACACTCTCTCACCAACTCACCCTGCATTCCGTGTTTCAGCAGTGAATGAAACGTGCTGCTGCGCGAGAGGCAAAATGGAAGAACCCACACGCAGACACGGCAACACTGCGTGGCACTGTGCTTGCTGTGGCCACGCCCCCTCAGATGGTCACAGCCCCTCAGAGGTCGCAAGAGATTGGCAGAGATCGCCAGCCAATTAGCAGAGGTTGCTGTTACGACCTCTGGCGACCCCTGAATGATGTCCCTGTATGTATTTGAGGCAATTGTTGAGGGTGTTGCTTGGCTCATGGCTATCTTGACCATGAGTTGTGTGTCATCTGCATAGTTGTAGGTGGTCAGTCTGTGGTTTCGAATGATTTTTATCAAGATGAACATGTAGATGTTGAGGAGCAGAGAGGAGAGGCTGGAGCCTTGTGGCACCCCACAGGAGATGTTGTTGGTGTTTGAGGTAAAAGGCTCTTTTGGTTTGATTTGTGAGGAACGGTATTAGCTATTTTAAGGCACAGAGTCTTTTACACTGCATTCCTCCAGGAGTTTGAGGGCAGATTGAGTGCTGTTGTCTGCATTTATTTTTAACTCATCCCATATGGATAGGAGTGCCGATTCCGTTCCTCTCATGGGTCTGAAGCCAACTGACAAATGGTCAAGTATTCAATTAGTTTCTACGTAGTGTGAGGAACCTGAGGGTGTCCTCACTTCCTTTCCCCAGGATCCTCTTCTCAGGTCGCCAGGGGAACATGGGGAGTGGGGAGAGGACATCCTTAGGTGACACATGGTATCCCCTATTCACTTTCCAAAATGAACCATCTAACCCTAAAGCCTTTCTAGGCTACTGTCAGCCCTTTCCCTTTTTTTCCTTCTGAAATGTCCCCAAAAATATCACCTCAATGCTAGGATGAGGAAAAGACCAACTAGGAGGACACATCCTCATTTACGTGAGCTAAACACATATTCACCTTTTGTTGTTAATGCAGACACACATCAGTAAAGTACTAAGACGAGTAGGAGACAGCACAGAGTAATGCACACTTCCTTTTATTCAAACCTCCCCAAACACCACTTTGGTACTGAGATGAAGAAGAGGACTATGGAAGTGTACCGTTGGAATAGCCAGGCATGTCCAGCTAAAAGGTTTTATGAAGGTCAGGCAATTGAACCTGTGGGTCTTTAAGAATTCCAATAGGTATAAGAAGCCTGGCTGCATATCAAGTGTATTAGCACAGATAGGAACCCAAAAGCAGGTTGAAAACATGAGCTGGAGAGAAGCTGGCTGGAGAGCGAGAGAAGCGGGAGACAGGGGAGATGAGAGCCGTGTCGGGCAGAAGAGAGGGACGCCATGGCAGAAGCCTGCCATGGGAGGGTCTGGAAGGCCTACGAGCCCTCCTTGTTGGGTGCACGTAGTGGGAGATGTGGGTTGCTGAGGCATTCCTGTGGCCGAACAATTCCAGGACAGCGAGCCGTGCTCTCTCTCGTCCTACCGAGGGAGAGCAGAGACACGGGAAGCCGAACAGCAGTGCGAGGAGCAGGAGAGAAGCCGATCAGAGCTACTGCGTGGTACCGGCGAATGATACAAGGGAAACACTCATACTGGGGTGCTCCGGGAGCTTGAACTACGCACTGGAAAAGCGAACAAACTAATGTTATAACAACCATGTTTGAATGCCGAAATAAGTATTTTGAATACCGAATAAATTAAAAGACGTTGTGAGCAATTTTGAATGCTGCATAAAATAAAAGAAAGTTATGAGTACTTGTGAATGGAATGGAAACAAGGTGGTGCAAGTAAGAGATACCACAGAGTGAATTGCTTGAGACACATGTGTAGATGCAAAGCCAAGAGAATACCAAGAAGGGTATGAGAAGAGAAGCCAAGTGTTGGGCAAAGTTAAAATAATTGCAGGAACTGCAGGTTAAGGAGAAACCTGTATTGGAAAGAGGCAAAAGAATACACAAGGTGTACCAAAGTGAATAGTGGAAAACCAGGCCACAGTAAAGTGTTGGAAGAGTGTAACATTGATGAAAGGAACAAGTTTAACTGTTAAAGGAAAGCCATGGACAATTGTTGACGGAAAGCAGATAAGAAGGGCTATCGGATGCGTGACGTGTAATGGGTGGACCGTGTGGTCCAACAACTGCACCTACAGCAAGTGCCCTTCATGAAGAAAGCCAATGAAAGTATCCATACAGAAGCTTGTGTTGTGCAACAGTTGCTTATATGATTTTGAAGTCAAGAAACAGACTTGTCTTTGTGAACCAGTGAAGAGTACTAATGACAAGAGAGTTGCGAAGTGTCCCAAATAACTGTATTATTTTGAAAATATGGAAGATTTTAACTCTTGGGGAAGGGACCCCAATCTTTTTTGAACTGTATTGAACTTGGGGAAGGGAAAGCTGATAATTAGTCAAGAGCTGGAAGAAGCTCTAAACTTTCTTTTGAACTGTTGAACACTTTTCATTTTGAGACAGACCCCTCAAGCCCTGCTAACTACCGTTCAACCTCCATCACTCCTTTCCTGGGCAAACTCATGAAAAAAAGCTTCCCATCTCCCAGCTTAATCTTCACACTGAATTGGTTGGTTGTCTCCATGACCACCAGTCTGACTTCACAGCTGCCAGAAGCATGGAAACTGCTCTCCTGAACATCCATTAAGACCTGCTCTCCAACCTAGAATCCAATACCTCCTGTGTCCTCATCTGACTTGATTGTTCTTCTGCCTTTGACACAGTCAACCATGCCATCCTGCTCAACTGTCTCCGTGATAACCTGGGTATCACTGATCAGGCCCTAGCTTGGCTGACCTCTTTCCTCTCCGATTGACCCTCTCAGGTCCAACTTGGGTCCTTCCTCTCCTCCAGCTCTATCTCTACCTGTGGTGTTCCCCATGGATCTAACCTCTCACCCTGACTGTTCAAACAATACCTGGCATGTCTTGCCACCCACATTGCTGCTTTCTTCCTCAACTTTCAGTGCTATACGGACGACACTCAGCTAATTTTCAGGCTCCCTTCCACCACCTCTTCTCCTTCTCTCATGTCTGACTGTCTGCTATCCAGGTGTAGTGTGCCACCAACAATCTCTGCCTTAATGCCTGTAAGATTGAGATTCTTCTCATCAGCGCACCTGCTCACTCCTTTCCTGTAGCTCTCTGGCCAGCCTCTCTTAGCCCTCTTCCTTCTCCCACCTTTGAGGCTAAAAACCTCTGGTTCATCTTTGACTCCACTCTCTCCTTCTCAACTCACATCTGTGATGTCTCTAAGAAGTCACACTACCACCTGAACCTCTTCATAGGTATTCTTTTTTTCCTCTCCTTCCCCCAGAAGCTCACTGTCTCCAGAGCTCTGGTTCTCTCTAGGCTGGCCTACTGCAACAGCCTCTTTCTAAATCTTCTACTCTCTGCCCTCTGCAAATCATCCAGAACAGCACTGTGAGACTTGTCCTTGGCCTCAAGCCCAGGGATAGTATCTCTCCAGGACTGACTTCTCTCCACTGACTCCCAGTGGCTGCGAGGATTAAGTTCAAAACCCTCTGCATCGTCCACAAGGCCTTCTGGTGTCTGGGTCCTCAATACCTCCAACTCTCTCTTCATAAATATCTTCCCTCTCGAGCTCTTCACTCATCCGCCTCCAACTCCATCAGGGTCAGTCGCTTCTCCAAGCAATGAGTTGGTGGTAGATCTCTTTCTTCGGCTGGGGCCTCCCTCTGGAACAGCCTCACTGAAACTTGAGGAGAACCATCTCCAGTTCTGGGAGCACCTCAAGACCTTCATCTTTGCTTCTGCTTTCTCTCCTCCTCTCCCGTGCTGAACGCATGACTGAAACAACACTGGTCAACTGGCTACCCTCTGATCTCGGCCCAGGTCCCCTCCCCCACCAACTGCATACCTGTACTGCTTCCAGGGCAACCCCTGCACTTGGGGGCTGTTTCTGTATCACTACAGTCCCCCCAGCTCTTGACACTTGATGTCTGCACTTACCCCGGCACTTGCCACTAGCTGGCCGCACTTTTACCTATTGTTTTTATTTATTTTGATTTATTCTTTACTTTTGATCCTATTTATTGCACTGCCCCCGCCCCCTGCATTTTCCCTCCCCCCTCCCCTGCACTTGCGCAATCTCAATGTCACCTGGCCTAGTAAGATAGTTGCCTTTGTCTTCCCTCTTTTTCCCCTCCTTTGCCTCATCGCGCCTAGAAACACGTGTGCATAGGTGCGTTATAAATGCCATGTCATATAATATCCCATTGCATACAAATAGTTGTGAGGGCAAGTATCGGTTTTAGACACAGACACTCATTTGATTTGGACATCCTGACACAGACTATCCTTAGTTTTCTTTAGGTAGGGAAATCCCACCTTAACATAGGGAAAGTGAGGCCTTACTCCATCCTGCATTGAAAGTCAAATAAAACATTTGAGTACAAATTTTAATCTGTTGTCTGTGTCTCCTTCACAGTGCCTTCACAAATGGTGTCAGTAATGGGATGCGGCTCAACCGATACAAGTTGGGGAGCCCTCAAATTTGAAAAGTTAAGTCCCAGAGCATCGAACCCCTTAGTAGCCGCAGAGGGCTCTATTGGGTTCAATTTTTAAAGCAGTAGGGAAGAGACCATTCCCCATGTGAAAGAAGACCCACTGACTGGATTCTGATTCCTCCACCAGATACTTATATTAGACTAGCATGGAGGTTTGGAATTGATGTTTTAGCTGGGGTTATAGATCCAGACTTCAGAGTTGACATCAAAGTGTTATTACAGTATCATGGAAAGAATCCCTTCCAAATCCATCAGGGGGATAAAATTGTGCAAGGGGTGCTCAACAGAGCAATGTTCCCTAGTATGAAGTAAGAGGTCAGAAAGCAGGTAACAGATCCAGGTACCTGAGGTTTCGGGGTGGCGGATGATATACCTGATGCCTCACAAGACCCCAAACCTAGAAAGGGCAAAGAGAACCAGAACCTTTTCCTTACATAGCCTTTGCCCAAAGGAATGACCCATTGTTGGCTGAAGCATTTTTAAAAATGATACCTGAGCAAGAAAGACATGAGAGAGGAGGAGCTTTTTTTCTTTTTGAGAAATGGGCTACTGTACAGGGGAGACACTACTTCAGAGGGCCTAATTAAGACCCACATGGTTATCCCTAAAAGCCATAAGCAAGTGGTCCTGAAAATATCTCCTTCCCATCTCACTGGAGGTCATCTTGGACAAACAAAGACTCAGGCCCAAATTTTGAATACATTTTACTGGCCAGGTATTCATGCCGACATTAACAACTTTGTTCAGTCTTGCACAATCTGTCAGAAGACCAGCTCCCATACACCACCACTCCCAATAATTAAAATTCCATTCTCAAGGATTGGTATGTGAAAACAGAATCAAAATATCGAGGCTGAGTACCCCTAAAGGAAATACACCGAACACGGGTTACAAAGGAACATACAAAGTACTTTATTTTATACTGAATTCAGTTATGAAGAACAGAGAAAATCAGATAGCTATCGGCTCTCAGTGCAACACAGCGAACTCCAGCGTGGTTCAGTGTGTTCAGTGAGAGACGCAGTACATTAGAATTCATGGCTCTTTTGTACTATTTGCGAACATGATGTCCAACCCTCCTTCGGGTTATTATTCCTCTAATACATTACTGATCTAGGGTTCATGCCTAGTTCGCATATCCACATGTAACTGGTTTGCTTTTAATACATATATCAACAAGCCTACACGGCAACTGTGTGTCCTGGGATTTCCCATGTAGATCTTCTCAAACATTAATACAATGTAGTTAAACAAGTGTTCTACGTTCAGTATTTGAATACATTGTTCTTAACATATGCTCGCGGATTAGTTTAATTGCACAAATAATCCTTTACACACAGGTCAATGAAGGACAAGGTCTCAGTTCACGACCTCAACAAGTGGCCTGGAGGCAAGTTACATATTAGCTACATGCAGAGGTCAAGACGGCCATGTTGAATTTCGGAATGACATCGTCCACCATTTTAACTCACAGGGTGACTTTACAAAGCGAACCTTAAATGGAGGATTGACCTGAAATGGCGGCTTACATTGATCTTAAGGTCAGGACCTTGCAACACAGATTTCTTCTCAAGCGACTTGTTAGCAGCTTGGCGTAGGCCAATATACATATATTCATTGTAATAGGAGGCACGATATACTTTCTCATTTGACAGGTATGGATATTGTAAGCCTCCTGGAAACAGTGAAATTAGAGAACAAATACATCTTGGTAATAGTGGATTATGCTGTTTGCTATCCTAAAGCCTTTCCCTTGAGAGCTAACACCACCCAACAGATCTTGAAACACCTACTCCCTTTCTTTTCACAAGTAGCGTTTCCCAGGGAATTCTTGACAGATCAGTGTTCTACCTTCATGAGCAATTTATGGGAGAACTGAAACAACTGTTACATATTGTCACTTTAAGAACCTCAGTCTATCACCCACAGAGAGTTGGAATTGTAGAAAGGTTTATTAAGACCTTGAAAACCATGTTACAGAAACTAGTGGAAGAGAATGGCAAAAACTGGGATCAGATAATAACCTGGGCTTTATTTGCTGTTATGAAGACACCCCAGGGTTCTACAGGATTCTCCCTGTTTGAGCTACTCTATGGACGGGAACCTCAGGATATCCTGGATATGTTGAGAGAAACCTGGGAAGAAAGGGAAGAAGCCCCAATCCCCCTCTCTCAAACTGCCAACCGATTGAAATAACACATGACAGTAGTTAGGTCTTTAGTACAAACCTATATGGCCAAGGCACAGAAACAACAGAGAGCCTCATATGATAAAAAAGGTCCTTTAAGATCTTTTTCCATAGGCCAAATGGTATAAGTACTTATCGTGTTGGGGGCAAAACCAAATGGGAGTTGGAGATTTTGTATCGACTTTAGGAATGTCAATGCCATCTCTGCCTTCAACGCATACCCCATCCACATATTGATGACCTTATTGACTGGCTGGGTAATGCAGTCTATCTCTCTACCATAGACTTTACAAAAGGCTATTGGCAGGTGCCATTATACGGTCCTGACAAGGAAAAAACACCTTTGCTACACCTCTAGGTCTGTTCCATTTTAAAGTCCTTCCATTCGGACAATATGGGTCTCCCACAACATTTCAGAGGTAATGGACCACATTTTAAAACCCCACTCTTACTTATACGGAACCTACATAGACGATATTGTAATACGCAGTAAAAGCTGGGAGGAACATGTACATCACCTTTACATAGTCATGCGAGCACTGAGGAAGGCAGATTAACAGCCAATGAAAAAAAAGAAAAATTGGCTCAATCTGCAGTCAGATATCTAAGATTATTCGTGGGAAATGGTACTGTGCAGCCGCGGCAGGAACATGCTAAGGCTGTTCTTGATACCCCCACACCAAAGACCAAGAAAGATCTTGGAGAATGTTTGGATTTAAGCAGCTACTACTGCTGATGTATCCCAAACTTCTCATGTAAAACCGCAAAAGGCTTACAGATAAACTGAAAAATGCTGAGCCCTAAAAGATCAAGTGGGATGACAATAAAGCAGACCCTTTGTCAGATCCCCATCTTGAAAGTAGCTGACTTCTCTGAAGAGTTCATTCTGCAAACAGATGCTTCCCTAATGAGACTGGAATCTGTCATCACTCAAGATCGTGACAGACTAGAACACCCTATACTCTACATCAGTAGGAAGTTGCTTCCCAGAGAGAAGAATTATTCAGTTATTGAACTCGAGGCCCTAGAAATCAAGTGGGCCATACCCCATATAAATAATTATCCGCAAATTTAGACTGGTTACCAATCATTCTCCTTTAGGGTGGATCAGCCAATGCAAAGAAACCAACCCAAAAGTTATGCAAAGGTTTTTGGACCTTCAGCCTTATTGTTTCACAGTAGAACACCGGAAAGGTCGAGATCAGGGCAGTGTTTACTTTCTGTCCCAGTTTCCATGTGAAACATATAGGTCAAACCCACGTAGGGGAAGGGTATGTCAGGGACCTGAGGGCATCCTCACTTCTTTTCCCCTTCGATCCTCCTCTCAGGAGGACAGGGAAAGGCCATCACTTTTGGATCCCGAGCATGGGGGTGGATATGCGACAGAGCATCACCTGGGTGGAGGGAACTTGGGGAGTGGGGAGATGTCCTTAGGTGAGATATGGTATCCCCATTCCCTTTCTAAAATGAACCTTCTATCCCTCAAGCCTTTGTAGGCTACTGGCAGCCCTTTCCCTTTTACGCCCTCTGAAATGTCCCCAAAATGATCACCTCAACACTGGGGGGAGGAAGAGACCAACTGGTAGGACACATCCTCATTTAGGTGAGATAAACACATATTCACCTTATGTTGTTAATGCAGACACACATCAGTCAAGTATTAAGACAAGTAGGAGACGGCACAGAGTAATGCACACTTCCTTTAATACAAACCTCCCGACACACCACTTTGGTACTGAGATGAAGAAGAGGGCAATGGAAGTGTACCGTCAAAATAGCCAGGCATGTCCAGCTGATCGGTTTCATGAAGGTCTGGCAATTAAACTAAATGACCCACACCTGTGGGTCCTTAACAATTCCAATAGATATAAGAAGCCTAGCTGCACAGCAAGTGGAGGAGCAAGGAAAGGAACCAAGAACCGGGTTGCAAACACGAGCTGGAGAGAAGACGGATGAAGAGAGGATTGGGAGACAGGGTAGCTGATAGCCGTGTCGGGCAGGAGAGGGGGACACTGTGACAGTGGCCTGCCACAGGAGGGTCTGGAAGGCCGGCCAGCCCTCCTTGTTGGGTGCACACAGCGGGAGCTATGGGGTGCCGAAACAATCCAGTGGCCACAGAACACCAGAAGAGCAAATGGTGCTCTCTCCTGACTCCACGGAGGGAGAGCAGAGACACAGGAAGCCAAACAGCAGTGCGACGAGCAGGAGAGAAGCCGATCGGAGCTGCCATGTGGAACCGGTGAGTGATAAAAGGGAAACACTCATACCAGGGTGCTCCGGGAGCTTTAAATATGCATCCTTAAATACCTAATGAACTAAAGGTTGTAATACGCCCTTTGGAATGCAAAAACAGGGTAGCTGATAGCCGTGTCAGGCAGGAGAGGGGGAAACTATGACAGTGGCCTGCCACAGGAGGGTCTGGAAGGCCGGCCAGCCCTCCATGTTGGGTGCACACAGCGGGAGCTATGGGGTGCCGAAGCAATCCAGTGGCCACAGAACACCAGAAGAGCAAATGGTGCTCTCTCCGGTCTCCACAGAGGAAGAGCAGAGACACAGGAAGCCGAACAGCAGTGCGACGAGCAGGAGAGATGCTGATCGGAGCTGCCATGTGGAACCGGTGAGTGATAAAAGGGAAACACTCATACCAGGGTGCTCCGGGAGCTTTAAATATGCATCCTTAAATACCTAATGAACTAAAGGTTGTAATACGCCCTTTGGAATGCAAAAACAAGTGCTTTTGGAAAAGCAAACAAACTAAAAGTCACAACAAGCAATTTTGAATACTGAAATAAGTATTTTGAGTACTAAATTAATAGAAAGACATTGTGAGCAATTTTGAATCACATCATAACATAGAGAGGTTGAGGGGAAATATGGAGTCTCAAGCGGACCCTCAAATGAAGGGCTTAACCCTTAAAGAGTAAACAATGGAGCTTGTGACTCTGAGATAGCACTTTCTTATAGTATCGGGAAGGGCTAGCTCATGTCCTCAGACCTTGTGGAATCAGAAAATACAATATTAAGGTTTTTACACCATGCAAAAAGAAATACACCAACACAGGCTTGTAAAGATTCCCAGAATCTTTATTGCAACACTGAACAGTTTACAAAACAAAGTACACAAATAGCTATTTGGCCGTCAGTACATCACAGAGACCACCAGCAGGTTCAATGTGAGCAGTGAACAGGAATTGCTAGCTGGACATCAGCATATTTATACAGTTTCTTCATAACGATGTCCAGCCTCCTACAAGTTAATCATGTACTGGGCTAGGGTTCGCGCCAGGTTCATTCCTAATTTACATAGCTTGTGCATGCGGTTTACTTCTTCTTAATACATTTACTAACAAATACTATTATTCTCTGGGTTTAACTTTACACTCTTTACACATTTGCTTCAATGCAGGTCAAACAGATGTTTCGTATGTCATGTTTAAATAGCGTTAATGTTCTTGTGTACTTGTAGGTTAACATCGCCGATACAAGTAATCCCCTGATCCCGAGGTCAACAAAGGACAAGGTCTACATGAGCCTAACATGTAGCCTGCAGGCAGGTTGGACATTAACTCGCCTACAGAGGTTGAAGAGGTTAAGTAAGAACAAGAGAACACAGGTCGGCCATTTTAGGCCACAGGGTCACTTTGCACGACAAACTAAAATGGCGGCCTTAACCTAAAATGGAGGCTTGATTAACTTAAGGTCACGACCTTGCGATGCGGAATTCCTCGCAAAGCGACTGGGCATAGGCCAACATATACAATAAGGACGAAACAATTGTATATCAATTTTAACAAACCCTCCTTTTGGCCTATGCCAAGCGCTAAACTACTTCAAATCACTTTACAACTAACTCCACATTTCAACGTCCATACACCCCGAATCATTATCAGACATATCTATTGCCATTAGATCAGACACTAGAGTTTCTTTGAACACATACTCCTTGGAAACCTTATCTGGGGCGTATATTTTATGCCCTAATACACTTGTTGCTTGCGCGCAACATCCCCCTAATACCGAACATATACCAGGGAGACACTGTATACAACAACAAAGGAACAGTAAACTACCCAAGATAATCAGCAAGGCCGAAAGAAACTTCCATCCCCACGACCGTAGGAGATCCCAAAACCATGCACTAAATTCCCAGTTTCCCTCAGGAACATGCACTTCCGAACTAAGAACATGTAGATTTGGGATTGCCCTAAAGATCATTGGTGAGGAGTCTGGACGTAAACGCAGCAAGCGGACCCCACTAATTCACATACTCCTCCACGCTCAGCCAAAATGACATCTAATGCCATCCGGTTCTGAAGAGCTACTAATCTTATCGCTTTCGGTTCTAACGTCGTATTATAGAGTATGTCAGTGGTCCGGTTGATGGTTCTCTCCAGTACTCTCGCTAGTCCCGTGATATCATCTGAATTCATAATCTGCCCAAAAAATGGCACAAAGGATTTCATTATGTCTCCTAGAGTTTGCGCTGGAGTATCCCCCTTCACATCTCGTCGTGGACGAGTCTTCGAAATTTCTGCAGTACTGGCAATGAATACCCCAGGTAATAGAGTCCCTAAATAGCAAGTTCCTTGCCAATCCCTGGGCAACCATGGAAATGCCACATTACCGCAAACGAAATAGACAGATTCACCTACATACAGAGGTCTGTTCTCACTAGTCAAATTCACAACGTTGGCGCAACTTCTAAAATCACCCATTGACCGTGTTCCATTCCTCTGTATGCAGAAGGAAACTGAATCGGGGCTATGGTTAACAGAATAAGATGGATGCGTGGCATTCTTATTGCCTATAGGAGCCATTTTGAAAGAGATCAAAGACTGAAAAGGACGAGACAATCTATCAGAGGGCCTAACAGAAGCAACGTTTGGCTTGCTCCTATTTGCAAAAAGCGAGCATCCCAGGGGCATCAAACCACGTTTTTCAAAACTATTCAAATTTGTACCGTCAAAGTTCCCTGAGATGCTGTCATTCCAACGGCCAAAGAATAGTGCTCTAAGAGAAGCATAACAAGCAGTTGTCAAAGGTAAAGAATGAATGTACCAACCTAGCCCCTTATCCCCATGTTGCGGTAAATGCAAGCAGATCCAGCAGTTGGTCCTATTAAAAATTGCATGAGTGGCATTCATTATTAACAAAAGAGTATTATTCTGATAGTTCCGTCTATGCGAAGAATCTCTAGGCGACAAGGTATGCAATTGCACGGAAGGAGTGGGTAAAACAGATACATTTTCAACAGGTAAAAAGTCCTCTAGCGGATATGCTTCCTCCAGGTACCATAACCCAAAACCAGTAGTTACTAAAAACCCAGTTATTATTACAAAAAGACAACAATACATTTTCGGGGTCCCCTTACACGCTTGATCATTGTCTCTGCTAGTCACATATTTATCTAAAAGTTCAGTACGGGCGGTTGCGGGTGCAGGCATCGTAGTCTTCAATCGAAAAAACACCAATTGTTCGTTTGCTGGTGTCAATAATACTCCGTACAAGGGAAGAGAATTCGACACTCTCTCCCGAACCACAGAAGCTGAATGAAGTCGACCCTCCACCCGTGGTTGGCACAGGCACCTGATAGAATAAACAGGACACCACGTGGCAGCCAATGGGGGGAAGAGGAGTTAGGAAGAGGTTGTGGATAGGGTGGGGGAAATTAGGAACACCGGTAAGAGGATTAGGAAAAACCTATGTTGGATAGGACAAGGGAAACAACGGGAAAAAACCCTACCTACTTTTCATCTGAACACATTACACCTGTATCCAGCATACCATAAACCGAATATAGACCTAATCTTTGAAACACCTTAATACGTGCATCTAACATAGTCTTAGACCTGTCCCTACGACCTCATAAACACAGAGACATAGATGATACTCTGCACATGTCATACTTGGGAGAAAATCCCACAAGGAATTCAACAAAACACACGGCCCGTGGGCTTACAGAAAAACAATGAATGTGAACACGTAACATGAAACATGGAACATATTTTGCAGCAACATAAATAACAAATAACATATGCCCCTTATGATTTTAGAAAGTGATTTGTTGTTATACAATGCAGTAATGGCTGTTCCACCCGCTTTGATCAATTAACTTTTGCGAGCAAACAAACTTCTAGCACTGGAATTTCAAGGCGGCAGAATACTAGAAACAAGGACAAACTACTTTATGTCCGAGCGATAAGCGCGCCGTTTCCACACAGAGCAAATAACACCCATAAGAGCGTGATCCTGCCAGCCGCCACTCACCCTGGACTTAACTCAAGTCCGGGAGACCCGCAAGCCTTCCCGGACGTAACAGTCTTCAGCTTCTAAAAATGGGTTCCGCAGCCGCCTGTAGTCTGTGTTGCCGAAGAGAGTTTTCACATGCTGCTGCCGGTGTCGTAGCTTCGCCTGCTCCTGCTTCGATACACAAAATAAGCCACATCTGCCGTGGCTCTGCAACTCCTTATAAACGTTTGTTAATCCTTACCAGCTGTGTCAACGGCCGCACGACCGCAACTACAATTCTCCCTAAAGCATGCTGGGAAATGTAGTTTAGAGTTGAACTTGTGAATTCCACAGACCTCTATCGCCTTTTGCACACTCCTTTCTTGCACCAGCCCTTTTTCCTGACAGCTGGCGACTCCAGTCGCGCGTCTTCTTAATGTCTTTCCCACAACCCTTAGCCAACAGAATCCTTTCGTATAGTCGGGCCAAAAGGCAAGCCCTCAAATGATTTCCTCAATCGCACAGTCAAACCGTGCCGTACGTCTATCTTCTTGGACGTAAATTATATTTCACAATTTCCGGTGCTGAAGGATCAGAAAGCAGTGCGTCGTCACTTTCCACTGGAGGTGGCGAATGAACAGAAATGGGATCAGAAAATGGATGATACGGAAGTACCACTGTTGGAGAGTGCGGAGACAAGATGGCCGTTTTGTCTGGCTTTAGGAACTCTGGAACGGTCTCCGATACTCTCTTGTCGGTTGTTGCTGTTTCGGGCAAGTTGGTTACAGCATTGGAAAGGGATTCTGTGTCTTCTGTATCATATGGCATGGGCTGCGGGATCCGTTTGGTGTGCGTTGCGTGTATCCAGTTCTTCTGCCCCGCTACCCGCACTGCAGTCTGGGTGACTAGCAGGACCTGGTAGGGACCCCTCCACCGAGGTGCAAGGCAAGACGACCTTTCGAAAACTTTTGTGAGGATCCAGTCCCCCGGTCGTAGACTGTGACCGGGACCCTCGTACCGTACAGGTAATGCCTCTCACACCTGGTGATAAATTGAAAATAGATTTTTAGTCAACTGGTTACAGTAATCTGAAATAAGCACATTCTCTACATCCCGCAATGAGCGACTCTTTGGCATACCCCAAATATCAGCAGGCCTCCCCATCACCACCTCAAAGGGAGAGAGCCCAGTCTTAGTTTGAGGGGTTGTTCTCATCGACAGCAACACGATCGGTAAGGCGTCCGGCCATTTTAACTTGGTGCCAGCACACGTTTTAGCGAGCTTGTTCTTTATAATGCCGTTATGCCTTTCCACTAATCCGGAACATTGGGCATGTCTGGCCGAATGGAACCGTTTATCAATCTGCAATCCTTCGCATATTTGTAGGATTACAGCAGCAATAAAGTGTGGCCCATTATCCGACCAGATGACTCTCGGCAGCCCGAACCTAGGAAAGAACTCTTTCAACAGAGTTTTTGCCGTGGTTATGGCCATTGCATCTCTAACAGGGAAGGCCTCAACCCACTTGCTAAATGCACAAATGACAACCAACACGTACTTAAGATTGTTGCAATGTTCCATCTCAATAAAATCAAAGTGGATGACCTCAAACAGAACAGAAGGTGGAACGAAACTTCCTCTAGAAGTCGAGGTACCTTTTCCTACATTGTGCTGCAAGCAGACCATGAACCCTTGGACAAAGCGCTCTGCAATTTTGAAAATGTTATCATTGGCCCATACACTGTGTAACATTTTAGTTAATTTACACGCACAGACATGGGTCGTACCATGAGCCATAATGACCATCATTGTAATATAGGTGTCAGGGAGCAACCATTTTCCTTCAACATTGTCCACCCAACACCCATCACCATCCAATCTCCCTGCACCCTCAACCCATTTCTTGGAATCCTCTACAGTAGCATCTGCTTGAATGTCTTTTACAGAATCGATACTTTCACCAAAAGTGCAAACATTTACAGTTTCCCTTACAGCATACATTTCTGAACTAAAATCAGTGGCAGTTTGTTTAGCTATCTGATCAGCAAAAGCATTCCCTTTTCCTATATCATCTGTAACCTTCTGATGTGCTGTACATTTTACAATGGCTAACTGAACAGGGAGTGTGAGCGCTGAAAGTAATCGCACTATTAAAGTGCCGTGCTGTATTTTTTTGCCATGTGAGGTCAAGAAACCTCGTTCTTTCCAAAGTCTACCGAAGTTGTGAACTACCCCAAAGGCATACTGACTGTCGGTATATATATTTACTGTAAGCCCTTCGGAAAGTTCACAAGCTCGAGTTAATGCTATAATTTCTGCGGCCTGCACGGAATTATGCATAATTATTTTGGTTTCCACAATCGTGCTTAAGGAAGTAACGGCATAAGCAGCCGTGGATGTACCATTCGGAAGTTTGAAACAGGAGCCATCACAAAATAGCTCTCCTTGTGGGCTATTCAAAGACGTGTCTTTCAAATCGATTCTACCTTTAGTCTCTTGTTCTGTAGTGTAAAGGCAATCGTGTGACGTTTCGTCACCATCAACAGTATCTTGCGGGACAGGTAAAAGTTCAGCCGGATTTAATACGCAACACCTCTGAATTTGAATGTGGGGAGCAAATAAGATCAATTCGTATCTTGTCAATCGTGCGGAAGTAAGGTGTTGCGTTTGAGTTCTATTTAATAGAACATCTACAGAGTGAGGTACCATTAGGTTTAACGCATGACCCAGGACCATTCCCTCGCTCTGTTTTACAGATGCAGCAGCAGCAGTGACAGCTCTCAAACATCTCTGCAAAGCGCATGCAACAGGATCAAGGATGGATGAGAAATAGCCGCACGGCCTATTTGTAACGCTCACCTGATTCCCGTGGAGGCGCCGGTCTTGACTGGGCGTATACCGTATCTTCAAAGGTGATGTGTAACACACGGCTGGCTCTTTGGGCTGGACCTCTGTGCACTGTATGTCTGACTCGAAGGGTAAGATGTCTGCAGATAGAAAATATGGGATTAAGGAACTGGGTTATTGAATGTCTCTCTCTTCTTCCCTTTCTCTTCTCCTGTAGAACCCCAAAGGTTAACGCTCTCACCTTAGGTAAGTGAACGCTGTGCTCTCCATCTGCCTCGGGGCAGGGTGCTGTAACCAGTTTCTTCACTGGATAAGGGGAGCAGGCCTCTTGACTTCAGAGGACTGCTGTCCGTCGTTTACTGCACGAATGGTAAGTTTCGAGTAATTCTAATGTCTTTAAAGTCTTTAGTAATGATGTCTCTTGTTTTGCAGGGTTCCGGCGATGGCGGATGACGGGCTGAAGGGAGTTGAAGATGGAGCCCGTGTGATTAATAGAAGCGCCTGTAAGCACGTAAGTAAGCGCTTGTTGCCTGCTTCACGATGCGCTCTAACTGTCTTTTTATTTTGCAGGTACAAGTTCGGAGCGGCTGCAGGGTGCCGGAATACCCACTGGGTTAGATGTGGAAAGGAGTAATGGCACGTGAGTATTAAAGTTCCCCAATGTCTTTAAACGCACCTTGTTTTGTCTTTCAGATGCGGGATGCAGCGCCAAAGGTCTCCGGAGCGTGCGAAGAGTTGGTAAGCTTTTGTCTTTCAGATGCCGGAATGCAGTGTGAAGACCTCCGGAGTGCACGAAGAGTAGGTAAGCCTTTGTCTTTCAGATGCCGGAATGCAGCGCGAGGCGTTGGTGACAGCCGATGGACCAGGTAAGTGAAGAGCTGTCACTGAAGACCGTAATGCTAACCTGTTCTTTCTTGTCTTTATAGGTGTTGCTGAAGACTGGATTCAGGATGGTAAGCCTTTTTCCTTAGTCCCAGGATCAGATGCAGAAGACACGATGAGCGTTCTGCTGCAGAGGATGCAGAATAACGCAAAGCAAGATTCATCCATCGGGTGTGGTTTAAATAGCCTCCTGTAGTGCTTAGATGTCTCCTTCCACAGCCACGCCTAGGTAAGAAAAGAGTTCCTGCTTTCCAGAAGAGTTCCAGAGTTCTGAATCTAGGGAGTGGCTCCTGCCCCACCCAACAGGAAAAGTAGTTCCAAACAGAAGAGGATCAGAGGCTCAACTGGCAGGCAAGTAAGCAGCATGGTCTGCTGCAGGTAAGTCCACCCAAGCATTATGAGCCCGGCGCTTCCAGTGCTGGGACTGGGCATATTTATGAGCCTGGTGCCACTGGCGCCAGGACTGGGTCCAAAAGGTCCCAATTGGGACTGGTTGGCACTCAGAACCTGGGTTATGGATCTGCTTCCAAGGGAGTTGGGAAAACCCTGACCTTTTGGAAGCAGAGATCATGACAGTACCCCCCCTCAAGGCCCCTCCCAAACCGGGCTTCTCCGGGGGTTTTGGCTTGTCAGCAAATGTTCGGTGAAATCTTTTGATTAGGTGAGGAGCGTGGGCATATTCAGCAGGTTCTCAGGATCTCTCTTGGGGGCCGTAGCCTTTCCAGTCAATTAGGTAAAATAGTTTAGATTTGGAGATCTTGGAGTCCAGAATGCTTTTGACTTCAAACTCGAGTTCTCCATCAACTAGGATAGGTTTTGGAGATTTAGTTAGTCGGGTTTGAGGTTGCACGGGTTTTAATAGAGAGATGTGGAAGACCGGATGTATCTTCATGTGCGGGGGCAAGTCCAACTTGACCGCTACTGGGTTTACTATGGTAGTGATGGAATAGGGACCAAGGTATCTTGGGTTGAATGTGCGTGGCCCTTTTAGAGGTAGATATTTGGTGGATAACCAGACTTGATCCCCTACTTGATATTGAGGGGCTTCCTTCCGATGTTGATCTGCTCCTTTCTTGTATTGTTCTTTAGCCCTTTGAAGGTGAGAAACAGCTTCCTTAAAGGCTTGGGTGATTGTAGAATGCAGGTAGTCTACTGCTGGTGTTTCAAGATCTTGGAGGGGATCCAACTCCGAGGTTCGAGGGTGACTGCCGTACAAAAGAAAAAACGGGGTTTTCCCAGTTCCCGAATGGACAGAGTTATTGTAGGCATATTCGGCTATCCAAAGGATGCCTTTCCAAGTTTTTTCAGTTTGTTGCAGCATGCAGCGTAAATACTGTTCCAGAGTTTGATTGGTCCTCTCGGTTTGTCCTTCGGTCTGAGGGTGGTGACTGGTCGATAGTCTCACATCAATTTGAGCCGACCGACAGCAACTTCGCCAAAAATGAGAAATAAATTGACTACCTCGATCCGAAATTAGAACCGAAGGAAAACTGTGCAGTCGGACGATGTTTTCGAGAAATTGTCGGGCCAGAGTTGCTGCTGTTGGCAAGCCTTTGAGCGGAATGAAATGCGCCATCTTGGAGAATAAGTCCACGATTACTAGAATCGTATTGTATCCGGAGCATGGAGGTAGATCGGTGATGAAGTCCATAGAAAGCGTATGCCAAGGGCGAGGTGGGATGTCAATAGGGCGTAAGAGGCCTGCTGGTCTTTCCTTTTGACTCTTGTTTTGGGCGCATACTCCACAGGACATTATAAAGTCTCTGATATCTTTTTTCCAAGACGGCCACCAGAAGTAGCGCTTGATCTTTTCTGAGGTCTTGGCCATACCGGGATGTCCTTCCATTAAAGAATCGTGATAACAAGAGATTACTTTTTTCTGTAAATCTGTGCTGGGTAGGTATAATCGTTCTTGGAAATACAATAAGTTGTCCTTTACTGCAAAGTCCTTTCCCTGCAGATGCCAATTCTGTATGTCTGCTGGAGTTACAAGTTGCCTGGCTTTATCCTTAACTTCCTCTATGGATTCTGTGGCGATTACACCCAGAATTCTTTGTTCGGGAATGATTGGTACAGGTTTAGGGTTGATCAAGTGTTCTTCCACTCCCATCCGAGAAAGGGCATCAGCTTTACCGTTCTTTGTACCAGGTCGATAGGTAATTATGAAGTCAAACTCGGCAAAGAATAATGCCCAACGGAGTTGTCTAGAGGATTGGGCTTTTGCAGTTTTCAAATATTGCAGGTTTCGGTGATCCGTAATCACAGTAACGGTGTGTCGGGCCCCCAGCAGATAATGCCGCCAAGCCTTAAAGGCAGACTTGATAGCCAGAAGTTCCTTGTCAGTAATCGTGTAATTGATTTCAGGAGGCGAGAATTTGCGTGACCAAAATGCCACGGGATGCAACTGATTGGTTACCGGGTCCTTTTGTGATAGAACTGCCCCCATGGCAAGGCTTGAAGCATCAGTTTCCACGATGTAGGGGAGTTCGGGGCGAGGGTGTTTTAAGATTGGTGCAGAGATAAATTTAGACTTCAAATCCTGGAAAGCTTGTTCCGCCTCGGTAGACCATTCAAAACGTTTGTTTTTCTTTAACAAGGCAGTGATGGGCTGGACTATTCGAGAGAATTCGGGGATAAACCTGCGGTAAAAGTTAGCGAAGCCTAACATGCTTTGCACACCTTTTACGGAGGATGGTGATGGCCATTTGAGAACTGCATCGACCTTCTTTGAATCCATACGCACTCCGCCAGGTGATATGAATCCCAAGAATTCAACTTCAGTCACGTTGAAAACACATTTTTCCAACTTAGCGAAAAGTTTGTGTTGACGCAATCTTTCGAGGACCATTTTCACGTATTTCCGATGTTCAGATTCCAATGAAGAATAAACGAGGATGTCGTCAATGTAAACAACAACACACACATCTATGAGCTCTCTGAGGACATCGTTCATAAAATATTGAAAGGCGGCCGGGGCATTGCAAAGTCCGAAGGGCATGACCTGATATTCAAATAGCCCATACTTGGTGCGGAAGGCCGTCTTCCATTCATCGCCCTCTTTTACTCGTACCAAGTGGTAAGCTCCTCTAAGATCCAGCTTTGTATATATGCATGCTTTTCTGACTTGGTCCAGGAGTTCAGGGATCAAAGGTAACGGATATCTATTCTTAACGGTGATCTGGTTCAGGGAGCGATAATCTATACAAGTTCTAAGGTCTCCTTCCTTTTTTGGAACGAAGAACAAAGCTGAAGAAGCAGGGGACTTGGAAGGACGAATAAACCCATTTGCCAGGTATTGATCCAGGTATTGTCGAAGGTGAAGGTTCTCAGGCTCGGTGAGGGCATAAATTCTACTACAAGGAGGAGTAGTTCCAGGTATCAGGTCTATCTGGCAGTCATAAGACCTATGAGGAGGTAGAGAGTTAGCCTGATCCTTCCGGAAAACATCTTGGTATTCTAGGTATTCGGGAGGTAACTGGGGAGTCTCTGAAGAAATTGCTGCCAGTGCAACACCAGGTGGAGGGTGACAAGTAGAGACACATTCTGGAAACTGGACCGTTCTTGCTCGCCAATCGATCAGAGGATTGTGTTTCTCTAACCAAGGTATTCCTAGAATAATCTGAAACTGAGGGGCCTTGATCACATCGAACACGATCTTCTCATGGTGTCCATCTTGACTTACTAGCGTCACCTCTTGAGTGGTATGCGTTACTGGCCCGGAGGCTATCTCCGTACCATCCACCGTAGTAATGACGTCCTTTACAGCCTTGGGACAAAGAGTTAGATTCATCCTCAAAACCATTTCATGATCCACATAATTGCCGATGGCACCACTGTCGACGTAAGCTTCAATTGCATGTAATCGATCCGGATTATCAGGGCTAATGAGGACCATAGGTATCACGAAATGCGAGGTCACGGAACTGGTTTTCACGCTCGGCAAGAGGACCTCTATTCTTGTCGGGCGAGGTCGTTTCCCTGCTCAGAGTTTGTAACTTTGGTAACTGCAGCTCCTACTGCCTTCTTGGCAGGTTTCACCGGACAGTCTCGAAGAAAGTGCCCTGAGTTTCCGCAATAGAGGCATAATTGCAACTGTTTTCTCCTTTCCCGCTCCTTTTGTGTTAGAGGACCTTTCAGACCCCCTATTTGCATGGGTTCCCCGGAGTCTACTCTTTTGGAAGGAGTTGGCGGTTTGGAAAATACTCGAGCATCAAACTTGGAACGATCGGCCTTCCTGTTCTGCAGTCTGTGATCTATTTGAACGACTAAGTCTATATAGTCCGAACAATCTTGTGGGGGATTCACTACTTGGGCTAACACATCTTTGAGCTCTCCACGTAGACCTCTATAAAACAGCGTAATCCTTTTGTCCTCAGGCCATTGAGTTTCCACTATCAGTCTGTTGAAAGACGCAATATAAGCCAAAAGGTCTTGATTACCTTGTCGCAACGAAAGAAGCTCATTGTCCAAGGCCTGCCCCTGTGAATGTCTTGCGAACAGTTTTTCCATACTGAGCTGAAAAGCTTGAAAATCATGGAGGACCGGATCATCTTGATTTACTAGAGGGATCGACCAGTCTGCCGCATTGCCACTAAGGTACGAAAGCACGAAAGCTACTTTAGCTTGATCAGTTAGAAAGGCTGCTGGCCGGCATAAGAAATGCAACCGGCACTGATTGATAAATACTGCAAACCTCTTTGGGTCACCAGAAAATCGTTCGGGCGGAGCCAGAGGTACATTCCCAGGTAGGTTGATCTGCACTGGATTCATAGAGGATGTAGAAGGAAGATTTCCCCCAGATGCGGGTAACGGGGTCTGTCCGGCTTGTGACTGTAGCAATTGTCTAGCGAGATCATCTGTTCGCTCCTTGGAAATAATCAGTTCCCTTCTTAGAGCGTTCGTTTCCTGACGGGCTGCATGCACTTCTGCCCTTAGTTCCCCAAGTAACTGGGCTAGCTGGTCGGTATCCGAGGTTCCCATAGCGCCTGGACGGGAGTTTTGTGGTAGGCTTTGCGTTCTGTAACGCTCACCTGATTCCCGTGGAGGCGCCGGTCTTGACTGGGCGTATACCGTATCTTCAAAGGTGATGTGTAACACACGGCTGGCTCTTTGGGCTGGACCTCTGTGCACTGTATGTCTGACTCGAAGGGTAAGATGTCTGCAGATAGAAAATATGGGATTAAGGAACTGGGTTATTGAATGTCTCTCTCTTCTTCCCTTTCTCTTCTCCTGTAGAACCCCAAAGGTTAACGCTCTCACCTTAGGTAAGTGAACGCTGTGCTCTCCATCTGCCTCGGGGCAGGGTGCTGTAACCAGTTTCTTCACTGGATAAGGGGAGCAGGCCTCTTGACTTCAGAGGACTGCTGTCCGTCGTTTACTGCACGAATGGTAAGTTTCGAGTAATTCTAATGTCTTTAAAGTCTTTAGTAATGATGTCTCTTGTTTTGCAGGGTTCCGGCGATGGCGGATGACGGGCTGAAGTGAGTTGAAGATGGAGCCCGTGTGATGAATAGAAGCGCCTGGAAGCACGTAAGTAAGCGCTTGTTGCCTGCTTCACGATGCGCTCTAACTGTCTTTTTATTTTGCAGGTACAAGTTTCGGAGCGGCTGCAGGGTGCCGGAATACCCACTGGGTTAGATGTGGAAAGGAGTAATGGCACGTGAGTATTAAAGTTCCCCAATGTCTTTAAACGCACCTTGTTTTGTCTTTCAGATGCGGGATGCAGCGCCGAAGGCCTCCGGAGCGTGCGAAGAGTTGGTAAGCTTTTGTCTTTCAGATGCCGGAATGCAGTGTGAAGACCTCCGGAGCGCACGAAGAGTAGGTAAGCCTTTGTCTTTCAGATGCCGGAATGCAGCGCGAGGCGTTGGTAACAGCCGATGGACCAGGTAAGTGAAGAGCTGTCACTGAAGACCGTAATGCTAACCTGTTCTTTCTGGTCTTTATAGGTGTTGCTGAAGACTGGATTCAGGATGGTAAGCCTTTTTCCTTAGGCCCAGGATCAGATGCAGAAGACACGATGAGCGTTCTGCTGCAGAGGATGCAGAATAACGCAAAGCAAGATTCATCCATCGGGTGTGGTTTAAATAGCCTCCTGTAGTGCTTAGGTGTCTCCTTCCACAGCCACGCCTAGGTAAGAAAAGAGTTCCTGCATTCCAGAAGAGTTCCAGAATTCTGAATCTAGGGAGTGGCTCCTGCCCCACCCAACAGGAAAAGTAGTTCCAAACAGAAGAGGATCAGAGGCTCAACTGGCAGGCAAGTAAGCAGCATGGTCTGCTGCAGGTAAGTCCACCCAAGCATTATGAGCCCGGCGCTTCCAGTGCTGGGACTGGGCATATTTATGAGCCTGGTGCCACTGGCGCCAGGACTGGGTCCAAAAGGTCCCAATTGGGACTGGTTGGCACTCAGAACCTGGGTTATGGATCTGATTCCAAGGGAGTTGGGACAACCCTGACCTTTTGGAAGCAGAGATCATGACACTATTCTTCCCTCCATGTTCCTACATTAACACAGCCAAAGCACATCCATCACGTTCATGCACATACAACACGAAGGCCTTTTCATAATTTGGAGTTCCTAAAACCGGTGCCGAACACAGCGCGGTTTTGAGTAAATGAAATGCTGTCTGGTGTTCCAAGGTCCATGGCAATGGCAAAGAAATGCCCTTCTTTGTCAAAGCCAGCATTGGTTTAATCGTTAGCGAAAAATTAGGGATCCACAATCTACAGTAAGAAGCCATACCTATCAGGGCTCTAACTTCCTTCTGCGTATTTGGGACAGACATGCCAGAAATAGTTTTTATTCGTTCAGGTGTCAACCTTCTTCCCTCCTTTGACAGGAGATAGCCTAATAGGCGACTTCCTGACAACAATATTGGAATTTTTTGAGTGAAGCTTTATGGCCATGTTTTGCTAGATGACAAAGCAACAACATGGTGCCTTCTTTACAGGCACTTTCAGAATCAGCAGCCAAGAGGAGATCATCTACATACTGTAGTAACGTGCAAGTAGTAGGCAACTCGAGAGTATTGAGTTGCTCTTTCAATGCTCTACTATAAATACTTGGACTCTCAGTGTACCCTTGTGGTGCACGAGTGAATGTGAACGAGCGTCCACCTAGGGTAAACGCGAACAAATACCTACTATCCTTGTGTATAGGAATACTGAAAAACGCATTTTTGAGGTCCACAACGCTAAAGTGAGTGGCAGAAGCCTGAATCATAGTCAGTATCGTAGTTACATCAGGTACAATGGGAAATTGAGGAGCCACAATTTTGTTAATAGCACGCAAATCAATTATAAACCGAAAAGGAATCGCATTATCACCTTTTTTGTACACCGGCAAAATCGAGCTGTTACACAAACGACCTGTAATTTCCTCAATTACTCCACGATGTACAAAATCAGAAACTATGCATTTCAAAGCCTGTCCGCCTTCAACTGAGATTTTATATTGTGGAATGCGAGGCAGTTTTACTCCATGTTTCAGAATAATTTTAACAGGTCCAATTTGAAGAATGCCCACATCATTATCATCAATTGCCCATAAGCATTCCGGAATGTTACTGAATTCTGGCGGCAAAGGTTGAGTCAAAAATTGAGAGGCGAGTGATTGCTGAGGTGAAATTGTTAACCGAACTCCGTCCGAGGAGCAATGTATTACTGCATTCAATTCCTTCAGCAAATGTAACCTCAGCAAATTCTCTCCACAGTTTGTAGTAAGTAGAAATGGACACTGCTCCGTGAAGGGACCCAGTGTTATCGGTACCGGCAAAGAGGCTGGACAAACTACAGGTGTGCCTGAAAACCCTACGGAAATGTTGAATCCCTGACAGGGGAATGTTTGGAACCCGTGAATGGTCAATGGAACACTTTTGTGCTCCCTTATCTACTAAAAATAGATGCTTCCTATTTCCCACCACCATCTCAACGTAGGGACCTTTCTGATGAACGGGAATAAGCGTTGGTTCCAAATCCTGCTTCGGGCAATCCTAACGAAACAGAATGTCGTCAAAAGGAAGTTCTTCAGAGAGGTACTCGGCAGAAGGATGATCAAAAATGTTTGTATTATCCACACTCGATACTTGTTTATCCTGTGAAAAAGGTTGTTGTGATTCTGGTGTAAACTGACCTCTACCAGGGCCCCCTACACCTGGGCGACCTCTGGATCGTCTACCCATGTTCGCAAATGACCTTTGCTGCAAGGTCGGACATTGTGCCCGCCAGTGGCCTTCCTGTCGACAATAGGCACACTTGTTAATGGTAACCGGAGGCAGGGGCATACTTCCCTGTGGAACGTATTGACCTCTAAATTGCGTATTACCCCCTCTATGGCTTCTAAGAATCTGTTGTAATAGTACTTTTGTTTTCAGGTCACCCTTTCTTTTCTCAAGTTTTTCCTTTTCATTATTCACACGATTTTCATAGTACTGAGCCATATGCAGTACTTCTGATTGAGACTTAGCCTGGCAAGCGCTTTCAGAGGACACAATCTGTAACTGGATGTCAGGCAGCAATTCACGTACAAACTTGTCGACAAACAGCCTTTTCCCTGACTCTGTGCCTAAGTCTTGTCCACTGAAATCTGAAAATACCTGTTCGAACCGATTGAAGAACTCGGTAGCATCCTCAGACTTTCCTTGGACACAGGCCGTAAGCTTGTCCCAAATAATTCTTTTTTCAGGAACTATGGTTTTTAATTTTACAATAATCCTATCAGGCAAAGTTAATATCACTTGAGGCGGTCGCTCGCCAGCTGGTCTTTCTCTGTCGAGCCTAACCATGTTATCCCATGTATCTCCTAACCCAGGTACATCATCTACAGTCCTAATCTGTTTCCACAAATCAACTGGCAGGAGTACGGGAAATAATAAATCAATATCACTTAAGGTGAATACCGATGATTGTAAGACCGACTCTATTTCTTTATAGAACCCCGTCGGATTCTTTCTTATTTCAGGAATAGATTGCTTTATGGTGTTCATTTCCTGTCTCGAGAACGGGACGTGAACAAACTGCGATACATAATGTGCAGGAATGTCCACAGCGACTATACCTCGTGCAGCATCGGCCGCAATCTCAACTTTTGGGACAAATGTCGGAGGGATCTCTCTCATAGGCAACTGAGAAGTAGGTAGCTCTGAACGCTTACTAAGCAACACAGCCAAATCAAGCGCTAAGGCAGTCAAAGAGGTATCAATCGAAAAGGCGCTCTTATAAACACTCAACAGTTCTGCGTGAACAACAAATCTTTGTTTTTACACACTCATTCTGCAGGTATTCTACCATAACCTGTATCACTTTCTTTTGCATTTCTAACGTATACTGGCCATACGTGTCATATGCTTCATCTGGAGTTATCGACATATCCGAAATCCATCTTATCGCATCCTTTGTACAAATTCGCGCTTCCTCACCTATCAATTCACAGCGAGGAGAAAACCGTTTCTGTAAGAACATTGCGCCTAAACTATCACCATCTGCTTCTTCAGTCTCTAACTCTTCCAACTCCTTCCTATACACAAAAATCCTCTTGACATGCTCATATACTTTCTCCGCAGTATCTCTAGACAATGCTAAGGTGTTCAAATCCTGTAACCTTTGTGGGAGATCTACATTGTTTAATCTATTCCACATTATACACAAATGAATCACTAACCCTTCAACAAAAACATTTTTCTCAAGAATACTTTTTACATTTTCGAGTGTGGAAAAAACATCAGCTTGTTCACCCTTCTCCATACAACGTCTAGCCCAAGCAATCAATTCATTCTTTTTATCTAGGGATACAGTATTACGAGTCACAACCCTTGATCCCGCTCCCTGGTCTACTACAAGCGATGCGGAATCACTTGGAAGAGGAAGAGTAGGCACATTCTGAATGTCAATAGGTGGAGGCAAGGGGGCAGGCAAAGGAGCAACGGCTGGAGGAACAACAGGAAGAACAATAGGGAGGACCGGAGGAACTATAGGAGGAGGAATAACGACAGGAAGGGGCAAAGCACCAGGAGGAGGGACGTACGTGGGTGGCGCAGAGGAATCGGGCCTTCGTTCATGCAAAGGTTTGAAATTGAAACGCTCTGTCCGTGTTCCTAACTGATTCCAATTGTTTATTTTGATCATATAACAGTGCCTTTTCGGCATTCATCATATGTCGACGCATATGTTTCTCTCTACTCTTTTGTTGCTGCAAAGCTTCTGTTTTCCACCTGTGCAATGCGTCAAATGCTGCAGGTCTAGCCTGTTTCTCTATCAATACAGACTCTTAATATTCTAACCGAGGGAATTCAAAGCTACCATTGGTTGGCCACCGAAGATTAGAGTTATGTCTGGTCTGTCTGTGCCAAATATCTTTAAATGCTATACTACCAAAGCCTTTCTTACAGTACATAGTACATGCCGGCGACCCCTCCTGTGGTGTGATACGGCTAACTTCCAAAGATTGTCTGTCGCTGCGGAATAATGCCCTGAAGCAGGCAGACAATTTCTCAGGCATATCAGAATTCTGGTGTTACCTGGTCAAATAATTGTGCTTGCGAGTACAATGTGCCAAATTCAAATTGTCAGGGTTAAATTAAGAATCGGGTCATGATTCACCTGACCAAAGGACTGGGAGGCCCGATCGGGTTACTATGGACAATTCTAAGGACCCACGTGTCTGGTGATTTCGGCAAATTTACCCACATCGATATATGGACCCTCGTCAAGACGTTGTCTCGGGCTACAGCTCACCGTTCAGGGATCGGATCGTGCTGTTCTGTCGAGGAATTCGCTTCTCGTCCAGAGGGGCCGTTTTGTTGGCACCGTCCGATCCCGGTCCGATAGCCGAGCCAACCTTCAACGAGACGAAGTCAATCTTGAGGGTCCCTATTCGGGCGCCATCTGTGGAATCAGAAAATACAATATTAAGGCTTTTACACCATGCAAAGAGAAATTCACCAACACAGGCTTGTAAAGATTCCCAGAATCTTTATTGCAACACTGAACAGTTTACAAAACAAAGTACACAAATAGCTATTTGGCCGTCAGTACATCACAGAGACCACCAGCAGGTTCAATGTGAGCAGTGAATAGGAATTGCTAGCTGGACATCAGCATATTTATACAGTTTCTTCATAACAATGTCCAGCCTCCTACAAGTTAATCATGTACTGGGCTAGGGTTCGCGCCAGGTTCATTCCTAATTTACATATCTCATGCATGCGGTTTACTTTTTAATACATTTACTAACAAATACTATTATTCTCTGGGTTTAACTTTACACTCTTTACACATTTGCTTCAATGCAGGTCAAACAGATGTTTTGTATGTCATGTTTAAATAGCGTTCTTGTTCTTGTATACTTGTAGGTTAACATCGCTGATTCAAGTAATCCCCTGATCCCGAGGTCAACAAAGGACAAGGTCTACATGACCCTAACATGTAGCGTGCAGGCAGGTTGGACATTAACTCGCCTACAGAGGTTGAAGAGGTTAAGTAAGAACAAGAGAACACAGGTCGGCCATTTTAGGCCACAGGGTCACTTTGCACGACAAACTAAAATGGCAGCCTTAACCTAAAATGGAGGCTTGATTAACTTAAGGTCACGACCTTGCGATGCGGATTTCCTCGCAAAACGACTGGGCATAGGCCAACATATACAATGAGGACTAAACAATATTATATCAGTTTTAACAACCTCAGCCAGCAATCAATAGTGAAAAAGACATTACCATTAAGTATCAAAAAATACATATTTTAATCAGTATTATACACAATTGCATAATACATTAGTCTTGTAAAACATACAAATTATTTCAAACAGATATATTCAGAAGCTAGTAAAATACTTGATCAAACTTCACTGCAGAAATTAGTGCAAGGACAATTCCAAAGTCAAAACCCACAATCGGGGGCCTGGATAGTAAAGTGGCTTGTGTCGTGCAATATCACATAATCATACTAAAATTCATCACTCTTCCACTCTTGGTCATTTATTCCAATCAATTACTCATATATTCACATTCATTCATTCACACATAACAAAATCAAACACGGGATAAAAAGCCCAACATGTTTCTTTCCTAATCTCTTCAGGGGAATAAATCCTTGGAAATTTATCAGGGACACATTTAATAATGGAATTGTTGTCCAATAGCAGTGGCTCGATACTTTGATCGTCTGGTCTATTCTGGGTCCAAATAGATAGGTTAAGTTCACGATATTTCCAATCTTTTAATTCTTGGAGTCGTGGAGAGAGGACTGTAAGAGATATCTTCCCCTACAAGAAAGGGGTATAAGAATGGAGAGTTAATATCCATTAGCATAACTATATGAAAAATATATAATTATATTCTGGAAGCCTAAAGTTTAGAGTCCCAGAGTATATAAAGCTTATCATTAGCTCTACAAGGTTGGTACCGATGGCATTTGTCACTCAAATACACTCCACCCTTTACATTCTTGTTCAGGGTGGGAGATCATAGGTTGAAGTGTCACGTGTTTCATTTGCCACTACACAGGGGTCAGGAAATGGCATCATTCCTCATTTGGGAGGTAGGAGACAGACCAGTCCATGAAGACCAACAGATACAGCACATATAATAGGTTTTAGACTTTAGTTCATATACCACAGGGAAGATGTTATCATATATGGGTGCATTGGATAAATGAGCATTGTTAAGGAAGAGAATCCATCTGTTGTTTAATAATCTCGGTGGACCCTCTACGCCATATTGTAACTGGGTCTGGAGGTTCATTACTGGGGTGTCTTAGTCTAATAGGAATCACTTATTTGTTTACGTCTTAATCCCATACTCAATCCTAATAGTACAAGTTAGGCTTACCATCTCAGGGTAACATTAGTAATTGATGTACTTATTCATAGTATAGGAGGGCGGAAGATTACCTTAATTATTGTCCAGATTAACGAACATTGCCGGTCTTTTCTCACCAGTTACTCGTACCGGTAGGTTGTTGTTTCCTTATTCGGTATACGAGCAGGACCTACCAAACAAGAAGGCATCCAATCATACACCGAGAATAGTTGAATGAATCCTAACTCGAATAGCCGCAGCCCCTATTGGTCAAACAGTCTCTAGAGGTGCCTACAGTAAAAGCTTTAGTAATCTACCTGTCTATCGGTAACTTGTAGTCAATCCAAATCGGTGTAGTTTCTTATTGAACTGCACTTCGTAAAGCCGTCATCAATCGGGAAAATGTTCGTTGTATATTTTGACTCCCAATCTGTAAGTGTAACGTAAAAACATTAGCCACGTCAGCCATACATATAATTGACGGAAGACTATGGAATTCAATGCTCGTACATCATTTGAGGTTACGCATTGTAGGTATCTATAACTTTACCGGAGCGGCATGTCTCGTGTCTAAATGGGAATAGTCCAGTCTCCAAATCCAATTGAAATGAGGCAGCGTCCTAATCGAGTCAATAGCTCAATTTGTACCCATGAGGTCGCGGCTGACTCTCTCCTTGGAAAACATGTGATTGAACAGCGTCTGCTGGTGGAGACACAACAGGGAGCTTAATTAGCCGTAGCCGTTAAACTTATCTATGGGAGCATAAACTGGGCATATTCCGTGGCGGGTTGTTCGCTACATGACACGGATAATCGCGACTATTCGGTGGTATATAGGTTGACAGGTCCTCGGGATGAGGGAGTTTTGAAATGACCTAATTAATAGTTGTCCTGTCGATCGTAGAAACAGGGTCCCAGGCATGAAGATCCATCTACTGTGACTTCCGTCTTCCAAATTCGTGATCGCATCCGTTCGGATTACGTTGGTATTGCTGTGTTTAAAGTCTGTGACGGCTAGTTAGTAGCCAATCATTTTGAACCAAATGTTATGCGGCGTGTAACTTATCACGTGACGGCAATGTTGATCTAGGTGTATCTCATCCGGAATTGCCAGAGGTGACCACGGCCACAGAATTGTCCAAGTCGCCACATAGGAAAACAGCGGTACCGCAGCACATCTCAAAGAAATGGACAAAACAAACGAAAAAAGCCCTGCGCATGATGTGCTGCGGCGGCCCCAACATCTCGATGGAAAAGGTAAGTATTGTTTGGCTCAGAAGGACGATAGTATTAACTATGTCGATCTACAGATAGTACAATACTATTTGAATCAGCTTCGGGAGCTTGGGTAAGCAGGGAAGATTCATTCTGCTACTCTACATTCTCCAGTCATTTATGACCATTAATCTGGATCGAATGGATATGTTTGAGGTAACCATTGGAGAGAAGAAATGTATCTTTGTGCACATGATCTACTTTCATGACTGTAGATGTCTGAATTCACTGGGCATCATAACTACGCAGATAGAGAGTGAATTAGTTCATAATGCAATATGACTATATCTGCTGTCTGCACTTATTCGCATCTTGATACTCAATTGCAGTAATGAAGAAACAGGGGGCTAAACAACCCCATCCATTTTCTTGTTCAGGCATCTATCCATGCTTTTAGTCAAAAAGATAAACTCGCGCTCTTTCCTGGAAAAGGCAAGCCTGTCCCGGTTGATGTCATTGCTTAGCTTGAGTTTATATACTATTGACCAATAGAGGTCCTGAGTTTGATGGATGTTTTCTATCCAATCATCCACAAGCGGGGCATTCTTAGTCCGGTTTTTATGCAGCTCCGATGTTCCCCTACGCGTAGCTTTATTTTTCTCTCTGTTTTCCCTATATAGATTTTGTTGCAAGGACACCAGATTATATAGATCACCCAAGCTGTATTACAGTTAGTTAAAGTTTTCTGTAGCCAGGTGTTCTTAGTCCGATGTTTATTGAGGAGCTTTTCTTTGTGAAAACACAACAAGTGCAGGAACCACAGGGGAAGTGACCTATTATTTTCTGTAGGCCCCATTGTTGTGTCAAAGTTGGAGAAATCGTTGGTTTGAGTGTCACATCATTTCGAGTGATCTGTTCTTTAATGTTCCGGCTCCTTTTAAAGGCTATGATCGGTCTCTTTATGAGGATTAGGACCCTTCTACAGAATGTTCCAATTGTTTATAGACCAGTTTCTTAGTCATATTCGACAGGTGACTATAGGTGTTAACAAACACCATCTGGTCTGTCTCAGTCTTTCAAAGAAATGGACAAAACAAACGAAAAATGCACCGCGAGCGATGTGCTGCGGCGGCCCCAACATCTCGATGGAAAAGGTAAGTATTGTTTGGCTCAGTAGGAAGATAGTATTAACTATGTCGATCTACAGATAGTACAATACTATTAGAATCAGCTTCAGGAGCTTGGGTAAGCAGGGAAGATTAATTCTGCTACCCTACCTTCTCTAGTCATTTATGACCATTAATCTGGATCAAATGGATATGTGTAGGTATAGTTCTCCAGTTTGAGGTAACCATTGGAGAGAAGAAATGTATCTTTATGCACATGATCTACTTTCATGAATGTAGATGTCTGAATTCGCTGGGCATCATAAGTACGCAGATAGAGAGTGAATTAGTTCATAATGCAATATGACTATATCTGCTGTCTGCACTTATTCGCATCTTGATACTCAATTGCAGTAATGAAGAAACAGGGGGCTAAACAACCCAATCCATTTTCTTGTTCAGGCATCTATCCATGCTTTTAGTCAAAAAGATAAACTCACGCTCTTTCCTGGAAAGGGCAAGCCTGTTCCGGTTGATGTCATTGCTTAGCTTGAGTTTATATACTATTGACCAAGAGAGGTCCTGAGTTTGATGGATGTTTTCTATCCAATGATCCACAAGCGGGGCATTCTTAGTCCGGTTTTTTATGCAGCTCCGATGTTCCCCTATGCGTAGCTTTATTTTTCTCTCTGTTTTCCCTATATAGATTTTGTTGCAAGGACACCAGATTATGTAGATCACCCAAGCTGTATTACAGTTAGTTAAAGTTTTCTGTAGCCAGGGTGTTCTTAGTCCGATGTTTATTGAGGAGCTTTTCTTTGTGAATGCCACATAAAGTAAAGGCAATCTATGAGTACTTGTGAATAGAATGGAAACAATGTTTTGCAATTAAGAGATACCATGGAGTGGTAAAGCCAAGAGAATACCAAGAAGGGTATGAAAGGAGAAGCCAAGTGTTGGACAAAGTTAAAATAATTCCAGGAACTGCAGGTAAAGGGGAAACCTGTATTGGAAAGAGGCAGAAGGTGTAACAAAGTGCATGATGGCAAAACAGACCACAGTAAATTGTGTTGGAAGAGTGTAACATTGATGAAAGGAACACATTTAACTGTTAAAGGAAAGCAGTGGACAATTGTTAATGAGCGCAGATAAGAAGGGGTATCGGTTACCTGGCCTGTGATGGGTGCACCGTGTGGTCCGACAACTGCGCCTAGACAGAGTGCTCTTCATGAAGAAAGCCAATGAAAGTATGCATACAGAAGCTTGTGTTGTGCAACAGCTGCCTTTATGATTTTTAAGTCAAGAAACAGACTTGTCTTTGTGAACCAGTGAAGGGAACTAATGACAAGAGAGTTGGGAAGTGTCCCCAAGAACTGTATTGTTTTGAAAAGCTGGAAGATTTGAACTCTTGGGAAAGGGAAGCCCAAACTTTTGTGAACTATCTTGAACTTGGGGAAGGGGAAACTGATCATAAACCAAGACCCGGAAGAAGCTCTAAACTTTCTTTTGAACTTTTGAACTTTTGAACACTATTAATTTTGAGACTGACATCTCTACACATTGTATACAATTAGTTGTGAGGGCAAGTATAGGTTTTGGACACAGATAGTCATTTGATTTGAACATCCTGAAGCAGACTATCCTTAGTTTCCTTTCGGTAGGGAGATCAGCTGGTGCCTTTTGAGTGGGCAAGAAATGTGTCATGGCCGTCAGCGGTCTGGTTTACGGCAGAACTGTGGGCCCTTTGTTTAGTTGTGCACCAAGCAGAACGTAAATGGCGGACTGCTTATGACTTACATCTGAGAGATGAATTCAAGAAGTAGCTCGCCCTATAACATAAAGCGCTAAAAATGGATAAAAGTGCGCACTTTACAGCCACGATTCCCTCGGCAGCCAATAGACCCTAAGAAGCCTTTCAGACAGTCAAAGAATTGTCCAATTCTGGTACTTCTTCTACGGGCCCCGGGTCTCAGTTACTGTGTGTTAGTTTGTTTTTTTCCGAGATAAGATAGAGAAGATTAGGGCGAGTATTTCTAAAGATGTGGAGCAGACCCCAGAATCTGCCAGTATTGATACAGTGCCTGTGAGGCCTCTGCCCCATGCTATATTTGACCTTTTCAGCCTACTGAGAGAACTAAAATTGCTCGAGTCTTCACTCTCCTTAAATCTGCATCTCATCTGGATGATATTCCTTTATATTTGTTCAAATCCACTATCCTGAGCACCAGCAATACTATAGCGGAGGTAATTAATTCTTCCCTAGTGTCTGGTCAAAGACTGGCCCTTGCTGAAAAAAATATCTTTGGATGCCTCGGTCTTTGGCAATTATTGGCTGATCTCCTTGCTTCCCTTTCTTATGAAAGTCCTAGAAGTAGTTATAACTCCTCAGTTCAGCTCCTTCATGGAGGGCCAACACATTTTGGACCCCTGCCAGATGGGCTTTAGGCCCCTAATGGGCATGGAGTCTGTGCTGGTGTCAGTTCTGGATGACTTAACTATGATCAAGGATCAAGGCGGTACGCAGGCCTTATCTTACTGTACCTGTCGGCTCTCTTTTGCTCCTAAGACTACAGAATGCTGGCATCACAGGACAGGTTTTGGAATGGTTCCAGGCATTTCTGGCTTCCCGTTCCCAATTGGTGTCCCTCGCGTCATTTAGGTCTTCGCCAGAACGGGTGACCTGTGGGGTCCTGCAGGTCTCCGCCCTTTCCCCCCTGGTTTTCAACATATATATTCAGCCACGGGCAGCCCTGATTCTCTCATTTGGGTTTAGGTTTTTCTCGTATACAGATGATACCAAGATCCTATTTAGGCTCGACCTGGGGCAGACGGGCACTGTGGCTCAGTTAAGATCCTGCTTGATAGCAGTGGGAGCCTGGATGGGATTGGCTCAAACTTAATGGCGAGAAGACTGAGGTCCTGATCATTGGCCCTATGGGTGCGTCTAAGAACTGGACTAAGGACTTCTGGCCTTCAACACTGGGGCCTCTCCCTACGCCCTGGTGGTGAAAAACCTCGGGGTGAAAATGTCAGCCTCTTTCAAAATAGACACCCAGATTAATATGGTATGTGGACTGGGCTTTATCAAGTTAAAGCAACTTGGGAAAATTCTCCCTCTGATTACAGAAGATTTGCATGCGCAGTTAATTGCAGCTTACCTTAACAGGAGCTGAGACTACTGTAATGCAATGTTTCTGCCTCAGCCAGCCTACCTGCTACATCAGTTGCAGGTCCTGCAAAATGGAGCGCTCTGTCTGGTGAGAGGTATCCCGTTTGGGCGGCATGTAGCTAACACTCAGTGTCAACTCCATTTGTTGCCCGTGCAGGCCCGAGTTAATTTCAAGGTACTGTGTATTATCCATCAGGCCTTGAGTGAACAGGGTTTGTTTTTTTGTTGGGGGGGTTACCCCCCAAAGCTCCCCATCCCACACCTATGTTTTACTGTTCCCGACCCCCCAACCCTTTATCTGCCCTTTTCCTACCTCCCCAAAAGATTTCGCTGAGTTTTTTCGGCAAAGCGTTTTTGTAAAAACACCCATTGAAAAAATGACTGTCGATGAAACGACGTTATACCTGTCCAGGCCGGGCATTCTGCCCGACAGGGGCAGGACTGCTGAAAATACTCATCTATCGTCTAGAGAGGATAGGTGGTCAGGCTTTTTCTATCGTGGGTCCCAAACTGTGGAATACACTTCCTGCGGGTATCTGCTGCCTTCAGGATGTTGGGCTTTTTAAACAGAGTCTGAAGACCTACCTGTTTGCCTAATCTGTCCTGAACATGCTTCTATAGCGCCATGATGCCTTTGGTGAAAGAGCGCTCTGTAAATATGGTAAGAACGCTCTACAAATATGGTGATTGATTAATTGATTGATTGAATGAGTACGCTCACTTCCAAACTCTTACCTACTATTAAACATCCCAGGTCACCTTGATTGCAACACCCATAAAATCATAATAGGTTTTCTCCTAGTAACACACCTCCCAAAATTAGGGATTCCAGTTCTGCAGCCAACCCTACAATGTAGATAAACACACACACCATTGGTAGAGTTTATAGTAATCAGTCAGGGAAGCACATATTGAGTAGCCCTGAAAGGCACTTACTTGTGCACCACAAAACCTCTGTTTCTCTTCATGATGCCTTCATGCCATGTTGTGCACTAGTTACACGGTGCACCTCAATCTTGGGAGACAATCCCACTCGGTCTCTTAATAGATTGCGGGTTCTGCCTAGGTCTCTAAAATGAGATAAGAACAGGACACCTGGGTTAAAACAATTCATTTCCCCAATCACACAGCCAGGATAAGAAAGTGTTGTCTCTCAAGGGGGTACTAACTGGATTCACCAACTGTTGGATGCTTGGATAGTAGTCTGATTCATTAAGGGCTGGCATTTGCTCCCAAAATGGCCACTGTTCTATCTTTTAGCCTGCCCGGCATGATGACATCATCACACGGCGTGCGTGATGCTGTTATCGTCAAACCTAACATGATTTCGGCACTACCAGATTGCATGGTATATCCTGGGCGGTGTACAAAATTGATCAGAGATTCCCGTTATCTTTGCTTACAGAAATCTATTTTGCACCTCTTGTATTTTGCAATGCCATAGTGTTAATAAATAGATTTCAGCAGTAACCAAGACCATTGTAATAATGCAGGGCCCAACATAATCAGGCCCTATGATGAACCTGCATAGTGATGCCTATTGTTTGCCATCAATTCTTACTAGTCTCATAAGCACCCTGGAAGAGTAGATCCATTGTTATTACCGGTGGCCTGAGGTACATCACCCCATTTGTCAGGATATAAATCCCTTTGAGTGAAAAAGACCATGAGTTTGCCAGTACAGTAACAACGGTACCGGTAAGCTTGCCGGTACCATTGTAACCGGGCCGGCAAACTACGAGGTCTGCTGGCAGCGCCTCTAAGCCCCACCAGGTCTGATATGGCGGGGAGAACGGCACCCGCGAGCAGACCATGTCGGATGCACCGGCACCATTGGTGAATGGTGCCGGTGCATCCGGCCTCCGCATTCCCATTGAGTCCAATGGGACTCAAATGGGAATGGGGAATAATTTTTTCCGGCGCCCGGGAATGGCCAATTACTGGGTCCGACAGGGATGTAATGACCCTGTAATTGCCCATTCCTGGGTGCGAGAAAGAAAATGATACCGGCGGCAGCCGTGCCGGTTTTACCGGCACGGCTGCCACCGGTCTCATAATGAGGCAGTGTTGGCAGCCATTTCATATGTACACTAACGTTAATGTACCAAAATACCCTCCTCATGCATGATAATGCATTGTATCTGTTGTAAACCCAGGCATTACAGAACAGGATGCACTTCTGAATAGCTGCACTTGCAACTCAATGATCACTTTTACAATTAATCAATGAACTAGAATGATTAGACATATAAAGCTGCTGGTGGCCACCTTATTGTGAAACATTGCTCCACTCGACATTATCATTGAGCCCTACAATATGACCTTTGCCCCTGTTCTATGTAATGTTTGATTAGAGGTGCTTGCTCTATTTTATGTTTAATGCAGCTTCTATGTTCAATCATTCTCGTTTTACTGTTTCTGTTGGTTTTCCCAATGTAATTCCATTTGCATGGATACGTTATTAGGTATATCACATTTTCTCTGTTGCAATTAGTGTGTTCTTTAATATGCCACTCTCTTGGTTACCCAATGTTCACAGTTAGTTTTTTTACAGTGCATGGGCACATTAGGCAATGACCACATTGATGATGTCCTACCACTCGCTGCAGCCCTCGCAAAGTTGCCTGTTCAGGTTCATCATTTTAGCTCAAAGTAATATCATTTTCTATAACCATTTTTCTGATATTAGTACTTTTCTTGAACGCAGTCATAGGTGTTGGTAAAGATTTTGCAAATAATTGTTTTCCAGTGATTATTTATGATGCCTTTCATCTTATAAGACAAGTTGCTAAATGTGCTGACAAACACCAACAGGTCATCTTTCTTTCCCTTTTTTCTCCCTGGATTTATGTTCCATTAGTGTGTTTCAGTGGTTATTATACACTCTTTTATCTGACTGTTTCACAAGTTTACGAGGATACTGTAAGAAAGGCATGGAATCAATAGTAAGACAGACACAAGTGACCACAGCTCAAGGGTGTATTGAACCTTAACAAGGGTGTGATAAATGTCTATCTGATCCTAAATCTACAGATGGGAGCAAGCTACGAGCATCAAATAATAATAATGCTGTCCTAGTGGAGTCTTGTCAAAATAAAAGGGCCTATACTAAAAAAAACGATGGCCAATCCTTACCGCTAAATACAAAATAGTGTAGGGTAGTGTTCATGAAAAAGAGAGAAGTGTTCACAAAATTATATGTCAGGATGTTCAGGCTGTTGGCCTCCTTTCCCCACGTTTTCAGCACTGGACAAGGTGGTTCACTCGAGCATAGCACACTCTCGGGCTTCTTCTGCACAAGGACACAGTTCCGTTACCAGCATCAGGGCCTTCTGTGCCCATGTCTCTTAAGCTATCAAAGTCTCTTGATGCACAGGGCCTGATGTACCAAAAAAAAATGAAAAGTTCCTTTCCTTTTACAAGAACTTAAGTTAGGTGATTCACTCTTCACCCTAGATCTCTCTAACAGAGACCTTCAAATGAGCACCCAATTGGTGTCGTACCACTCTGTATATGGTATCTATCTTGGCTTTCACAAGTTCAGTCACTCCTTGGATGCTCATCTCATACGCTTCACACACTGTTTCTTTAGATTGCTTCATACAAAGTTGCCTGTTGCAACCTTGTTTTTAACACAGTTCAGTCTGCTATCAGACTCCCCGGCTCACTGGCTGTGCTGACTTTACTGGCGCTGATTTGTTGTAGGAGCCAACGACAGTCCCATAGGACTCCATAAGAATGGGGTCACTGAAGCACTGGCACCATTGCTAACGGTGCCGGTGCTTCAGTGAAACCACTGCAGGTAGGGGCCTGAACTCCCAGCAGGTCAAGCCTGCCAGGAGTTCCGAACCCCTAACGGCAAACTTGCAGTTAGGTACGTTGCTACCGGCAGCCCTGTTTCCTCACCACCAAACATGTAATGAGGCCCTATATTCATTAGCAATTTGCTTTATTTGACATAGATCACAAACCCTGAGCACATGAGAGTAGAACATACATACAATTCATCATCATTAAAAGATGCCCTCTTCAAATAAAGAATTCAGAATCTAGAATGTTGAAAAGGCATATAAAAGGTTCAAAAGAATAGGAGGTACAACTATACATGAGCATCAATGTCAACCGGCCGATCCAATCTTCTGCAGCCTTGCTCTATGTATATATTTGGCAACCACCCAAGTACTCACAGTGCTAGAAGTAGACCTGCACAAATTCATAGCTCCAGTAGCAGTTTGTAATCCATGGTTAATGTATAGAAGCTTCAGGTGTGTAGATCACAGATCCCTATAGGCTGGACTAAAAAAAAAGAGGAATGCTGCATTCTCTCTTTACCATTTATGGATGACCAACAGAGTTCTGATTCAGCAGCATTCCAGCCCATTTTGAGGTAAGCTGCGGGTAGAATGCCAAGCCTCAACCCGATACAAATGGATCTGCAAACTGACCCCTCATTAATGAAATTAAAAATGTACAAGAGATAGCAGTACATGCTCCGGAAATGCTGTTGGAGGGGGCTGTTAAATACCCTACTTTGCAGCAGAAGGAGGAGAGGAGCAGCTTGCCTCTTGTGATGAGTCATGACCAACAACACACACTCTAGAGGAGGATGAGGAGCCAGGAGAAACTGCACACAGTGCACGGGAGAAGAACATAGGAAATGCCTGCTCCACCCATCACAACCAGTAAAGCTGAGAATAACGGTGATAATCAACTAGGGAAAGATGGTAACCCATCTAAATCCAGGCAGTAGCAACACTTGATTCTGAAAACCACTGATACTGACGACGGTGAAGACTATGCTACAGATACGCACAGGAATGAAAGAGAAAGAGAAAGAGAAAGCTATTCATCCACCTATGTATAGTGTCTTTCAAACACAATCTGGACATTTGAAAAGCAAAACATTAGTGTGTGAAGGCCAGACCACCAAGGCAGGCATGACAACCTCCACCCCCACTGCCACCTTTGAAGTCAAATGTGAATAGTGGTTGGTATTTTATTCAACCAGGGCAAAGGTCAGCTACATATATTCACCAGCTCTGTGTGCAAAATAATTCATTTCCAGTGAAAGACTTGTACCAACTTGGGCATCACATCTTTGCAGCCCACATGATGCAGCGCATTACAAAGGAGTGGGATGAACATACAAGGCTCAACAGAAGCCCTCTCCTTAGCAGCCAATCATCATTCCAGCCCTAGCTCCTAATGTCCTCCCAGAAAACATTGCTGATGTGCTAACATTGTTATAGATGCCAAGCCTGCGCGTTGTACACCACAGTGATTCAATGCTTAAGAGCCAGACCAGTGTGCTGGAGCCATTTGAGCATGGACAGAAATATCACAGGAGGCATGAAATAGTGCACTAACCTGAGGGTAATGTTGTGTATTGACCTCTTGCAATATTCTTTGTTAAAAACATGATTTTCATTGTGCATGAGTAAAGTTGATCACTGCTGGGAAGTTTCCCGTCAACCTTACTTTTCATGCAAGGCTGTGCCGGGGTTGTTGCAGTGGGGCTCGGGGGGACTATATTAGTCCGAGATCCAGAAAGTTCACGCCACCAAGGAAATGTGGTCAGAGCTTTGGCTACATGGCTGTGACCACACATTGTATGACCTTCGCTTTCCCAGTCAGCCATGTGGGATCTGTATCCCTAATTAATCCTGGAGTGCAGCAAAGGCAAACTGTCTGCCACTAGGTCATGTTTTGTATCCATGTATTTAAAGGGCTTGAAGGATTTGGGGACACAGAGAAGCCATGGCACCTACAGCAGAGCTTTGTTGCTGCTAACAATGGGCTTAGTATGCTTGCCGATTTACACATTGACATAATCAGGCATGTTCATTATGTTGCACATGTCTTTCACTTGCATTGACACATTTCATTAGCAACTGCCAGCCCATGATTGCCATCATCCGGAAAACCAGTCCACACCTCAGCCAGCCCTCCAGTGCAAGATATGTGCTGCACCAATTGAAGGTGCATGAAAAGTTGCCACAGCACTACTTGAAGAGTGCATTGGCATGCTAGAATTCTACTTTGCATATGTTGAACTGGCTAAGTGAAGGATGCAGTGCTATCACTGATTATTTCAACAGTAACAGCAAGACTTGAAATGGGGCACTCTTCACAGCAAGATTTTGGTAGTCACTGTCTGTTGTGTGAATTAGAGGAAGCCACTAAGCGTGTTGGACGGCACAACACATCACTCAGTGAGGCACTGCCACTTGTGTACCTGGCAGAACTCAGCCTATCCAAGATGACAAGGGCCCCTAGGTTGACTGATGAATCAGACACAGAGCAGCTTCTGGGGGATCTGCTCTCCACCTCGAGTACGAATCCATACAAGCCTCAGTGAAAGACAGCACAGATTACCGCCTGGCCTCGTTTCTTGACCAACATTCCTACTTCAATGTTTTAGGTCCAATGAGAACTCGGGGAACACAGCAGACCAACACAAAGATGCATTGATGCAGTGGGTGAAAGGAAAACTCTGTGTATAACATAGTCAGGCAGCTAAAGCAACACTCCCTTTACTCCACAGACCACTACTGGAGATCACAAGAACATTGTCTTCATCATCATCATCATCATCACAATATGTTGGTCTTGTCACCTATACCATCTGGCCCATCTTCTGTGAACACTACTGACTATGGAGATAGGCTGGTCATGGGGAGCCTGTGGGACTTCTCAATGCAAATGAGTCTAAAAGAACATACACAGGACCTTCATCAGCTTTGTCAGTAGATGTACATCTTCTTGTAACATGACAAATGAGTAGGGATGATGATCCTATACAGTGCTTGCTCAGCAGGCAGTCTGTCTGGCCAGCCCCGCTTATGAAAGTTTCCATATAATTCATGAACTGCCCCACTGCCATTGTACAGTCTGAGTGAGTCGCTGGTACTGTCAGGGTGATTGTGTATGACCAGAGGAAAAGCCAAGCTGTGTTCCATTGTGTGCAAATACCAGTCATTGAAATTAACCAGTACTATATTAAGGGAAACTATGCCAAGACATCTAATCATAACCAATACACCAGCATCAATTATGAAGGATTGTCAGCTTCAAGTCACCTACACAAAAGTGGAGTGGGGTTAGTAATAGAGCTTGTGGTTATTGATTGACTGCTAGTGTGGGTGAGGTGTGACTGTCCTATCTTAACAAGATGTCATTAACCTTTATTCAAATGCCCATCAGTTCTCATGTTCTGCACCTAGGCCCTGCTTCTGCTGTTTTAAAACTACAGTAGTTAAGGGAAGAGCTACCTTTCCACAGGCAAAAGAGTCACAACATGAGCACTTTTGCATATTTCCCTCATTGCCTGACTTCCTTGAGCATGCAAATTGTTTGCTACATGAGACGGGAGAGGCTCAGGCATAACATTTCTCACAGGGTCTCCCTGGTGATGCTGAGAGAAGGGTAGACATCAACTGGAGACAGAGAACAGAGCAACAGTGGAGCAAAGAGGAATATTTTCAGAACAATGTTGACCAGCATATAGACTGTGGTGGTCAGGTACAGGGCTGAGGAGGGGCAAGAATTTGATGAGAGGGTCTGAGAGCCATTTCCATTGTAGGGGACGGAGATGCAACTTGAAGGCATTATTTGGGTAGCCTTTTTAATGTCAGGGGTAGTTAGAATGGTGGGACAGGATGAAGTAGCAAGAAGGAACAAGGGCAAGCGAATGCACAGGCTAAATGAGAGACAGATGGTTGGATGCCAGGAGGAGAGTAGCAAGAAAAAGGAGCAGCACGGTCTGGAGGTGGCAGGGGTGTTGCAAATCAATAAACAAATATGCCATGTCTTTCAGTCTAACCCTCTTTTCATTTTAGTGGGAGATGTTGGGGTGATGGGTATGCAGGTGCGCCATCGTAGACAGCAGTCTCTTCCTGCACTCATCTCTGAACACCACTCTTGCAATGCAAGCAAAGTGTGTCTGCATGCTGGAACAGAAGATAAAGCGGCTGCTCTTATATGGTGCAAACAATGTTTCCAAAATAGGGAATAAGGGAGAAAACCAAGACAACACCATGCAGCCGGGATGGCTGGCTTTGATTGGGGCTTTTCAAATGATGCCGTGATCTTTGTCATGTTGGGGACTGACCTTCATCTCCAGATGTACTGGCAGATGCTTCCTCTGCATCAACAGAGGAGGTTACCATGGTGGCAGGCGTGGAATACTTTCTTTATGCCCCCAACAAATATCTTGTTCCATTGCACTAATTGTAAAACCAGCATAAAACTGCACACACCGCTGCACAGAATATCCCTATAGGACGTTGGAAGTACTGATACACTGTGAAGACATACCCCCATTTTTTTTACCCCTTAAAACCCATTATAGTTTAAAAAAAACTGTACCTACAAAAACATTTGCATTCGATGCAATGTATTCGATGCAATGCCTGGATACCCATGATCTTACATAGTGTTGATTGCAGCTATCCCTGACGACGCTCCGCAGTACTTTAGACTGATCGGTAAGAGGGAGCAAGATAATTACAAACTTGCAGCGGTCTTTGGCTCCATAAAATCTGGATACACATAGATGTTTGAGTCAGAACTGGGATAAGACATAACTGGCTATCAATAGCACTCATGGCAGTGCCAAGAAACTTTGGTGCTACCTATTCTGAACGTTGTCAAAACACTTTGTATTTTGCTTAGTTCCCAAATGAGCATGATGGCCCCCTGGCTATTACATCAGGTTATTGCTTAGGAAAATCAATGTCTTGTCAAAACCCAGAGTGGTCATAGGAGCAACACTGGGTTGCTGCAACTCACTGTATGGTTTTGTAACCAAGATCGTATTCCATCAAATGCTGGCATTGCAAAAATGTGGTAGCGAGAATGGTCACCAATGCTGCTTTTTTTCTCCCATACCCTTGCATTACAATGCAGGCTGAGCTAGCTGTTGAACAAGAGAGGATCACTTTTAAGTTAGCCACATTAATAATAATAATAATAATTTATTATTACCCACGGTGTGTGGTGCTCATTTATCGACTTCGAAAGGATGAAAGGCTGAGTTTGGCCCCGCCGGGATTGCAACCTGTGTTAGCAGGCTCTGCACAGATGTCAAAGAGAGCTCTACTCACTGTGCCACTTGATCGGCTGTAATACATTAACACATCAGCATGCATGAATAGATCAGCACCCAAACATTTGACAAGTACGTTTCCTGTTTAAAAACGAGACAGGTCCCTGTGCTCTTCCCCTTCCCCCCCCCAGCCCTTACTGTGACAGGGTCAGCTGTCTGACCCTGTCAGGCATGGATGGGGAGCTCCTGTCAACCTGGGGTGGGTGACCTACCAGTGGGGAAGCCAAAGACAGTCATTACCAGAGGGGGCAGTGGCAGTTGGGAGGGCCCCCAGTTCCTTCCTCCTCTTTAAGTGCCTGTAGGAGCGGGGGATTTTCTGCTTTTCTGCTTCTCGCAGAGAACTAGAACTACCAAGAAGACGACACGCTCATAGACAGAGACAGAGAGACCAAAGCTCTGCTGCTATTCAACAGCAAACTGACAGACAATCCACACTTTTCAACTCTCACCTACACGAGTCTGCACAGCAGTTTGGTCTACGCGGTGCTCCCATGCAAACCGAGCCAGAGATATTCAATGGACAGACCACGCAGCACTTTGACCCGCGCGGCTCTCCACATCAAACTTAACTGGGGACATTGACTACTTACGACAGGGACAAGGAATGGGCCCCATGCTTTACCGGAATGCAGAATTCCCTGACAGATGCAAACTGGATCATTTGTCACAGCGGGCCATTATACTTCTAGTCTGCAGCAGTCCCGCAAGAGAGAAAGGGCAGGGGCTAAGATTCCTTTTTATCCATTGCCATGTTTGTAATGCCTTTGAGGCTGGGAAGAGCAGTCAACATTGGCCCGGGAAACCAGAATGGGAGAACCAATGGAGGCAGGAAGGGTTAGATATAAGGCAAAACAGGAAGCAGGAAGGTGTGCATTGTTCAGAGCACCAGGGGACCACTCCGGTGGTGATAGTGCGGTACAAATATCCTTTAACATTGACATTAACATTCAGTTGAGTTCAGAGGAGGGAGAGGCAGACCAAGAGACCAGAAGGGCGAGGGACAGTGGAGAGGAGTGTGGAGGAGATTTGCAGAGAAGCTGAGGTATTGGTTAGTGAGAGGAAGTGGTACTGTAGTGTTATTGTGTGTGCAAGGTGTGTGAGCAAGAAGGGTAGTGAAACCGCAGTGTGTGGTGAGGGGTAACTGAAGGGATTAAATGGTGGTGCTTAACGAGGAGATGGTGTGCATTAGTGGTAGTGTGGAGAGGAGAGAGTAGGAGCAGTGTAGAGAGGAAAGAGTAATGTGGGGGAGGGAGAGCAAAGGGAAGAGCAGTATTGCAAAGAGGAGGAGTTGTAAGAGGGAGAGAAGGAAGAAGTAAGGTCGGGGGCTGGGAGTAGGTTAAAGAGAGATACATCAGATGGACAGAGAAGTAGCAGAGAGAGAGAGAGAGAGAAGAGAAAGTGAGAGGAGTCATAGGGAGGAGAGTAGGAGAAAGGCAGAACGACATAGGGAGAGGAATACCAGGGCATGAGAGGGAAACGACCGAGGAGGGCTTGTTTTCTGGAAAGTCTCTCAAATTTAACTGGGTACGTGAGTAGGTCACACCTCGGACGTCCCTGAGGGAATCAAATAGATACAGCATTTGGGGAGTAGGGATATCTGGGTTAGGAAGGGAGCTGGTGCCTCTAGACAAGAGAGGGAATGACGGCCTTCAGAGTGTGTTTCATAAAATCAATAAAGCGCTTGCATGGTCTTTGGGAGTTGGTGTGGTATGGAGTCAATCTGGACCATTACCAAGATTCATTGATTCAACAATTATACCGCTGGTACAACATGGCGGCCCTTCCAGGGACCACAGACCTGGAACAGCTGTTCTGAATGTCTTTAATTTGAATTCAACTATGTTGGATTAAAAAAGAAATTAAAAATATACTTCTTCGCCATCATCTCGCTATATGATTTTAGTTCTCTCTGACTTGTTTCATTCACATAACACAGCCTTTGTAACTATGGCTATACAAGATTTTATAACATAAAATAACACACCATGTACCACCCACTGGCCTTTTGTGCCACGTCATGCCCTCCTCAATTGCTGCCTCCTAGTGTTCCACCTCCCGTTGCCCCTGACTCCCTTCTTCATGTTTCCACTCCTACACCCCCTCACTTTGAGTTCCTTGTGCTCCCTCCTTGTGTTTCACCTTCCGCTGCACCCCCTGCCTGTGCACTCAGATGATTGCATGGCCCCCTAGAGTTCCACTTGTTCCATCGCAATTGTGAGGGAGCAGGACCCTAAATAAACTTGTTTACACAGTATTTCTAGTAGTACAAAGGGGTTCACAGCAGGAATCTCATTTTCTATTTTTTGGGTGGGGCCAGGGAAAGGGATTCAAAAAAACAACAATCACAGGGATTCACAAAGGGTCCTTCATTCATTTTTTGTGGGAGGGGGAGTGGAACGCGGAAAGTTAAGAGAGGGGGATTCCAAAAACAAGAATTCACAAAGGGCATCACAACAGGTTTTCCACTAAGGGTTTGGTTTCTTTTAATTTCTATTTGGGGTGGAAAGGAAACACACAACCAGAAAGGGGTCCATACAGGGGGAGTCATACTTTAAAGAGCTATACTAAAAACAGACATAATACACAATAAAATGTCACAAGCAGGAAATGAAATGTCAAAAAGAAATAGAAAAAAATGTTCATTTGCTACAGCACAATGTAGTGTGCTCTCTCACACCATGCAGCTCTGCCCTCAATTTAACTGCCAACTACAAGCCATAGAGAACCAAAAATGATCAGTGTTTTTTGTTTTTTTTTATCAGGGCATGCAGCCTCCCCAGATAATTGGGGGTTGTTATTGACCAGCAGAACCTCTGTGAGACAATCAGAGATTCTGATTGGTCTAGCTATGAATATCCTACATTTTGAATCTCTCACAGGGGTTTGGGTACGATCTTGGGTTACCAACAGACCCTAGAAAATCAAAGGAATGTCATATATTGAAAGCTATATTGTCCTTGTCCTGTAAGACCTGTTTGGCGGGGATCTCCCTTTTTTGAGAGAATTGATCAATTACGATCACCTATCAAGCTAATTTCTAACCCACAGGAAACTGAACTCGTCCTGTCATATGAAAAAAAGTCATATGGAAGCTGGGAACAAGATAAAGTGAAGCAACGAATACAAGCAGCAATTGAACATCAAAATACTATTCAGCTCTGGGGCTTCTTATCAGAAGGGCTCAGAAGTGAAAGAAATAAAATCATTATAAATCAGAGATTAATAAGGAAATGTTTTATATAACAGGAGCAACGATATTGTAATCAGTTGGCCGAATAGGATATCTGGCGATATTTACTAATTGACTCTCGACTGGTGGTTTGTTTGCCACCAAGTTCTTTTTAAATCCTGTTTGAAGCATCACAAATCCTGTTTTTTGGCAGCAAAGTATAAAAATGAGTCTATAAAAGTATGATCTATCTTCCTTTGATTTTATTTCACTGATAAATAATGGAGTAAATATCTTTACTAAATGGTTTATAATAAACCTGGAAAGGTTGGTCTCGGAAATAAATCTCTTCAGTGACTGCCAGGATTGTTTTAATCAGGGAGAATTTAATCATGGCCTTGCTCATGCTTTGTAATACTCTGCGCTCTACCTCAATATATGGCAAAAAAGTTACAAAGATTGTCTGCGACTTTTGTAGACTACTCTGCAACTTTCAATGGGATCTGTGAAGCCACCAGAGAATTTAAAATCCTATTTGTATACTGTTTTAGTGGTGTTTCGTCTCTACACATGGACAAAGATGTATCTGGGTAGTAGAATATCAGGCCATGCCAACTGCGGGGGTAATTAGCAATTTTAATTAGCGATATTAAAACCTAGGTTGCTGACCTCCGTAAACTGCTCGATACGTGGTGTGCTGCCTCCTTGTGTCAAAAGATAAACACATACTGCCAATGCCGTTGTTCACTTTTCCGAGTAATCTCCCCTGATCTTCAAAGATCAATGACTAAATTAGGAGCATTTTCTCATAATAATGTAATGTCTACAGCAAGTAATTGTGCTTGAGAAGGAAACATCAAAAGGCTGGTTGCATCTCAATGATATGATCCTACAGGAGGAAAACAAATGTAAATACCTAGGTCTGCTGTTTGTATCTTGCAACAACTAGAGTAATAATTTATCGAGCCCAGGTGTCATATCTCTGACCCCACCTTTTGCTCTGATTATATTTACTATATTACACTGGTACTCTTCCTTTCCCCCAATAATGAGATTCTACTTATCAAGCACAAAAATAGCTAGTGCAAAGATCTATATACAGGTCCTTATTAAAAGGGGGTGGTCATAAATAAGTAGTTAGCTACTCTGTTGGAGCCTATTATTATACATAATTGAAGGGTACATCTTGGAGCTATATTTGGTCTTCTTCCATGAACTCGATGGTATAAGATTGTACAATGGAGTCTAAACGCATGAGACTATATCAATGCCATATAAACAGGGCTAAAATGATCCTTACAGAACATAAGGAGCTTGATCATTTTTATTGTTAGTATTACTTTCATGAATAGGTTGTTGATTTCATATTAACTCATGTCAATGTGTTTGGTGGTTCAAATAAATGGATAGGCAACTTTGATTAATTGATTATTGGAAAAATATTGACACTGGGTGGGTTTTATTCATGGAACAAGTCTTAAGGAAAGTTCAATTGAGACCTACAAATATTTTAGAACTCATTGTGCTGAATCTGAACTGGGCAAATGCAGCAGATGTTGTCTTTGGTGGCAGACACAGCATTTTCTTGGTGCATGGAGCACTTTAGTCCTTCTTCACTACCCATCGGAACAAGCCAGAAGAGCAGGAGAAACTCCTCAAAGTCTGCTGCACAGCATGGAGCGCGCAAGGGCAAATGCAGTCAGTGTGTCTTTGGTGGTATACACAACCTGTTCTTGGTGCACATGGCATTTTATTTTTTTTCACTACCCATCGGAACGAGCCGGAAGAGCAGGGGAGACTCTTCAAAATCGGCTTTACAGCATGGAGCGCATGCGGGCAAGTGCAGTAATTGTGGTGGAAAGGAGGAATCTCTACTTCATCAGCCTTAGGATCTGTTGACTCTGGCACTGGAGACAAGACAAAGCAGGAACGGTTGCCCGAGCAGTTTCACAGTAAACTTTAATACAGATTCAGAAGACACTGGAAGTAGCACACTGAGCTCCTACAATCAGCTTGCTTATATAGGCTTGTTCAGGCTGATGCAATACTTCATGCATATTCAGGATACATTTCTAATTGGTTCTCTTAACTAGACTATAAGCCCTCCCTGTCTTTGATTGGTTGGCTTATGTGTCACTCACAAAGCCCACATTAGCTCATCTTGGCACGCTCCGTCTGACTGACACATATACTGATAAGCTCATTTCGTTCTCAGCTAAAAATAATTAATTATCCTTCAAATCCTGCCAAGAAACAGTTCTTGTCAGCTTCTCGAGGCCCTGCCAAATTTATTTAGCAGCTCATACTGTGAAAACCTTCATGAGCTCATCTTATTTGTTGCCAAGTAAGCAGCTGTTATTTCTAAACAGTAGCTTTCTCATGCCTTTATCTGATCTACTATCAATCACTGTCTGGTTTTCTTGCCAAGGTTTCTAAATATACCATATCAGACAAGCGTATCTCCCATTGAAATGCTGCCTAAGAATATTCAACATCAGAATGAGTCAGCCCTTCTGATACCCGCTTGCAAGACACCATTTTGTATTTGGCAGCCATCTTAGAATCTATCTCAGTCTGTCCAGCCTAGATGTTCAACCTTGCTTACCAAACGGCAAACCAATATACTTCTCCAGCATGGGGTCTGGCATGGATTCACATGCTCATGAATATTCCCCATCGTCAGGCCGGGAATCCTCGGTATAGAAAAAAATCAGTATCATTTTCGTTTCTGATCTGTCTTTCTTAGTAGTAACCAATCACTGGTCTCTGGGTCATACTGCCCCCAGCCAATGACTGCCCTCTCCCTAAGCCCCGCCTCCGGCAGCCATCCTCTGATTTTTACCGCACGTTCAAGTGTTGGGAGTCCTCGTACTGTAGCTCTCGAGCTTTTGCTGCGTTTTCGTGCTTTTTCAGGAGATTTTTCTCATTTTTCGGTTAAATAGAGCCTCAAGCTCCACCGTTTATACATTCGATCAACGGGGATCCGTTTCGGAGTTTTCTACGCCCCTCAAGGGTGAAGATTTCGTCAAGTTATGCTTTTGGAGGATTCCAGAAGTTCCGAGGCCTACCCCGGACATGGCCCAGGAGAAAGGAAGCTCAACGCCCAGGAAGCTGTTCAGGACCTGCCCTGGATGCCAGCTTCAGAATGTTTTCAAGGAGGACGAGCATTCGTTATGCCTCTACTGTCTCCATGAGGACAAGACGCACAAGGAGAAGGACTGTGCGTTTTGTGGGAACATGTCAGAGCGGACCATGAAGGATCGCCACCTCCGTCTCACCAACTGGCTGGAAGGGAAGAGCCCGTCAGGCGAGAAGAAGAAAAAGAAGTCTGAGCGGTCTTCTAAGTCCTGTGAAGGCACCCCGGCGATGGGGGCCCAACAAAAGGCTAAGCACTGCGAGTCCGCGGGCACCGGGAGCGCCGAACGGTCGGGCTCCTTGGCTGCCAGGCAGGGCGCATCCTCCCCGGCGCCATCAACCACGAGCCAACACTCTGGCTCGGGTGAAAGGAAGTCCGAGAACCCGGCAAGCTTCTGGAGAGGCCCCGGTCGATCTCGAAGATTCCGGCAGAGGGGGAGCGAGGCTCGGACCCTCCCTCCAAGGCGAAGGCCCCAGGCGTCCAGAAGGTGACGATGGCCTTAATTAATCCTGCTAAGAACTCGATTGAGGATGTCGCCGCGGCCCTGGCTCAGCATGTGGAGGCTACACCAGTGGAGGCGCCCTCAGGACCCAGAGTCTCCCTGCCACTGCGGAGGGAGCCGTCTTTCAGGCCCATTGAGAAGACCCCCATGAAGTCCTCATTGGAAAAGGTGGGGGAGGGGCTGGTGGCCATCATGGATACGGACACGACCTCTGAAGAAGAGCTCATCGAAGTCGTGGAAGAGGCCCAGCCCATTGGGAGGGATCCCGACGAGGGTGACGACAAGAGCGACAGTGTCTCCTCAAGAGCCCTCGCGCCCGTCGTTTCCGGCGCCGCAGGACACCTTGGCGGCCATTTTGTCAGCGATTCAGTCCTTATGCTCGGAGATAAGGACAAGGTTGCCCCTTCCCCCGATGGAGGTACATGAGCCAGACCCGACGGGGGAACCGGAGCCAGGACCCTCGGAGAGTCCACCGCATAAGAGGAGGAGGACGCATCCTACGCCACCTCTCCCACCTCTGCGGCCTGCTCTGCCTTCTCCCCGGTCTACTACCCACGGGGATGATACAGGCACGGACACGGCTACGACAGGTACAGATGACGACGGAGGCGACGACGGGACGTGTCCCCCGTCGCCCCCTGCTCGGGCGTCTCTGCCCGACGAGATTGGATCCTTTCATGCCATGATTTCCAGGGCATCCGAGCTTTTTCAGCTCTGCCCAGAAGAAAAGAAGAAAGAAGGGTTCCTTTACCAACGGCGTGAGGCTAAAAGGAGGATGGTCCTCGCCGTACCGCTTCTTGATGACATCTGGGATGAGGGGCTCGCGCTCCTCAAGAACCCTGCCACGGCGCCGGCAAAGAGGGACCGGTACGAGAAGAAGTACCGGATGCCCGACGCTGCCCCCTTGTGCCTTCGGGCATAACCTACCCCGGATTCGGTCGTCTCGGCGGCGGCAAAGAAGAAAGCTGAGGGGGCATCGGCCTTGACATCAACTTCCCCGCCGGACGGCGAGGGCAGGAAGTTGGACACGATGGGACGACGGATCATCTCATCCGCAGCGATGACTATTAAGGCGGCCAACGCCCTGGCTATCGTAGCCCGCAACGACAGGGAGTTGTGGTTCAAAATCGCCCCTCTGTTAGACTTCCTTCCGGACACCAAAAGGGCTGAGGCCCTTGAAATCCTACAGGAGGGGAGATTGCTTCGGACCACGCCATCACGGTGGCAACGGACATCGCCGACACTGGTTTCCGTCAGTTGGGCAACAGCGTTTGCTTGAGACGACGAGGATGGCTCAAGGCCACGGATTTCCGCCAGGACGTACAAACCAAGGTTTTGGACATGCCCTTCGACGGGAACAACCTGTTTGGGAAGGCAGTTGATGAGTCCCTTCAGGCCATCAAGACAGACACAGAGACTGCCCTGGCACTGGGAGTGCTCCAACAACGACGGCCGTCCTTTCGGAGCTCCGGAGGCAGACAAGGTTCCTCCAAGGGATCCAGCAGTGGCTCCTCCACTTACCGCCAAGCGGCAAGATCTTCGTCCCAGGAAGCCTACAGGGGACGTGGCAAGTCAGGTGGTGCCCGTCGTCGTCGACAAGGTGGTCAAGGAGGCAAGGCGGCCTCCAAACAAGATTGAACCGACCATGGGCACCCCGGTGGGAGGCCGGCTGGCGAGATTCGACAGCGTGTGGGAGTCCATCTCCACCGACCGTTGGGTGCTGGACGCCCTGGCCCAAGGGCATGCCCTCGAGTTTCAGAAGAAGTGCCCTCGCGTTCCACCCGTGGCCAGGAAGGAGAATCACGTCCCTCAACTACTGTTGGAAGTAAGGGCAATGCTCAAGAAGGGTGCCATCGAGCTCGTCCCAAAGATGCTTAGGGGCTCCGGAGTTTACTCAAGGTACTTCCTCGTAAAAAAGAAGACAGGAGGTTGGCACCCCATCCTGGACCTACGACGACTGAACAAGTACATCAAGGCACAGAAGTTCCGTATGGTCACCCTCCAGCATGTGCTGGGACAGCTGGAGGAGGGCGATTTCCTGTCGTCGTTGGACTTGGAGGATGCCTACTTCCACATCCCCATTCTAAAAAGACACCGAAAGTTCCTCAGGTTCGTGGTCCAAGGGCGGCACTACCAGTTCAAGGCCCTCCCGTTCGGATTGAAGTCGGCACCGAGGGTGTTCACCAAGTGTCTCGCACCGGTGGCGGCGCGGCTGCGCCTACAGGGGATCCACGTCTACCCCTACCTGGACGACTGGCTCAGGACAAGGGAGCTCGCCGTGGAGCACACTGCGAAGACCGTCCAGCTGCTCACGGACCTGGGATTCTCCATCAACTTTCCAAAATCCCACCTGGTTCCGTCGCAAGTCACCCTGTTTCTGGGAGCCAAGCTCGACACAGTGGCGTGGCTGGCCTCGCCGTCGGAGGAAAGGACCAGGACCATTCTGGGCAAGGTGCAGCATCTGCTGGCTACGGACATGGCCAGGGTGAGATCTATCAAGTCCCTCCTCGGGATGATGTCCTCCTGCATTTATCTGGTGCGCCTTTGCAGGCTTCGGATGAGAACCTTACAGGAGTTCCTCGACGCCCGCTGGATCCAGTCGACGGGCAGCTTCGAGGACAGGATCCCTCTCAACAAGACGTTCCATCAGGCGATCAGGTGGTGGGGTACCCGCTCCCATCTGTCGGCGGGCACAGACTTTCAGACCCCAGCTCACCAGGTGACGGTGACGACGGACGCCTCCCTGGAAGGTTGGGGAGCACACTCCGGAGATCTTCACGCGAGAGGCCTTTGGTTCCCGGAGGAGAAGTCTCTCCACATCAACATCGTGGAGCTCCGCGCAGTGTTCTGGGCCCTCAGGTCTTTTCTTCCGCCCCTCATGGGCAAGGTGGTGAGGATCTTCACCGACAACACCACCACGATGTTCTACATCCGGAAGCAGGGCGGAACCAGGTCCCCGGCCCTATCCAAGGAAGCCCAAGATCTGTGGCATTGGGCCGTCGCCCAAGGGATGTTTCTGGTGCCTCTTCATCTGGCAGGAATAAAAAACACGATCGCCGACTCACTCAGCAGGGAGCTGCACTCGTGCCACGAGTGGGAACTACGCCAGGATCAGGTGGATCGACTCTTCCGACGATGGGGCGAACCCCAAATCGATCTCTTAGCTACGGCGATTAATTCCAAGTGCCAGAGGTTCGCCAGAAGGTTCCCCCAGCCGAGGAGCATGGGCGATGCTTTCTCGTTCCCCTGGGACGGCCTATTTCTTTATGCGTTCCCTCCGCTGCCGTTGCTGCTCCGGCTCATCAACCAGCTCAAGAGGTCCCGGTGCAGGATGATCCTCGTTGCACCGGCGTGGCCGAGACAGATCTGGTTCCCGGACCTTCTGCACTTGTCAACGTCCCCACCAGTCAAGCTGCCGACGGACGCAGACCTTCTCTCCAGAGAAGGAGGCGCCATTCTTCACCACAACTCGGAGTCATTGAACTTGCAGGCCCGGCTCCTGCAGCACTAGAGTTTGGAGGGTACGACATCCCGGCCGACTGCAGAGAGGTTCTTGCAAAGGCCAGGGCATCCTCAACTCCCAAGTGCTACGGACAGAAATTGGAAGAGGTTCTCTGTCTGGTGCCGTGCACAGAAGATTAACCCTCTGCGGATTACGGCCCCTCAAGTACTGCCGTACCTACTGTCGCTGGCCAAAGCTGGACTGGCTCACGCCGCCATCAAAATACATCTGGCTGCAATCTCCCGATATACCAGGACGACGGGACGGGCGTCCTTGTGGTCTCATCACCTGGTGAAAGAATTCATGAAGGGACTATTCCGATCATTCCCGCCGGTGAAGGCTCCTGCCCCGGCGTGGGAGCTTAATGTGGTGCTGACCAAGCTCATGGGGGCCCCATTCGAGCCTATGCATTCAGCGCCTTTGAAGTTCCTGTCATGGAAGACAGCTTTCCTCGTGGCCATCACCTCCGCACGACGAGTGGGAGAGCCAGGCCCTATCTTGCAAGCCTCCATACTTGACTTTTCATGACACGAAGGTGGTGCTGAGGACACACCCATCCTTTAGGCCCAAGGTGCCGTCAGACTTCCACCTCAATGAGCCCTTGGTGTTGCCAGTTTTCTTCCCGTCGCCTTCGTCGCCGGCCGAGAGGACTTTGCACTCGCTGGATGTAGCTAGAGCGCTGAAGTTCTACGTGGACCGCACGAAGAGTTTTCGGAAGACGTCACAGCTTCTTTGTGAACTTTGGGACTGTGAATCAAGGGAAGGCTCTCTCGAAGACTTCCATTTCCAGATGGCTCTCCGGCTGCATCATGCACTGTCACCGGTTGGCAAACCGACAGCTGCCCGGCGGTCCGAGAGCCCATTCGACCAGAGCGATCGCTGCTACCACGGCGTTCCTGTCTGGTGTGCCCCTGCTGGACATCTGCAGGGCTGCGACGTGGAGGTCGACACACACCTTCACAAGATTCTACTGCATCGATTGGGACTCCAGGGAGGAGTCCAGGGTCGGCCAAGCAGTGCTGCGCAACCTGTTCGCCTAAGGTGAGCCTGGTGAGGAGGTAAGAGTTGCTTAATGTTGAGTTGTTGTATTGCTTAATGTTGAGCCTGTTGCCACCTCCCGTGGTTGTGCATGTGTGTACTGCTATGTATTCTCTTATTCATGAGCATGTGAATCCATGCCAGACCCCATGCTGGAGAAGGAACAAGTTACTTACCTGTAACTGTTGTTCTCCAGCATGGGTCTGGCATGGATTCACATGCGAACCCTCCCGCCTACCCCTCTGCGGCTCTTCACTTGGTCATACTGCCACTTTACGTGCTACCAAATCTGAGGATGGCTGCCGGAAGCGGGGCTTAGGGAGAGGGCAGTCATTGGCTGGGGGCAGTATGACCCAGAGACCAGTGATTGGTTACTACTAAGAAAGACAGATCAGAAACGAAACTGATACTGATTTTTTTCTATACCGAGGATTCCCGGCCTGACGACGGGGAATATTCATGAGCATGTGAATCCATGCCAGACCCATGCTGGAGAACAACAGTTACAGGTAAGTAACTTGTTCCTTTTGAGCATAACTCATTTTCTATCCATCTTCCGGACTACATTTTTACATATTCATGATACATGAGTAAAACTGGAGACACCCTCCACTTCCTGAGTCATTCGGACCCCAAAAATATATGTTGCCCCATGTGAACTCCTTTCCATCAAAAAGCACTATAATCCTGATTTTTGCAATACTGGAACCATTGATCAACTTATGTTACCTGTATTCAGTTTGGGGGGAGGGGTCTAGGTCCTCTAATAAAGTGGTCTTTGGTTGTCCGTGGAGTGCTGTGGGGTCATGAGGATGAGCTTGTCACTTTCCGCTGGTCTGTGGTTGGCTGTGTTGGATGCAATCACCTTTCACCTTGGGAGGCGACAATGGCATGGGTGCGGTAAGTGTTCCTCTTTTTGCTTCCTTGGCATTGTTTTTTTGTAATTGTCAGCAATGAAAACTCTTAAAACAACCAAGACATGGGCATACCCGCTAAGCAGAAAAACAAAATGGGTTGATAATATTTCTCGAAGCCCTATATGTTAACTGCCAGTGGCTGCAGTGCCCAGAATCATAACAAAGTTGAAACTGATCAGGCGCACAGAGAACTACCCAAGATAACAAACTTTGTCCCTGCTGTGGCTCCACCAGTAATCACTGTGAAGCAGATTGCAGAAACACTTATTAACGATAACACTTGCCATAATGTCATGTCGATTTCACCTGTGATGATAACAATAACTTGTTACTGAATCTCTGCCTCAGTTTACAGAGGTATTTGATTAGCACTTCTATCAGGGATGCCATTTCAACAAAATGCCAGGGGTAGTGGAAGTGACATCACACAACCCTTGACCCTTGATGACATTGCAGGAAGCAATGTATTTTGACCCCACCCCCAAGTGACATCACAACTTTTCACCCCTTGACAAAACAGGAAGTGGCATCACATAGCATTGTTCCAGTACACAAATATGGGCACGATAATAATAATGTAATATGATATTAAGTAGAAAAAGAAAGCCCTGTTATTATTTTTTGAACTGTGTTGGGATTCAACCCTGCTATTACTTACATCAGGATTAAATGACTTGGAACCAGAGTGCGCGCCTGACCTTCTTTTTCTACTTAATGTTACAGGAGACCCGGGCTCCAGAGGCAGCAGCACCGGGGCTATTATGCTCCCACTTTGGAGAGCCATATTCATGGTTTTCCCCCCTCCCCCAATTGTGGGTAAGATTTGTGTTTGGAGGGGAGTTGGTTCCTGGTCTCCTGAATGAAACACTTGTGCCATCACTACAATAACCAGAATCCTTTGAGACTGAAATTGAAAAAAGTAATTAGCAACACCTGAAAAGGAACACAGCTAACACAGCCTCCCTGATGAGAGTTTGAGGCTTGAAAGTACTTGGAGGAGTAGAACTAACTATTGTGCTTTGGAACTGTAGCAATTGGGATTTAACCCTGGTAATTTTTGAACATTGTTGGGACTATTTGCAGCTGGGATTCAGCCCTGTTATTATTTTTTGAACTGTGTTGGGATTCAACCCTGTTATTACTTACATCAGGATTAAATGACTTGGAACCAGAGTGCGCGCCTGACCTTCTTTTTCTACTCACTGTAATATGATATACATTTCATAGAAGAATGGATCGCCATATGTAGCAATAATATCAGTGTGTATAGCACCAGTAAATGTAAGGCAATACCGCACTGTCAACCAGCCGGTGACAAACTGTTGCTGCTGGAATGAAAAACAGTGTATGAACAACCAATATAGTGAGAAACACTGTGATCAATATATGCCCAGAACAAAAGCATTTCACAGCCTGTAAACTCAGCATCTTCCCAAATAGAATACAGAAGTTGATTCCAGATTATGAAACGCACACACAGTGTTGCCAGGCTTTACCACCTCCCGACAGCACACCTGCCAACCAAATCTCCTGCAACTCGCGGGAGTCTCCAACAACAAGAAGCCGTCTCCCACACTGTTGCAATTTAACATAATTTTACAGCAAAATAAGTCTGGTGGAAATCTTCCTGTTGTACAATCATTATGAAGCTGGCACTCCTGACCTGCTACTACCTCTCTTGAACCCTTCACTGTCCTCTGGTTTCGTACCTGCAAGTTGTAAGGTACAACCATCATACCCGTCTTGAAGAAACCCATTCATGGCTGCAACAGCCAACTATTGAACTGCGTCACTCCTTCCTTGTAATTCCAATGTTATAGAATGAGAAGCATCAACTTCATCATTGCCCATGGATTCAGTAGCCCTCTCAAATCAGATCCACAGCAGATTCTGCTTAAATGCATGAACTAGCCTCCCTTAATCTATCTCCCACAGCTCGGCCCCTTGCACTCGGCGTTCCCAGGCCTGTTTCAATATTTACCCATCCACCCAGTTCTGCCTCCTGCTTTTGCTCCATTTCCTTTCTTGAACCCCATCAATGCTACCACATATCTCCAAGAAATGAAGGACATTCCTACTGTGACTGACTTCACAATCGCCCTCAAGCACCCATTCCTCTCCCAGGAGGAAGGGAAGCCCAAGCGTTTTATGGTGCTATCACCCCACAGCCCCACCGTGGCTCTTCCGCCATTATCATTGGATTCTGGATTGCATATCTGTATAGAGGTGTAAATACTGTACTACCAAAGATGTTTTCATATCTGTCTGGTTTCTGGTGCTGCAAAAAAAATGTGATGGATAGAAGGTTTAGAATTTATCTTAAATACTGCCATTGCTTTCGGCAAACTTCCATGCCACCGCTTTTCAGTCCAGCCCAAACTGCTAGTCCACGTCCGCTTTGCATGGAAGAACAAGCAACCCCAGGCATGTTTCGGCCCTGTCATAGATTGTCTGCATTGTTCCCCAACATCACCCGGTTTAATGCCCTATCTACTATAGTTACACGTGTTTTCATTGCTGTCATTTTACACATTGCCATTTTAACCATCTAGTTTTCACTGCTGCCATTTTCTCAATGTTTCTATGGGGGGATTTATCTTACAATCCCCCATCCAACCCTCCTCACCCATACCCCAATCCTTACCCCAAATACACAACACACATGTAAAACGGTCGTGGTGCAAACAACATGTTTAAAATGATAGTGTGTAAAATGCCTGCGATGACAACACAGTAAGCGCCTACAATATATTGTGCCTACGTCAAGCACCCGGCAATGGGACGGTTCAGCCATGAAAATGCCATGGGTACAGTATTTCCTGGGGAATCAATCCGCATTTCCAATGAAAAGATGCAAAACAAAATACTGTATGGCCTCATCCTGCTTGTGAAACAAGGGGATTTATTCTTGCTAATATCATTTTTCCTCGGGAAGCGCTCAGTCCCAGCTAGATATGCATAATAATAGCAATAATGTATTTCTTGTAGAGGAGGACTACACACCCATAGGTCTCAGAGTGATGAAATGACAGAAGACTTTATTATCCCGCAGAGCAGTACTCAATTTATGGACCTCGGAGGAATGAAAGGATGGATTGACTCTGCCGGGATTCCAACCTGCCACAGCAGGCTGCCCAGCTTGCAGGGGCAAGCGCTTAGCTCACTATGCTATCTGCCCAATGACTGTCCCTTAACTGTTGGAAGCATGGCTGAAATTAGCTCTAGGGGGCGTGGCCAGTGCCAAGGCATAGGACAGAAGGGGGAAGGCTGTGTGCCTTTTGTATAGGGGGCATGTCCACTTTCCACTTTGAGATTGACACACGATGGGTTCTTTCACTATTCAAAGATGACTCCTCGTTCCTAAAATGGTGCTGCAAGATTATGAGACAACATCGAAAACCCGACAGCAACATTCTAGAGATCACGAATACCCAGGTGCTCGTACTAAAAAACAAGTATTGCATCACAGGTCAATTCCCACACAGTTGCCCACACCAAAACATTCCAGCTCTGCACCACAGAGGTTTTGGTACAGGTGTGGATTCCTGCCCACCCTCCAACATCACTTTAGGGGTGCCTGGTATCTACCCCCAACAGCACAACAGTTGTGGAGTGCTGCATCTTGACCCGGAGGTATACTCAACCAGGGGCAGGGCATGCCATTGTGGGAGCAAATTAAGCCATTTCAGTAGGGGCGCACTTCATGAGCGAAGAACCCAGCTTGTCTACCCAGATTTCTGGCCCAAGTAGCTGAGGAGTGACCAGGATCGCCAGACCAAGATACTGATGACCAGTGCACGATAAAACACAAGACCCCACTGTCAAGCCACAATGCAACATTCTGCTGCAAGGCCATCAGAGCTGCAGTCGACGTATTGTACTTTCTTGTAAACAAATAAGTGAACATATAATTGAGTTCATGTGTGCCTGTTTTGCACGCATGATGGATTGAGAGAACTCTCCTGTCATCTGGAAACTGCAACACTTGGCGCCAATGTAATGTGGCGCTTCTGATCGAGTTTATTCCCCTTAAATTAAGACTCACAATGTCTAGAAGCATACACTAATTAATGCAATAATGTATTGTATGCTGACGAGTCATCTGTTGCTATCGGGGAAACGCGAGCAGCAAACGTTTTTGCCACGCAGCATTATCCAAATTTCTCACACCATTAGAACATCTTTTCTGTTGTCTTTTCATTTCGCTAAACTGCACTGGAAGGGGCGGGCTTTCTTTAGGTTTCTGAAACTAAAAACTGCCTGGCTTTTTATATTTTACCTAACAATTAAACAAAACCAAAATTACTATCCTCAGCAAAGTAATGGGCAGATAATGGACAGAAAATTGGTCCTTTCAATCGTTCAACGCAGTCTTCAGCAAAACAGAGTCCATCAATCACCTTCTGCTGGCCATGCAGTGTGAGACATGCTGTGTACTCAAGAAGAGCCTAAGTTTCCTAATTCACAGGTGTACAAAACATCTCCCCCATACAAGACGTCATCCTGCTTGGAGCTGGTTCGGCCTAAATGTCAGGATAACTGTCAATGCCCACCCACACACACATATTCATGTGACTAGGGCTCCACAAGGAATGTCGCACATCATGTACAGTCAAAAAATACACATTGGGCCTCATTACGACCCTGGCGGTCTGGGAACTATGGTACCGGTAATGATACCGGTACCGTAGTTCCGGAACCGCCATACTACGAGTTTCGCTTGCGGGTGTCTGACCGCCCGCCATATCTGACCTGGCGGGCTGTGCGACACCCACGGGCAGAACACATGATTGCACCGGCACCGTTATGAACGGTGCCGGTGCAACCATGCTCCCCACTCCCATTCTGCCCTATAGGGCAGAATGAGGATCGGGAACACGGCAATACCGCCACCTGCGAATGTGCAATTCCCGGCCCATTCAACTCGTAATAGGCGGGTTATTGCCCAATCGCGGGTGACGGTGCCGGTAGCCAGTTTGTCAGTAGCCAAGCCTGTAAAAGGGGCATGTCCCACGCCTTCTGCCACGATTGGCTGGGCAGGTCTACATGCTGCTCAGATTCCTCAGAGCTGGATGGCAGTCACCGGCCCCATCAAAAGGCCTCCATCTAAGGGTCAAGCCCTGTCAGACCCTGTCCGAACCTGGCCGGACTGTATGTTCGCCCTTTCTTCCACCTCCATCCACCAGATCCCGCTGAAATGATCTGGTCTGGGTGGCTGTTGATGACCTCTGTCGCTTGGCCAGGCCATACTCTTTTCGCTTCACTGTGACTTTGTATCTGCAACCACTGTTGATCCATGTGTGCTACTGTTGCCCTGCCTGATAATGGAAGTTCGGTGTGTTACGGGTTTTGTAGAGTGTGCCACCCATGGCCCCTCTCACCTCCTCTCCTCTACTTTTTTATGTCTTTTGCACTTTATTGTTTCAATTTTTTTGTGTCTCTTACCCTACATGCCCCTCCTCTCTCTCCTTCTTCATGTTTAGCACTTGCATTTTGTAACGACTGTCAGGCATTTGCAATATACCCTGTCATATGTTGTAACAAGTTACGTGCTCCTCCTGGACTATGCTGTACCTCTAAACATATTGCACTTGCCCATTCTGAATATCCCAATGCTTACTACAAATGTTAATCCTTGTCTAGCTTCTTACCCTCCCTGCGTTGGAGCGTTTTGAAACGATTGTTCAACTGCATATGTGCTATATAAATGACCACTAAATAAATAAATATTGGCTAAAGTATTTAATATCATTTTTGAAAAACATCAAAGATTCTAATAATCCCAATATTAGCATGTCCTCATGGAAAAGCCATTCAACACCAGCCGTCTCACTTCATAATTCTACTGGGCAGTCATACACCTCTGTCTGTGATGTCTTGGCGGTGGTATCCGACCTTGAGCAGCCTCAACCCAGCACCAAGAATAAGGATGCCAGCTCACTTTCCCCACGCTTAAAAAAAAAGCACAAAAGAACTGTTAGGTCAGCCAGCAGTGTTGCCCTAAACAATTGAGCCTGTGCTGCGAACTTGCTTGACTGCATTATCTAAGTGAAAAAAGAGAGGCAGGAACAGCAAATTTGGAGTGCAAATTAAACAGCAGACACAAAACCAACAGCCTGAGACTGAAAACCAAGCTACTGGTGGAGATCGCACATCACTTTCATACTGTGGCGTCGCCAGGAATCAAATTTAGGAGGGGCACAGAGGGGACCAAAGACAAAAGAAGGGGGGGGGGGTCACAGACAAAAGTGGAGGGGAGGCAGCCTATGAAAGGGAATGTTTGACATCGCAGGCACTCCTGCAGAGAGGCTTTTGTGCACACCAACTACCCACTGCACCTATCTTCCGATTGGAGGGGCTGGTCTTAGCTGACCTGCAGAGGGAACTGAACTGTTTTGATTGCTGTGCTTATGAGTCAAGCCGAGTGCTTATGAAGACTTATGACAGCCTCCGTTCACCATCTTCCTGCACAACTACACTATCCTGTTGTTCAGCTCCTGTGTTGTGTTGCATTGACAGTTCAGAGAGAGCAGCCCACTTGAGGTGGGGGGGCACAAGGGGGCCCCGGACCCCTCTAACGACGCCACTGCATTTGCATCCTCCTGCGTACGAACGTAGTTGACCAGCCACCCAGCTCGCCTTGTAAACTCATGAGGTAGGCTGTAGAGAGGGGGCGTGGCAGAGCTGGGGACTTTGTTAAGGGGAGGGAGAGACTAGGGAGTAGGCACGAGCAGTAATCAAGTTTACTGAGCACAAGAGCAGCGGTGGGCGTTTTAGCCGAGTGGTGTGTGAGATGGGGGCAGATTTTCCTAATGTCTTCATATAATCAGATACTAGTGTTTATAAAATAATGTGGTGTAATCGTTCTTTCAAGTAATGTATAAGCACTTGACAATATATCCTGATTTGTAATGTTTACTCAACTATAAAATGTGTGGGCTATTAGGTAATCCTGTGCTAATTTTTAATGTATACTAATGTCATCAGCTGTAGAATAATGGGGTGTGTTATTTTGGCTAGGCACCTCATAAGCAAGTGACTTTTAATGTTGACTTACATTTGTGAGTGTTTATAAAAGCCCGTGTACTATTTAAATTGTGTTTATGTCTAGGAATATGTGCGGTCAGTGTTTACATGGTATTGCCTTTAAAGGAAGGAGGAAAGGAGAAGAAGGGGGGAGTCAGGTAGAACAGGAGAGGAGGGAAAGGGAACTATAAATAAAGGCAATGGGCGATACAGTGAATACAATCAGAAGCAAGTAAAGAAAAGAGAAAGAAGAGCAGAGCAGCCGGGTGAAAAAGAAACCAAGTGTACACAAGTAGAAGCAGAGTCAGAAAGGACAAAGAAGGGCAGAGCAGCCGGGTGAAAAAGAAACCAAGTGTACACAAGTAGAAGCAGAGTCAGAAAGGACAAAGAAGGGCAGAGCAGCCGGGTGAAAAAGGAACCAAGTGTACACAAGTAGAAGCAGAGTCAGAAAGGACAAAGAAGAGCAGAGCAGCCGGGTGAAAAAGAAACCAAGTGTACACAAGTAGAAGCAGACTCAGAAAGGACAAAGAAGAGCAGCCGGGTGAAAAAGAAACCAAGTGTACACAAGTAGAAGCAGAGTCAGAAAGGACAAAGAAGGGCAGAGCAGCCTGGTGAAAAAGAAACCAAGTGTACACAAGTAGAAGCAGAGTCAGAAAGGACAAAGACGGGCAGAGCAGCCGGGTGAAAAAGAAACCAAGTGTACACAAGTAGAAGCAGAGTCAGAAAGGACAAAGAAGAGCAGAGCAGCCGGGTGAAAAAGAAACCAAGTGTACACAAGTAGAAGCAGACTCAGAAAGGACAAAGAAGAGCAGCCGGGTGAAAAAGAAACCAAGTGTACACAAGTAGAAGCAGAGTCAGAAAGGACAAAGAAGGGCAGAGCAGCCGGGTGAAAAAGAAACCAAGTGTACACAAGTAGAAGCAGAGTCAGAAAGGACAAAGAAGAGCAGAGCAGCCGGGTGAAAAAGAAACCAAGTGTACACAAGTAGAAGCAGAGTCAGAAAGGACAAAGAAGAGCAGAGCAGCCGGGTGAAAAAGAAACCAAGTGTACACAAGTAGAAGCAGAGTCAGAAAGGACAAAGAAGAGCAGAGCAGCCGGGTGAAAAAGAAACCAAGTGTACACAAGTAGAAGCAGACTCAGAAAGGACAAAGAAGAGCAGCCGGGTGAAAAAGAAACCAAGTGTACACAAGTAGAAGCAGAGTCAGAAAGGGCAGAGAACGAAAGACAGGAATGCACAGTTTGAATGTGGCAGTGGGAGGGAAAGGTAGAGGTAGATATAAGCAGACTCAAAGGGGGGAACAGCGACATAGTGGAAGGATTGGGAAACGGTGTGAAAGAAGGAGATAGAGACGGAAAGGTGAAAGTTGAAACAAGAGAAACATACACCTCAACTAAACCCATGTTAGGCGGGTGAGGCCTATTTAGTCCTGTTTTTATTTCAATTCTGAGATTTGTTATCCTACATTTCTATTTGAAAATGAAAAACTCCATCTACCAGAATGCAAGGAATAAAAACGGTAAATGCATGGTCTACACCCAGGGTCTATTTGAGAGCTCGTGGAAAGAGGCAGAGGCAGAGGTAAAGACTTACATGGAAAGAGGGAAGATAAGAGGGTAACACATCATGGGAGTGACATTTGCAGAGGGAGGGGAATGAGTGGAAAAGACGAACAAGTGGAGTAAAAGTTGAGGTGAAGGACAGATATGTAGAGACTGTCAGAGAGACAGGGTGGAAAACAACGCGGAAGAGGCAGAGAGGGAGGGCGAAAGCTCTGTAGCATGAAATGAAGCGAACGATGAAAAGTGATCGAGGGGATCAGAGACGTCCAAGGAGAGGCGATGCAGGAAGCAATACCAGCTCAACCTTTTCCTGGAGGCCGGCCCTGCTCTCAGCTACAGCAGCACAGTCCACCATCGGCCGCCACCATTAAAGCCAGCTGGGGAGAGGAGACTCTTGAATGCCCCGCGCATGGCTCAGCACACACCACCTACCCGCGTGTTGGGGGTCTGTCCTTTGCCCCCCAGGCGTGCCCGTGAGCCCCCAACCCAACAGAGCTCACACTCACACGTCCGTCAGGTTCGGGCTCCCCGGTCGCTCTGCCGCTTCCGGGAACGCCCCGTTTATTTAAGCCGCACGCGGCGACGTGCAATGTCACGCCGCTGCATGCGCAGCCCTTACGGGGCAACGCCACACTCCTCCTTTTTCAGGAGGACACACAATTACGTTATTAGTTAAACACAACATATCACACAACAAACAACTTGCCCATCCTGGACCCAGGCCCCTTTTAATGTCAGCCACACTCACCCCGGACGCCTCTCCAACTGTCCCAACACATACTCACTGAGGTAAGCGGGTTTCCCTCGCCCAGTCCTCTGGGGGTACCTCCCGCTCACCTCCGGCACCGGCAGTCCATCAACAATAGCCTCCCGACTCGGAGAGGCCGGGACACCGAGAGGGGGCCCATCTTCCTCAGGGATCTCGGCGACACCAGGGTCCAGAGGGGGTTCAGTTCTCGAGTCCCCCAGCTTCTTGAAGAAGCTGACGTTGCGGGTGACAGCCGTTCGCCCATCGGAGGCCGTCACCATTGACCCCTTCACGGCGACCACATCCAGGGGCGCTGGTTCATAAGGTAGGGACAACTTCCCGTGAGGATGGCGGTTCCGGATGAGCACCTCATCCCCGGGTTCCAGCCGCTGGGGCCGCAGGCCCCGGCGCACGTTCTCTTGGCTGATCCTGGCCAGTCGGTCGGCCTCAACCTGCTGGTCGTTGATAACCCCGGGTTCTCTCTCCTGTACCTCCGGCAGTAGACCCCGGGGGCATCGCCGGAACAGCACTTCTGCCGGGGCGACACCAGTGGAGGCATGTGGGGTGGTGCGATACACTCTCAGGAATTGATACAATGCCCGTTGGAGGGGCTGGCCCTGTCCTTGCGCAATCCGAAATGTCTTGTTTAGTGTTCGCATCAGTCTTTCTGCATCGCCGTTGGCCCGAGGCCACAGCGGGGATATCTTTCGATGTTGAACTCCACAGCTGGCCAGGAACTCTGAGAAGCGTTCGCTTTGAAATGGCGACCCATTGTCCGAGCACAGCGTCAGGGGAAATCCGTGGGTTGCAAAGATCTTTTCCACGCCGACTACCACATGCTCGAATGCCACCCATTCCACAAACTCCACTTCGGGATACCGGGAGTACTCATCGACTATGGCCAGAAAATGGGTGCCCACGGACGTGGACCCAAAGTCCGCATGCACGACCTCCCAGGGCCTGGTCCCTCGAGGCATTGCTTCGATAGCCGGTTCCCTCTGCACCGGGGAGGCTGCCTGGCACCATACACAGGCTGCCACAAAGTCATCGACCCTTTTCTCCAGCTTCGGGAACCAGACCTTCATCCGCAGCCTCGCCTTCGTCTTGGCAGCACCCTGATGTCCGTGATGGGCCAAAGCGATCACCTCACCCACTTTGGAGTGGGGGACCACTATGCGATCCCCCCGGAGCAGGAGCCCCGACTCCGAGAAAGACAGCTCATCTTTCACCTTCCACAGCTGTTCAAGGGCGGTCTTCGCCTCATGGGTCCACCCTGCGAGAGCTTCCAAGATGAGCTTCCAGGAACCGCTCTGCATCGACTGCTTCAGTATCTGGAAGCACCCATCCTCGGCCGCCGCAGCCTCCAGCTCCGACAGGGGCAGTGAATTTGGTGTTGCTCCCTCCACCACCACCCGGACATGGTCGTCCGCTTCTTCTGCGCAGGTGTCTCCCGCCACTCCCCCACGCACTCCGGGATGACGGGAAAGGAAGTCCGCTGCATTGTTGGCACCTGGCCGGTATACCAGCGTGACCCTGTACTCAAGCAATGCGAGCATCCATCTCTCAATTCTGGCCGGGGGCTTTGATGACGAGCCCGCCAGAATCGGGAGCAGGGGTTTATGATCAGTCACCACAGTCACCGGGCGCCCCAGCACATAGAGGCGAAAATGTCGGCATCCCCACAAGACCGCCAGGGGCTCCCTCTCGATCTGGGAGTACCGCTGCTCCGTTTCCGAGAGCGCCTTGCTGGCGTATGCTACGGGCCGGAGGTTTCCATCCCGGTCCACCTGGGTCAGGACCGCCCCCAGGCCAAACGGACTGGCGTCGACCACGATCTCCGAGGGTAGCGCCGGGTCGAAGAACGCCATGGTGTCTTCCGTTGTTAGGGCGCTCTTGATGTCCTCGAACGCCGACTGTTCCAGTGGATCCCAGTGCCAGGCAGTCTCTTTCTTTGTAAGAGCTCTGAGCGGCTCAGACCTCGAGGCCAGGTTTTGGATGAACCGACCACAGTAGGTCACCATGCCCAGAAAGCTTCTCACTTCCGACACGGATTCCGGGGGCTGTGCACTCTTTATGTCCTGAACCTTCCGCAGGTCGGGTGACACCCCTCCCTCCTTGAACACGAACCCAAAGAATTCTATTGATGGGCGCAGGAATTCGCACTTGTCCCTATGGAGGGAGAGGCCCAATGACTGTAGTCTCTCAAAGGTCTTGGCCAGGCGCTTCAGATGGATCACCTCCGTGTTCGCAAACACCAAAATGTCATCACTGATGTTGAGTACCCCTTCAAGATCAGCAAGTGCACCCCGGATAATGTTCTGAAACACTTCGGCAGCCGACGATACCCCAAAACTCAACCTCTTGTACCTGTAGAGTCCCCGGTGGGTGGTGAATGTAGTAATGTACCGGGACTCCGGATGGAGGACAACTTGATGGTACCCTGCTCTGAGGTCGAGTTTGGAGAAGAATCTGGCCCCCTGTACCTCAGCAATTATGTCATCGATGGTCGGGGTCAGGTGTCGCTCTCTTTTTATGGCCTTGTTGGGTAGCCTCATATCCACACAGATGCGAACGGAGTCCGGCTGCTTTGGTTTCCTGGCCCCGACAATGGGGGACACCCATGGTGTTGGGCCTTCCACTTTCTCGATGATGTCCAAGGCCACCAGGTTGTCCAGTTCTTTGTCGACTTGCTCCCTCAGATGAAAAGGAACTCTCCAGTGTTTCAGGGCAATTGGTTGTACTGAGTCGTCAATGTGTAGCCGGACTGGATCACCTGTCATTCTCCCAATGCCGTTAAACAGGGCTGCGTACTTGTCCAGTAGATCGTTGATATCTTCCAGGTATACTGAGTACACAAAACTCACTATCCCGAGTGCCTCCGCAGCCGCACAGCTCAGCAGGGTGTTGTTGCTTATGGGGGTCACATAGAACCGGGCTCTGATCTTCGAGCCTTCATGCTCCACCTTCGCCACGAACGCTCCGTCCAGCGGTATGGGCTCGAGTCCACCGAAGGCGAAGATGCGAGCTCTTGGCACAGCCAGGTTCGGTAATGGGTCAAGGGCGTCATAATGTCCCCTCGCCATAACATTGACCGATGCCCCTGTGTCCACCAGCACGGGAACAGGCGAGCGGTTCACCTCCACCACGCACCTTGGCTGTCTCCTGCTTTTGCCTTTCAGGATCCCCATGCTTGAGACGAAGAAGATGTTTTCCTCCTCCTCTTCTTCAGCCTCCTCTGCCTGAGCCTCCTCTTCCGCTTGATCCACCTGGGCCACATTGGATGGCCGGGTTTGGCGCGGAGTCCAGATTCGGGCAGGACCTCTGGGTACCATGACAGGTAGAGCCGACTTACACACTCTCGAGAAGTGATCCGGCAGTCCACATCGGCCACATGTTCTTCCTGCGGCTGGGCACTCTGTGGGGTGGGGGAGGTCATAGCCACATTTCTGACATGACTCCCCCGATCTTCCTGCCCGGTCTCGGGGGGCTCCACCAGGCCTTCTTGTTCCTCTGCCGCCCCGCCACACAGCGCACACCTCTTCGGCCTTGATCGAGCGTGAACCCGCTTCCATCTTGTTTGCCCGTGCCTCAGCCACTTCGTGACATCGACCCAGTTCTAGTATACGGGGCAGAGTGATTCCCGGCTCTCTGAGGACCCGTCTCCTCAGTTTGCCGGAGGAGCATGCTTGGATCAGCATTGTCCGTATCACGTCCTCCGCGTCCCCCCACGCGCACCCTTGGGAAAGGCGGCATAGGCGGCCGTAAAACGTGTCCAGGGTCTCATCATCCTTCTGCTTGGCCGACAGCATCACGAATCTCTCAAAGTCCACGTTGGCAAGTGGAAGGAAGTGTGCGAGGAGAGCCGCTTTCGCCTCACCATAGGTCTGGTCCACCGGAGTCAGCGACTCGAAGATCTCCTGAACCGCGGCTCCCGCCGAGTACAGCATGGTGGCTACCATGCTGTCATTGTCATCCACTCGAGCAGCCCTGAAGTACAGGGATCGAATTCTGGTATCGGTTGCAGGGCTGCCTGGGCTCTAGCTTGAGCCATAATGGGGGGCCCTTGTGGAGCGACAGGCTGTGCCCCTAGTGGTGCTTGTGGTGCAGGCCCCTGATTCCCCAGTGGCAGCGGTTGCAGAGCTACAGGCTGGGCCGCCTGACCTTTGTCCTGAGATTCTTCCCCAGGATCCGCGGTGTCACCGTCCTGGTCGCTGTCGGACATGGGACTGAGCGCACAGGCACCCCACTACCAGACCTGGGGCCACAACTCAGATTCCCACCATCACCATGCGGAAGGATGCACCCCCGTGCCACACACAGCCTGGTGCAAACACACGAAGAACTTCCAAAACGGCCACCACCTCGTGATGATGAAGAGGATCAAAAAGAGTGTCCTGATGATGAAGGGGGCGAGGAAGTGCCTTGTTGCCACCTTGCAGCAAAGCACTGCCGTATAGAAGTCCCAAAAATTGAGCCACGTGGATGGACTGGACTAAGCAGGCCCTACCATATTAGTCCTTATCCTGGCTTACACTCGACGTAACAGTCCCAAAATCTGATGAAAACACACAAATTGGGTATGGGCGTGCAGGTCATGCACTCAGCAACCACAAAATCCAGAAATTAGACCCGGATCACCTTCTCGGTCCGAACCGGAGCTTCGAGAAGTTCCGCGGCCTCGTATGCAAAATGGCCGCCAGCCGCGTGTGCGGTCCGCAGCCACGGCATGAAACGAAACGTCCGTGAACGTTCCGATCGTTTGAAAAAATTCCAGACGCCTTTCACCGCCGGGCCCGGGCATCCGACATCACTCGTCGCCACTGTTGGGGGTCTGTCCTTTGCCCCCCAGGCGTGCCCGTGAGCCCCCAACCCAACAGAGCTCACACTCACACGTCCGTCAGGTTCGGGCTCCCCGGTCACTCTGCCGCTTCCGGGAACGCCCCGTTTATTTAAGCCGCACGCGGCGACGTGCAAAATCACGCCGCCGCGTGCGCAGCCCTTACGGGGCAACGCCACACCGCGTAGACACACCATATCGCACACTGCCATGTTGGAATAATGAACATAGGGCTGGAGCAGAATATCGAGGCTGCTTAGGATACTGTGGCTTTGTTAGGGGGAAACACATGTCAGGTCACTGCCATAGCTCGCGCTTCTGAAGGTGGGACTTGTCTCAGCGCGCTGCCAATACTCTCCCGAGCTATAGTCCGCAGGAGGCCCCATGCAGGTCTACGCACATATCACCCATGCAGAGACCAACACTGTGGGAGGCCCTTTCCCCCACCGCCCAACCCTAAGTGAAACAGGGCTCTTCACATGCTGTACTGTCTATGGGTGAAACCGGCACTAATGGCGCACCTGCCGTTTATGTCCTTTGTGTGAGAGATGCTGGCGAGTTATCACTTTTGCTCCCAGTGCGCCGCCGTCAGCTGTCTTTATGCGCACCTCATGCGTCTGCAGCTGCTCCATGTTCGGTGGGAGTCACGTTTGCACTCCGGCTAATAATTCTGTCCGCTGCTTTGCCCATTTCCCTTTTCACCACAGCAGGCCCTTGTCCGGTTACTGTGGTAGAGGCCACGGTCACAGGAGGGTTATTTGTACTTCCGGGTGCAGCGCAGATGTCTGTTTACTTACCTACTTGCCCTGTAGTTGATCTGCGTGAGTGACACTTGCACTATTGCAACTTTTGACACACCTGTTCTGTGTGTGACGGTAACTTGCACTGCAGCTGTTGGCTCTTCAAGAGTTGTGTGTGTGAGCAATGCTTGCACTGCTGTCGCTGATGTTCAGGAGTGGCGATTGCACTGTAGTGTGGCAACCTGTCATGCGTGGAGGGGAATGCTTGCATTGCTGTGCTTATGACAACATGTCCTTCGAGAGATGCTCACCCAGTCCTGATTTCTTCTTTGCATTCTAGGACTTGCACTCATAGATTTATAATGGGGAAAGACAAAACTACAAGTCCCAGAAGTCTAAGCAAAAAACAGAAATGGATACACATTTCCCGGCTGACATTGGGCATGCTGGCAGGTTTTCTGCTGCTGTACTGCACATCCCTTCTTGCTGTCAGTGAGAGGTGTAATGCACTGTGTTGGATGGCCTGCATAATGCATCCATCTTGTTTGTTAATGTACCTGCCCAAAACTGAATCGCAGGCTCACTGACTGCGCCTCGTCAATCTGCTGCATTGATTGGGAGAAGGTATTAGTAGGGACGTCGCCTGGAGGGCCCCGATGGACTGTTTCTGCACAGGAGGCCAAGACACAAAAAGTCTGCGAGCCACGAATCTAGATGCTAAGTCATTCCCTTCACCTCGGTTCTACAAAAACGGTGTTCTCCTCCAGCGTCTGCAACAATGACAGCACTCCTCGGTGTTTACTCTCTTGTCATTGTTTATTTATAACGTGCTTAATACCCAGAGGTTTCTAAGCACAGACCCCGGGATCGAACCCATGTTGCTCATTGTCTTGCTTCCAAGATGAGTGCGTTGCCCTTGAGCTCTCCCCTCTTCCCTCTTTCATTCCCTGCATGCAACCTTGGTATAATCTTCAACCCCTTTCTTCTCTTTTCTGCCTATGGCCCTCATTATAAGTCTGGCGGTCTGGTAATAACGTGCCGGTAGCACCGTGTGCCGGCACTTTTACCGGATCGGACAATTCAGAGTAAACATGTTGGTAACACTGGCACCAGTGACAGCACATCCTGTTCTACCGGTGCCAGAGACACAGACATCGGAAGCACCGGCAACCCCCAAGACAACTGTCGTAAACACTGGCACTATGGAGCTACCATCCGATTATGAACATGGTTTGTGTAGTACACCCGGCCTAAAAATGCCGGTATTACTGGAAAAACCATGCCGGAAACACTGGCATCACGGGCCAGGCATTAAATGGTCCAAGGTGGGGCCAAGTAGGCCACAGGTGCACCAATCCCACCCAGGTGCACCCAATACAACCAGGAACACTAGAAACGACACACACCCAGAACACTCCACCAACACAACCACGCTGCCCCTCCCAGTGGTAGCAATGGACATGGAGATGCTGCACTCTGCAATGCAGCTGAAGGAGCTGAAGCAGCACCAATGGCGGCAGGAGGCCAGGGAGATGAGGAGGAGGAGGATGATGTCTGGGATGCGAGTGGCGAGGTGGAAGCAACCAGTCATACCCCGCACAAGGGCCACCGTCTAGGCCCTGACAGATGGGCAGATAGATAACCTGTACCGGCTAAACAGGGAGACAATCCAAGAACTAATGACCCTAATCCAGGCCGGTATAGGTAGCCCGATGGGCATCTGGACCGCCCTGGTGGGTAGAAGGACAACGTGTGTTCAGTCCAGCGCTCCAGCGACTTTGGGCAGCCCGAGATCCTAAAGAACCTGGCCTTGACTTGGGCAAGGACTGTAGGGTCTGTGGGGAAGGTAATGTGGTGGTGCATCTATGGCATCATGGCATTAGAGAACGTGTGAGAAGCAAGACTGAATGATGCCATGCACCAGGGACACAGTATGCTGGAAACTGCCTGTGGCACACAAATGGAGCAATGGGAGTAGCTTCAACAGTGGGGTATTTGAGGTGACTGTGTCCTTGTCAGGTTCTATGAAGCGCTCATTTTTTGCCAAGGGGCCGTAGATGACGGGCATATGAAGGCAGTATGCAGGGAGTACCTGCTGCTCTGTGAGGTAGTAGTGGGATATCCTGGGCCACAGCACCCTCTGTGGGCAGGGCCTACAGGGGTCTCCTACCCCACCTTCTGCCCTGGTACAGCTGGGATCTACGTGAAAAAAAACAGAGAAAAGAAATAACGAGGCCGAAAATTCTGATTTATTTTTAATCGCATTTTCAAAATGCCTTTTTCTTTGTTTGCACTTTTTTTATTTTAATGCAGGGGGAGACCAGCGGTCCAAGTGTATGAAAAGTAGTGGAACCATGTTCCCTGCTGACCTGCCCCACAATCCCCATCGTCACGAAAAATACAAACCCCGCAAACAACACACCTGCTGTTTAAGGGAACGTTCTGTGCCGTGCACTGAAGTGCAAGTTTCAACTGCTTCCTATACTTTTATTACAAAACGAAACCATCCGGAATGGTTTCTTTTCAAAATAAAAGTACAGGAATAGTAAAACTTAAATTTGAAATTTTAAAAAGTAGGTTAGCTCGGCTCCCACCCACTTCGGGCGCTGCACGCGGCAGTGCGTACATTTAAGGCGTAAACGATTTAAGCCTTGAATTTACACCACGGGTTTATGCTCCAGGGACTAGAAAAATTAACTGTTATATGTGTATGAGGGCCTCATCACGAGTTGGGTGGTAACGCCGGCGCTAATAGCGCTGGCGCTATCTGCCCTACCGCCAAACCCACCGGCGCTTTTAGCGCCCGATCACGGCTTTGGCGGATTTGGAAATCCCCATTCCCCATTGAGCGCATTCGGGAATGCCCCATTCCCCAGTGGGCTCAATGGGGAAATTTCACGCTCATACCGCTGGCAGATTTCCCGCCGGCAGTATGAGCGTGAATTTTCGATGGATTTCCCCCCAGCTTAGAGCTGGGGAGAAATCCGCCAAAGCCCTGATTTGGCGGACCCTTAAATCTGGCGGTAACAGCGCTACCGCCGGATTTAAGGGTTACCGCCAGACTCGTGATGAGGCCCAGAGCTTATTTTAATCTAAGTTATATTACATTATACTGTGCCGGTGTCAGCCCACCATCGCCCTGTGAGTTGACCTTGAGTGCTAGCTCACATCTCCCAAGGTAACGCGGGCTAGGGGCGCTGCGTGCCAAGGTTAGTATGTGCCCTCATGCCCTGAACACAGAGCTACGGGAAATCATCGCAATATCACAACTCTATTCTTGGACAAAATCGCCCGAGTCATGTCTCTATTTGGTGTTTCTGTGGTATTCAGTTCATTAACTGGCAAGCAGCATAACAGGCGCAGACGCCTATCGCTGGCATCACTGGCACAGGTTGGACGCGAGCAAACAAAGAAGGCGCTTTATTCCGTGCCCTGTTGCCTACAGGCCCCGCTTATCCATTTTTAGTTGGAAAACAATTTGTCCCTGTGTTTAGCTTCTGCGCACCTTTTATGCAATCCGCGACATTCGAGGCAGAATAAGAAACGGATGCGTGTTTCATTTGCAAAGATGAAGCTTTCCTTTCTGTGCACACTCGCAACAAACACTTCAGCCATCGGCAAATGAAAAGGCATCCATGGGCAGGGGGTGAGCAGTCCAGGAAGGGGAAGGCATGACAATAATTAACAATACCGGTGAAAGACACAAACCTTATGGAACACAACATGTCAACACCGCTGGATAAAATATAAAATAAGTTATTTTCACCCTGCTAGTCCTGTTCTTAAGAAAAGCTTCAAAGCAGGTGCAAGCTTTATTATTTTATTCAATATATTTTATTTATTTATATGCAGGAGGAACAATGCACTTTTGATCACAAAAGGGCATTAAATAGATAAGAAATCAGATCTGACGGGAAGCAGTGAGCTTCTTGGAATGGGGTGAGTTTGAGGGACATTCTGACGAGCTTGTGGAGGGCTGTAAATGGAACAGTCACCGGGGAGAATACATAATGGATATACATAGATTAAGGACAACCAACATTGGACATTTTTAAACGCAGGTTAAAGTGGTTTAAGTGGCCAGCTGTGCTCGGGATGTGGCCACGACGGGTGAAATGCTTGAGTGGAGGCAGAGGAAGTGAGGGACAGAGGCAGGTTAGAGGCGAGGCAAACATGTTAGGTAGCAGGCAGATGAGAGGTAGGTTAAGAGGGTAACTAGGAGGCAAGGAGGCAGGCTTTTAGTTTGGTTTTGAACACGTTTGTGTGGACTGTTTCTCAGAGGTCCCAGGGAAGAGAATGACTTGCAAGTGGAGCAAGAAGGGAGAGAGTGGAAGCACGAGGAAGCAGAGGGAGTGTGAGGAGCCACACGGGTAGTCGAGGAGGCAGAGCAGAGATTACAAGAAGGCGGGTAGAGTTGGGTAGAGGAGGATAGGTACAGTGACGCCTTACCGTGGATAGATTTGTGAACCAGGAGAAGACATTGAAATCTGGCACTGTTTGTATCATCAGCCATATAGCCTGGTGAGGGCACAAGGAAGTAGGCATGAAGTAAGTTCAAAGAGAGTCCTGGTAGTGAAGTTAATTATCTTGTCGAGAGAACAGAAAGCATCGTTGGGGAGTCCAAAAGGATGCTGACACAGTAGTCCAGTTTAAAGAAGACAAGAGTGGTTAAGAGATGCTTGGCTGCTTTGAAAGGAAGGAGGAAACTGATTTTCCTAATTTTTAGGAAGTTGGGGTGAGCTGCTCTTCTAGTTTTGGAGATAAAAGTAGAGAAGGTGTGAGAAGGGTCATGGATGACATCAAGGTTTCTAGCTGAAGAAGAGTAGAGGAGAGTGTCAGGTTGGAACTGGATGGGCAGAGGAAGTGATGGAAGAGAGCTTCTGGCAGTTAAGAAGAGCACCTCTGTTTTGATAGAGTTTAACATCATAGAGTGCAAAGCCATGTAATATTTAATGGCAGAGACAGTTGTACATTTTGAGAGAGAGATCAGAGGAGAGTTCAGGAAAGAGAAGAAGATGTGGGTTTCGTCCACGAAAAGTTTGTACGAGAACCCAAAGGAGGAAATTAGGGCCCCAAGAGCAGAGGTGTAGAGTGTAAATAGGAGCGGACCCAAGACAGCGATATGGTCTATTAATAGAGGGTGATGCAGGGAGATCAAATGCTGCAGGGAGATCAAGCAACATTAAGACCCTAATATTGCTGTTATCTGAGATCTGAAGGAGTGTGTCTTTTACGTCAATGATAGCAACTTCCTCCATATGGATAGGATCATGGACTTTATTTTCAGTGGACTCCATCTGGACATGTCTCTTGTTGGATCCTGCACTATACAGTGTCCATTTGGGACACTTTACTTCTACTGAAATAGTGCAGCATCAACCTTCCTGCCTTTCCCTGCCCAATAAATGTATGTTCTTGGCACAACTGTTGTCGTTCTTTTGTTTATGGAATTTGAGCATAGGAAGCAGTGTTGGGGAGGTGGGCTGTGGTATTGTCTCTAGTGATGTGCTCACCTCCATCAATAAAGGGTGTTAATGACTTCCTATAACTGGGCTAGGCACCAGCGTTGACCTCTGCCCCCCCCACCTTGGTCATGGCCACCATTTTAGGAGTCTGGGGCATCATCATCCTCATCAGGCATGGGCTCACTGCGTCAGATGTCATTGTTGGCCATGATGAGGCAGAATTTCTCGGATTGGTACATGAGTGCACCCTCTGTCCTATGCAAGTGCCGAGATAGTTTTTTGATGAAGCAAAAAATGCCAGCTCAATGGGGTGTCAGGTAGGGGAAGCATTATTTGGGATTCACTGGAGTCTTCAGAGGTGTCATCAGCCATTTACGCATGGGGCACCCTGCTTATTCTTGGTCAATAGTTTTGAGGATGTAATGTTAGTAACACCCTTATGCAGAAATGTCAAAGGTACATGCAACTTATTGGTGTGAGCATCTAGCATGCGTGTGTCCATTGCCCGCAGCAGCACAAGAAAGACAGCTAAGACTCATGTATGTGTGCGGGAGAAGAGCAAGATATCCATGTGAAGGCAACATACGGTTAGTGGTTAGTGGTATGGTGAGGGATCTAATTTGGCAAAACCAGATTTCATGTAATTGTGGTCTCCCATGACATCCTTGGATGAGGTTTCGTCTATTTGCCTTGGAGTCTGTAACCTATGATAGTGCATTTGGGTTAGGAAAGGCGTACAACTGGTCACAGAGTACAGCAAACGGCACCTGGACTGCATGGCCTACCCATATGTGGCGGCCAACAAAAGGTATGCCCAACATCTCAAGACCCACCCCTTCCGGTCTCTGGAGAGGCATGTGCTTTCATTCATCTAGACAGGAGCTGTCAAAGGAGCCCTCATTCTCTCATCGTACAGGCTTGATCACCCTGCCTGTCTGTGTGGTGTCTAGGAGCCCATGAAGGCCACCTGGACTCATGATATCCCCTGTCTCCAGGATTCCCAACACCCGCAAACACTGTAAAAGGCATATAAGTTAATGGTATGGTGATCTTGGTCCTGTGAGCGCCAGGTAGTCTTTGAGAATCAATGTATCATCATGACCACCTCCGTTTAGCTAATCTGTGTCCTACTGCATTGCCAACAAGACCAGGTCACATGGCCCTTTGAGTTCCACACCAGCAAATGGCCTCCATGGTGATTTCTAATCTGTACTGATAGTACTCCCAGTACTCCTTCCCTCCCCTCTTTCCTACTGGTCTCACTAGCTATGGAATTCCAAATGTATTTGTACTGACACCGCCTTCATCCATGATCAGTTGATTTCTCCCTCCAATATCATTGACCAGTAATATAGCAATAATGCCTGCGTCTGCGGGCTAGATCAGCTGGTATTGCCCAGGGGCCAAGTTGTATGATTGGCTCCGGTGCCATTACGGACCAATCCAGCCCACTGGTGTGGGTATTATTGGTATAAACAGACAATTCTTTTTTTTATTTGGGTTGCTGATAGGATAGCAATATATTTGTTTGAATGAATGAATGAATGAATGAATGAATGAATGAATGAATGAATGAATGAATGAATGAATGAATGAATGAATGAATGAATGGCGCATTCTGGTGCGAGCAGTCTTCATTTTGTTCAGAACACAGGCTTAGATCATGGGACTCAGTCCACAATTTGAGCAAGCTGATTGGCTGCGTAGCCCCCCAAAGTGCTAGTGGGCGATACATCACCCCTCTTACTCCCCTAGCCCTACTGCCTTATGCTTTTAGATCCATTCTAGCACCTGTGGACCATGCAAATGCCAGGGTTGGGTGATGTCAATTCCAATCACATAACATCAACAAGACCCATCCATCTGCGCTTTCCTTCATTCAACTCTCTATCACTCGCTCTTAATACTCCCAGTCATCCCTATCTCCATCCCCCTTAAACGTTGGCTGCCAGGCCCTCTCACCCAACTCTTCTGGAACCTCATGTTCAACTCCCTTTCTATGGAATTCCTAACAGGCTTACTTTGACCTCCTCAAAATCTATACCATTCTCTAGGCCTGGAATTTAGTCTGAATTCCCATCCAGCTATTCCAACTAACTCAGCCACCATGCTACCAAACTACAATTGCTTCAAATGTTGTGCTCCTCCCTATGATATCTTGCCGTGTGCCACATATTGTGCACAGACTCTGAGAGGGGCATGACAGTGGAAAGAGGTTGCATCACCTATGATGCAGGTGTGCATTGGCGTGCATTTGTGAGGCTGTTGGGATTCCTGTACATATCCAGCAGCCATGGCCAGCATTGTTGTAATCCCTCGATGATGCCTGTAAGGTGGCTGTGAGCCAGGAGCATGGAATAATGGGTGGAGTAGTACAATCTGACACACACTTGTGTAAAGCAAGGCATGTTCACAGACCACCCACACATTGATGGAGTGTGGCATTGGTCTGTTTCAGAAGACTTGCTTTCTTGCCCTGGGTGGTCCAACAAGGTGGTAGTGCATCAGTCTCATCATGCCAAACGACAGCTCTGAATGGATACCAGGGAAGTATGCCTGCTGATGCCATGTGCTAGGGTCAGAGTGTGCTGAAAAGTGCCTGTGGAACCGAAACAAAGCTCTGCAATGTGCTACAATGTGGGTAGAGTGGATTCTGAAGTAGGTCCAGGCAGTAGGTGTCAAGGACATGCTGGTTTGTGAGCTCTTGGTGGGGCAGCCTTGGCCGGTACACCCTTGGTGTGCAGGGCCTTCAAACTCTCGAACCCCTCCTTCTGCCCTGGCACTTCTAGAGGGGTTGGAGTATAGGCGTATGGGCTGTCTGCGGCTTGGGGCTGGAGTGAAGGCTGATGGATGGGCTGGAAACGGGGGCTCAAGTGCAGGCTGATGGGCTGCCCGAGGTGGTACTGGCATGCAGGCTGATGGGCTGCCTGAGGTGGGGCTGGAGTGCAGGCTGATAGACTTCCTAACGTGGCTGGAGTGGAGACTGATGGGCTGCCCGAGGTGGGTCTGTTGTGCAGGCTGATGGGCTGCCTGAGGGGGCTGGTGCGTAGGCTGATGGGCTGGCTGAGGTGGGTCTGGAGTGCAGGCTGATGGGCTGCCTGCGGAGGGGCTGGAGTGCAGGCTGATGGGCTGGCTGAGTTGGGGCTGGAGCGCGGGGTGCCTGAGGTGGGGCTGGAGTGCAGGCTGATGGGCTGCCTGACGAGGCTGGTGCGTAGGCTGATGGGCTGCCTGAGGTGGGTCTGGAGTGCAGGCTGATGGGCTGCCTGACGGGGCTGGTGCGTAGGCTGATGGGCTGCCTGAGGTGGGGCTGGAGTGCAGGCTGATCGGATGACTGAGGTGGGGCTGGAGTTCGGGCTGCCTTAGGTGGGGCTGGAGTGCAGGCTGATGGACTGCCTAACAGGGCTGGAGCATAGGCTGATGGTCTGCCTGAGGTGGGGTTGGCATGCAGGCCGATGAACTACCTAACGGGGGTGGCGTGCAGGCTGATGGGCTGCCCGAGGTGGGACTGGCATGCAGGCTGATGGGCTGCCTGAGGTAGGGCTGGAGTGCAGGCTGATAGACTTCCTAACGTGGCTGGAGTGGAGACTGATGGGCTGCCCGAGGTGGGACTGGCATGCAGGCTGATGGGCTGCCTGAGGTGGGGCTGGAGTGCAGGCTGATAGACTTCCTAACGTGGCTGGAGTGGAGACTGATGGGCTGCCCGAGGTGGGACTGGCATGCAGGCTGATGGGCTGCCTGAGGTAGGGCTGGAGTGCAGGCTGATAGACTTCCTAACGTGGCTGGAGTGGAGACTGATGGGCTGCCCGAGGTGGGACTGGCATGCAGGCTGATGGGCTGCCTGAGGTAGGGCTGGAGTGCAGGCTTTTGGGCTGTCTGAGGTGGGGCTGGAGGGAGGCTGATGTACTGCCTATTGGGCTGGAACGTAAGCTGATGGGCTGCCTGACGAGGCTGGTGCGTAGGCTGATGGGCTGCCTGAGGTGGGTCTGGAGTGCAGGCTGATGGGCTGCCTGACGGAGCTGGTGCGTAGGCTGATGGGCTGCCTGAGGTGGGGCTGGAGTGCAGGCTGATCGGATGACTGAGGTGGGGCTGGAGTTCGGGCTGCCTTAGGTGGGGCTGGAGTGCAGGCTGATGGACTGCCTAACAGGGCTGGAGCATAGGCTGATGGGCTGCCTGAGGTGGGGTTGGCATGCAGGCCGATGAACTACCTAACGGGGGTGGCGTGCAGGCTGATGGGCTGCCCGAGGTGGGACTGGCATGCAGGCTGATGGGCTGCCTGAGGTAGGGCTGGAGTGCAGGCTGATAGACTTCCTAACGTGGCTGGAGTGGAGACTGATGGGCTGCCCGAGGTGGGACTGGCATGCAGGCTGATGGGCTGCCTGAGGTAGGGCTGGAGTGCAGGCTTTTGGGCTGTCTGAGGTGGGGCTGGAGGGAGGCTGATGTACTGCCTATTGGGGCTGGAACGTAAGCCGATGGGCTGCCTGAGATGGGGCTGGAGTGCAGGCTGATGGACTGCCTGACGGGGCTGGAGCGGAGACTGATGGGCTGCCTTAGGTGGGGCTGGAGTGCAGGCTGATGGACTGCCTAACAGGGCTGGAGCATAGGCTGATGGGCTGCCTGAGGTGGGGTTGGCATGCAGGCCGATGAACTACCTAACGGGGGTGGCGTGCAGGCTGATGGGCTGCCTGAGGTGGGACTGGCATGCAGGCTGATGGGCTGCCTGAGGTGGGGCTGGAGTGCAGGCTGATGGACTGCCTAACAGGGCTGGACCGTAGGGTGATAGGCTGCCTGAGGTGGGACTGGCGTGCAGGCTAATGGGCTGCCTGAGGTGGGGCTGGAGTGCAGGCTAATGGGCTGCCTGAGGTGGGGCTGGAGTGCAGGCAGATGGGCTGCCTGAGGTGGGGCTGGAGTGCGGGCTGCCTGAGGTGGGGCTGGAGTGCAGGCTGATGGGCTGCCTTAGGTGGGGCTGGCTGGAGTGCAGGCTGCCTGAGGTGGGGCTGGAGTGCAGGCTGATGGGCTGCCTTAGGTGGGGCTGGAGTGCAGGCTGATCGGATGACTGAGGTGGGGCTGGAGTGCGGGCTGCCTGAGGTGGGGCTGGAGTGCAGGCTGATCGGATTACTGAGGTGGGGCTGGAGTGCGGGCTGCCTGAGGGGGGGCTGGAGTGCAGGCTGATCGGATTACTGAGGTGGGGCTGGAGTGCAGGCTGCCTGAGGTGCGTCTGGAGTGCAGGCTGATGGGCTGCCTTAGGTGGGGCTGGAGTGCAGGCTGATTGGGTGACTGAGATGGGGTTGGAGTGCGGGCTGCCTGAGGTGGGGCTTGAGTGCAGGCTGATGGGCTGCCTGAGGTGGGGCTGGAGTGCAGGCTGATCGGATTACTGAGGTGGGGCTGGAGTGCAGGCTGATGGGCTGCCTGAGGTGGGGCTGGAGTGCAGGCTGATCGGATGACTGAGGTGGGGCTGGAGTGTGGGCTGCCTGCGGTGGGGCTGGAGTGCAGGCTGATGGGCTGCCTGAGGTGGGGCTGGAGTGCAGGCTGATGGACTGCCTAACAGGGCTGGAGCGTAGGGTGGTAGGCTGCCTGAGGTGGGACTCGCGTGCAGCCTGATGGACTGCCTGAGGTGGGGCTGGAGTGCAGGCGGATGGGCTGCCTTAGGTGGGGCTGGAGTGCAGGCTGATGGTCTGGCTGAGGTGGGGCTGGAGTGCGGGCTGCCTGAGGTGGGGCTAGAGTGTGGGCTGCCTGAGGTGGGGCTGGAGTGCAGGCTGATCGGATGACTGAGGTGGGGCTGGAGTTCGGGCTGCCTGAGGTGGGTCTGTTGTGCAGGCTGATGGGCTGCCTGAGGGGGCTGGTGCGTAGGCTGATGGGCTGGCTGAGGTGGGTCTGGAGTGCAGGCTGATGGGCTGCCTGCGGAGGGGCTGGAGTGCAGGCTGATGGGCTGGCTGAGTTGGGGCTGGAGCGCGGGGTGCCTGAGGTGGGGCTGGAGTGCAGGCTGATGGGCTGCCTGACGAGGCTGGTGCGTAGGCTGATGGGCTGCCTGAGGTGGGTCTGGAGTGCAGGCTGATGGGCTGCCTGACGGGGCTGGTGCATAGGCTGATGGGCTGCCTGAGGTGGGGCTGGAGTGCAGGCTGATCGGATGACTGAGGTGGGGCTGGAGTTCGGGCTGCCTTAGGTGGGGCTGGAGTGCAGGCTGATGGACTGCCTAACAGGGCTGGAGCATAGGCTGATGGGCTGCCTGAGGTGGGGTTGGCATGCAGGCCGATGAACTACCTAACGGGGGTGGCGTGCAGGCTGATGGGCTGCCCGAGGTGGGACTGGCATGCAGGCTGATGGGCTGCCTGAGGTAGGGCTGGAGTGCAGGCTGATAGACTTCCTAACGTGGCTGGAGTGGAGACTGATGGGCTGCCCGAGGTGGGACTGGCATGCAGGCTGATGGGCTGCCTGAGGTAGGGCTGGAGTGCAGGCTTTTGGGCTGTCTGAGGTGGGGCTGGAGGGAGGCTGATGTACTGCCTATTGGGGCTGGAACGTAAGCCGATGGGCTGCCTGAGATGGGGCTGGAGTGCAGGCTGATGGACTGCCTGACGGGGCTGGAGCGGAGACTGATGGGCTGCCTTAGGTGGGGCTGGAGTTCAGGCTGATGGACTGCCTAACAGGGCTGGAGCATAGGCTGATGGGCTGCCTGAGGTGGGGTTGGCATGCAGGCCGATGAACTGCCTAACGGGGGTGGCGTGCAGGCTGATGGGCTGCCTGAGGTGGGACTGGCATGCAGGCTGATGGGCTGCCTGAGGTGGGGCTGGAGTGCAGGCTGATGGGCTGCCTGACGAGGCTGGTGCGTAGGCTGATGGGCTGCCTGAGGTGGGTCTGGAGTGCAGGCTGATGGGCTGCCTGACGGGGCTGGTGCGTAGGCTGATGGGCTGCCTGTTTGGATTCTGGAGTGCTGGCTGCTGTGCTTGCAATAGGATTCTTCATAGCTACACGAGGCACAGTGAAAAAGGTCCTGCGCTTTTCATGGTGGTGGAAAAGTGTTGTGTTTTGCTAATTTGTGTGTTTTTTCCAACCATTAATTAGTCGTTTTTCCAGGTGGGGCTTGTTGTGGGTGGTGTGAAGTCCTGTCGAGCTGATTTTGGGCATATGCGAATGGCCGCTTTTGGACGTACAAACAGCAGCTGCTCATGAGCAAGTACTGTTTGGATGTGCAAACAGGCTAAACAAAGTGTTATGGTTTTACATTATCGAGTAAGACATGTTTATCAATTCTTATTTTGAGGAGTAATAGCAAGGTTTAAATTGAAGCGTAAATACAAGGCGTTGTTACTGCCTTGTATTTAGCTTTTATGTTCATGGCATTAAGTGAAGCGTTTAGGATTGCATCATGGAAGAGTACACAGCCTGTGTAAACCTTAGTGAACTGAGCCAGGGCTCAAGTCGAAGGGTACACGTGAGTGTAGGGAGACCCCCCCCCACGCTTTTTAGAGACCCCCACTTTTTTTTAGAGGGCACCTTGATATGCTAATTTCTGGTGACAACACATTCAATTGGTATGTTATTGAGTCCCCCCCAGTTTTGTTTTTAGGACTTGACGCAATTCAATGTTTACAATTACACGGACCTCTGAATCAGGCCCTGCATCTTATTTTTACAGCAGCATGTGCTTTTCATGCTAGCGTAAAAACCAACGGATTCATGCGGAATCCTCCAGTTTCGAACATCTGCTAAAAGCAGGTGGATTCCATAGGGATCCATTTCAAACACTGCCTGCCATGTGTAAATGGCAGGGGCATCCAAAACGTGATGCAGAAAGCCGATTTCGTCTATGTCACCTTGGTTTTGAGCACCATTTTGTAAATGAAGAAAATTTCACGGAGGAGCCCCAACATGTGCTGACGACGTTGGCGTTCCACCCCACGCAATTTGCACTTCGTGTAAAATGGCCTCCATTATATGAATGGTTTGACATGTTTAAAAGTACATCTCTGCGTAATGTGTTGGAAAAGGCTGTCTAGGGGCTAGCTGGGGAGGGCTGCCATCAAAGTCCTCCTTTCACACCCGCGCAGGGGAAGTGGTGCGATGCACTGGCGACGCGGACCTAATTAATGTCTCGGCAAAGTGACTGACACGTCTTTGGTTATCAGCAGCCGCCAGGAGCGTTTCCCTCGTGCGCCATGTCAGGAAGCAGCGCAGCTTTTCAGCCGCCGAAGAAGGAGGGGAAATTATCATGGACGGCGGACTGCCAGGCCAGCCCTTTTCCCAGGAGGAGGCCATTTAATGCGGACAGAAGAGGAGGAAAACTGTTACCATGACACATTCCTCGCAGGCCTTAGACCGCTTCATACGGCTCTAATAAAATGCGTGGTGCTCTTCCGCTTTGGACAGATTCTGGAATCTAACGTTTTTTTAAGTGCATCGATATCATTTTAAAATGGCAATAACAAAGCTTTGGTATTTCACTGAGGGGGTGATTTTGTTATCGTCCTTAGCTTGCAGTTACAATTACTTCAAACAGCATTGGGCACATTTTTTAAGTCTGTGGTAATTGCAACGAGGTTACTACAAATGTGTGAACGTATGTCCCTGCAGCCCCCGTGGCGATATTTTGATAGTTTGCAGTACAAAGTACAAACCATGCATGGGAACCTGGGCAGACCGGGTTTCCGTGTATGTTTACGCTTTATTGGGAGTCATTTCCCCCAGAGTGTGTAGTGCATGGAGGGGACAACCTGCCTTTGCACTTCCATGTACTTGGGGCCCCTCCCTGGAATTTTCAACATTTACAAGACGAAGTACAAGAAAAAGGGTAAAAAAAAGACAAAATCGCCTTAATGCTTTTTTCTTATTTTCATTTTGGAAAAAGTGTAAATGCCCCTGCCATTTTCATATGACAGACAGAATGTACAATGGATTCCTAGCAGGTGTTAAAAACAGGAGGATTCCGTAGCAATAAAAATGTCATGCTGGCGTAAAACAGGGCGCGCATGAGTTGATGGCGGAAACGCTCTTCCTATCCCGTGCCTCCACTCTGCCTGCAAAAAGAACCAACAACACACAGAGCATCACAAAGATATTAAGACAGGCGTCTGTGGCACATTTTTGTAATGCTCCTGCAGCCCCATGGTGCAAAGAATCATCAGTGACATGTGCATGATGGGAGGAATTAGGGCCTGCGAAAAGCTGCTGGACTCCATAGGAATCCAGAACATTTCCACCAGCTCAAAAATCAGATGCTGGCAGAGATGCTCCCGCTTTTGGCAGGCGGTGCAGACTGCGGTTGGGATCAATCTGGGCCCCCCACTTCATGTGTCCAATGCTTGAAAATAACCCACCTCAAAATGTTAAAAGAAGTTTATTTCGGTAAGACATGACATACCATAAAAACACGGCACATTAACATCACAATATCCATAAAAACATCAAACAAATACAATCATCACATAAACTTTAAAAAAAACTTTAGAATGTTGAACATTCAAGCCTTAATAAAGATTTTCTTAATGACAAAGCACGCTTTAAAAACTTCAGAACATCCCACCCCACCTGGACATAACCAACCAGTAACAAATAATGGAACGCGGGCTCGTCGTTTCGCAGGCCACAGCCCTGCAAAATGGGTTTTAATGTTTGTTCCCTAATTGTTGAAAAGGTGGTGCAGAATAAAACAAAATGTGCCAGATCTTCTTAGGTGCCCTAGAGAGCAGACAAGACGGGTCCACTCTCCCTTTGGACCAAACCGACATCACAGCTCTCAGGTGAAAGAAGCTAAAGCAAGCCTTTGAAACAGGGAAATGCTGAGCAATTCAGAAAACAGCCTTTTATTATGATTATGATTACTATTATTATTATTACCATTATTATTACTATTATGATTGTGGAATTTATTGAGCTCCAAGAACCTAGCTTCAAGAAGCAACAGAGTGCTTTTCAGAGGTAACAACAGAACAGATCTACAGTGGGGGTGGGATACAGAGGGACACAGATGAGGGGTACAGGTGTACTGGGTGATGGGAAGGAGAGGGGAGGAGAGATTCCTTGAAGAGGTGGGTCTTGAGTTATTTTCTGAATTGTAGGAGCGCGGGGGCGAGTTTGATGCTGATGGGGAGGAGAGTCCATAGTCTTGGGGCGTAGGCAGAGAAGGCTTGTTTTTTGGTCCTTTCATTTTTGCAGTGGCAGATTTCAAGTCTGCACGTGTCCTGGCTTCTGGTAGTGCGCTGTCAGCCAGAGATGCTGAGTTTCTCCGCAAGGTAGCTGGGTGACTTGAAGGTGACTGCCTTATAGATGATGCAGCAAGACCTGAAGGTGATTTGTGCATGCAGTGGGAGCCAGTGACGGTCGATGGGGTCCGGGGTTATGTGGTCGCATCTGCGTAGAGCCTTGATGAAGCGTGCTGCCACATGTAGGACACTTCTGAGGGGCACAAGGGAGGACAACAGGAGGCTTTTAAGGAGTGCATTGCCCCCATATAGGTGGGATAGGACCAGTGCTTGAACAGTTGATCTAAAGCTGTCCAATGGAAGTAAGGGCTTGACTTTCCGCAGGAGGGAGAGCTAATACCAAGCTGTCTTTCTTAGCTATGTTTGTCTTGAAGGAGAGGTGTTTGTCGATGTGGAACTTGAGGGATTTGGCGCAGATGGGGAGCTCAGGTTTAAAGCCCTCAGAGTTCATGGTTGATAGCCAGGTCTCTATGTCTGGGGGTTCGGTGTTGTTGGTGAGGAGTAGGAATTCGGTCTTTGAGGGGTTGACCTTCAAGTATGAACTGGACTTCCAAGACTGGATCAGCGAGAGGCAGGTTTTAAGCCTATGGATGTCCTTGATGGAATCGAGCTTGAGGTAAAGCTGTGTGTCGTTGATGCATTGGTGGATGTGGAAATTGTGTGTTGCTAGGAGGGCTCCCAGCGGTTCCATATATAGATTGAAGATCACTGGGGAGAGGATGGAACCCTGCAGGACTCTACATGTGATGGGTAGCATTGGCGATCTAGAGGAGTCCATCTGAACAAACTGCTGGTGGTTGATCAGGTAGGACTTGAACAAGCATAGGACAAGGTTGCTGACCCTCATGCGCCGATGTAGGGTGTCCATAAGTGCCTGGTGGTGTACTGTGTCGAAAGAGACCGAGAGGTCGAGTAGAACCAGGAGGCAGGGGTGGCCGTCATCAAGGATGTTGAGGGAGTTGTCAATCAGCCTTCAAATAAAAAAATGTTTTTTCCAAATGTCTTTTTTTTAAAAAAATGCGAAGAACCAAATAGGGGTGAACTGATTAACAGACCACTATATTGGTTTTTAAACATGTCAAAAATGCATAGCCTGTACAATTTTCGTTAATGAATAAGACAAATTTGCCATATATGTTCTGATATGCAGCTGTGAAAATTGGTATGTGGGAAGCATTGTACATGCAGTAAAGATGGGCATCCTGCAACATATACAGGCAATGAAAAGTAAGGGGTTTTCCCATGTAATAGCTTAACACATTCAGGAACATCATCATGGAGATTTGCCATCAATGAAATATGTTTTGATAGATCTGATATAATCCAACCCACATGGATGAAATCGGGAGCACCCCCTATGGCAAAAAGAAGCAAAATACATTATTGATCTGGATACTAAGACCCCAAGGGACACAACATTGATGAAGAGATGTATCTGTTCATTATAATATGAATATGCATAGGAGATGAGAGATACAAGATCCGAGTAGGTCAATCCGTATTTTAATATGCTCTTTCAGAAATCGTTTTTGAAGATTATACATGGTTTTTAAAGGATTGTTGGTGACAAACAACAGACATGAGTCCAACATAAAAGTGTATTTAAAAGGATGCGAACCATACAATGATAATCCGTATATATAAACAACAACGGGGTACAATTGTTTTCATATAAAGACAATATGTACTAGGATCGATAATAAAACAAGAACACTCAAGAAGATTATGATCAACACATTCTGACAAAATATTACCTAATAATGGCATTTGGATTTTACAAGGTAATACTTAACATAATCTTCAGTCTGCCGTTGGATAAGCAAAACACAGTGAGGTGTTAATAATTATATCAAAGAAATGCATACCACACAAAAGAGATATACATGAACTAGTAATCAATCATTATAAATTAAGAGGTCACACACTGATATGATATGATATGATATGGCATTTGTAACGCGCCTATACACAAGTGTTTCAGAGTTGGTGGTTAGAACCCACAGAGTTCATAAAAGAACAATCTTGTGTGCAGTAATGTGATTTTTTATTAATAATGAAATATCATTTAACATACATAAGGGACACATTATATCAAGTATAAAGAAAACATTGGGATAATCAATAAGTACAAAAAATAATTTGAGTGCATAAGGAATATGTTAAAAAATGGTTTTGATTAACAAAACGCTATTTTTCTAAATATATTGAGATCTAATTATTTATAAATTGTGAACCTCTTGTGAAATAAATGTGTTTCTTTAATTTTTAATTTATTTTATTTATGTATTTATTAATTATTATTTTTAAACATGTTTTTATTAGGTTTTTACACAATACATGTAATCACAACTTTGAACTCCCAAACAACCCGTTTCCATCCCTCCACTCCCCCCTGAGGAGGTCTCCGTGATTACTGGGCGGCCTCAGGCCTTCGAGCTAGTGTCCTTCAGCTAAACATATGAAGAATCCTTATTTTATGTGGGAACCATTGTTCCATGTAGTCTTGCTGTAAGTAGTTCAGGGTTGTGCCCCAGTCTGTCCTAAATTTCTGATGGTCTCCTTGAACATTGTGGGTGATTCCTTCCATTGCGATGTGTGTCCACACTCTCTGCAGCCATTCATATATTGTCGGTGGGGATTTTGGTTTCCATTTTTGGGTGATTATCAACCAAGCTGCTATCAGTAGCCCCATGAAGTTCCGTTTCTGTGCCTTTGACATTGCTTTGTCTTGGGGATCCCATAGCCCACATAGCCAAACTTCCCCCGTCCCCCCGCCCCCTTGAACATCTCCTGCATTTGGGATTTGACTTCGCCCCAGAACTGTTGTATAGCCGGGCAGTCCCACCAGGTGTGTCTACAATCCCCTACTCCCCCGCAGTCCCTCCAGAATTTATTCTATGTGGTTTTGTACATGTTGTGGAGCCTCTGCGGGGTGTAGTGCCATTGTACTAAAATCTTTGTTCACATCTCCCTGGTCTGTATTGCTCTCATGAGTTTGGGTATTGCCTCCCATACATGTTCCCAGTACTTCTTCAGATGCGTCATCTCCAAGGTTTTCTCCCATCTTTGCATATATTGCCATGTGACTTCTTCCATCGGGGCGTTTAGAAATGTATAGGTGATCCAGACAAATTTCTTTGTGCCTTTATGTGTCATGATGTAAGTTTCGAATGGGGTCAATTCCCTTGTCACTGCCTGTTTGATCCATAGCCAATGGTGTAGCTGTTCGTATTTATATCTTTCTTTGGGGGTTAATCCTAGCAGAGTTGTGCATTCTTCAAATGACCTTATTTCCCGGGCCTGAAACATGTCCCTTATCTTGTTACAGCTCGCTTCTTTCCATTTCTGATATGCATTATTTCCCATGCGCTGGGGGAATTCTGGGTTATTGAACATCGGCATAAGTGGGGCCGGGTCTTTCATTAACGTCCCTTCTTTCGCGGCTTTGTCCCATATATTTAAAGACGCTGACATTACAGCGCTAATCTGTAAATTAGGGTGCCTATATTGTTTCCTTCCCCACAAGACCTGACGGAGATGGGTTGTTGCCACCGCTCTATCTTGGGACACCCATATTTTCTGTGCCCCTTCTGGGATCCATTCTTTCAGCACCTAGAGTTGAGACGCTTCGTAATATTTACGGAAGTGGGGGAGAGCGCATCTGCCATTCCGTCTCGGTTCCGTGAGGATTGATCTGGACACTCTGGCAGTATTTTTCTTCCCTATGTAAGCCATAATTATTTTGGTCAGGACTTTGAAGTACAAGGTGGGTACTTTGATTGGTAGTGCCTGAAACTGGTAGAGAGCGCAGGGTAGGACAGTCCTTTTGACCGCAGTGATGTGCCCCACCATGACGATGACATGGGGTACCATTTCTCCACATCTTGTTTGACCCTTTCTAGGAGTTGAGGGTAGTTTTCCCAGTATAGTCTGTCCAGCCTTCCTGTAAGCGTGACTCCCAAATATTTGACCTCTCTGCCTGCTAGCTTCAAGTGTAGTGCATTGGCCTGATGATGGATGTGGTCCCTGTTCCCTGCTAGTATTAACATTTCTGATTTTTGTCTGTTATTTAATACCCCCGAGATTGGCCCGAATCACTCTATCTCGTGTATTAGAAGTGGAAGAGTCTTTTCCGGGTCTCTCAGTATCACTTACATATCGTCCACATATGCCGCTATTTTGTGGGAGCGGCCTGCCATGTCTATGCCCATTATATCTGTTGTTTCTCTTATTTGTGCTAGCAGAGGTTCCAGAAAGATTGCATATGGAAGTGGGGATAGGGGGCACCCTTGCTTGGTCCCTCTCTGTATTCGGATTCTTTCGTAAAGTTCCCCATTCATTGCTATTCGAGCACTTGGAGTATTGTAGCCATGCTCATTTTACCCAGAGTTCAGAAGAGAAGGGACCACTCGACGTGGTCAAACGCTTTTTCCGTGTCGAGGGCGGTTATCCCTGTGTTTTCTGATGAGATGGGTTATTCTCAGAATATTATCATGGGTCTGCCTGTTGGGGATAAACCCTGACTGATCTTGATGGATCAGTTTTGAGAGGACTTGTGTCAGTCTATTGGCCAGAATTTTCGTAAACAGTTTTGCATCAAGGTTAATTAGCACTATCGGGCGCTATGAGCTAGGCAGTGCCGGGTTCTTCCCCTGTTTGTGAAACAGTCATATTTTTGCCTCATTCATGGATTGGGTTATGTTGCCTTTCCCTTTGAAAGTGTTTGAAAACTCTGTCAGGACAGGGGACAGATTATCAATATACGTTTTGTAGAATAGTGCAGTTTAGCCGTCCGGGCTAGGGGCTTTGTTCATGGGTAGTTTGCGGATTGCTTATTTTATTTTATTTTATTTTATTTTAATTAGTTACATTTATTTAATTTATGTTGTAATTAAAAGCAAGTTTCTTGCTTGCTATCCTCATCCTCCTCAATCTCTCCTCTGCCTTTCACAAAGTCAACCATTCTATCCTTATAAAACGGCTACGGGATACCCTAGGCATCACGGACCATGCACTGGATTGGCTGGCCTCCTTGCTCACTAGCCGCCCTTCCCAGTTGCAACTGGGCCCTTTCTCCTCCACCACCTCACGCTCTACCTGCGGCATCCACTAAGGTTCTGTCCTATGGCTGCGGCTCTTCAATATCTATCTCCCTCCTCTTGCTCACCTGATCTCCTCCTTCTGTCCTCATTTGCAGTGTTATGCTGATGACACACATCATTCCTTCAAAGTTCCCTCTACTACCCCCTCTTCCTCCTCTCTCATCCCTGATTGTCTGACCACTATCCAGGCTTGGTGTGTGGCTAATGATCTCTGTCTTAATTCCAGTAAGATGGAGATTCTTCTTATTTGGACACCTGTGCCCTGTTTCCCTCCTGCCCTCTGGCCACCCTCCTTGTGCCCTCCACCATTCTGTAAGGCCAAAGAGCTTGGGTTCATCTTCAACTCCTCTCTTTCCTTCATCCCTCATATGTTAGACCTTGCCAAGAAGGCCCAATTCCAGTTTCACCTCCTTATAGTCATTCTCCCTTTCCTCACCTTTCCCGAGAAGCTCAATGTCTCCAGATCTTTGGACATCTCTAGGCTGGACCTGCAACAGCCACTTCTTCAATCTCCCCCTTTCCTCTCTATGCCAGCTTCAGCTAATTCAGAATAGGTCTGCAAGACTTTTCTTTGGTCGCCAGCCCAAGGACTGTATCTCTTCAGCCCTAAGATCTCTCCACTGGCTCTCGGTGGCTGCGAGGATCAAATTCAAGACCCTCTGCATCATCCACAAGGCCATCTGAGGCCTGGGACCAGACTACCTCTAACTTTCTCTCCCTAAATACTTCCCTGCTAGAGCCCTCCGCTCCTCTAACTCCAATTCTTTGCTTTTCAAACACTTCTCCAAGCAGAGAGTGGGGGCCAGGTCTCTCTCTTCGGCTGGCGCCTCTCTTTGAAACAGCCTCTCCGCCTCTCTCAGACCTGAGCCGGACCTCCTTGAGTTCCAGAAACGTCTCAAGACTCAGCTTTTCTTGACCTGTTCCCCACTTTCTCTTCCCTGCTAACCACCCCACTGCCACTGAGACTGGCAGCCTGGTCCTTCATGAATGTCACAGGTTACCAGGCCCTCTGGCCAGTCGACACCAGCACGCCCCGCCCCCCTCAGCACTGCCCTTGTGGGCACCCTGTCATGCACAGAAATGATTGCTGTGTTTCAGGCTGGCTTCTTCCCCTATGTATATGTATCATATGATGTGCCTGAACCCTAAGGAAAGTAGTGTAAGAATATATGAGAAGGGTAAGGTCTGCAAACGTAGTACCTTTTGCCTTCTTGCTTTCTGAATGTCAGTGAACAAAAAAAGAGGGTGCCAGACATGTGATGTCATCAGTAATGTCATCAATGACATTTGTGATGTCATCTTTGATGTCATGGGTGTTAGTCCTTGCAGTGCACAGTGGTAGCGCGAGTTATGGTTGCTTAGTTTACCATAAATGGTAAATTTTTGGGGTTTTTCATTTTTACCTGTAACCATAAGGTCCCTGTAACAACATATTTCCATTGAATTTCATAGGTTTTTACTAGTGCAACTTAACCATAACGTCCCTTTAACAACGTTTTTTCCCTGAATTTCATAGGTTTTTACCAAGATACCCTTAGTTTGTGAAGATGTACTGCACAACATACGGAACCTGCTGGCACCATGTTAATGCGCACAGCAGTTGCGGACTATGCATCTGGTTGCGGACATCGGGTGGCTCAGAAGGCAAGGGCTCTCTTACGTAGTGGTTCCATTCAGCCAACACAAGGAAAATATACAAACAGCACCATGTACATGAATTGCAAGGGAAAATAGAGTTGGTCTGCAAACTGTGTACTTATGAAACACACAGCACAAAGGCATAGGAAGTACACCATAACGGAATGCACCAACAAGAGAAGTGATGTCTGCCTTCAACAATCTTACCACACTGCTACTTTACATGGTAACAACGAACCAACGGCTAGAGTAAGGACTGGAAAGTACTAAGACCAGAACATCACTACAATGTAGTAAGCATACTAAAGTGTGTCTGATAATTGCATAGGTGGTGCACTATACAATAGTAGAGAAGCATAACGTTTCTTTTTTTATGCAGCAATGGCAAGTACCTTAAAGTGGCTGGGAGAACATTTCCCTCATGACGCAATGACTTACAATAGAAAGTCCATTGGTACGCACCGCAGTCTGAAATGTAAAATATTTAATATCTATTGCTTCATGTACACCTAAAAGTACTGGTAGGAATGACCACAATTAAGCAAAAGGGAGGTATCCTACAGACACCGCACCTGCCCGACCTATCCACAATCACAATGGAGGCATCCGTATGACGCCAGTACGACCTGCATGTCTGCATCTTGTGAACCACCTATAATTAGTTGTGGGAGCGGACATTTGTCCGTTGCACATGTACACGCATATGCATCTCTTCCTCTGTCTCCTGGTGACACCGCCCTGTGCAGCATATGTGAACAAACATGTGACAAAGTTTAATTAGTTTGAGCCACCCACCCACATCCTAAAGGTAGCTGTACACATAAACATCCCACCTGCTATACCCTATAAACACCCATTGTGTCCCAAATAGTCAGCGCACGTGTGTCGCACGATTATTCAGTCCAGAGATCCCTACAGTGTGCATAGGACACATATGCACATGCGCACAAAGTATTCCGCCCAAAACGTATCCTGCGGACAGCCATCCCAATCGAGAACATTCACGACGTCACCTTGTGACCGCACTCATGCTGTGCATGGCTCCTTATTTAGCAGACACGATCCGAACCCTCAGACAGTGGAAAAGTACAGTGTTCTGCAATCTACGGAGTGTTAATGGGAAAGAACACGCTTACAAACACCCCACAATGTGCCATTGCACATGTATGTATTAGTTTGAATGATGTACGTGTGTTTTCCAGGTGCAGGGTCTCCACAGCAGCCCTACAAAAGGCCACACCCCAGAGGTGCTATGCAATCTGTTTGTAACTTTTCAGAACAGAGAAGCGGGCCACAGAGCTTTGAGCTGTAATTGATGTCGGACCAAATCTGCTCTGCAACATTACCTTTGCAAGTAATGGCAACCATGACAGCCCGGCTCACTACGGACAGTAATGGAGAAAAGTATTAATGCCCCTTCCTGTGACCCACACCCTCAGTACCTATAGTCCCCACTTTCCTATTCCCATGGGCAGCATGCTGAAAACGGTAGTATGTGGCACGTGCGCTTCCCCAAGTACAGTGAGGGCCGCGCCCCAATGAAGCAAAGCAGTCCTCCCCTTTCCACTATATTCTTTCCAGCGCGCCCTCATTGGGTACTGTTAAATAGTCACACACCCATCCATCAATCACATTACAGAGCTTTCCATGTAACACTATCAGTTCTGTACAACAGTCCTCTGCATACACACCACACCCAGAAATGTTATTGTGCAAACCCTTAGCCTCCACAGTCCCATTTCCATAGCCGCCATCCTCAAAAGCCCCCTATGTGGCTTTTGTGCTGTGTGCGGGCATGGGGGAATAAATTGAAACCAGGGTTGGGGATTTCGTCTTCAGTGGTGGCTCTGAAAAGAGACTTTTTTTGTAGGTGCTTCTAGATAAACACCTTTATTTTCTGTTTTTATAGTGTTTTCTGTTTTCTTCTCTTCCTCACATTCTTACAGTAAACAGTTTAACTCCTCCTGTATATGGGCAAACAAAAGAGCATCACCACTGCTGGACAAAGAAATCCCATTTGCATGGAAAAACTCTGCATTTCGAGAATTAATGATGGCAATGTCGCAGAAGAACATCCCACGAGCGGACAAAAAACCACACATGCTTCTGTTGATGAGACCCCTTCCAGCCTGTGGCTGGGAACAACATATATTAGGATAGTCCCATACTCTTCTTGGTGGTATGGCTGAGAAAACCACCAGCGCAGTAGGAAAAAGCCTCTTACTACATTCATCAACCTCTTCAGATGGAACAAACGTGAACAGGCTATTTTACCCAAATGCATGCCTGTATGAACAAGCGTGCCACTAGATACAGCTACCCGCCTGCACACATGCTAGGTGCGGCAACTGCTCAGTATGTGAACTAACTGACAATTCAAAATCTGTCAATTTAAATGGTTTCACCTGGTATCTCAAGAAGTTTACGAATTGTAACACACCGTGGGCCATTTATGCCATCACGTGCCCTTGCGGGCTTATATACATTGGCAAAATTAAGAGACCTATAAAACAAAGGATCTGCGAACATGGTTCATGTGTAAAAAACGCAGTGCCTGAAAAACCACTAGTGGCTCATTTTGTCAAAGCCAAACATACTGTCAAAGACATCCAGTGGGTTATACTTCAAACAGTACCACCACATCCCCGCGGGGGAGATAGACACCGAAAATTAAGACAGCTTGAGCAAAAATGGATTTATCAACTGAATACTGTCCAAGCTGGCTTAAACATCGGGATAGAATGGAGTCTATTCCTTCACAAATGATTCACCTCTTTTGTTTGGACACAGGCGCTATCCACATGCAACCAACTATTTTGTGTCAGTGTGACCATTTTGCCTAGTCTGCTAAAAATAAATCATGCAGTCCACCCTCATAGAGGAATCCAGGTACATGATTACTTCAGTTCCGTCAACATCTGCCTTTTGTTCATCCAAGATGGCGTCCAATTTAATCCATTCTGGTAGCACACTCACGGTCTAGTTCTCAAGCATTCAAATATGGCTTCACCTAATCTGTATCCTCCAGTGTTTCACTCAGCACTCGGCACTGTGACAGCCTGCAATCCTTCGGCATTTCATTCTGGTGTCCGAATATGTAAGAGGACAGAACATTCACACGTTCACCAGGCCTCTCACTAGCGCTTCAAGGCATTTATCGGCTTTTCCTTTTCTCTTTAAAGAAATAGCCACACGGCGCACTCTGTATTAGCCGCACCATTTCGCCCAACACCGTGTCGATCGACATCAACGAACAGGCACACCTCGGCCTGTGCATGAAGGTAATAATCGTTACCAGCATGATTGTAAAACTCTGCATGTCAATATGTAGGCCTTTTTCAATTTCTTAATCATAGGACTATCACTAAAACAAACGGATAGTCCACAAAGAATTAAAATTCAATAGCCCAAGTTGCTCACTTAGGGTTTGTGCAGTTTTTCGCAAAGAATGCGATAATTAAAATACAAATAAATGTTGTTTAAACAAACAGCTAAAATTCATTTTTCCTTTTCAGTCATTCTCACTGTGAGTTCCCACAGTTACTACTATCGAATTCGGTCTACATGGTCACCAAATCCGATGCCACACACAGCTACAAAGCAATTGCAAGGTTAGTGCTAACAGTTGCACGTGTACACCCATAGAGATTTTCAATTAGTTTTTAAGGTACCACTAACACGTTTTTCTGTGTTTTTGGTTTTTAGCATTACCATTGTGCCCCTGAGATTTATCCAGTGGCCCTACAAAGTATTGTCCTGAAGACGGGTCCAGCACACGTCTCATAGCAATCTAATGTCAGCTAGAGAGTTTTTCTTTCCAACAACATCCGCTGGAACCCAGAAACACATTTCTCTGTGTCGACAGAGTCAAGGAGAAATAATAATAACAACCATTGAGGATATGCGAATTGTCAATACCACACTTGTACTAACCTCACAATACTGTTTAAAAATGATGTTTGCAGTTGTTGTCTTTCTGGTTAGGATACACGCTGATTTTCAAACCATGTTTTTATGTTTTGTGTAAACGAAATGCATTGTTGTTTTTTTAACATGTCGAGTTTTCTCATGTACTGATTAAAATATGTTTATCTCTATCTCTCTTTCCTGTTTGGATTTATAAACCAACACGATTTGTTAACACTTGGTGCAACTAGTCACACCTAGCATGTGTGTAGGCGGGTAGCTGTATCTAGTGGCACGCTTGTTCATACACGTTTGCACATCACAATGCGTCCACTCCTTCCAAACTGAAATCGCCATCAAAGTGTCTTTCCTGGGCATACTTGTGCAGATCTATTACAAAGGCATCACCCAAAACCAACACAATGGCCCTCATTACGACCCTGGCGGAAATCGAAAAACGATGGCGGAAATGCAATACCGCCATCGAATAGCGCTCGGTGCGACTATGACCCGTCACCGCAAAGTAAGAAGCCATTAGCGACACCGTAGTGAACGCCAACGCTAACTGCACCAAGCACGCGCGCGCGCGCCATGCCAAACCGCAAACACCACCATGGTGCAACGGTACGCCAATTCCGACCCTAGCGGACATGTACCTAACGCCATCAGGCATGGCGGAATGTACCATTCCGCCATGGCGAGAAGTACGGCATCGCGAATCAACCGTAAACGGCCCCACTGAGTGCCTGTACACCGCTCCCTGCCCACAAAGTACAACTCCCGGTAGGTGCAATGAAGTCACAATGCAACCATTGAAATGTACAAAGCACCCATGCATGCCAACGAACAAAAGCAACACAAGAGGGGCCAATGGGAGCTGCAGGTCACAGATGGCACGAATACAGAAGCCATCCCAATGGACATGACCACAGTCCCCCACCAAGAAACGCACGCAAACACAGGCACCTGTGCCCAGCAACATTCCGAAAATCACATCATTCCACCAGTCCACCTGGCTGACCGGCATCTGTTACACAAAACCCAATCCCCCGCCCCTGAGCATGACAACATTCAAACTGTCATATAGGCAGCCCCCATCCCTGACCTCACGGGCTTAGTAGGCAAACGCGCCCAGTACAGTACCACGCAACTAAACCCCGAAGCTGGAACCCAATGCAGATCTCCTCACAATACATCGCCCCCCAAATAGGCATATGCCACATCACTTGCAAAGAAAAACGCTACACGGGCCAAATCAGAATAGCAATTTATGCACATCAAAGACACCAAGCCCATACAGCCATCAGGCCATGAACTCCAAAACACTAATCACCATTGTGGGCTGCATCCGCAAGAAATGACCAGCCACTACTTGTGTGTCGCCCTGTTCCCCCATGGTACACAGAGCCACATTCACGTACGAAAAGGCAACATGGAAGCGCACAGAACCGCAGGGCTGTCCCAATGAGGAGGCACTAGTCCAGCTGAAAGGCCGAAATGTTGCTCCGAGACACCAGTACTGCGTAAGGGCATGTGGGCCATTGGCGATCGTCCCATAAGATCGTAATGCTGCTCCACCGATTAACACGAAGCAGCAGGTGTCGGGAGTAAAATCCATCTGCAGGAGTGGCATACAGATGGCAGTGGCAAAAGGGGAGGAGATACCTGTCAACCAAAAGAAAAGAAAAAGAACAGAATGGCCATCAGAACTACATTCGAACAACTCACTTCAATGATCACACGAAATCCACAGCCATATGCATGCTAGCCCACTCAAAAGGATCATCACCACCCCAAAACCACTTGCGACTCATAACCATCTATATCGAGGTGCAAACACCATCACAAACGAGTGTACCTGTGCATGCGTCTGTCAAAACAGAATCCATCAGATGGGAATGTCAACGTGCATGGACACAAGTGTCTGAGGGCGCCTCGAGACAGGGAGGGCTCAACAAGGCCAGATAGACGATGGTCCCACTATGGCAGGCCTGCATCACATAGCGTAGGGGAGGCGGATAGATCCCAAGAAGCCCTGTACATGGCAAACTCTGTATCAAATCACCTGCCCATGCATCCATTCATCATTCCCTCATCCCGGGATCAAAACGCCTGAATATTTACTCACATGACATTAGAAACATCCATTGAGTCTGTGCGTTATGCAGCCTGCAAAATCCACAGTGCCCCAGCCCGTAATTCAAGTGTTGTGAAGTAACATGTATTTGGGAACGGCCGGCCTCATCGGCCACGTAGCTAATGCGCATCCCAAACTATTCATATCAGTCATTGCTCCCTCGCCATGGGCCCTGTCTCAAGGACATTGAACAATAGAACGTTATATTTGCAGTCAGACCTGTGGGCATCTCCTCGCCGCCAGCTGATAACCGAAAGCGCCGCCCTTCGAATTCCTCATTTGCAACATCACGTCGAAAAGGCATCTGTGGCCGTTTGAAATCACTAATTATTCCATCGAGTGCGGCTGTGTGTGAAAATGGCAACTGCCTTCACCCACGAATGGGACGCCCCGCCCGTCGTTGCAACTCGGTACAGTGATGCATGAGGGCCCACCGTTACTCGAGTACTACGTTCCACTGACCCTTCACAAGTCTGTTCGCGACTGCACAGATAGAATGGGAAACAATGGGACCATAGCCGAATGAACATAACAACCAATCCAACACACCCATCGGGTACAAATACATGATAGCAATAGCAAGATACCATTCCCCGAATTGCAGCGTTGTGCGCGTGACGTGCTCGGCCAAAGGGGAGAGCAGTTTGCACAGGTGGAATGAATCACCACAGGTGGAGGCCATACAGCCTGAAAACACATGAATTGCACAGCCAGTCTCCTCCCACAACCACACCGAAATGCTACCGGCAGGACTCGCGATGTTGGCCCTGGGGGACCTGATAGCACTGCAAGTGCTCCAACTCCAAGAGGAAGACGAACACCAACTACAACCGGCCGCACGGAGGAGACGCAGGAGGAGGAGGAGGGCAAGGCAGGGCCAGCAAGGCCCACCAGCACAGCCACTACCACCACGCAGGCAGCCCGCAATCCCACGCCTCCGAGCACATCCGTTCAACCTCACTGATGAGCAGATCCACACCCTCTACCGTTTGGACCGGGACACCATAGCCGCCATTGTGGACATGACACAGGCTGACCTTGTCAGCATGATAGATAGCCCAACCGCCATCCCACCCCTACTGAAGGTGGTGTCTGTACTCCACTTCCTGGCCACAGGCACCTACCAGCACACAGTCGGACAGTTGCATGGCATTTCTCAGCCACTGTTCTCACGGACACTATTGCAAGTGCTCGATGCCCTCCTGCAGCACGCAGACGACTACATCTCCCTACCACGCTCGGAGCAGGAAATTACAAACACGAAAGTGGGATTCCATGCACTTGGCGGCATACCGGGTTGCATTGGTGCCATCGACTGCACCCATGTGGAATTGGTCGTCCCACATGCCATGGAGGCCCAGTACCGCAACCGAAAACAATTTCATTCCCTGAATGTACAAATGGTGTGTGACTCCAACAGGATCATTACACATTGTTGTGCCCGATTCCCTGGATCAACCCATGATTCTATGGTCTTGAGGAACTCTACAATACCACGCTACATGGAGCGACACGCAGGGAACAGATCCTGGCTACTCGGTGAGTCTCATTACATGCATGATGATGTGGGGTATGTGAATTGGCAATGACCTGGCAGGAAGGGGGGGGGTGTGCGTACGTATCAATGGCATTCCACATCATACGTTTCTCGTCCACATACAGGTGATGCTGGATATCCACTGAAGAGATGGCTCCTCACACCAGTCCGGAACCCACGGGACCAGCATGAGGAGGACTACAACCATGCCCACTCACGTACCCGTGTAGTCATAGAACAGGCATTCGGCCTACTGAAGGGCCGTTTCCGCTGCCTCAGCAGGTCTGGCGGGGCACTCCTGTACCGCCATGAGAAGGTTGCAAAGATGGTGATGGCATGTGTCATGCTCCACAACATGTGCGTACGTAGAAATGTGCCCATGCCCCCTGACGCAGAACTGCAAGCACCTGATGATGGTCATGATGAGGGTGGGGATGTGGCAGCACCTCATGGAGTCTGCGAGGCACCGGAGGCCCGTGACATTCGTCAGCATCTCATTGATGTATGCTTCTAGCACTCACGCCTGGTGGCTGATACATGGACACGGGACTCGTGGCACTGCGTGTGTCTGGGACATGCACAATATGGACTGTACGCCTATGATGGCCTAGTACACAAAGATCAATGTCCACACATCTCATTGGTTGATCGTGCACTTTTTATGGCATATGTGATGTCATGTTGAACACCCTATCGACCCGCCACCCAAGTGAGCCCAACACACCCCCTCCACCCCCCTACCTCCCCCCCGAACACCAGTGTCCAAAGATGCTCATTGTCAGTGGGCTGTCGCTATTGCAAGCCCCCTCTGCGGGTATCAGGGGCACCCCTGCCTGTGGAGCGCAGGTTCCTTCCAGATCTACGTTGGGGGCTGCCCTGGACGGAGCTTGCAACGGATGATGTGTCTGCCTACTCACGTCCATGCTTGTCCCTAAGGGTTTGCGAGAGCTCAGTGAGCACACGGCGCACTGCGGCAAGTTCGGCACATACGTCCTTGGCCGTCGCATGCAGTTCCCCCCTGAGGCTCTCGGTGCTTCTCTCCATTTGGACTCTCAGGCTCTCGGTGCTACTCTCCATTTGGACTCTCAGGCTCTCGGTGCTACTCTCCATTTGGACTCTCAGGCTCTCGGTGCTACTCTCGATTTGTGCCCTAAGTGTCTCAGTTGATGTTTCTATGTCTGCCTTAGTGCCCCCACATTCATCAGCATGGTCCTTGAGGAGCGTGGCCAGTTGCTGCTGTTGTTCGATCAACTGGTCGAGGGACTGTTGCCTCTGCTGGGCCAAGGCCATTTGCGGGGGTGTCACAGAGGGGCTGTTGTCCTCATGTTGCATTGCCACAGGGCTTGTGGGGGATGGCCAGTCGTCGTCTTGTGGGTGCCCCTGCGTGGTATCCTCATGTTGTACGGGATGGGACAGACAGGGGGATTGGGACAGGTCATGGATGGATCTGACTTCGGCATCCCCGTTTTCTGTGTCGGAGCATGCTGCCATCAATGGGGTGTCACCTATGGTGCTGCTGCCACCGGAGGCAGTGCCTTCTGTGGCATCCATTGGGGGGACCTGTGGTGGTGGTGTTGTGGGCATGCTGGCTGCTGGGGTGCCTGTTGATGTTCCCTCCTCTGTGCTGCCACCTGATTTGTGCTGCTGCCGTGTCTTGATGCGTGCAGCTGAGGTGGAGGGTCTCTGGCCGTTGGTCTTGGCCCTCTTTGCAGGTGTGCTGGTAGGGGTGTCCTGTAGCTCGTCGTTTGGATCGGACCCTGTGGTGGAGTAGAGGAGGGCGAGGGTTATTGGTGGGTCTGTGGGAATTGGAATTGCATTGTGTCACATGCATTGGGGTGGTACCTGAGGGTGATTTGGGCCGGGCCCTTGGAGGTGCTTTGATTTGTGTGTGGAGTGAGGGTGCAGTTGTTTGGCAGCCTGCAGTTAGGGTGTGCCTGCTGCACGTGTAGTGCGTGTATTAGGGGTTTTTAATTATTTATGTATTTATTGTGGGTTTTAACGTGCGCTATCAGGCCGATGTGTGTGGACGTTCTCCTGGACATGTGTTTCTGTTGCACTATGTGGACGCATGGTACTTCACATGGATGGACTGTGTGGATTTGGCATTGTTTTTCCTGGCCCACCTACCTGTATCTTCGGATGTCTGCACTCCTTTCTCCATCCCTCCGACTCCCTCTATGCTCTCCATTCCGATGGTGGAGGCACAGATTTCTTCCCAGGGGGTCAACTTGATGGGTGATTCAGGACCTCCCCCGGTGGCTGTGGCAATGTTGCGGTTGGCAGAGAGTATGCTGCGGACGCGTATCCGCAGGTCGTCCCATCGCTTGCGGCATTGCTGTGGGGTGCGGGGTGCGGTCCCCACCGCACTTACCCGCTGTGCCACCAGAGCCCATATGGCCTTCTTGTTTGCAAGTGCCGTCCTGGTCATTTGCGTGCAGAAGACGACGGCAGCATTCTCCTGGAGGGTCTCTGTTAGCACGGTGAGTTCCTCACGGGAGAAGTGGACCTGCCGCTTGCGGTCGCACGCTTTCTTCGCTGCTTTTCCCATTATTCTTGGTTTCGCTAGGGTGGTTGACGGGTTGGGGTGTGTTTCAGGGTAGTGATTTTAGTGGTTGTGTGGTTTTAGTGTATTTATAGGTGTACGCCGGGTTGTTTCCCGTTCCGGGCCCATGTTTTAACTTCCGTTTCCTTATATTTCCGGCCACCGTACTTTCCGGTAGGCGCACACTGCGGTGACCGCTAAGAGGGGTGGCGGTATTGCACCTGGGGCGCCGTACGGCGGCGGTGTGGGCCGTTTTGGGGTCATTTCCGCCATCGCGGACTTTGCACTTCCGCCATGCCGTGGTGCTCGTGCCCGATGGGTCGGAATGGGCCGCACTTTGCTCCTTCGTGCAATGGCGGAAACGCTATTTACGCTGTGGCGCTCCGGTCAGTCGCTTTCCGCCAGGGTCGTAATGAGGGCCAATGTGTTTCTCCATGTCAGCCCGCATCACTACAAAGAGTAATGAAAAACAGTATTACCGCCCCTTCCTGCGAACCATACCCTCAATACCTGATTGGATAATCGCCACAGTCCCATTTCCATTGGCCAGCATGTGAGAAGTGCAGAATGTGGCACGTACGCTTCCCCAATTACCACGAGGGCTGAACTCCGTAAAGCAGGAGCAGTCCTTCTTCCCTTTCAACTATTTTCTGTCCAGGACTACCTCATTGGTGACTGGTAAATAGTCACACACACATCCACCAATCCCATCCAAGACGTCAGCATCTAACACTGTCAGTTCTGTATAAACACTTCATATGTACAGTCACACATTCAGACTGCAAGTGTCGTGTCATTCCAAAGCACGTCCAGTAGAAAGTTCAGTAAAACTATGCAAGATTTCTGCATCCACATATATCCACATGGCCACCCATCACCACAAAGTAGAGGTAGGAATAATTTTTCTGCAGTATGTTTACAACTCTGTTACAAGTGCCGCTGAGCAAGGTATCTGCCACTGAACATCCATTACGTACGTAAAAAACATATTGTTTTTTCTCCCATCACCTACTATCAAGTGGCACTTAGATGGTATCTGATTTCAATGTTTTCATTTACTCATATCACCCATTGTAATATCCAAACAGGAACTCTCTTCTTTCCTTCCGACAATGCTGCATATTATTTTCCGCACTAACCCATCTCCTACACAAATCATAAAAATATTTCACCAAATCCAGCACTGAATGTATCTTACAAACCTAAACCAAGTTCCCAGAAGCTCGCTGTCTCCAAAGCTGTGGTCCTCTCTAGGCTGGACTATTGCAACAGCCTCTTTCTAAATCTGCCTGCATCTTCTCTCCGCTCTCTGCAACTCATGCAGAACAGGACTGCGCGACTTGTCCTTGGCCTCAAGCCCAGGGATCGTATCTCTCCAGGGACTGAAATGTCTGCACTGGCTGCCAGTGGTTGCAAGGATTAAGATCAAAACCCTCTGCATTATCCACAAGGCCTTCTGGGCCATGGGGCCTCAATACCTTCAACTCTCACTTCCTAAATATTTCCCTGCTCAAGCTCTTTGCTCATCCGCCTCCAACTCCCTCAGGTTCAGTCGCTTCTCCAAGCAACCAGTTGGTGGTAGATCTCTTTGTATGGCTGGGGCCTCCCTCTCTAACAGCCTCCCTGCCTCACTGAAACTTGAGGAGAACCATCTCTGGTTCTGGAAGCACCTCAAAACATTTTTCTTTGCTTCTGCTTTTTCTCCCCCTCTCCTCTGCTGACTTCTTGGCTGAAACTGATTCTGCACTGGTTACCTGGCCACCCTCTGATCTCAGGCCTAGGCCACCTCCCCCTGCCAGTTGCACCTCTGCACTGCCTTTCAGGCAACCCCCGCACTTGGGGACTGTTTTCTATATCCCTAACAGTCCCACCACCACCTGATGACTGTACTTATCCTTGCACTTGCCACCAGCGGGCCGTATTTGTACCTATTGTTATGTATTCTTCTTCCCATGTACTGCACTTTTCTCGCCCCTCCCCATGCACTTGCCTAGTACAATCATTGTCTCTGTCTCCCCTCTGTTCCCCCACCCTTGCCTCGTCACACCTTGAAACACTTGTATATAAGGGTGTTATAAATGCCATGTCATATCTTATCATATCATACACACATAGCATGCATCACAGCAGGATGCCTGCCACTTGTCTTGCACACTGCACAGAATGTTTTCCCGCAGTAACCCATTTCCTACAAAATCCACAAAAATATAGCACAAAAGCAGCACTGAATGTATTTTAGCAACTTTAAACAAGTACATACAGCACATGCATGCAAACAGGATGCCTGCCTCTTACCTTGCACACTTCAACCATAGCCTTCTGCATTTCTCTGCACAAATAGACCTTCTGCCACAGATTTCGCATACACACCACAACCATGAACCTTATTGAGCAATGCCTGTCATGATCTCTGCTTCCAAAAGGTCAGGGTTTTCCCAACTCCCTTGGAAGCAGATCCATAACCCAGGTTCCGAGTGCCAACCAGTCCCAATTGGGACCTTTTGGACCCAGTCCTGGCGCCAGTGGCACCAGGCTCATAAATATGCCCAGTCCCAGCGCTGGAAGCGCCGGGCTCATAATGCTTGGGTGGACTTACCTGCAGCAGACCATGCTGCTTACTTGCCTGCCAGTTGAGTCTCTGATCCTCTTCTGTTTGGAACTACTTTTCCTGTTGGGTGGGGCAGGAGCCACTCCCTAGATTCAGAACACTGGAACTCTTCTGGAAAGCAGGAACTCTTTTCTTACCTAGGCGTGGCTGTGGAAGGAGACACCTAAGCACTACAGGAGGCTATTTAAACCACACCCGATGGATGAATCTTGCTTTGCGTTATTCTGCATCCTCAGCAGCAGAACGCTCATCGTGTCTTCTGCATCTGATCCTGGGCCTAAGGAAAAAGGCTTACCATTCTGAATCCAGTCTTCAGCAACACCTATAAAGACAAGAAAGAACAGGTTAGCATTACGGTCTTCAGTGACAGCTCTTCACTTACCTGGTCCATCGGCTGTCACCAACGCCTCGCGCTGCATTCCGGCATCTGAAAGACAAAGGCTTACCTACTCTTCGTGCGCTCCGGAAGTCTTCACACTGCATTCCGGCATCTGAAAGACAAAAGTTTACCAACTCTTCGCACGCTCCGGAGGCCTTCGGCGCTGCATCCCGCATCTGAAAGACAAAACAAGGTGCGTTTAAAGACATTGGGGAACTTTAATACTCACGTGCCATTACTCCTTTCCACTAACCCAGTGGGTATTCCGGCACCCTGCAGCCGCCCCGAACTTGTACCTGCAAAATAAAAAGACAGTTAGAGCGCATCGTGAAGCAGGCAACAAGCGCTTACTTACGTGCTTCCAGGCGCTTCTATTCATCACACGGGCTCCATCTTCAACTCACTTCAGCCCGCCATCCGCCATCGCCGGAACCCTGCAAAACAAGAGACATCATTACTAAAGACTTTAAAGACATTAGAATTACTCGAAACTTACCGTTCGTGCAGTAAACGATGGACAGCAGTCCTCTGAAGTCAAGAGGCCTGCTCCCCTTATCCAGTGAAGAAACTGGTTACAGCACCCTGCCTCGAGGCAGATGGAGAGCACAGCGTTCACTTACCTAAGACATCTTACCCTTCGAGCCAGACATACAGTGCACAGAGGTCCAGCCCAAAGAGCCAGCCGTGTGTTACACATCACCTTTGAAGATACGGTATACGCCCAGTCAAGACCGGCGCCTCTACGGGAATCAGGTGAGCGTTACAGAATGCAAAGCCTACCACAAAACTCCCGTCCAGGCGCTATGGAAACCTCGGATACCGACCAGCTAGCCCAGTTACTTGGGGAACTAAGGGCAGAAGTGCATGCAGCCCGTCAGGAAACGAACGCTCTAAGAAGGAAACTGATTATTTCCAAGGAGCGAACAGATGATCTCGCTAGACAATTGCTACAGTCACAAGCCGGACAGACCCCGTTACCCGCATCTGGGGGAAATCTTCCTTCTACATCCTCTATGAATCCAGTGCAGATCAACCTACCTGGGAATGTACCTCTGGCTCCGCCCGAACGATTTTCTGGTGACCCAAAGAGGTTTGCAGTATTTATCAATCAGTGCCGGTTGCATTTCTTATGCCGGCCAGCAGCCTTTCCAACTGATCAAGCTAAAGTAGCTTTCGTGCTTTCGTACCTTAGTGGCAATGCGGCAGACTGGTCGATCCCTCTAGTAAATCAAGATGATCCGGTCCTCCATGATTTTCAAGCTTTTCAGCTCAGCATGGAAAAACTGTTCGCAAGACATTCACAGGGGCAGGCCTTGGACAATGAGCTTCTTTCGTTGCGACAAGGTAATCAAGACCTTTTGGCTTATATTGCGTCTTTCAACAGACTGATAGTGGAAACTCACTGGCCTGAGGACAAAAGGATTACGCTGTTTTATAGAGGTCTACGCGGAGAGCTCAAAGATGTGTTAGCCCAAGTAGTGAATCCCCCACAAGATTGTTCGGACTATATAGACTTAGTCGTTCAAATAGATCACAGACTGCAGAACAGGAAGGCCGATCGTTCCAAGTTTGATGCTCGAGTATTTTCCAAACCGCCAACTCCTTCCAAAGGAGTAGACTCCGGGGAACCCATGCAAATAGGGGGTCTGAAAGGTCCTCTAACACAAAAGGAGCGGGAAAGGAGAAAACAGTTGCAATTATGCCTCTATTGCGGAAACTCAGGGCACTTTCTTCGAGACTGTCCGGTGAAACCTGCCAAGAAGGCAGTAGGAGCTGCAGTTACCAAAGTTACAAACTCTGAGCAGGGAAACGACCTCGCCTGACAAGAATAGAGGTCCTCTTGCCGAGCGTGAAAACCAGTTCCGTGACCTCGCATTTCGTGATACCTATGGTCCTCATTAGCCCTGATAATCCGGATCGATTACATGCAATTGAAGCTTACGTCGACAGCGGTGCCATCGGCAATTATGTGGATCATGAAATGGTTTTGAGGATGAATCTAACTCTTTGTCCCAAGGCTGTAAAGGATGTCATTACTACGGTGGATGGTACGGAGATAGCCTCCGGGCCAGTAACGCATACCACTCAAGAAGTGACGCTAGTAAGTCAAGATGGACACCATGAGAAGATCGTGTTCGATGTGATCAAGGCCCCTCAGTTTCAGATTATTCTAGGAATACCTTGGTTAGAGAAACACAATCCTCTGATCGATTGGTGAGCAAGAACGGTCCAGTTTCCAGAATGTGTCTCTACTTGTCACCCTCCACCTGGTGTTGCACTGGCAGCAATTTCTTCAGAGACTCCCCAGTTACCTCCCGAATACCTAGAATACCAAGATGTTTTCCGGAAGGATCAGGCTAACTCTCTACCTCCTCATAGGTCTTATGACTGCCAGATCAACCTGATACCTGGATCTACTCCTCCTTGTAGTAGAATTTATGCCCTCACCGAGCCTGAGAACCTTCACCTTCGACAATACCTGGATCAATACCTGGCAAATGGGTTTATTCGTCCTTCCAAGTCCCCTGCTTCTTCAGCTTTGTTCTTCGTTCCAAAAAAGGAAGGAGACCTTAGAACTTGTATAGATTATCGCTCCCTGAACCAGATCACCGTTAAGAATAGATATCCGTTACCTTTGATCCCTGAACTCCTGGACCAAGTCAGAAAAGCATGCATATATACAAAGCTGGATCTTAGAGGAGCTTACCACTTGGTACGAGTAAAAGAGGGCGATGAATGGAAGACGGCCTTCCGCACCAAGTATGGGCTATTTGAATATCAGGTCATGCCCTTCGGACTTTGTAATGCCCCGGCCGCCTTTCAATATTTTATGAACGATGTCCTCAGAGAGCTCATAGATGTGTGTGTTGTTGTTTACATTGACGACATCCTTGTTTATTCTTCATCGGAATCTGAACATCGGAAACACGTGAAAATGGTCCTCGAAAGATTGCGTCAACACAAACTTTTCGCTAAGTTGGAAAAATGTGTTTTCAACGTGACTGAAGTTGAATTCTTGGGATTCATATTATCACCTGGCGGAGTGCGTATGGATTCAAAGAAGGTCGATGCAGTTCTCAAATGGCCATCACCATCCTCCGTAAAAGGTGTGCAAAGCATGTTAGGCTTCGCTAACTTTTACCGCAGGTTTATCCCCGAATTCTCTCGAATAGTCCAGCCCATCACTGCCTTGTTAAAGAAAAACAAACGTTTTGAATGGTCTACCGAGGTGGCACAAGCTTTCCAGGATTTGAAGACTAAATTTATCTCTGCACCAATCTTAAAACACCCTCGCCCCGAACTCCCCTACATCGTGGAAACTGATGCTTCAAGCCTTGCCATGGGGGCATTTCTATCACAAAAGGACCCGGTAACCAATCAGTTGCATCCCGTGGCATTTTGGTCCCGCAAATTCTCGCCTCCTGAAATCAATTACACGATTACTGACAAGGAACTTCTGGCTATCAAGTCTGCCTTTAAGGCTTGGCGGCATTATCTGCTGGGGGCCCGACACACCGTTACTGTGATTACGGATCACCGAAACCTGCAATATTTGAAAACCGCAAAAGCCCAATCCTCTAGACAACTCCGTTGGGCATTATTCTTTGCCGAGTTTGACTTCATAATTACCTATCGACCTGGTACAAAAAACGGTAAAGCTGATGCCCTTTCTCGGATGGGAGTGGAAGAACACTTGATCAACCCTAAACCTGTACCAATCATTCCCGAACAAAGAATTCTGGGTGTAATCGCCACAGAATCCATAGAGGAAGTTAAGGATAAAGCCAGGCAACTTGTAACTCCAGCAGACATACAGAATTGGCATCTGCAGGGAAAGGACAACTTATTGTATTTCCAAGAACGATTATACCTACCCAGCACAGATTTACAGAAAAAAGTAATCTCTTGTTATCACGATTCTTTAATGGAAGGACACCCGTATGGCCAAGACCTCAGAAAAGATCAAACGCTACTTCTGGTGGCCGTCTTGGAAAAAAGATATCAGAGACTTTATAATGTCCTGTGGAGTATGCGCCCAAAACAAGAGTCAAAAGGAAAGACCAGCAGGCCTCTTACGCCCTATTGACATCCCACCTCGCCCTTGGCATACGCTTTCTATGGACTTCATCACCGATCTACCTCCATGCTCCGGATACAATACGATTCTAGTAATCGTGGACTTATTCTCCAAGATGGCGCATTTCATTCCGCTCAAAGGCTTGCCAACAGCAGCAACTCTGGCCCGAGAATTTCTCGAAAACATCGTCCGACTGCACGGTTTTCCTTCGGTTCTAATTTCGGATCGAGGTAGTCAATTTCTTTCTCATTTTTGGCGAAGTTGCTGTCGGTCGGCTCAAATTGATTTGAGACTATCGACCAGTCACCACCCTCAGACCGACGGACAAACCGAGAGGACCAATCAAACTCTGGAACAGTATTTACGCTGCATGCTGCAACAAACTGAAAAAACTTGGAAAGACATCCTTTGGATAGCCGAATATGCCTACAATAACTCTGTCCATTCGGGAACTGGGAAAACCCCGTTTTTTCTTTTGTACGGCAGTCACCCTCGAACCTCGGAGTTGGATCCCCTCCAAGATCTTGAAACACCAGCAGTAGACTACCTGCATTCTACAATCACCCAAGCCTTTAAGGAAGCTGTTTCTCACCTTCAAAGGGCTAAAGAACAATACAAGAAAGGAGCAGATCAACATCGGAAGGAAGCCCCTCAATATCAAGTAGGGGATCAAGTCTGGTTATCCACCAAATATCTACCTCTAAAAGGGCAACGCACATTCAACCCAAGATACCTTGGTCCCTATTCCATCACTACCATAGTAAACCCAGTAGCGGTCAAGTTGGACTTGCCCCCGCACATGAAGATACATCCGGTCTTCCACGTCTCTCTATTAAAACCCGTGCAAACTCAAACCCGACTAACCAAATCTCCAAAACCTATCCTAGTTGATGGAGAACTCGAGTTTGAAGTCAAAAGCATTCTGGACTCCAAGATCTCCAAATCTAAACTATTCTACCTAATTGACTGGAAAGGCTACGGCCCCCAAGAGAGATCCTGGGAACCTGCTGAATATGTCCACGCTCCTCGCCTAATCAAAAGATTTCACCGAACATTTCCTGACAAGCCAAAACCCCCGGAGAAGCCCGGTTTGGGAGGGGCCTTGAGGGGGGGTACTGTCATGATCTCTGCTTCCAAAAGGTCAGGGTTTTCCCAACTCCCTTGGAAGCAGATCCATAACCCAGGTTCCGAGTGCCAACCAGTCCCGATTGGGACCTTTTGGACCCAGTCCTGGCGCCAGTGGCACCAGGCTCATAAATATGCCCAGTCCCAGCGCTGGAAGCGCCGGGCTCATAATGCTTGGGTGGACTTACCTGCAGCAGACCATGCTGCTTACTTGCCTGCCAGTTGAGTCTCTGATCCTCTTCTGTTTGGAACTACCTTTCCTGTTGGGTGGGGCAGGAGCCACTCCCTAGATTCAGAACACTGGAACTCTTCTGGAAAGCAGGAACTCTTTTCTTACCTAGGCGTGGCTGTGGAAGGAGACACCTAAGCACTACAGGAGGCTATTTAAACCACACCCGATGGATGAATCTTGCTTTGCGTTATTCTGCATCCTCAGCAGCAGAACGCTCATCGTGTCTTCTGCATCTGATCCTGGGCCTAAGGAAAAAGGCTTACCATTCTGAATCCAGTCTTCAGCAACACCTATAAAGACAAGAAAGAACAGGTTAGCATTACGGTCTTCAGTGACAGCTCTTCACTTACCTGGTCCATCGGCTGTCACCAACGCCTCGCGCTGCATTCCGGCATCTGAAAGACAAAGGCTTACCTACTCTTCGTGCGCTCCGGAAGTCTTCACACTGCATTCCGGCATCTGAAAGACAAAAGCTTACCAACTCTTCGCACGCTCCGGAGGCCTTCGGCGCTGCATCCCGCATCTGAAAGACAAAACAAGGTGCGTTTAAAGACATTGGGGAACTTTAATACTCACGTGCCATTACTCCTTTCCACTAACCCAGTGGGTATTCCGGCACCCTGCAGCCGCCCCAAACTTGTACCTGCAAAATAAAAAGACAGTTAGAGCGCATCGTGAAGCAGGCAACAAGCGCTTACTTACGTGCTTCCAGGCCCTTCTATTCATCACACGGGCTCCATCTTCAACTCACTTCAGCCCGCCATCAGCCATCGCCGGAACCCTGCAAAACAAGAGACATCATTACTAAAGACTTTAAAGACATTAGAATTACTCGAAACTTACCGTTCGTGCAGTAAACGACGGACAGCAGTCCTCTGAAGTCAAGAGGCCTGCTCCCCTTATCCAGTGAAGAAACTGGTTACAGCACCCTGCCTCGAGGCAGATGGAGAGCACGGCGTTCACTTACCTAAGACATCTTACCCTTCGAGCCAGACATACAGTGCACAGAGGTCCAGCCCAAAGAGCCAGCCGTGTGTTACACATCACCTTTGAAGATACGGTATACGCCCAGTCAAGACCGGCGCCTCTACGGGAATCAGGTGAGCGTTACAATGCCTTAGCCTCCACAGTCCCATTTCCATGCCTGCCATCCTGAAAAGGCCCGGATGTGGCACGTGTAATCCTGAATCTACACCGTAATCGACAGTTAGTGCTAGGAACGGGAGGGGGGGAGAAATTTGAAGCAGGGTAGGGTATTGGGTCTTTAGTGGTGGCTCTGAAAAGATATGTTTTATTTATTTATTTCTTTATTTATTGTTTACATGCTTGCAAACAACCTTTTTTGTTTTTTCTCTTCATATGACTTCCTGTTTGCTTCTCCTCCTTACATTTTTACCGAAATCTGGGCAACACTTCTTGCACAGTGTAAAAGAAAATAGCATTGGCAATGGCGGTCAAACAAATTCCATTTGCAAGGAAACAGTGCATATTTGGGTGGAAAACATCTCATCAGTGCACATAAATTCACACATGCTTCTGTTTATAAGACACCTTCCGAGCTCTGGCTGGGGACAAATTACACCGGCATGGTCCCATACTCCTCTTGGTGGTATGCATGAGAAAACGACCTTGTCAGTGGGAAAAATCTGCATCACTTCATTCATCAACTTCTTCAGGTGACGTAGCAAATGTCCACATGACATGTAACCCAAATGTAGACTTCCATAATGCAGCACAACAACATTGACAGTAGCGATAGAGGTCACATATCTGCAAAGGGGAACCATCCCGCCGAAACTGCACTCACAGAGACTGCCCCACAAAGCCTCCACTCCTTCCAAGCCGAAGGTAGCAGCAACGCCTCTTTGCATAGCATACCTGTGCAGATCGTGCACAAAGGTATCACCCACGATCAGCACTGTGCGTCTCTCCATCTCTACTAACCTCACTACACAGAGTACTAGGACAAATTGTACTTCCCCTCCCTGAACACCTGATTGGATAATCCCCACAGTTCCATTTCCGTGCCCACCATGCTCAGAATAGCAGGATGTGGCACGCGTGCTTTCCCAGCTACAGCGAGGGCTGTACCCCAGTTAAGCATGGACAGCCCTTCTTCCCTTTCCACTATTGTTTTTGCAGCACTCCCTCATTAGGTACTATCAAATAGTCACACAGACATGCAGCAACCACATCCAAGACCTCTGTATCGATCAATATCATTTCTGTCCTGCCCTCCATATGTACCGTTCCACACTCAGAGTACACGTCTCATGTGATTTGAAAGCACCTCCAGTTTAAGGTTCTCCAAAAGTATCCATGCTTTCAGCATCCAGATTCACCCAGAGCGGCACCCATCACCACTAAGTAGAGGTAGCAACATTATTTTTCCTCCCACCTCTCCAGTAAGTGCAAAGAACCAATACTTCAGTTCAACCCTATCCACTTATCTACACACAGTATTTCAACACAGCACTCAGTGGACACACTGCAGGAGTGTTCACACCATAAGCTCCAGCCATGGACTAAAAACTGTAGGATGTGTTAACAATCACCACACCCGTGGAACCAACAATGTATGCAATGCTCACAAATCACACACAAAATGCAACAATGGGAAACCTACAAGGACTAGACTCTTGGCTGCATGGCCTACGGCCTTTGGCCATGGACCCAAGAGTGTATGACTTGCCCATACCCACCACAACATAATAGAGCCATGAATGCAAACATGTGGCCACGTACCACAATACACAAACGTAACATAGGAAAGGTATTATAAAGGGCAAACCATAGAAAATGCAAATGGTCACATGTGGCTCCCTAATGTGCAACACATGCAATAACCTACACCATATGGTAATGTACACATATCGGCTCACTTAGGCTGTTCTACCATGTCTAAAATGTCCTCCACAACCATTCTTTAAATGCCACAACCCTTGGAGAGATGCAGACTTAAAACTAAATGGCTGCATTATATTGTGGTGGCTGTGGTGAAGGCCTAGGCTCTTGGGTGGATGGCCTATGGCCTATGGCCTTTTGCCATGCACCCAACAGTGTAGGCCTTGCCCACACCCAGCACAACATGACAGAGACATGCTGGAGAACATGTGGCCAGATACTACAATCCACAAACGTAACATAGGCAGCAACACTTCTACCCAACCCTCGCACCATAACACACCAATGCATGCACACTTGTAACAGTTACCAGAATCCACAAACATAGCACAGTGTCTGGCACCCCTACCTACTTCCATTCACATAGCATAGCATTGTATAACTGCCAACCTAATTTCAAAATCTTCACAACACTGGCCCTGCTCCCAGCACTCTATCAAGTGCACAAAACCAATACTTCATGGTGCAATACAGTAGTCAGAAGTCCGCACAATGGACATTACCCACGCTGATAAAATATGCTGTTCAACCCTATCCACTTCTATGCACACAGTACTTCAACACTGCACCCAGTGGACACACTGCAGGACTGTTCACTCCATCAAGTCCAGCCATGGACTACACACTGTAGGATGTGCTAACTATCCCCACACCCATGAAACCAACAGTGTATTCAATGTTGACAAAAAACACACACAAGGCAACAATGTGAAACTTACTTGCAACCAGGGCACATATTTGTCGGTGCAAGGGCTCCACCCATGCATCGAATGGGCTACGGCCTTACCACACACAACACAGCATAGTACACTGTATGTTAAAATGTTCATGTTATGTGCAATGCACTCCCCTTCTGCCATTGATCTGCCATCAGTCACCAAGGAAAGAGGTCGCCGCACAAGCTATTTTGCTGTAACACAGGCTGCCTGCATTCACCACACAAGGTAGTCACCTGTGGACGTGCCCGCGAATCGGCGCAGTACGCACGGATACTGCAGGCACCCACCGTCTTTTTCCACCTAATGAGATATATCAGATGACCCACTTGTCACTCCCCCACCCTTTCCATCCCTTCTTCCCACCACCACATGGCATAAAGTATGTTTTCCAGGACTTTCCGGCACCGCACTGTCCTCCGATACACCATGGCGGCGTTTCCCAAAAATGTTGACGCACAGCACACTTCCCTCCAGCCAACCACCAGCCAACCACCAGCCGTGTCCAATGTTCGCTAACATCACGGCATACTGCAAGCCAATGATACTTTTGTTCGCAGAGCGAACATGGAAATGGGTCAGTGGAGTGGAGCCAGATATCCAAAAAGTACATTTCAGTTCTTTGCAACAAAAGTACTGGTCAGATTTCTACCAAACACACAAAAGCACGCTTTCGGAATCAAGCCCCCGCTCCTGACGCAAATTTTGTTAAAATCTGTCCAGCCGTTTGGCCTGTAGGCAGCCGCAAAGTTTTTGCCCATTCAGTCTATGGAAAAAAAATAACATTTTGAGAGGCCCCTATAACTTTGCCCCCTCCATCTGAAAAATTCAACGGGCCCCATATACATTTTTGGCAACCTTTTATCCACATTCGTCCATGGGGAGCAAAGTTATAAGCCACCCAAAAAGTGGTCTTCCAATGGGTTTAGCAACTTAACCATAACTACATGGCCACTTCCGCGGGCTGTGTAATATATATTACAGGGCCTTTGGTAGCGGCCCTGGAGTTATGGTTAAGTTGCTCAACCATAAGAAGATAACTTTTTGGGCAGCTCATAACTTTGCTCCCCCTGGACGAATCCTCACGAAACTTTGCGGAAAAAGTATATGGCCTCTTCAAATTAATATTGCAAAGTTTGGTGAGGTTTCGTGCAGACAGGGCAAAGTTATAGTGGGGTCCCAAAATGTGTGGGTTTTCCCACAGAACCAATGGAAAAAACATGTTGATCACGCCTCCAGCCCAAACCGCTGGATGGATTTTCACAAAATTTGCAGCAGGAGCGACGGCTTGGTCCCAAAAGTGTGCTTTTGTAATTTGGTGTAAATCCATCCAGTAGTTTCTTTTTAAAATGGCCAAAAAGTAGGTACAAAAAATTAGTGATCTCTGGGTTCGGTCCACGGTCATACTTCCCTTTTCGGTGGAGGGGCATCCGATTGGCCCAGAGGACAGTGTCCCGTGATTGGATGGTGAAAAGTGTGAGGTGCATAGATTTTTGGAAACGCCCGTCATGTTCGATTTGCAAAATGCTGCCGTTGTACGCGGACATCGTGATAAAAACATATTTAAAAACACAACATTGCACTTCTGAAACTAATAAAACAATCTCTGGAGAGGTGAGGTGTGATGAGGATGGAATGGGATATGGCCTTAAAAAGTCCCAAAAATTGGTGGCTTTTGAACTCCAATGTCAGCAAACAGTCTGCATGTCCGGGCAGTCCTGTGATGTTCGTGAACATCTGAGATGTTCAGGGAGATGTATGCTTATTTGTGGATTACTGGTTGTTGAAAAGCAGATTTTGGATGGTTAATAACTTTGCCACCACTCAATGAAACTGCATTCTGGAATTTAATTCTAGACCTGACTCTGAATGGTTCTGCAAAGTGTGGTGCTGTTTTGAGAAGAGGGAACAAAAGTAGAGCGGGGTCCCAAAATGTATTAAAGGCTTAGAAATGTGGTGCCATTTGACAAATCTGCACAAAAGTTGGCATATTGATTATAGATCCAGATATGTTTGCACAACTTGGTGGGATTTTGTCAAGAGGGGGTCAACGTTAGAGGCTTTGACAAAAGTGATGTCATATGTGATTTCATCAATGTGCTAAGGGACAACACAATGGGGGCCTCATAGTTAAGGTGGTGTAGGTTCCAACACCTGCTAAATTTCAGGGGCTTTGTTGCATTCAATTGGCACCTAGGGGGTAAAGGTAAGACTACTATTGGGTACTGGATGGGATGAGGGGTGTGCGATAAATGTAAGATTACCATTGGGTACTTGGACAAGGAAGGGGGATCTGGGGGTAAAGGTAAGATTGCCATTGGGTACTGGGAAGAGGAAGAGGGATGTTGGGATAATGCTAGTGATCACATGCAGGGTACTATGACAAGGAAGAGAGTAAGGTAGGGCTAGTGGGGGACTGTGATGAGGAAGATTGAGGTAGGGCGTGGAGCACTATGATGTGGAAGAGGGATGTGGGGTTAAAGATAAGACTACTATTGGGTAATGGGTAGGAAGAGGGATGTGGGGGAATGAATAATTAGGTACTGTGATAAGTAAAAAGATGTGGGGTAATGCTAGTGATTACTATTGTGGTTCTGTGAAGAGGACGAGGTGTGCGTGTGCAGTGGGGGCCTGTGATGATGAAGAGGGAGGTGGAAGTATTGGGGGACTGTTATGAGGAATAGTGAGGTGGGGTAGTGGGAGACTGCGAAGAGGAATAGTGAGGTGGGGTTGTAAGGGACTGTGATGAGGAAGAGTGAGGTGGAGTTGTGCAGAACTGTCAAGAGGAAGATTGAGGTGGGGTAGTGGGGACAGTGACGAGGAAGAGTAAGATAGGGTTTAGTGGGGGACCTTGAAGTGGAAGAGAGGCCAGAGCTGGGAGAGCCAGGGGTGTATTGGCTAGGGCCGAGCCAGCGCCAAGCTTAGGGCCAAATGCAAACTGGGTCAGAAATGGGCACACGAAACAGAGGGTGTCTGCGTCAGGGGCTGGTAGAAAAGGGGTGAAAAGGGGTTGGTGCAAGAACAGGGGTGTGAGGGGGTGGGGTGAGAAAAGGGATATGAGGGGAGTTGAGGGGGTGGGAGGTGAGAAAAGAGGTGTGAGGGGGCTTGGGCCCAAGAAAAGTAGTGTGAGGAGTCTGGGGGTCAAAAAGCGGTGTGAGTGGTTAGGGGTTGAAAAAAGCAGTGTAAGGGACTGTGGGCCATATAAGGCAGTGTGAGGGACTGGGCCCATGAAAAGCAATGTGAGGGAGCTGTGAAAAGGGAGGTGAGGGGCTTGAGGCTGAAAAATAGGGGGTGAGGGGGCATGGTACTGAAAAAAGGCAGGTGTGGGGCTAGGGCCGAGAACAGGCATGATATATTTCTTGTAGGTTAGAAATGGGGCTGAGGGTGCTCAAGGGGGTTGCACCAATGATTGTTGAAGGAAGGTGGATTTGGGGGAACATGCTGGACTGGGTGTTTCCACTAAATATGGCGTTAAGCAAACCCAGCATCACCATGTGCCCTTGGTCAGATCATTTATTGATGTCACCATCACTTTAGATGTCAAAACAAAGAATGCACTAGTTAAACAAAAGTGGTGCACATCTAGAAACCTTAAGATGCTTAACCCAGAGGCAGTCAAGGAGTCGATGCGCTTTTTTTTTTTTTTTTTAAACTTTGTTTTATTAGCATTTTTTATAATGCAACAAACGGGCTCAAGGCAAATTCAAAAAGAAATGCAATTAACTGGCCCAACAGCCCTCCCCCTCCCCTTTCCCTCCCCGAACAGACCACACCCCCCCGGAAATTTTGACCCAGATGGGTCTCCTTGTTTGGGGAGACGCTGCGGTAATTTTATTTGTCTGGAGCACGAAAAAAAAGGTAGTACGTTGACTATGTTTGTGGCTGCACATCGTCCACCAGTCCCCGGGCCGTGGGCGCCCGATCCCTCCTTCTTTCATCCTCATGGGTCAATGAACGTCCCATCCCCAGGTCTGCTGTACCCTGAACCAGTTCGTTTGGAATGTGCCCAACTTGTTATTCATCATTGCCGTCAATTTGTCCATCAGAAACATGTTCTTGACCTTTTTCAACCAGACCTCCTTCGTTGGGGTCTCCGGGCTCTTCCATTTTTGTGCCAGGGCCACCCTCCCTGCCCTCAACATGGTTTCCCACATCCTTGGGTATCTGGATATTTCTGTGTCCTCTGGGGGGAGGCCCAGCAACATTGTTAGGGTGTTCTGGGGGAGCAGTTCCTCAGTGATTTCAGCGATCCAGCCCCATACCTCTGTCCAATATGTCTGGGCTTTCGGGCAGTGCCACCACATGTGACCTCTTGTGCCAACCTGATCACACCCCCTTGGACATGCGGGGGACACTCCCGTGAACATTTTTTCGCCAGCTTCGCAGGATCCCTGTGCCATCCCTGCAGGATCTTGAAATTATGTTCCATGTCCGCTGTGAATAAATTCCCATGGAAAGCTATCTTAAATATCCTTGCCCAGGCCTCCTCAGAGATCTCCTCCCCTGCCAAATCGTTCCAGAAGGTGCGGAACCTCCTCCTCTCCCCTAGGTTGACAGTGTTCAATATTCTATACATCCCTGATACAGCCCCCTTCCTAGAGGTCGCTGTGTCCACGAGTTTTTCGAAGGGGGTCAACTGCCTTTTCAAGTTCTGTCCCCAGGATTGGTCGCACAAGATCCCCTTCAGGCGGAGATATTCGAAAATGGAGAGGGTCCCCTGACCCAGGGCTTCTCTCATTTCCTCATAGGGGCAGAATTCCCCCTCCTTGAACATTTGCCCCGCCCATTCCATCCCGAGTCGGACCAGGATTGAGCGTTGCGAAACCCCCTGTTTCCCAATCTAAGGGGGTGACCCCAGAGCGATGACATTGGTGACGGCCATGACGTTAGATGCGCTGTCTGGGGGCTTTCCCGCCAGATCGCCCAGAGGACTCCCAACGTTGGGTGTGATCTTAGTCTGTTCGGAATGAATTTGCTTGGGGCCCACAGGAGGTCTCTGACTTTGAGTGGGTGGGCGTCCATGTCCTCCAAGTACGTCCAGTACGTACCCATCCCCTCCTTCATGTGTTCGAGAAGTACGCGCAACTGGGCAGCACGAAAGTAGAGTTGGAAGTCCAGGCGGGGCCCACACACCCGGGTCGAAGGGGCCGCAGTCCGCTTAGGCCGCCGCTGGTCTTTATGGGCCAGGATACATGGGCTGCCCCCCTCAAGCCACCACACCCCCGCTCCCAAGCGTGGGGGGGAAATGCTGTCGTCCTGGGCGGGCACACGCCCCACCAGGGTCTGGTGGGGGCCTCGCTCCCGGGGGCCGTGCGTTGCTGCCAAGACTCCCCTCGTGGGGGGCGGCGGGGCTCCGAGTTCAACACGGGCAGAGCACCACACTTTCCCGACCCCGAAGGATCTTCCTGCTCCGGGCCTTGCGTCTTCACGGCGTGCGGCCGCCCGGTGGATCCTCGTCTGGGCTCTTCACGTTGTGGCGTGGGGTCGGCTGTCCTGCTGGGGGGGCCCGGGTCCGCTGTGCTGATCGCTCCGACCACCACGATCCGCCGCAGACCCAGTGCTCGATCGGGTAGAGGGGTCCGTCGAGGAGTTGAGGGGTCCGTCGAGGAGGGCGGGAGAGGAGGGTGCCCCCTCCGCGTGTGCGCGGCTTCCCTGGAGCTCCTCCACGCTTATTCGGCGCTGCGGTCGCCGAGACTTGGGGCGGCCTCGTCCCCGCCCGTTACTGCGGGTCTCATTCTCGCTGGTCCCGGGGGCCCCGAGCGTCACTCCTTCGATCGATGGGTGCCCAGGGGGTTCCTCGCGGCCCTCCGTCCTACTTCGTCCGCCTGGGGGACTGCGGGGGGGCTCAATCCCCTGTTCCAGCCCAGCTACGGCGGGAGCGGCACAATCAGGCAGCCATAGCCTGCGCGCCCCCTGGTGGCCTCCCGATGCGCTTTCTTACCCAAAAGGAACCCTCCATAAACTCTCACACGGAACACCTGACTAATACCCTACTTGTCTCCTTAGACAAGGCAGTTAACACATTAGCCCTGTTCAAACTGAAGAAAGTGAATAGTCACCTTCAAAATATGTGGCTCTCTGCAGAAATTAAAAACCTATGAGGGAGTAAGAGAAAGGACTTTTATTGTTGGAAAAATTCCAAAGGAGAAGAGGATAAAGCGAGATACCTGAATTCTGCTAGGAATTATAAACTGACTGTTATGAGACACGGATAGTGGGAGCGCAACAGAACACTGAAGAAATTGTCTCTATCTTGAAGGAGCTAGATAAACCATCCGTCAAACAGCAGGAAAATATTTGTAGAGATCAGGACTGGTGTGTAATCATCCTAAAAGCTATGTTGGATAAAATTGATAAAATCAAGGATAACATACAAAAAGTAACAATTTATATCTCTCCACAAGTTAATAAGAAATCAATCAAAGATGGATGCGCCCAGCAGAGAGCGCCCATCTTCAACTTTAAGAGTATTACAGTGGACGAGCTCTGAACTATCTTGCTTAAACTAAAACCGTCCTCTTGTAAAGGAGATATATTCCCAGCAATGGCGATTAAAGCTTGCCCGGAATTGCTGATTAGTTCCATCACTAAAATAGTTAATGCCTCCTTTAAAGAAGGTCCTGTCCTTTCCTGATGAGATTTCAGGGAACCTGGATCTCCCCTTTGCTGAAAAAACAAGGGCTGGACCCCAATACTGTCACTAATTATAGACCAATAACCAATTCACCATTTTTGCTTAAAATATTGGACAGAGTGGCGTACAAACAAGTATTGAGCCACAAACAAAACCACCCTGTTCTCCATGATGGGCAGTTATGTTTTAGACCTGGTTTCAGCACAGAATCCACATTATTAAGCCTCAAGTCCAACATGTTGACCAATATCAACGAGGGTAAAACGATCTTGCTGATGGCCCTTGAGCTTTTGGGCGCTTTTGATTTGGTCGACCATTCTCTGCTACTAAATAGACTTCAAGAAGTGGCCGCTACAGGAAATCTGGTTCAGTGGGACAAGAAGTCAGGTGAGCATGCTTCTCTTTTGCTTTTGGCCCAACCAGACATCTTGAGGGGCTTGTGGCCAGCCCCTGCTTTGGGCAGGCACTGACCCAACATGAGGGTCAGGCCAGAGCCCAAGTTTTGTCCTGGCCAGCCCCAACTTCCAGCCTGACAAGGAAGTGTTAGGTGGGGTAGTGGTGTACTGTGATGGGGAAGATTGAGGTGATGGTAGAGGAGCACTATGAAAGGCACATATAAGAGGAAGAGTGAGATGGGGTAGTGGGGGACTTGGATGAGGAACAGTTAAGTGGGGTAGTGGGGGACTGTGATGACGAAAAGAGTGAGCTGGGGTAGTGGGGAATTGTGTAGAGGTAGAGTGATGTGCTGGTAATGGACGACTGTGAGAAAGAAGATTGAGGTGGGGTTAGTGGAAGACTGCAATGAGGAGGAGTGAGGTTGGGTAGCAGGGACTGAGATGAGGAATAGTGAAGTGGGGGTTCAGGGGAACACTGCAGAGGTACAGTGAAGTGGGGCTAATGAGGGACTGTGAGGCAGAAGAGTGAGGTAGGGGTAATGGGAGATTGTGTGAAAAGGAAAATGTATTTGGGGTTAGTGGGGCGCTGTTACGAGTAAGAGTGAGGTGGGGTAGCAGGGACTGTGATGAGGAACAGTGAGGTGGAGTACTGGGGGACTGTGTTGAGGAAGAGTGAGGTGGTGTTAATAGGGGACTGTGAGATGGAAGAGAGAGGAGTGGGTAGTGGGGAACTGTGATGAGGAAGAATGAGCTCGAGGCTTCAGGGGACTGTGACGAAGAACAGTGGGGTGGGGTAGTGGGGGACTATGAGCAGAAAGACTGAGTTCAGGGAAGTGGGAGACTGTAATGAGGAAGATTTAGGTGGGGTGGTTGGGGACAGTAATGAAGAAGAGTGAGTTTGAGTTAGTGGGGGACTGTGATGAAGAAGAGTGAGATGGAGGAAGTGGGGAGTATGATGAGAAAGAGTGGGTTGGGGCATTAGGGAACTGTGAGGAGGAAAAGTGAGATGGTGTTACAGGGGAACTCTGATGAGGAAGATTGTGGTGGGGCTAATAGGGGACTGTGAGGAGGAAGAATGAGTTAGGGTTAGTAGGGTACTGTGACCAGAAAGATTGAGGTGGGATTAGTGGGGGCCTGTGATGAGGAAGAGTGAGGTGGGGGTAGCAGGAACTGTGGCAAGGAAGAGTGAGGTGGGGCTATTGAGGGACTGTGAGGTTGAAGAGTGTATTAGGGATAATGGGGGCTATGACAAGGAAGATTGAGGTGGAGTGAGTGGGGGACTGTAACAAGGAAGAGTAAAGTGGAGTAGCAGGTACTGTAATGTGGAAGAGTGAGGCAGAGGTACTGGGGGAATGTGATGAGGAAGAGTGAGGTGGGATTAATAGGGGAATCTGAGAAGGAAGAGAGAGATGGGGTATTGGGCGAATGTGGTGAGGAAGAATGATATGGGTGCTGCAGGAGACTGTGACGAGGGACAGTGAAGTGGGATATTGGTGGATTATGATGAGGAAGACTAAGGTCAGGGTAGTGTGATACTGTTATGAGGAACATTGAGGTGGGGTAGTTGGGAACTGTAACAAGGAATTGTGAATTGGGGATAGTGGGAGACTGTGATGAAGAAGAGTGAAATGGAGGAAGCGTTGACTGATGAGGAAGAGTGAGGTGAGGTAGTAGGGGATTGTGAGGAGGAATAGTGAGGTGGAGGTAAAGATACAGGGGAACTGTGACAAGGAAGAGTTAGGTGGGGAGGGATGTGGCGGTAAAGGTAACATTACCACTAGGTATTGAGACGAGGAAGAAAAATGTGGGGGTAAAGGTAAGATTACTATTGGGTACTGAGATGAGGAGGAGGAATGTGGGGGGTATAGGTTAGATTACTATTGGGTACTGGGACAAGGAACAGGATTGTAATGGTTCAAGTAGGATTAGTAATTAGGTAGTGTGATGACGAAGAGGGAAGTGCAGTAATGTAGAGATCTTCCCTGCTAAACAAATGCAAGGTTTTTAGACAAATTGAACACCCCCATACACCAGTACTCCCCAAATACCACCTCCCTCACCTTTTAAGTTAATTCAGGAAGCAATCCCTGTAATTTTTTTGTTTCCTAAATTAACTTAAAATACTCCTATTGCACAAAATAGCAATCACAGTGATGGCAGCTTCTCAATATATTATAGTTTTGAAGAGTTTACTCTTTTTTTTGCCACTTGAAACGGATCAAGATCTCAGAAAAACACTGAAAAAATAAAAAAGAAACGACACTACACTACCCTCAAGCCCCAAACCTTCACAAATTATCCTTTCTGACCCTGTCGACAGATATGGCCATTCACCAAAATGTCAGGGGTAGCAGACGTGAATCACACACCTGATGAAATCACAGGAAGTGATGTCATATGGCCTTTGACTCTGATGTCATCACATAAAATGTCATTTAACCCCAGTGTAATCACCTGAATTGAGTGACGCGTGTAAAAACATAAGAACGTTTACATTTCATAAAATACCAAACCAGCAGCAAAGTAGGCATGCAATTCTTTAGATGCCAAGCACATTTTCACCAGGGTGCTGCTTTGATATGCCATGGAGGGGTTCATGTTATGAAAGAGGAAGACTAAATAGAACCAAGATAGGCCAGTGGCACTGCCACACATATGCCCCTGTAGCCTCTTTTGCCCACTTACTGACAATGTATGCCAATTATTGCTGCACATGTCAGGTCTAATAATAAGCCAAGTAAAGCCCTACATTCCCAGGTGCTGCCATAATACAGTGTGGTTAATGTAGCTCTGAGGATACAGCCATCTCATGTCTGTTTTAGCCTTCCAGCCTAGGAATGGTCAAAATATGTAGGACACAGTTTTGTATATCCACTTTACTTTTTCATAAGACAAGTGCACCTCAAATGTCCAGTAATGCTATACAATGTGAATTAATGCCCCATGCCTAGTATGTGATAAAGTCATTGAAATAGCCAACTGACACAAAAACCCCAAAACTGTCTGAAATGCAAGACGGATACAAAGGTAAAGTTTTCTTAAGGTTTGCCATTGATTAAAGGAAAAGGGTTTGGATAAATGCCTATCTTTTCCTATCCTAATAAGGAGGTCTCTGCCAGTTGAGCCACGTAATAACAGTCAGCGTGCTTGCTTTATCATGCTTTTAAAGCAAGCATGAGAAGTCTAATTACATGCCTAGATTGGCATTGTGTTGTATTAAGTCTATCAATTTCTTACTGTGGCAGAACATTTTTCGTTTTTTTGCTGGGCATCTATGATAGAGTATCATAATTACTAGATGGCTAGTAAAAAATCTCTCCTCCTCCAGGATTCATCTCAGAAAGTATTAACACAACATTTACTCGCTCATTCAAACACATATTCACACATTCAAAGACCATTTACACAGCACATACACGCTCATTCAGACACACATTAACTCATTCACACAACATTTACCCCCTTATTCAATCACATATTCACGCATTCACGCAGCATTCACCTGCTCATTGGAACACACAGTCACGTATTCAAACAGCATTTACACAGCAGATATTTTTTCATTTAAACACATATTCACGCATTGAAACAGCATTTACACAGCACATGCGCGCTCATCACAGATTACCCGGAAGAGACCTCCTCCAATGTGGACAGGGGACAGGAGCCGCTACTTGATCCTGACACTGGGGGTGGTAATATGAGGGAGGATCACATGGGAGGAAACATCTACTGGGGAGATGTTACACGTTGGGGCACGGTTGCAGCCCTCCCTGGGGTGAGGTCGCTCAGGTCCGACTTCTCCCTCTGCTCTTATGTGGTGACTGGTGGTAATAGGTGATGCTGCTCGGGAGTGCTCCTGTTGATTAATTTTGGGGAGGACTCCGTCCTTCTGCTTCTCACAGGGGCGCTTGTATGATCTGGACCGAGTTCCTTCACTGGTCCCTTGCACGTGGTAGTCCAGTCCTGCTGCGACTAAGCCATTATACTTCAGGTAAGTGTTCCTGTTTGCCCTTGTCTTTCTTCGTCTGTTTTTGTTGTATTATAAAGTTTGTTGACAGGTATAGCTGTCTGTTCCACTTTTGATGTTTGCTCTTTTGCTTTCTTCCCTTGCAGGTGATGTTGCCGGGCCAGCAGAGGTTGCAGAGCTCGAGGCGGCAGCCGAAGGGAACGAGGATCTAAGCTGCAGTGGTACAGTAGCTGGTAAGATATTAACTAGGGGGTGCATGTGGTTCAAATGTGGTGCGGCTCTAGGATGGATGTTCTAACCTTGTCTTTCTTCTTCTTCACAGGGTCTGAGTTTGTGGATGCGGAGTGCAGTGGTGCAGCGTCTGGATCAAGATCACTGGATGTCAGGAGATGAGTCTGCAGATGAAGCAATGAAGCACCGGTTTCCTGGAGGTGAGTATGCAGGAGAATGCCTGGTAAAGGTTGTCACACTCACCTGTGTCTCTGCAGGAGCAATGGACGAGCCTCCCTTGACCCGGAGTCTTCACTTCCCCTGTTTCACCCGGGGGAATACCTGTAAAATACAAGGTGTACACTCAGACCTGAATTCACACGATTCCCCTGGGCCCTTCCCTTCTCTTTACTGTGTGCAGTGATGTCCCCCTATGGGCTTTCCTTGATCTTTAGTAGGGTGTGCACTCCATCCTGCATTTGCAGGGGTGCAATTCACTCATGTGATTGGTGCCAATGTCTGTAGGCTGAGTTCAGATGCCAAATGCTGTTTCATGCCTTCACAGTGAGGCAGAGAGTTCAAGGCGCCAGTTTCTTCACTGGCTAGAAAGTCCTTCCCACAAGTGAACGTTGCGGGGAGAATGTTGAGTGTCCAAAATTGTCCGTATTGTCTTTGTTTGCTGGGATTTTTGTGGGTGAGTAGCACTGCGTGTAGAAGCTAGCTGCTGGTAGGTTTGCGCAGAGCCTTCAATTCGAGCGCGCCTGGTAATGTCTCTCCCTTTCCCTTGCAGGAGAAATGATGTGGTATTAGCACCTCGAGTCCGGGTTCAGCGCTACTGGAGACTTGGTGGTTAGGTAAGTTTGCACGGAGGCTTTTGGTAAGTATGCACCGCATAGCGAGAGAGAGCTCAGTGAAATAAGTGTCCACGTTATTGGAGCGAGCGCAATGAATAATGTATCTTCTTTCTTACAGGGGGTGTGTGTGCTTGTGCAACTAACCTGGATTCCAGCGTAGTGGGTAGATTCGGTGAGTATGCGCAGCGTTACTGATTGCGCGTGTTAACGCTGTTCCTCTTTGTTCTTACAGGTGCCGGTGTAGAAGTCCCCTCTTGACTGGAGATAGCTGCGGCGTGGAGTAAGAACCAGGTAAGCTGAAGCTGAATGATCCAGAGCGGGTTAGCAGAAGTAGGATGATCCGGAGCAGATAAGCAGAAGCAGGATGATCCGGAGCAGGTAAGCTGATGCTGGCTGATCCAGAGCACAGCAAGTGTGTTGCTGATACAGCTCACAGTAAGCAACACGAAGCACTGGAAGAATCTTGGGTGTGGCTTATATAGCCAGCCACACCCAAACACTAGAGAGCTCATGAGTTATCATGCACTTCCTGCATTGGCAACAGAAAGTGGTAACCAGGAAGTTACTACAAACACTAGGAAGGAATGAAAGGAGGGATTTGTTATGGGTTCTTTGTGTGCCCATGCCAGGCCTTCCAAGCCTCCACCCAGCTTGCCCCATCTCTACCTTTCCAAACATGCGCCCTGAGGCCCCTGGGCAGGTTGCACAATATAAATAAACAAATACAAATACAAATACAAACTACCTGCCTCATACCCATGACAGTAAGTAAACTGGTCCAAGCGGCGGTGAGCGTCACATTGCACCAGCCTTAAGGATGGAGCAGCTTATATAGCTGTGCTTCTGAAGCCACACTCACCAGGTTCAGCCTGCCTGCCACACCCTGCCACACCTGATGAGTCAGCACATGAAGACCAGGCCTAGGGAGCCAAACCTGATGAGTCAGCACATGAGGATGTATCAGCTCCTGGAAAGTTCTTGTAAAATAAAAGCACTCCTGCACTGAAAAAAAGTAAAAGCACTCCTGCACTGAAATAAAGTGTTCCTGCTCACATCTCTATATGAGCCTGCCGCCAAAGGCTCCAAGACTGAGTGCAGTCAGGGCCACGTGAGTCAAGTTTCCCATTGCCCCCATCACTAGATGGTGTGGTTTACGTGTTCTGGGGTCTGTGGCCATGACAGGAAACACTTCAACCCCATTGGAAGAGACTCAGTATTCCCGCTTCCCCATGAAGAAGACCATCTGACAGTCAAGACCTTAAAGGGGAAGTTTGCTTAAAAGTGTTACTGTTTCAATCGTTCGGGCATGTATTTTTAAGTATACTGTAATCGATTGTAAGAAAAATTCCTATGCATCTTACCTTAGTTTTCCTCACTTTTACACATGCGAAAACAACGGGTTGGGTGGGGCCATCTTGTGCAAATCTTATCCTTTGCTGCATCGCCCTAAGTTCAAGTGCGCTTGCGGCAAGAATACAGATCACCCGCCCCTGAAGATGACATCACTAGACGTGTATGGCCCTTTTCACAACGCCAATGCACATCTCGTTGCAACATTCTCTGTGCGCAAACTATCGACGTGTCTTCATGGAAATGCCAGGACACCTCTTTCCACAGCAAGTATAAACAGACCCTTCCTGTTCAGACAACATTGGAGTTGCTTTTTCAATCATTTCACTGTATTTTGTTTAGATTACCCGGGACTCGTTTCTGCTCTGTTCTGCTATCTTACTAGTACGAAGACCCAGCGAACAGGTACTTACATTAGCAGAACTGATTTCAATCGTTACTTGCGTTTTATTTAACTATTTGTTGTAAAATGGCAACAGTACTGCCCTACCAGTATGAGCCTTAGTATTCCGAGGAGGAACTAATGGAAAGAGAAAGATGCAGAAACGATGGGGAATCGGACAATAGTTAGGAAGATGAATCACTGGAGCATGAGCCTGAGCCTAGTCGCATCGAAGACGTTTCCACCTGGTGTACTTGCAATCGTTGCAAGGTCATGCCAACCAAGGTGGAGAACTGCTGCTGCCAAGAAAACTCTGGATGCTCGGCTTACATATCAGAAGAAGACACACCACTGCTATGTATTACCAATCTGCATGACTTCAGGGCAGCCTGCCTCACAAGGTGCGTGTTGAGGATTATAATGGTGCTTATGTACAAACTTTGCCAACAGTTCGTCCTCGCAATCCAAGTAATGATTAAGTATACTCTAGATGTGATGTCATTTTGACCACTGAGACGACTAATATTTCATGTTTTTAATTTAGTCAGTAAATTGAATACATTTCTCTTACTTTATGGAAATCAGAGTGTTCATTGCTTACATGTCTTTCACTTTCCACTAAAAAATAATATTTCTCTGTGGGCCAAACCGTTCTGGCTGGAATGGGTGTTCACCTTTGTAATGTGTCGAGACTTCAAAGCCTAAGTTTATTTTTCTATAAAGGTAAGGGCAACTATGCCATAGAATTTAGAATGCATTTTCAAGTAAGGTGGTACACTTATCAGGTTCATTTAATTAAAATATGTATGCATCTCCTTCACAGGTGGTCCAGGCTGGTGGCCTATCATTTGTTTACATGGTGTCTTTATGGGAGGCTTGGATTCCGCGCTCAATGAGTAATACCCGCCTGTGTCGTTCGAGCCATTCGTGCCAAATTCCCCCAAATTCCCCAGTGACAGCGGACAGTACAGTACAGTGTAGTTTGTTTTTGCCATCAACACTACCAAATAAAATAAAATACAAATGAGCATATATACGAATAGTTGTTTGAATTTTTCAATGAGTCAAGAACACACTCAATCGTCTATGAGGGTCATGAAAGAATGGTTGGTGCCCTTTTGCGCTCACCTCATCCCCATCGGTCCCCCCTCCAGCATCCCCCACTCCAATACTGGGTGGGTGGGAATGGCTAAGGTGCCAAACACCATGTACAGTGCAAAGGGACCCTGCAGACTCCCCTCTTCAAATCCCTGCCCCAGCAATCAACATATGTGTGTGTCCCTTCACCGGTGTTCATGGCCTTTTGCGCTCGGCTCATGCCCATCCTTCCCCCCTCCAGTATCAATGGCAGTTCACACCTATGGCCGTGCACTCCCAAGGGGGCTGTGTGGGTGGGAACACTCTAGGTGCCAAACACCATGTACACTTCAAAGGGATCTTCCGCACAGGGGCCATTCTTCACATAACCTCACCCAAACCCGGTGTCTGCAGACTCCCCTCTTCAAGACCCTGGCCAAGAAATCAACACAGGTTTGTATCCATTCAGCAGTGTTCTGGGCCTTTTATGCTCACCTCTTGCCCATATATCCCCCTTCACTATCAATGGCAGTCCACACCGGTTCCATGTAATAATGTCCCCGCAGAAATGTCTCCTGACAAAAAAGTCACAGTGTTTTTCGCGGACATTATTACCTTGAACATGCGGGGGGACACTTCTGCAACACCCACATTTATTTTTACAAGGGGAGCAGGGGACATCCCTGCAACCCATCCCCATACATAATGTCACCACACATAATGTTGCCAATGGCTTTTCCCAACGACATTATGTATGGGGACATTATTACCCAATACCGTTCACACCTATGTCCGTGGGTTCCAAGGGGGCTGGGTGGGTGGGAACACTCTAGTTTCCAAACACCATGTGCACCTCAAAGGGTTATTTTGCAGAGGAAACATTGTTCACATGGCCTCACCAGACCCAGTGTCTCCAGACTCCCCTGTTCATGCCCATCCACCCCCCCCTCCAGGATCAATGGTAGTTCACACCTATGACCGTGCACTGATAATGTGGCTGGGTGGGTGGCAACACTGTAGTTGCCAAACACCATGTACACTTCAAAGGGATCTTCCGCACAGGGGCCATTGTTCACATAAACTCACCCAGACCCGGTGTCTGCAGACTCCCCTCTTCAAGACCCAGGCCCAGAAATCAACGTAAGTTTGTATTCCTTCAGCCGTGTTCCGGGCCTTTTATGCTCGCCTCTTGCCCATCCATCCCCCCTCCAGTATCAATGGCAGTCGACACCATTTCCATGTAATAATGTCCCTGCAAAAATGTCTCCTGTCATAAAAGTCACCGTTTTTTGCAGGGACATTATTACCTTGAACATGAGGGGGACACCCCTGCAACACCTACATTTATTTTACAAGGGGAGATGGGGACATCCCTGCAACCCATCCCCATACATAATGTCACCACACATAATGTTGCCTATGGCTTTTCCCAACGACATTATGTATGGGGACATTATTACTTAATATCGTTCACACCTATGTCCGTGGGCTCCCAAGGGGGCTGGGTGGGTGGGAACACTCTAGTTGCCAAACACCACGTGCACCTCAAAGGCTCAATTTCAGCACAAGCTGGCTCAGGTGAGTAGTGGATGATGAACTTGTTATGTCTGTTGGTATTTAGGATGATGGTCTGCATAAATAAGTGTTCTCTATGATGTCTCGAGTTAATTAAAGTAGTGTATTGAAAAGTAAACTTCTGGAACGGTTTAAAGCTTTTGGTGTTTATTTACATCAAATTTGTATTACTGAAGTTTCCATAGTTACCAGATTCCTCTAATAAATCAGTGGAATGTGATCCTTAATGAAAACGTCCATAGTGCCCTTTAAAAGTCGCATAATGTTTTAAAAGTGTGTTTGTTGGCATATCCTTCTTTACACAGCGCAGACCCTCACCAGTGACGAAACCACTGAATTATCCAGTATCCCAATGGTGAGCCCTACCGAATTGCACAAAGTGATATTTTACAGCGTTGGCTGTGGCTACATTTATAATACTAATTTACCTTTTCCATTGTACTATTTTCTGACAATGTACTGAAAATGAAGGAGCAAGATTCTGCCTCAATTAATTTTCTGTAGTCAGCATCAACCTCACTCGCCTATCAAGTAATTATATTGTACTAGTCCTTTATATGGGAATGAACTACGTGCATGTGTTATGCCTGGAATTTCAACATATTGAAAATTATTATGTATAGTATGGGTTATTTATACAAAGTGGCCTGTATGGGTGTCTCTCTGTATTTACCATCATCTGCACCTCATTCTTTCAGTTTCTTTTCTCTTTTTCATCTGTATTAAAACAACTACTGTATTATAGGGGGATGCTCGAACTACGACTACAATCACTTCCTCCTTTGCAACAGATCCGGATTATGAGGTATGCGTACTTTCAGTTTTCTTGATAGAATGAAAGTAAATCCTACAAAGGATATGAGACTTAAAGGCATGTAACCTTGCAGAGTTTCAAACTTTTCTGATTTTGGTTCTAACGTTACACTTCCTCCCTAATGCAGAATAGATTACGAAGCAAACATTGCAAAGCAAACTACTTTTGAAGGCGACATTACAATCACTGTGTTTTGCAGGGTGATCTCCGATCAAGTCCATGTGTCATCTCGGAAGGTTATCAGATGAAATATGAAATGTTTATTTTGACCAAATCACGTATACTGTTTTCGAGGGTATGTTAATATGAATGTTCTATCTGTGTTGCAACAGCAAACCTTATAGTATATGGTCCGTAATCATTTACATTGTGCAGAGGTTCTCTGTGCGATGAAAAAATGTAAAATTTAATTTTCAGTGTGATTGACATTTTCTTTTAAAAAATAATTATTCTATTCAAGGAATGTACTCAAGATGTGGAATTAGAAGAGGCACATGGACCAGAGGTATACATAACCTAATATGAAATACAATTGGGAATCATATTGCATTAGGAATACATTTTTATAATGTTGTAATGTTTTCAAGTCCGTCAAGTTGGTTCTGTTAGTAGATATGTACATATGTGTGTTTGCGTGGAAATAAAATTAGCTTGATTTAAACCATATAAAAATGCTTTTTTTTCAGCTTGATGTTGTGGTCGGCCACGGTTTCAAAGCAAATTAAGTAAACAAGGGTAAAGAACAAACCAGTTTGTTTTGGAGAAGATTTTAAGCAGATGTTTTATTCATATTAGGTTTTTAGTTGGAAAATCGTATCTGCTGTATGTGTCCTATACATTGAGCATGTTTTTCTATACATCTGTTAACCAAAGATTTCACTTGCCAAAAGGATTTCACAATGGAGCAACTACTATTTGAGGCGCAGCGTGGTCCAGTTAATAATCACACTCATGATGCATACTTCCAGTGGCCGGAAAATGTATGGAATCTCACCTGCAAACTGTACAAAGTTACCATGCACCATTGCTACTTTGTGCAAAACTGAAAAGATGAAACTGTAGACGATGACGATGCATTGCAATTGCTCACAACCTCTTTGACACAATCTACACACTCTAAAAATGTTCCACCCAAGAAACATTCAATGTTACCTGTTTATCCAATTCATGTGGAAATATCACAGCCTGAACTAACAGAGGCTGAAGCTTTAATGCAATTGGCTGAGGAATTTTCTCAAGATCTCGACTTCAGTTTGCCTACTTTGAGGGAATTGTCCACCACCACTGAGTCGCAAAACATAGTACTGCAGGACAATTGTCTATTAAAGGAGCAAAAATACATTGTATTCGACAGCTGCCTGCTAGAGATTTTCCAAATACTGAAATGTGTCTATACATTAAGAGGGAAAATATGCAGAGAGCCATTGGTGAATTGGTAAATGCAGGGAGCTGCTCGAACTACGTTCCAAGAAGAGGCTTGAAAACTAATCCTAATGACGCCTCTAGGATGGCATTTAAGGTTATCTCCAAATACTACAAATCAAGCATAATCAAGGCTAAAGCCACGTCATTTAACACAAGGATAGCTAATGCAAAATCAGGAACAAAGGACCTTTTCACCATTTTTAGAGAGTTGGAAAAAACATCCACTCCACCTCCTTCTCTCTTGAAGGACGAAAAGTGGTGTAGTAACATTCAATCTGCCATGCTTGATAAATTGAATACCTTGCAAACTAAAATCTTAGCCCATCAAAAGGCGCTGACTCACTTAATAGCTAACCTGCACTGCAACCTGCCCACAGCTACCAAAACTAATCTTTCCACTTCAAGGATATGAGTGAACCGGAAGTCATTGCCCTCCTCAAATCCATTAAACTGTCCAATTGCAAAGGGTATGTTTGTCCAGCTCAGATTATTAAAGACTGTGCCTCTACCCTTGCCCCCTTTCTAACAGCATCATTAATGCATCCTTCCAGTCAGGTCATGTCCCAACTGGACTTAAGGAAGCTTGGGTACGCCCACACCTTAAGAAACCTTCCCTTGACCCAACGGTCCTGGGAAACTGTAGGCCAATTACCACAGTCCCTTTTTTACTAAAAGTTCTGGACAAAGCAGCCTACCTGCAAGTCCAAAAACTCTTTGAAGACAACTGTCTTCTGGGTCTTCGGCAGTCTGGCTTCCGTCCACGACACAGCACTGAGACGGCTCTCCTAGACCTGAAAAATCAAACGGACGACCTTAGAGATGCAGGCAAACAAGCGCTCCTTCTGCTCTTTGATTTATTGGCTGCATTTGACTTGGTTCATCGCAACACACTTTGCCACCATCTCTCCATTGCAGTTAATTTCTCCCTGAAGGCATGCCCTTGGATCATCTTGTTTCTACAGGAAAGGGCCATGAAACTCTTCTCTGACTCAGCCTGTGCCACTCCTAGTCATATCAAATGCAGAGTCCCTCAGGGCTCGTGCATTGAATCCTTCCTTTATAAACTGTTCACAAGGCCCCTGTTCAACTTTCTGAATGCCCTGTGCATCACATACACTAACTATGATGATGACACACAGGTGCTTATCCCCCTCACGGGTGATTACGAGAACGACATGAACACCCTCAACTCCATCTACTCCACGAGCCAATCCTGGATGGCAAAAAACTGGTTATGCCTTAACAGCGAGAAAACCGAACGTCTGTTAATTGGATCACCCATCACTCTGGGTAATTTGGACAAGCAATACAGGTCTCTCACCATTGATAATGTACCTATCACAGTGTCCCAAACAGTTAAGACCCTGGGCATCTACCTGGACTCCAATCTGATTATGAATAGACAGGTTAATGTCATTGCCTCCTCCTCATCTTACTATTCCAAATTACTTACTGCAGCAAGACCCTTCTTATATCGACAGAACTGCCTCATCATTGCTAGGGTAATAATTGTATCAAGACTGGATTACTGTACTGCCCTGCTGTAGGGACCTCCGGTAAACACCTTGCCAAATTCTGACTGGTCCAAAACAATGCCCTGAGGGCCGCCACAGAGATCTCCAAGAAGAAGCACATCTCTGAGGTGAGGAGGCAGGTTCATTGGCTTCCCGTTAAAGAGAGAATTGCTTTTTAAACCCTCTCCCTCATGCACAAATGCCTCCATGATTTTGCACCCCCTTACATGGCCCAAAGAATAGCTAAGCCAACTTCTTTTAGACCTATGAGAAAGGCCTAGACTAACATGATTTCCACTCCCAAGACCCGGAGAGTGCGTGCAGGCGGCACTAGCTTCCCCACTATGGCTGCTTCACACTGGAACGCTCTTCTCACGCACCTTAGGATGACTGACTCTCATTTAGCCATCCACAAAGCTATTAAAACAAGGTTATGTGCCTGATTGTATGACTCTGTAACTGCTCCCACTCACACATCTCAGCGTATTGTGGCTGAATGTCAGCACCATTGAGGATGGAACTCTCCCAATAATGTATTATATGCTAATAACGAAACTTGTTTCTTACTGTTTTTTCATTGCTGTAACCACCTCTGTGATGACCACTGTATCTCTAACCAGGAAACCCTACATTGTTCCAATGTAACCCTTGAATCAAGCTTACATAAAATTTCCTGTAAAAGTGCCTCAATGCTTTTGGGCTGTAGTGCGCTCTACAAATACAAATAAATAAATAAATGTGTCTTGTTAAAAGGCACCAACCTGAAAATACATGCCAGCTGTGTCCACCAACATATTACATTTTCATGGTCTGCTCAACCAATGCTTGGCAAAGTGCCTGCTGTAAATTTACTTTGTGCAGCAGCTTTACTGTTCAGCGGTTCTACTTTCAGTAAGATTTCGAGTTTCTGTCAATTTGTGGGACTTGAGCTCCTTGCTAAAATACAGTACTATGAACACCAAAGGGAATTCTTATTCCCCACTCTTTGTTATGCCTGGAAAGTCGAACAGATGGAAAGTTGAACAGATGTCAATGGACCGTACATTCTCTGGCAAACGTTTCAGGCTTGCTGGCGACGGACAGTGTAACAGTCCAGGATTTTCTGCTAAGTACTTCACATACCACTTTCAAGATATGGAAAGTAAAGAAATTGTGAGTTCGATGATCATGCAGGTGTCTGAATGTACATCCTCTGTGGCCATGGAGAAACATGGTTTCATTAAATCCATTAAATATCTGGAATCCAGGAGATTGCAAATAGACTTGATAGCCAATGACAGGCACGTTTCAATAGCCAAGGCCATGCAAGTGCAGTTTCCACACATTCAGCATCAATTTGATGTGTGGCATGTTGCAGTCAATACAAAAAGTTACAGCTGCTGCTAAAAAAAGGTTTTGAAAATATTTTAAAGTGGTGTCAGTCTATCAGCAACCATCTTTGGTGGAGCTCCAAAACTTGTGATGGCTCTTTAGAAATTCTACTGGAAAAATGGTGTTCATTGCATTATTGCTTCAACATGCACTCATGGACAGAAAACCAAAATGTCCACGAATGTACACATGGACCTGTATTGAAGGAGCAGGAACACAAGGAGAAGTGGTTGGTGCCATGTTCCCCTCCAATCAAAGCACTTGAGAAGATTGTACACGATAAAACGCTTTCAAGAGACCTAAAGGGACTCACAGAATTCTGTCAAACGGGAGATTTGGCGGTGTTCTATAATATGTGCCTAAAGTACAGGCCCAGAATGTTACATTTCGGCATAGACAGTATGGAGGCCAGAAAAAGACTAAGGGTCTCATTACGATGTTGGAGGCAGCCATGGTGCTATTGGCACCATGGCTGCCTCCAAACCGGGCTCCATTACTGGGTTCCTTCAATGAGGAATAACCGGGACATTCCAACATTGGAGGACCTTTGTAATTCCTCCTTGAAGGAACCATTCCCTATTCCCATTGAGCCCCGATAGGGCTCAATGGGAATGGGGAGTGAGGTAATAATGGGCACATTACAAATGGCCCGTTATTACCCCCCTCTTCCCCTCGCGGGACCCGGAAAGGATGTCTGGTTTTACCAGACGTCTGGTCCGGGTCCCGCAAAGGGAACGTCGTAATCAGCGCTCACATAATGAAGGGTGCCGGTCCCGTACCGGCACCCTTCATTACGTAAGCGCCAGGGTCGTAATGAGGCCCTAACTGCACTTGTGCATAATGAGAACGTTGGGAGGGAACACGCCAAAACTGCAGGAACATTTGGGATGCTTCATTATCTCATGGTCTTTACAAAACGAGGCAAACAATGGGTGGCCAAGCCAATATACCAGGAAATGGAATTTGAATCTGACATTGACTGTGTGGCCATTAATACTGATGGAATGGATCCTGATATTGTTCGTAGGACACATACAATGCAACAAAACATTGCAAAGAAGCCTTGTCTTCCAAAATTAGAACTTGTTGAAAGGTTGACTTCCAGATTTAAATGATCTGCAGCCGTCTTCAAAATCTACTCACAATAAAATGTTAGATAAATACCCCAATCTTTGGACATTGTACAGAATCAATCGAATGCTATTACACTTGCAAGTTCAATGCTAGATAATGTATTACAAAGTATTTATTTAAACTGATAGAATCAGGTTTATGATGCATTCATGTATATTTTTTACCTTTCCTTCATTTATATTACTTATCCTCTGTCGAGAAGACACATGTCTGAGGTTGCTATTAGTGCTATTTTTCAAAAGAGAATTGCTCTAGCACATCGGTGCAGCACTGCCTATTTGGGTGGGAGAAAGACTGATATGCAAATCGTTATTTACCATCTGTGAAAGCTATACTGAGGCTTGGTGTCTGTCAATTCCTCTGGAAGACACAAATACCATGCACACATGCTATCCATGGCACTTGCGCTGATGGCCTATGTTAGGTAAGATTTTCCTAGTAATGATAAATCTTACTGACCTGTGTCAACCCCAGAACTAACGGAACCTTTAGCTTTACTGGTGGATTATTTTATTATTTTCTTATAATTCTGTGAGTGGGAACCCTTTTACCCACTCACAGAATATTTTAGTCTTTTTATGGGTGTGATTTTATGGGCTCTCCATAGCTCACAATAGTGTCCTTATTGTCTTTTCAACTGTGTCCTCTTTGACAACTTGTCAGCAATACGTGCCTACTGTAGCTAGGTTGCCGTAGGTGCTCCATTTGTAACTTGCTCTGGCTAACCTTGACAGAACTACAGTTCCCGAAGTGTAGAAAGTATCTTTGGATCCCTTTAACATTGTATTAAGTAAGACCAGCACCCCAACCTTAAGTGGATTACTGGGGTGATATTGAGTATCCCCTTTCTCATTTTAAATGAATGTAACATTTTTGTCACACTGATAAACTTACCATTAATAGCATTTGGGAGTAATTTGTTGAACACTTCAAATGATGTGAAAGGCCCACCTAGACTTAACTAGAGGAGTCAAACTGTCCTCACATAACAAGAAATCATGCGCTCACCTTTCTGCAAAGTACATAAAAGGTTAGTTTACTTAACTTTGACATTTTCTGCTATTCTTGAAAGTATATATAAGGTTATTTTGATCACCTGTGAATTCGTTGTTATCCAAAAATAGGTTTCAGTTATTGCTTTCCTTAGTCTGTTAACTGAAAAGCAACTGTAATTGAATATTACAGGGTTAGTCGCTTGGAGAAGCAACTGACCCCGAGGGTGTTGGAGGTGGAGGAGCAAAGAGCTCAAGTAGGAAGATATTTCTGAAGAGAAAGTTGGAGGAAGAGAGGACCCCTGTCCCAGATGGTCTTGTGGACAATGCAGACAGTCTTGAACCTGATCCTTGCCACCACTGGGAGCCATTTAATAGATTTTAGGGCTGGAGAGACACAATCACTGTGCTTGAGGCCAAGGGCAAATCTCGCAGTCCTGTTCTGGATGAGTTACAGAGGGCGGAGTGTAGAAGCAGGCAGATTTAGAAAGAGGCTGTTCCAGTAGTCCAGCCTAGAGAGAACCAGAGCTCTAGAGACAGTGAGCTTCTGGGGAGAGGTGAGGAAAGGAAGAATTCCTCAGAGGAGGTGCAGTTGGTAGTTTGATTTCGTAGATTTGTCAGAGATGTGAGGAGAATAGAAGAGTGTGGAGTCAAAGATGACCCTGAGGTTCTTAGCCTCACAGGTGTGAGCAGGAAGAGGGCCAAGAGAGGCCGACCAGCGAGTGATAGGAAAGGAATGTGCAGGTGTGCCGGTGGGAAGGAACTCCGTCTGATTGGCATTAAGGCAGATATCATTGGTGGAGCACCACTCCTGGATTGCAGACAGACAGTCAGAGATGTGAGAGGGAGAAGAGGGGGCTGAGGGGAGCCTGAAAACAAATTGTGTGTCATCCGCAAAGCACTGAAAGTTGGAGCAAAGAGCGGCAATGCAGTGTGCCAGAGGTGCCACCAGGTATTGGTTGAACAGTCAGGGAGAATGGTTGGACCCCTGGTGAACAACACAGGTAGAGAGTGAGAAAGAGGAAAGGAAGGACCCAAGTTGGACCTGGGAGGGTCGGTCAGGGAGGAAAGGGGTCAGCCAAGCCAGGGCCTGATCAATGATACACAGGTTATCAAGGAGACGGTTGATCAGGATGGCATGGTAGAGGATAGATTACTGAGAGAAGGAGTAGAGGATGAGAGGGTGGATAGGATGTCCTGGGTTTTAGAGATGAAATGAGAAGCTAGTGCTGTACATAGGGCCTTGGAGGGGACAGTAGAGGTAGTGACTGCAGCAGGATTGGCCAGCTCCTTGCAGATTTTAAAGAGTTTGGCAGAATTGTTGTTAATCTAAAAGTAACTATTGGTTTTGACTTCCCAAGAACTCCTGTTAGGTGTTCCGAATACGGTTATATGCTTTGGTCTGTGTACCTTCAAGCATAGTGGTGTGTTTTTATAAATATGGTTATATATGCGGCGTACCTCAAGGATCATGTGTCTCGCCAACTTTGTATAATAACTTTACAAAGCCCCTTTTTGACCACTTAGACTATGTGGATATCACATACACTAAATATGCAGATAATACCCAAATACTCATCCCTCTATCAGACGACTACAACGCAGACTCCACACTCCTGAACAAAATCTACAAAGTCATTCAAGCTTGGATGCCCATTCATGGCCTATGCTTGAATGACGACAAAACAGATCCTTCTGATTGGAGCACACAACCGGCTACACAAATTATCCCCTCAGTTCCAATCCTTCATCATCGATAAGAACATCATTCAAGTCGCCCAATCAGTTAAAACACTGGGAATCTATCTAGACTCCAACCTCAACCTTACCAAACAAATTAATGCCACTGCATCCTCAGTTGCCTACACTGCCAAACTTATCACCGCCTGCAGACCGTTCCTCTCACCCAACAGTTGCATCATCCTTGCCAGAGCACTTATCTTATCCAAGCTTAACTACTGCAATGCCCTCTACAACTGAACCAGTCTGCACAACTTGAACAAACTTCAAGTACTACAAAATAACACACAAAGAACAGCCGTGAATATACCTAAAGTCAACCACATCACTGCCACACATCAAAGTGTCTACTGGCTTCCGGTTAAAAACAGAATCATCTACAAAGTTTAATCTTTGACACACACATTTTTAGCCAACTCTGCCCCCAAATACCTCAACTGTAAGTGCTCTAAAAATCACTCCGACAGACCTACCAGATCTGCCCAGCTGAACCAACTCACAATCCCCAGATACAAACTAGAAAAATCGGGAGGAAAGAACTTTCCTTTCTTGGCTGCCAAAACTTGGAACACACTGCCTCCTGACATCAGATCCGAGACAGCTTACATCTCCTTTCGAAAGAAACTGAGAACTTGGCTAGCTGCACAAGAATAATCTACCCTCCAGCAACAAGCCCCACTGACATTGAGAGCTGCCCTGCTTTTAACCTGAACACTTCCATCTACAACATGTTAAGCTTCTAGCTGGCTCCCACTGAGCCTGCGTTGGTTTCCACTGTAACATCCTTCCTGCTCTTCTTGCATCCTGCTACGTCTAGGCCATACCAACTGTAATGTTTGTTCACCTATACTCCTTGCCTGAGGCAACTACTGTATACTCTTTGCCTTATGTAACCACTGTATGTAACTTGCACAACTGTGCCCCGGATACCTTTGGGTTTAGCATGCCATACAAACAAAACAAACAAACAAATATGTTATGTGATAGTGCTTACTTCCCGCAAAATGTATCCAGGCCTACTCTTGTTAAATAGATAGTGTTTCTGTGTTTCTTTGGACCGTTTGAATTTCAATTTCATTTGTACTGATTCTGCAGCCCTCTCTCCCTCCTAAGACAAGCCTAACTGTTCTGTCTGCGCTAACCTGAACTCAGGTTGTACAACACTATACTAAGATTGGCGTATTGGACTGCCTCAGTTAAATGTTTTTACTAAGCCCTTATTTGGACTTTAGAAAAACTGTCCTAACCGCCTATGCGTAGCAGACGCAATGAGTCATTACAATAAAATGTATTTTTATATATGTATGAGGTGTAGGTGCATCCCGTCGACAATACGTTTGACGAAAGGGGTAAAAAGCATGTCCTCGCAGACATAAAATCTATCCCATGGCTCCTGTTAGCTACATCGATCAAGCCGTGCCTCACTTGACGGTTTCGGACCGGCACAACTGATACATTTTACGCACGGATATGCCAAAAAGGTATACAATGTTTTTTGGGTTAGCCTGAACTCCCCATCTATTCTCACCTTTTGAAAACGTATCTGCTGCCAAGGACACATCCTACTCGAATAGTGGGAACCAATTCTTCATTGCTACAGCCTTCCAAAGAAGAATCGCTTTTTACGATCGTGCACTTTCAAGCCCTACTGTAGTGTTGAGCACAAGGCTACCCACTGCACAGAGCTGGACTAGAAAGTTAGGGAACGACTCTGAAAAATTGTCTAGCGTGTTAAGCAATCCTCCACTTTACAGGTTATAGCTGTGTTTTCCTCTTTTTTCGCATTATGAAGAGTATTGTATAAATTCTATATAGTAGAGTATTGTGTGTGGTAACTGTTTTCGCATAACTAAAGTTTACTTGTATCTATTGGTGCTGTCGACAATAAATGTGTAGATATCTTTCATATAAACTTGTCTAAGAGTAATTTTTGGTTCATTGCTGTGTGTGCTCATTGTGGGCTTCTGATCACTATCACCCCTCCTGAGACTTAGGGCCTCATTACACCGTAGGCGGTAAAGGTTAACGGTCACCGGTAATGGTACCGGTGACCGTTAACCCTTACCGCCTTACTACGAGGTCCCTTAGCGGGTTGGTACTTTAACGCCTGCTTTTAGCAGGCGTTAAAAACCAACCCGCTAAGGGACCTTGGTGCTAATTACGGTACCGCAAATTTGCGGTACCGTAATTAGCACCTTCTCCATTCCCATTATGCCCTATGGGTCAAAAATGGGAATGGGGAAGGGCAATGGTGGAAGGGGGAATTACCGCCCCGCCAACCTTGGAATAGGGCGGTAATTCCACTTTCCACCAAGGCGGTGCCGGTATTTTACCGGCATGGACCAAGGTGCTAATAGCACCTTGGTCCACCGCCTACCGTGTAATGAGGCCCTTATTCTTGACTGCATGCCAAGTTACCTAGATTATTCTGGCTTGTCCAGAAAGTTCCCCTGTTTCACTAAACCTAGGTTGGCCTCCTAAACTTCAGCACATCAGGCAAGAGTTTAGAAATGCGTCTTAATAACCTCTCCCAGCACCTGTATACCCATAGGGTCCTCCTTGCTTACCCTATGCACTTGCACGGCTGATTGACACAAGGGCTATTTGGAGCATGTATGTAACTTATTTTGTATGGGCACACAATGTCACCTGTCTCGCATGAAGGTAGAGAAGGCTGCCTGCGGTGCGCAAGGGAGTATGACCGGACATGCATGAATTATAATAAGCGTACATGATCCTGCTCCATTGGGGATGCCAGGCTACAATTGGTTGGTTTCTCAGCCATCTGTCGATTCCCATGTGGGTCAGCTGGGCTCATCTCTCCATGGAGTGAATGTCATGTCTCTCATAAATTACATTGTAAACAGTACAGTAATAATCTAAGCCTAATACCACACCACTATGGAATGCACCAGGAAAGCTTGTCGGCTGGTGCCTGGGGGAAGGAAGGAATAAATACAGTCACTCTGACCAACACATTCTCCACTTTGTGCCATGAAACAGTGTTGGATGAGGGAGAGGTGAGGTTTGTATTGAATTTTGTTCTAGAGATGATATATCCACGGAGTTAGCAGCAACACATACCTTTCTTGAATTTTCCTACATTCCCGTCGTGAAACATGTTTTACATAGCTGTTTGTAACTGTCCTGTGTTTTCTGAACCACTTGCACGCACCAGCGTCTTGTCCGTTTTTTAAAAACATTTTGTGGCATTCTTACTCAAAATCGAAACCTACCTGTCTCTGGCTTCAATCACTGAAAACAGGCTGCTATTGTAATTTGGCCTTGATCGATAGTCTGCAACTGCTCGAAGGACAAAAGGTGTCAAATACCCTAAAAGAAATTATAACATTTACTATATTGAAAGTGGACATACAAAAATGCAGTTTCCATTTTTGCGACCTGATGTTCAAAGCAGTTACTCAGCGTGACACAGAGAGAATGGAAGTTCCTGACATTATGGAAGTTCAACTATACACAATATTTTTGCGATCATAAACAGCATGTGTGCTGTATGCATAATAATTAATTCTGCGACGTGCGAATGTGCAATTCGACCAAAATAATGCACACAGTATTATATGTTATGTTGAATTATATTCATACCGCACACTATAAAATACCAAGTGCGTGACTCACAGTTTGTCTATCTGTCTAGTAATGATTGTTATCTGTGCATAGTTTAATGAGGAGTAAACAGAGGTTTGATTATTCATTGATGACCCACAACCACCACCTTTATGCAGGCTAGTGATATTTAAACCCCTTTGTCCCGTGGAATATCCTTGTGTGCTGTCACCATTGCATCCTTGTGCACCATAACAATAAAGTATGGGTTGAGGGGCGGGACGGGGGCTGAACATTTTCCGTGGGAACTTTGTTCACTTTTTGATCACTTATCTTCACAGTTCTGTTATAATGACATCTGTCTGTGGTTCAATATAAAACGTTACTATCTTTTTCCTTATTTTCTGCATCTGGTTCTCCATCCCATTGGGAGCTATACATACTTCACAGAACTGACCTTTCCAGCACGTTGTGGTCTCAATTACTCTGCCATGTTGTCATGTGTGTGTTCATTATGTGTGGTTTGTGTTTATGATTAGGTTTCATCTGGTTCTGAATTCTATGGTAACTTGTTATATTCAACTACAGAATGGCTACTAAAATATATTTTTATTCTGTCATCTACACAGGTATATTGTACCATTCTGTGTATGCCATAGTTTCCAGCTACCGTCAGATGGATTCATCAATCAACATTGTCGGATCAGCATAAACAGTGTTTATTGCATATTCGTTATGTGGGATGACCGACAGGGACCAATCTGTCCTTTGGCGGTACCAGCAATAAGGAGCAACCTGTCATTGTTCACGATGTAACAACGTACTGAAGCGAAAACATTGCGCTTGAATGTGCAAATAATGCATATCTTCTCACGAAAGGAACACCATGTGCGTCATTAGAGAATGTTGCTGGTGTAACATAAGAACACACAAGAATTGCAGTGCTGGGATTAATCGATTGTTGATCGCAATCGGCATATCATGAGGAAGTTATAAAGAACATTCAAAGCGATGTTCGCTAGCTATAACCCGTATGGCAGAAAAAGTATTGTGCATTTTGTGGACTTAATATTCACCTGTGAGCGTTCTTTGATAAATAAAAGCACTTGTTATATTGCAGACTATTGATGTTTTCTTGTTTTCCTATCCTATTTGGGACAAGAAAGAAAAGTTATGCGATGTTAGAGGATGTTTGTGTTTATCTTCCTGGTTCTGCATTAAGTGACGTTATGGCATGGGTGATGACTGGGCACGTTTGGCTATGCTGGCCACAAAAATAGGTGGAAAATAGGTGGAGCATATTGTGTGGTCTAGTTTGGTCTAATGATGTCAGCTTCAGGTACAGGCGATCTGTATTCTTGCCGCGAGCGCACTTCAACTTAGGGCGATGTAGCAACGGATAAGATTTGCCTAACCCGCATGTGTAAAAGTGAGGAAAACTAAGGTAAGATGCATAGGAAACATTTTTATGATGGATTACAGTATGCTTAAAAATACGTGCCTGAACGATCGGGACAATAACATTTTTGAGCAAACTTCCCCTTTAATGGCCTATTGTCAGCTAACAGCTCTCCCCTGTAGAGAAAATCAAGAAACCTATTCTCTGAACTTCCTTGGCCAAAATCCCACCTTTGACTTAAACATCCAAAACCTACACATAGCACCCTCTGGTTCTGATGTACCCTTAGGTGAAATCCCTAAGAAAACCCACCTAAGAATTAACATATACAAACCATCTGTTTCTGATGTACCCTTATCTGAAAACCCTCAGAAAAAACACATAAGAGTTAACACTTACAAAACACCTTTTGTTTCTAATACGCCGTTATATGAAATCCCGATGGAAAACAAAGCAAGAGTAAGTTGTCCATGGACTCCAACTCTCATAATCCCTCAGGTACTGAGATGAGGAAGAGGAGTAAGGAGTTTGTGAAAAGTGACAGAAGCTTGAGTTGCAACATGCAGGCTAGTTGTTCTGCTATACATTAATACATGGGACATTTAAAGAGGGAGGTGTAAGGGCATCATGAAGTAGAGACAGACAACGCGAATCAAGTTTGGTCTATGAACTTTTATTTAAAAGAAAAGAAGGTCGAAAAAGGGCCTAACTTGACCTATGCTAAGGTAGGAATCCCATACCTAAATAAAGCTAAGGGTAGTCCATGTCAGGAAGTCCAAATCTAATGTCTGTGTCCAAAACCTATACTTGCCCTCACGTCTATTTGTATACAATGTATAGGATGTCAGTGTCAAAATGATAAATGTTCGAATAAAAGTGCAGAGCTTCGTCCAGCTCTTGATCTTCAAAGGATTTCCATTCCCCAAAGTTCAAATAGTTCACAATGCAAAAAGGGGTTATCTGCCCCACGCTTTCAAGTCGTTCAACAATTTCAACAGAACATAGTTCCTTGGGATACTTCCCAGCTCTTCTGGCTTGGTCACCTTTCACCAGTTTCATAGAGCTCAATTCCTTAATTTCAAGTCGCACAAGATTTCCTTTAGAATCAATCACAAGCTTCTTTGTGGTGCTTTGAGTGGCTTTTCCATCAATGGGTGTACTCAGTCTAGGCACATTTTGGACCACATGGTCCACCCATTACAGGTCATATAACTGACAAACCTTATTTGCTCCTTCTTCATTTACATGTTGCCACTGTGTCATCTATACAGTGGTATTTGGCTTATTTCCATTTAACATCCTCATGATGCTTTACCATTGCTGGTTTCGCCACCATTCACTTGTTGCACTTTCACATACTCTCATGGCTCATGCCAATGCTTGTTCTCTCAAGTTACACAGTTCCTTTATGGCTTTTGCCAATGATTGTTATCTCAAGTTACACAGTTCCTTTTTGGCTCTTGCCAATACATGTGCTCTTAAACTGCCCAGTTCCTTGATATCCTTATGATTCCACAACAGTACTTTAATTTATAACGGTATTCAACCGTACTTGCTTTCATTCAGTTTGGTACTGAAAATGCTTGCTTTCAGTTTGGTATTCAAATTGCTTGCTTTCATTTAAATCAGTATTCATTTAAATCAGTATTCAATAACTTTCTTATAAGTCTTACATGATCACCTGCCATCCCAGTGTCCCCTTCTAGGCTGATTCCCTGGTCGGTGCTTACAGTGTTCTTGTCCACAGTAGCTCTCTGCGTCTCTCGCAACTCGGGCCTCACTCAGCAGCTTTGTCAGTTTATGGGAGGCAAGGGAGGTTATTACGACCTGGGCGCAAAGGGATACCGGGCACCGGTAATGACACCGGTGCAGTAATCCCTTTGCACCCTATTACGAGGTCCCTTTGCGGGTCCTCCCTTAACGCCTGGTATTACCAGGCGTTATGGACGGGACCCGCAAAGGTATACCAGGGTACCGTTATTGCCGCCTTCCCCCTTCCCATTGAGCCCTATGGGGGCTCAAATGGGAATGGGGAATGGCTCTGGTGAATGGGGAATTACCGGTCCCGCCGACCTTGCACTGGACCGGTAATTACTCCCTTCACCAGACCGGAGTCGGACCAATTTTGGAGGCAGCCATGGCGCTTATAGCGCCATGGCTGCCTCCAAACTCGGAATGAGGGCCAAGGTCTTTGAGAACCCCTCCCAACCATTCCAACCCCATGTGCGGATTATGATTTGTCCACCAGCAACCTATGCGCCTGTGGTCAGGGATGCGGGGTGGCTGAGGGACGACCCATATGTATGCACACATTGATCAGGAAGCTAATCCCAGACCCCATATTTGTACTACAACCAGACTCCATTTTGTACATGATACCACAGGCCTCGTAGACAAAGGTGCCTGCAGAGCTGCAGCTCTCCCCTCGATCACGCGCAGTGAGCCTGTCATCTCCCTCGCCCTCCTTCACTCTGCGTCCCTGCAGAAAGCCTGTTCCCACGGCAGACTAGGCACGAACAAGCTGCATGACAAACACTGTATCTTTCACCTTCCGCAATCCATCATTGACCTGCGGATGCCCGGGCAGAGGCTCGGGTTCAAGTAAAACAATCCATCTCCACAAACATGCCCCGTCCCCTTGCAGACCCCACATTTATTACATACACTGTGGATAACCCCCCAACCTTGTTCTTCTTTTGAAGTAACAGATATAGATTTTACACCTATGTGTCACCCTGGTTCACCCATGCTGGTAATCTCTCTGTGAAGGTTATAAATCCTCTCATGTAGGTGTGTATTAAGGGGCTAAATTCAGAAAACGAAACAAGAAGATCTTCACCTATTCTCTAATGCACATGAAGCTATTGGTCATATGTCTAAATCCCATACTGTAGAACGAACCTTGTTGTTTGAAAAACACTCACACAAATGTATGACATGTAGATATATTAGTTCGATATAACACAATGTCCACAATCCAGATGGTCACTAACTGTTCATATATACATGTATTAACAAAATATGCTCAACTTACATACTGGTCCAAATGGATATAATGCAGGATGGTAACGTCACAAAACTGTTGTAGATAGAATATGAAAAACTTAAACGTGTAACCTATACATGTTCATAAGCTTGCATATTGTTCGATGTACCTGTGGTTACTGGCCTAATCCTACCTCGCATTCTAAATGATGTGCATCTAACCCCGTAAAGTAGATAAGCTAGAAGCCGGTGGGCCCTCTCTCCCTTCTCCTGCAGCGCTGCATACTCAGCCCCCACTTTCCTCTCGCCTCAGGTCGGGCTGACATCTAAAGGCCCTTATTTCATTGATGATGTGATGCTGTAATTGTAACCTTTCACCCCTCTGCTAAGCCTGTACCACGTATCCGCCCTCCCCTAAATCCCCAGACCCACAATAGCACCATAAAACGTGTTCCACACCCGACTCCTTGGTTAAAAGAAATATAAGCAACAAGCCTCTCATCCCACTGTCTTATTTGATGTAACAGCTATTTGCCCTCTGACCAAACACTATACAGGCTCACTCCAATGCCGACTGACCATGGCAGCAGTATATTTACTTTTGTACTAACATACTATAAAGATGTCCCCCATTAGATCTAACAAAGCAGAATGATAGAGGTATCCCTGACAGGTGCCCCCTGACATGGCACCTGAACTCATGAAGCAGTCCCTTTGTTGTATAGTGTGTTTTATAATAATGAGATAAGAGCACATAGAGTTATGTGTTATTTTTCTTGTGATGTTTGTAGGATTTACAGGGCATTATGAATTATAGTTAACACTGAATAAGTATGTGTGGCCACAAGGGAAAATGTTAGTGCAGCCAAAATTTATCAATTCTCCAGATCCGGAACTCCACCCAGATGAGCCCAGCTGACCTACAAACATCACCATGACCTGACACGGAGCCTCACCAATCCTGGAGCTTCAACCTTATAGAGGCCATACTGCTTTTCCCCTTTTGCCCAATCTCATCGTTTCATGTAATCCCTAGTTCCCACGCCATAGGTGACGTGGTTTTGTAACAAAATGGAGATGTTTTCCGATGTTTGGCAGAGCGCTCTCGGAGCCTGCACAGTTCTTTGCTTGACATATTCTGTTTTTTTAGATAATCTTACTTTCTACCTTCACCCGCACTTGGTCTTGTTCTAATTCCCTCCTTGGGTGTGTCCATTATTGACTCTCATTGGGGAATGTTTTATTGCATTGTTGGGGACGCTCACTTTCAAGTGGTGACTCCGGACGGGATTTGTCCCTTCGTTACTTTTGGCATGAGACGCCCCTGGCCACAGCGGAGACCCAGGGTGTGCCCCCTCAAGAGAGCTGCCTGCCTACGGCAACCGGTACACTTAGACGTGCGCACGCAGTAGGGCCAGAGGGTAAGGGTCACACTTTGCAAAACCTACCATACCGCTCGCCGGGGGCGGCCATTGAGTGTGAGGCAGTGCCTGGACAGACCGGGTCCAGAGGGTCTCGGATCAAGACGGACACGTGAGTATCAAGTGCGAGCGACGTTAAAGGTCGATAAAGGAGGCATATAGGGGTAGTGTATGGAGTCAGATGAAGGGAAGGGGAGCTAAAAGAGAGTAAAGGGAAATATAGTTAAAGGAGGTCTTGTGGGTCTAACATATTCTTTCTATTCTTTCTGCATATAGCCATTAGGATAAGTTAAGGAGATTACGAGGTGAAGGAGGAATACGGGAACCTGGCTCTGCAAGGGAATGGAAGGCGGCGCCGCATAGTGCTATCTTGACTAGTACTGGGAGTAAAAAGAGGAAATAAGAGTAATCAGTAGGAGTCTCTTATAAAGGGAGGCTCGGAGTAGTACAATTTAGAAACGCTTCTTCTTTCTATCTTGAGTGGAGGGGAAATACAAAAGGGGACAAAAACTGGAGAAAACATAGAGTACTAAGGGGTGGATAGAAGGGGCTTGAGGGGGTAGAAAGGGAGGTCTGTGTTAAATGTTATATGTGATTTGTCTTTTGGTTTATGTCATGTGAATGTCTTATTGTGGTTGTTGCAACTAGTAGCCACAGACAAGCCTTGGCAGAATAGGTATTGTATTTTTTGGTTTATACACTTTATGTAGTGTGACCAATTGAAAATAGACTTTGCACATTGTGATAAAGAATTGCTATAGAAAGACACAAAATCACTAGACTATTGTGAAGGTTGCATTACTGTAATATAAGTATTACCAGGTGAAGGTAAGAGTGTGGGAAAGAGAATGGGTGCAGAAACACAACTAGATCACATTTGTCGGAGTTTGCCAGGTTATGCCAATAAAATTGTAAAATACCATGATCAGTGGATCACGGAATTAAAAAGGGAAGGGCTACCTCAGGTATGGCCAAGTAATCTTAAGCAATCTTGGGTCCACCCCCTCCTCAAGAAGCAATCTCTAGACCCAGCCATACCCACAAACTATAGGCCCATCACCACGGTGCCATTTTTACTAAAGATTTTAGATAGAGTGGCCTACTTAGATATCCAAAAAGTCTTGGAACTGCTCCAACTCCTAGGCTCGCGGCAATCAGGCTTCCGACCAAAGCACAGAAACAAAACAGCTCTCATTGATCTTAAGACAAAGATCGATGAGCTGAGAGACCAAGGGAAAACGGCCCTTCTTCTACTTCTGGATCTCTCTGCAGCTTTCGACCTGGTGGATCACAAAGTGCTCTGCAACCACCTAGAGGCTGCAGCACATTTCTCACCCCAGGCTATAACATGGATCAAATCCGTCTTAAGTGAAAGAACAATGAAGGTCTTCTCCACCTCAGCGGCAGCAGACCCCGCTCCTATTACGTGTGGTGTACCACAAGGATCATGTGTCTCCCCTACTACGTATAACATTTTTACTAAGCCCCTGTTTGATGATTTGGACCTTCTAGGTGTCACCTACACTAACTGTGCAGATGACACCCAGATTCTCATCCAACTTTCTGGGGATTACAAACAGGATTTGGCCTTGGTGAATAAGATATACCTCATCATCCAAACATGGATGGCACATCATGGTCTATGCCTGAATGATGACAAAACGGAACTCATCATTCTGGGGACTACACTGAACATCAGGAAACTTAGCGAAGATTACACAACTTTTGTTATAGATGGCCATACAATTAAAGTTGCCAAGGAAGTAAAAACACTAGGTTTTTACCTCGACTCCTGTCTCACCTTGGCTAAGCAAGTAAACGCTATTGCATCCTCCACAGCCTATACTTGTAAATTGATAAGATCAGCTAGACCTTACCTCTCTACAAATAGTTGCACCACATTGGCAAGAGCACTCGTGTTGTCCAAACTGGATTATTGCAACGCCCTCTATTTGGGGTCTAATAAATACATCACGCAAAAAATCCAAATACTGCAAAACAATGCCCTTAGAGCGGCACTAGGAATCTCCAAGAGAGCTCAGATATCATCGACTAGAAGACAATCTAACTGGCTTTCCACAGTCGACAAAATCAAATTAAAAACTGCTTCTCTAACTTTCAGTTGTCTCAACAACCTAACACCAAGCTACCTAACATAGAGATTTAAAAGAAGAGTTACATCTAGACCCGCGAGAGCTGCCTATACAAACTGTCTATCAGTTCCCCTGTTCAAAATGACCACAACTGGAGGAAACAGCTTCCCCGTCAAAGCTGCCCAGTTGTGGAACTCCATCCCACCCTCATTAAGGACAGCCAATCATACCCACATTTTAGAACAAATGTAATTAAGTGGCTTAAAGATAATCACCAATAGCCCAGCCACACGACCTAGTTGACCTAGCAAACCAATAGGGCTTTTTGACCTTTGTGCGTGACCCGCACTTGCACTGCACTTCGACTACCTATTGTTTTTAATATTCATTTGTAATGCATATGTATTACCTGCTGTATTCGTACTAATCTGCATTTTTTCCTTTGTAACCCATGTAACTATAAGCAACTTGTAAGCCTAAAGTATTCTTGTTCCCGCGCCCTGATACCTTCGGGTCTGGTGCACGCTACAAATAAATAAACAAACAAACAAACATGGCCCAAACGAGGATCATTCGACAAAAATGTGTTGGATATGATAGCCACATGTCTGTTCATGAAGTACAAAAGAAAACAATTACACAATGGAAGAGAGATATTAGACCTAGGGAGGCTATTCGAAGAGGTGCCTCCAATTAATCAAAAAGAACAGATAAGTGAACAGGTTCCATCTGCCCTGGCAATAGAGAATCGGGGGAAGGAAGGGGAAGAGAAGGAGGGTCAAGTAGAAGTTGCACAATTGTATCCCCTCCTGCCAAAACCAGTACCAGCCGAAGGGTACAGTGACCCAGTGTATGTGTCAAAACCTACGCCCCCAACCACACCTCAACCTACAGCACCTCCCCCACACGAATGTCTGAGACGGGGTGGACAGGCGAGTACGCTGGCAATAGACATTGAGAAATGTACACAAGACTTAAACTCAAGGTTAACAATGGCCCGAAGTGAACTATCCCGACTGAGAGACATATGCGAGCAAGGGGGATCAGGCACCCCCAGAGTAGAACAGACACAAATGTCCCAGTCACTTGACAGGTCCACGGAAGAAGGATGGAAGAAGGGGGAGATCCTGTTCCGGATAAATGATGCACCTATGAGAATAACAGAGGAATAAGGGGAGGCGGAAGCAGGGGGCATGACATCAGATAGAGAGGAAGAATTTAGGTGAGACATCGAAGAGCAAGAACAAGAGGAAAGGAGACTGGGAATCACAGCAGGTGGAACACCAGTGGGGATAGGACAGACACCCTTGGGAAGGGCAATGGAAGAAGAGTGGAATGGGAGGTTGAGAAATAGAATGGGGCAAATGGCAACCTTGCGTAAAAAGGGAACAAAGGTAACAATATTTTTCATTTAAAATGCATATGGTTTATAACTTTAAACCTTACATTTATCAACAATGAAAAATTCTCATTAAAGTAGTTCATGCAAAAAAGTTTAACAAATGAATCTGGATTTATCCGATGCAAGGCAATTGTCCATGACCAGGCATTAATTGCATCTGGATTGTTTGCCAGAAGCGGATAGCCACAGTTGTCATAGAAATGTTGTTTCCAGATAAGATGTGTGCCCATCGTTCTTTAGGGTCCATGGATTTATTGAATTTCATGTAGAGTGTAGCGACTGCAAGGCGTTTGTCTGCCAAAGCTGGGCATTGCATAAATAAATGGTGTAGACTTTCAATAGTGTCATCCTCCTTGCAAAACCTGCATATTTTGTGTCGACTGGTTTTCTGTGCACGTATCCCAAGGATTTGCTGTGTTGGAAGTACATTAAGACGCAGCCTCAAGAAGGTGTCTCTAATAAGGCGGTCAGGAAACAGCTTCAAATAACGAGGGATCACGTTTAAGGCTCTTACTTCTGTGGTACAATTTAGAGTAAGTTTGTATCCGTTTTTCTCTTTTATTGTTGATATCCAATCGAGTCTTTCAATTTGGAGTTTGGCTCTTTGTGGTCTACAGATTAGGGTTTCAAGTGAAATGTCATATCTTATCCTTCCTTGGTTAAGAAATTCCTTCCATTTATTCAGAGCCATTGCGTTGATATTTCCAGCGATTGGACGAAGAATATTCAAGGCGGGAATCTGATCGTTATTGTTTATTTTCCTGAGAAGATCTAGTTGTTTCCACCGTATGATTGATTAGAGGGATTGGAGGCCAAGTGCGAATCGAATTCTAGATGCTGGAATACATTTCGGAATGGCTAAGACCTTTGTCCAAAAGATTAGCTCCAATTGATCCCATACAGTTGTCGGTAGGTTTATCATTGTCTCTCTGCCGTATGTCAAGATGGGTACAACTTTCTGTTTAAAGAAAATTATGATTGGTTTCGTGGAGTATTTCCCAAATGTTTTATGTAGTACTAAGCCCTGACGCGCTAGAGAATGTGCTTTACTTTTCAGGTGGTCAATCCATGGTTGTTCGACAGAGGATTTATTGAGCCAAACCCCTAGATATTTGATTGTTTGAACTTGCTAAATTTTTTCCTACTGTAGAAAGAATGATGGGTTTTTCTGGGAAGGGCCCTTTTGAGTTATTAGTGACAGGATCTTGTTTTTTCTGGTATTTATTTCCAACTGATTTGTATGCATATATTTTTGAATGTTATTCAGGGCAGTTTGCAGGCCTCTCATCATCAGCATAAAGAATCATAAGAATTGATGTTGAGTTTAATTTAGGCGGATTCATTTGTGGAGTAGTTATAGTCTCTTCAAAATCTGAAGTGTACAAATTGTACAGGGCTGCAGCCAGTGGGCAGCCTTGTTTAAGTCCATGCCAGGTTTTAATTGGTTGTGTGACAAGACCACTTTTGCTCAAACGGATCTGCACTTGTGTATTCGAATAACGCAACTTTATTGGTTACAATTGCCACTGATACAAGGGGGGAGGAAGACCTAATTATATCCCCTGGGCCCAAATGGATAAGGCGAATTTACTGAAATGATTGCCCCCACTTTCAGGAGGGGCAAGTAAATGGATCTGTGCATTTGAGAAAAATACAGCTGGGGTTCCCCTGGCAATAGGTGACATCAAATGTTTACTGGTGTCCGTGTTAGGTGATCAGGCAGACAGGGTTTAGTGGAGAGCAGAGACGGGCACGGCGTGGGACCAATTCACCTCCCTAGTCGATTTCATAATAAAACGAGGCCTCCGTAAAGAAGTTCAGAAGGCGCTTGATAAAATAGCTGGGATAGAAGCCAAATGCTGCCCAGAAATACAGAGCATAATAGTACATCATTGTAAACGAATCAAAGAAAGAGAAAGAGAGATAGTGCAGAAGAGACTGGCGGACGAAGTTAAATTAATTCAGACGAAACTAGTGAAGGTCACAGGAGCCATAGCCGCCCTCCCCACATACAGAGAACGAGAGGAGGAGCAAGGGTCAATAGCAATACAAGCAAGGATGGCAGAAAAATGGGCAGGGAATGGACAAGAACAGTGGAATGGTGAAGAGCAATATGGATGGCCACAATGGCAGGCAAGGAGCACCCGTGGAGGAAGAGATGGGTACAGAGGATTTAGAGGAGGTGGATATGGATACAGGGGGTTTGGGGGACATGGACCTAGAGGGGGACCCGGGAATTAATTGAACTGTGGGAGGTGGGGACATTTCTCAAGGGAGTGTCGCTGTCGTCCCATAAACAATTATCAAAACGAACAGCAGTATGGTCACCCTACCCAAGAAGCCCACATGGGCTGCCAATGGGCGGTGGGCGGTGGGAGAAGGGAAGAGCAACAGGATCAGAGGTACACAGATGATCGCCGAGCACCCCCGCAGAATGTACAAAAACACCCACAGTCACAAGAACATATGGCCCCTGTCCGAGGTAACCCCTTCACCACAACGGCAAATGGTGCTCCAACACCCTTTGGAGGAGTGGCGGTGGTGTCAGGAAATGTTTTAGATAATGAAGGAAACACAAGCTATCCAGCATAGGACAGCGCACAGAGAGCACTTGTGTGTCCCGTACTATCAATGACCCTCAATGCAGCAGAGGAACCACTGGTGGGGGCAGAAATAGGAAACAAACAGTTAATTTTTATGGTAGATTCAGGAGCAGAAAAATCCTACCTACGAGAAGGCAGGTTTCCGCTAACTAATCTCAAACTCGAGACGCAAGGATTCTCTGGGGTGGTGGTCGAGGTTCCATATACAGAAGAATTAGAGCTAACAGTGGGAGGCAAAACAGTGAGAGCACCCTTATTGTATTACGAAGAATTGTCAATAAATAACAGTGATGTCCCTGGACTTGTAGGGAGTGTCCGCACAGAGAATAGCAGTAATTGGAGTAGACATACATGGATGTGAACAGTGAACTGTGTTGTGCATCAATGCCAACACGCCCCTGAGAGATTTATCTGACGAAGAACTGTTCACTGACTCAGACAGTGAGAGAGAAATAGTAACAGAGATAGCAATCCCCATGTGACATAATGATTCAGCCAAGACAAGTGCCCGTGCAACTGATGGCAGTGGTGGGCGCACCACCTACATTTTTCAACAATGACATGCAACTTGTGCCAAAGGAAGTGTGGACAACAGGCCCGCATGACATAGGACTGTTGCGTGACGTGATCCCAGTGAAAATAAAACTCAAACCAGGGGCATTGCTGCCCCAGGTAAAACAGTACCCCCTATCAAGGGAAGCAGAAGAAGGGATAAAAGAAACAATATCTGCCTTATTACAACAAGGGATTATAGTACCCTCAAATTCACCCTGCCATACATGCATCTAACCTATCAAAAAAGCAAAGGGAGGGGCATTGAGGATGATACCGGATTTACGCCCCCTTAATGATGTCATACAAAAAGAATTCCCACTTGTCCCAAATCCAGCGTCAATTCTGTATATTATACCTAAGGATTCTTCCTGTTTTACAGTAATGGACCTGAAGAATGCTTTTTTCTCAGTGCCACTGGACTCCAAATCTCAATATTTGACAGCATTTACCTTAGGGGGAAAGATATGAACATTGCAGGTTGCCTGAGGGGTACTGCGTGCACCCAAGCATATTTAACAGGATCTTACATGAAGATCTTGGAAACATAGACACAAAGAGCACAATCATTCAGTATGTAGATGACCTTTTAATATGTGGGAGAAGTGAGGTTGAATGTAGGCAAGATTCTGTAACGTTATTAACACTTTTGGCACACAAAGGGTACAAAGTGGACAAGGACAAACTACAATACTGTTTAACATAGGTGTTGTATCTGGCTCAGCTAATATCTAAGGATGGCAAAAGAATAATCCCTGACAGGATAGCTGCAGCGCGCGCTGTGAATGAACCCAAGACAGGTGAGGAGATGCAAAAGTTTCTCGGAATGTGCAATTACTGCCGTGCATGGATCTAAGAATACGCAGGATACACAAAGCCACTCTTACAGGGCCTCAAAGAAGCACAGAGAGAGAACATAGTAATACATTGGACACAAGAAATGTACACTGCCTTCAATACATTAAAAGAACTGATATCGACAGCACCCGCACTAGCAAACCCTGATTAAGAAAACAAATTTCACATATTTTCGCATTGCAATGGGACACTGATGACAGCAGTATTGACACAAAAAACATTGCTGGGCCACAAGCCTCTGGCGTACTACAGTGACACACTAGACTCAGTGATGCAAGGACATTTTGCCGATGAACAAGCTCTCGCAGTCGCGGCATTCGCCATTGAAAAGAGTGCAACAATTGTAATGGGATGCTCCATGCCATTGTATGTGGAGCACTCACTTTTTGCCATACTAGAAAGATCCAAGAGCACACTAACTACACAGAGAGCCACAGCATATGAGATAATACTCTCAAGCGTGAATATACACATAGTGAGGTGTAAAACAGTAAACCCAGCCACTTTCCTCACAGACGCTTGCACAGTGGAAGACATGCAAACACACAATTGTGCGACATACAGAGGAGAAGATGATGGTATGCTCACAGCTAAGAAGGATGCACTGACTGAAGGAGAAGTTTACTTAATAGATGGGTCAGCTTCAATTAATTGTGAAACAAGAGACAAACACGTGGGGATAGCTGTGGTACACCTAGAAGAAGGTGAGTATGAAACAATAGTACAGACAAGGTTTCCCGCCCATTTTTCAGCGCAAGCAGAAGCATAGTGGCACTAATTGAAGCATTACACACAGCTAAGGGATGTGCAGTGACAATATACACTGACTCAGCATACAACAGTCTATGGGGGATTGGGATGCTGGGGAAGAAGAGGATTTCGGAGAGCAGATGGATCCCCAGTGTAGCACGCACAATTGTTAGTGGAGTTAATTGAAGCACTAAAGGAACCAATGGTAGTGGCATTGGTGAAATGCCAGGGCCATACAAACAATAATTATGTCATCTCCTTAGGGAACGCAGCAGCAGATTCTGCTGCAAAAGAAGCATCATATTTAGTTAAAGAAGCTACAGGTGAGTACATCTTACAAAGAAATGTAAAAGACGAGCGGAGGGAGGGATACAACTCCATGCCGATTTCACAAATATTGGAGTTACAGCAAGAAGCGCTGGGAGAAGAAAAGGAGTTATGGGAAAAAAGAGGGTGTAGCCAGTCATCCACAGATCTCCTCTGGAGGCAGAACAACACAGGTAAAGTAGTGATGCCTCAGAAACTACTAAAAATAGCTTTCCAACAAATGCATTTCCCATCTCACAATCTCAAACAACATATAGCAGCAGAGATTCAGGAAGATTGGTTCATTCCAGGATTACAAGAAAAAATATCAAAGCTGGCAATGGAATGTACAAATGCCAAATATACAATTCGGGGATGACACTGAGAACATTACGAGGAACTCTACCCAAACCAATAGGGCCATTTTGGGAACTACTCATAGACTATGCTGATATGGGTGAAAGATGCAATGGATCCAGATACATGACAGTGGTATTGTGTCACTTTTGAAGGTAGGTAGAGGCGGGCCCTTGTGCCCAACCAGATGCCAAGTACGCAGCAAAGTTCTCAGTGCAGGAAGTATTTCCCCGCTGGGGAATATGTGACATTGTACGCTCGGACAACGGAACGCATTTCGTCAACAATCTGTTCAAAGATGTGACAGCAATGTTAAAACATTACACACAAATTGTGCATGATTTATCACCCACAATCAAATGGTGGTGTTGAGAAAATAAATAGACTCCTGAAAAGCAGACTCTTAAAACTATGTTACACAATGAAGAATAACTGGGTGTATTGTTTGACCCTGGCCCTATTTGAGTTAAGAAATCAGGCCAGTAAGGACCACCATTTGTCCCCCCATGAGATAGTGACAGGGAGACGCATGCACACAGCACACTCCCCACTACGAAGGCAGTCTTATGCCTACAGGAGTGCAACAATACTAGGGGAAGAATTTCATGAGTATTTGACAAAGCTTACAAAAGCAGCGTGTAGGATTACAAACCAGCTTGCGCCCCCATTCACACAGGAAGAAGCAAATGACACCGATAGCCCTGCAGGTCAGCTCATGCCAGGAGAGATGGTATATGTGAGGAGTTTTGTACGTCGGTGCAATAGCCCAAGATTTTATGGCCCATACGAGGTGGTGTACTGTATACCAACCGCTGTGAAAGTAAAAGGGCTGAGGTACTGGATCCATTTGCCCGACGTACGAAAAGCTTATGACAGTGTAACAATAGAAGTTGGAGAAGACAGGACAGAAGAGGTGACACAGACTTAAAGAGGAGCTCAGAGAAAAGAAATGCATGATGGAATGTAAATATAAAGTACATAATGCAGATGACGGCAGTAAGAAAATTTAAATAAAAAGAGGTTATTGAAATGTACTCTCTCTATGCAGGAACAACCATGGCAACGGAGGGAGCCCCCGATGTCAACAATGTTAGAGTAGATAGAAATGGAAATGCTAATTTTAACCTTAGAAAATATAGTTACGAATGCAGCCTGTTTGTCTGTGTAGTAATATTCTTTTCAATGTTGTTTGGATTGGTAGTTTATTGGGCCGTGGCATTTATATCTACAGACATAAATGAGGGGGGAATGGAACAAGCATGATACAAAAGGGGACACACCTGATATGGGACGGGGTGAAACTGATCTGGGAACATGGGAGGACGAGGAATGACATACATAATGCAAATAGTACAGCAGGCACTAGCATAACAGTGCTCTCCACTGCCCATATAATTACTCTGAGTTTAACATACTTGCAATTAATGACCCGGACCCCTCTGAATTTCCCTGGTTAAGTGATTTTCCTGACACAACTGTATCACTTGAACGTGACACAGCAGATAATGACACAACTGAGCAATACGAGATTCCCAAACGCATAGTGAATGATGGTGAAAAAACTGCCGAAAGATTCATGCCACTATATAATGAGTGGGGGAAAAGCGGGGCCAGGCGGAGTACCCTTAATGCAGCAAGCTGAAAATAAAACTGGGGGGCACACGAGAGAAAATAAGAGACGGAAAAGGGGGACGGGACAAAGAAACTACGATGAATACCAGGGGTTGGAATTGGATACTGTAGAGGACCCACAACACCCACACCAATCGAATAAATGGTATGCAGACATGAGTCATACTGCAAAGCAAACAACAAACGGGAGCTGGTATCTGTGCTCTCTGATACCCCATGCCTCTGGTACTCCTAAAGTACTGTTACCACAAAAGTCGTCTATTGCAGATGCACAATGTCTCATTCATCTTGCACTATGCAGAATTAAAAACACTTTTCAAGTGCACACCGTCTCCTTTAAAATGCTGCAAAATGAAAAGACTTGTTATTCAAAACCCAAAGGAGTGATATACCTGAAAGAACCCTTTTTAGTGATAAAAGGAACATTATACCTGGACAATGAATGACAAAACAAGCAAATAACATGCAGAGCAGAGGCACTACAAGGGCTGGCAGAGGAAAAACTACAATGGATCCAAAGAACATGTGCCCCGATATGGAATGAACACATCTCAAAACTAACGTGGGTAACAGCCCATGAAAAGCCATTTAAGCTGCAGAAAGAGATACATTATGAACTTTGTTTCCTCAGAGAGGGAAAAGTAAATATGGGCACAAACAAGAACTTTAACAAAACACTCATCATCCCAGACATAAAAAATGAACTGCCGCCTTAATGGACACATACTGGGTTTGCGGTAAAAAGGAGTACCTGCACTTCCCATAGTCATGGAGGGGCACATGCTCTCTGGCAACGCTGCATTCCGCTCTGATGGTGATACCTGAAAGCCATATTCAAGGGGAGAAACAGCTGCCACCCGCCAACAATCGAGAACCCGTCCAGCCAACTGAAGAATCCCATGTATGCCATATCAGAGGAAAGCATGCAGAACACAGTCTCACGCAAAAGAGATCATCAAAATATATCTTCAAGGCATCTTCTGAACTTTTGGTGCAGATTCCAGATCGATTCCTGCTCTTTAATTCTGCTGAGACATTCTTTGCGTCCCTCATTCCCAGCATCACGGGCCAACACAAAAGGGCTCCAAATAACCCGCTGGGAGCTGATCCAACTGGCAAACGACACGGAAGAAGGGTACAAAACATGTGTAGTCTATAGATCACACTGATCTATAGACTAGGTCTCGGCTCAAGACAGCACTACACATGTTTTGTATACTTTTAGTGTGTTGGCTCAGGGGGACCACACGTGCTGACACTTGCTGCAAGTAGACCATTAAAGTATAAACATTAGGACTAGCACACACCACACTGTTATTCCTCACCTATTCTCCAATGCACATGAAGCTATTGGTCATATGTCTAAATCCCATACTGTTGAACGAACCTTGTCTTTTGAAAAACACTCACACTAATGTATGACATGGTGGTTTACTAGTTCGATATAACACAATGTACACAATCCAGATGTTCACTAACTGTTTATATATACATGTGTTCACAAAATATGCTCAATTTACATACTGGTCCAAATGGATATAATGCAGGACAGTAACGTTACGAAACTGTTGTAGATAGAATATGAAAAACTTAAACGGGTGACCTATAAAATGTTCATAAACTCGCATATTGTTTGATGTACCTGTAACCACACTGGCCTAATCCTACCTCGCATTCTAAATGATGTGCATGTAACCCCATAAAGTAGTTAAGTTAGAAGCCGCAGAGCCCTCTCTCCCTTGTCGTGCAGCGCTGCATACTCAACCCCCACCTTCCTCTCTCCTCAGGTCGGGCTGACATCTAAAGGCCCTTATTTCATTGATGATGTGATGCTGTAATTGTAACCTATCACCCCTCTGCTAAGCCTGTCCCAAGTATCCACCCTCCCCTTAGCCCCCAGACCCACAATAACACCATAAAACTTGTTCCACACCCCAAGACCTTGGTTAAAAGAAATACCAGCAACAAGCCTCTCATCCCACTGTCTTTTTTGATATACCAGCTATGTGCCATCTGGCCAGACAGTATCCAGGCTCACCCCAACCCTGACTGACCATGGGGGCAGTATATTTACTTTTGTACTAACATACTATAAAGATGTCCCCCACTTGATCTAACAAAGCAGAATGATAGAGGTATCCCTGACAGGTGCCCCCTGACGTGGCACCTGAACTCATGAAGCAGTCCCTTTGTTGTATAGTGTGTTTTATAATAATGAGATAAGAGCACCTAGAGTTATGTGTTATTTTTTCTTGTGTTGTTAGATTAACAATTTGTAAGATTTACAGGGCATTATGAATTATAGTTAACACTGAATGAGTATGTGTGGCTACAAGGGTAAATGTTAGTGCAGCCAAGATTTATCAATTCTCCAGATCCGGCACTCCACCCAGATGAGCCCATCTGACCTACAAGCCTCACCATGACCCGACGCAGAGCCTCACCAAACCTGGACCTTCAACCCTATAGAGGCCATACTGCTTTTCCCCTTTTGCCCAATCTCATCGATTCATGTAATCCTTATTGCCCACGTCACAGTTGATGTGGTTTTGTAACAAAATGAAGATGTTTCTGATGTTTGGCAGAGTGCTCTCAGAGCCTGCAGAGTTCTTTGCTTGCCCTATTTTGGTTTTAAGATAAATTTACTTGTTAACTTCACCCGCACTTGGTCTTGGTCTCATTCCCTCCGGGTGTGTGTCCATTATTGACTCTCAAAGGGGGGTGTTTTGCTGCATTGTTGGCGACGCTCACTTTCACTGGGTCACGCCGGTTCATTCTCTGTATTCCGCCACCGGCCTCCAGCTTCCTTTAGCCTTCCTTCCCGCTGCATACACTCTGCATTGTTCCGGGTTCCTCAAACACTCTGTCTGCCATGCTGTCTTCCTGGAGAGGTCTGATCTCATCCAGCAGTTTGCAAACCTGCCTCCAAAGCTGACTGCCGACCTGTTTCCACAACTGACTGCCGACCTGTTTCCACTGCTGACTCCATTCTCACTGGTCTTGCTGCTTTTAAACTTCCTGACAGGTTGAATGGTCCAAAAAAGACTAGACCGTTCATTGTCGACTTGGAAGTTCTGCATTGCTATTGTGTGCCTCCTCCTTGTCGCAGTTCATAACTGGTGTCTGTGTGTATGAGAGTCAATAAATACCTGATGTATGGCTCTAATTTTTCTCTTCCTCGTCCCAGTACTTGACTGGTGTTGACTGGGAGATGAATTACAGGAAAAATAGGAAAGGGACTTGTAACAGCCTACAAAGGCCTGGGGGATATCAGACCCTTTATAAAAGGGAAATGGGGTATACCATGTCTCACTTAAGGGTGACTCATCCTCACTCCTGGGTCTCCTCCACCAAGGAGATCCTCCCTCGCATATCCACCTGCTTGGTCAAGATCCGATAGCGACAGCCTTTCCCTGGCCACCTGGGAGGAAGATACGTTGGGGAAAGAAGTGAGGACGCCCTCAGATTTTTCAGAGCGGTCACACTGTGCGAGTGAGCAGTGCAGGAGAGGATGTTGAGCCCCAGGTCGAGACTCATGAATGGGAAGCACACAGAGAAGCTTACTGCTACAGAGAAGGCTACTGGAACGGAGGAAGAGATGGTGTGTGTGAGCCGAGAGTGTAGTGGAGATGCAAGGGGTTGTGCTGGAGCTCCTATGCCCCAGACTGCTTGCTGAGGCAGCACTCTTCACACCATGCAGTAAAAAGTTAGCAAGATCAAAGTAAAACACAGACTTTGTCGCAGTCTGCAAAAACACAAAAGCCCCTTGAACAGACCTAATCTCGCTCTCTCATAAAATCGTAAGCAGAAATGTAGCAGAAAGGTCATTAAACAAAGGACAGAGGAAAATACCTGCAGGAACGTCTCCTGCACCAACCCTCCTCAGCCCCACAAGAGTCCCCTCCTCGATTCAGGGACCAGAGCTGATTGACTGCCCCCAGAGGTAGTAAGTTCAATCTTGCATTCGTCGGAAAAGCTCTGTGCAGCAGCACCGTGACTACACATAGATAGTTAGGCCATTACTGAGGGCTAATGGTGAAAAGGCTCTAATCTGAGTTTTCTGAACCATCTCGTCCCTTCTACAGGACACCAGAAATTACATTGCCAAGGCTTGAACTTGCGTTTTACGAAGAGAAGCCCATTTTTCTGGATCAATAACATAAGAATCCTTTGACAGCTTGTGTAATTTGTGCCAGTGACCCATCCTTGCAGTAGCATGTTTGAGAAATGAGGTTCTTAATTGAATTTTTCGTTAGGGGTCTATTATCACCTGCCCAAGACCCAAAGGCATATTGATCTTAGGAAAATGATGTCCGCCGGGTAAGTTATACCCAATTCTAGGTGCATGGAGTACACAGGTGTGGAAGAGGGAACCATAAGGAGCCTTCTAACAAAGGCGTTTTCTAGCTTTTGTAAGGAGATGGCCCATGAGTACCCCCATATTTTGCACCCGTAAATCCCAGTAGGTATAGTCTTTCCCTCGTAGACCTTTAGCATGTGTTCCACGGAGGAGTGGCCCATATTGACTGCAAATCTAAACATTCCCATAGTGGTTTGTCACATCCCCACACTTTACATGGAAATGTGGTCATCCCCATTTAGGCCGCTGTTAAACCCCCAAGCAGTCACAATAAATTAACAGCTGTCCACCTTCTTTCAATCTAGAAACATCTGTGTGCAGCATCTAGGTTTCTTATAGTCACACACAGTGAAACACTTATCGCTATTCACCAGAAGCCCCTAATCCTTCATATATTTATCATGTTCCAAGATCAATGCTGAAAAGATCTAGGTGTTTTTGCCAGGAGAACAGCGTCGTCGGCATAGCTGAGCACTGGTGGTCTCCTGGCTCCTCACCAGGCGACATCAATATTAGTAAGGGGTCCAAGATAAGAAGCAAGGCTGTTGACATATAAATGTAACCCCCTTGTCAACAGCCAAACATTGAGAAGGTTCACCATCCTGGCTCTAGCAAACACGTATCCTCGAATTCTCGTGGAGGGACGTCAATAAATAAATAAGTGGGATTGCTACTCGGATATCACACAAAGACTTCCACAGTAGGCTCCTGTCTACGTGGTCAAAGGCTGAACTAAGATCCATAAAGACCACATAGACAGAAGTGCCCATTACCAAGATAGGTTTTGCTAAAATGAGATAAAGATTAAGAGACTGGTGTATTGTCCCCGTGCCTGGGCGAAAAGCCATTCGGGTATCTGACAAGATATTATTTGCTTTGAGCCAATCAGCCAAGCTTTCCAAAATGATACCGGAGAACAGCTTAGATGTCCCACCCAGCAAAGGAATAGGTTTATATGAGGAGGGGAACCTTTTTTGTCACCCTTCTTAAATATCACAACAATGGTTCAAATTTTCCTACTATCAGTTATTTGGTTTGTCTTAATAATGGCACTAACCACATGGGTCAAGAAGGAGGCCCACACATCTGGCAGGGAACAGAATAGATCATTAGACACTCCATCAACACCTGGAGACTTGAAAGGGTTTTGTCTCCGAGCATAAGGGTGACTTCCCTCAAGGTCATCGGTTCAATATGACCAACTATGTCTACCTGTCCCCAGAGTGCGGCACCCCTTTACACATTTGTTTTCCAATACATGTTAGAAATTATAAAAATTGTACGCAAGGGAAGAGCAAACATTAGTGGTCCCGCGCAACAGACTCTCAGAATTAAAATGACCCACTCCCCCATTTCCGAGACTGACATTTTTTTGCAGCACTTGAGTAATTTGGTCCAATCTTGATAAAACACTGGGGTGAAGGGATTATGGGAAGACTTGGGCAACTTCAGGATTTAGTGGTCACTGACCAGGTACCCTAATCCTTTGTAGTCCTGGAGGCACCAAAACCTTAAAAACTAGGGTGTTTGTCTAACCTACCTGCCATGATCTCTGCAGGCAGACGAACGTCACATGTAACCACGCTCCGTTTCTCTCTCTGTAACTATGTCGTATACATAATCTTGCCTGCGTACACCTTCATGTAATAGCGCCTCCTTGTCTATTGGCTGCAGTGCGCTCTATAAATGTAAAAAATAAATAAATAAAACACATTCTCAATTGGTTAGTTAGACTGGGTTGGCTGGGTGGTAAGGACGCAATGATAGAATGTATTCATTCAGTTTCTGGCATTATATAGCGCAAAGTCGTAAGACTAAACTGGCAGAAGACCCCTGTAGATAGCAGGTGGCTGACATCTTTAAAATACACAGACCATATAAAATACAGTCTTCAGTGTAGACTCTATAGAGAAGAAGTCACTCTACTGATACAGTGGCACAAAAACAACAATACGGCATTTATGCATTGCTCTTCATGCCAACATATTCGTACGTCTAGGCAGTATAGTAAATGTGCTACAACCAAGGTAATAATACTGCATTCGTTGACACCCGAAGGATGAAAGTCTGTTGATCCTTCTGGAATTGTAGTCTGATTTCTGCAGAGTGAACACACATTTCCGAAGCAAGCGTTATTGAAAGTTGGAATGGGTCCAAGTGGCCGGTCCTCTTGGTAGACTGTGTGCCATGCCTTTCGAATCAAGTTTCCAACATTAAATTGTATGTCCTCTGCCTCATCCACAACCAAGGAATATACTGGGCCTGATTAACAAAGATTTGCACTGTAGCTAATCAAGAGATATCCGCAAGCACCGCTGATATGCACCTGCCTCTTTACACTTGCTTCACAAGCCTAGCACTGTAGCACACGTGGAGAAGCCTGGAGCCTCTCCGATAGGCCCATGAGGCCATTTCTGTGCATTTGCATTGCACACGGGCATCCCAAAAATGTTACTGACATCCCTAGATTTTCTCTAGTTTTAGGGAGACTAGAATCAGAACTAAGCGATGGGTTCTCTGAGGGTAAGGTGAGTTGCCAGTCTGAGTTGAACACTTGCCCAGGAGGGAAATACTCTGTCTCCGGGTGTTGGGAACATGAGCTTGTAGTTGCCTCATGTGAGATGCTACTTATCATTGACTGTGGCTGCTCGCTCGGCTGCAGTCACTGTCAAGACATATATTGGTGCATATTTGTAATTTATTCAGAGGTGCATCTGCACGTGAGCATGCATGATGATGCATGAGTAAGTGTACAACTCAGATTGGCAACTCACCTTCCCTCAGAGAACCCATCACTTAGTTCTGATTCTAGTCTCCCCCCCATTAGTTATGTCAGTGAAGGTGGCACTTAGGGGCTACCCTTCCCCTCTAGCACCCCTTTCTTTTTAAACTCACAGCATGTCAAGACAATGGCACGTATGCCCATGTATCTGGAACAACACCATATCCTAGTCTTAACACTAGAACTGTTCTGCATATTTTTCTTTCTCTTTGCTTTTTTCCTCAGGGGTCACCCACTATGTTCAGTCTTAGGGTCCTGAGGAAGGCGGAATAATCAAGAGAAGAGTGCGGAAATGTACACCCCCTTGTGGTTGATGCGAACACACAAGTGAGAGGCTGAGCAGCTGTAGCCCACCGCTTTGCGCCCCACGTAGACCCCTGAACTGATGACCGAATCCAAGAGATTCACATTTATTGTTTATTTTTTTTAAAAAACATTTTTAATTCGTAAAAAACCCACATATAATTCATTACATTTAGAATGTTCACTGAAAGAAACCTCCAATTGCAATATTAAAACTAATCCAGATATCAAAAAGTTTGTCTTACAATTATCATCATTGGCATTACCACCTATCCAGGGTACTAAAAGAAAACAACAGCATTTCCATTGCAAAACATCATCAACCACAGATTCCAAACTGATGAAAGTGGTACAGATAAAGAAAGTATCCATGAGAGTAGTCAACGACAGCATTTCCCAACAGTCAGAGCTGAAAAGAATTAATGGGGCAGGTTTATCGCTGTTAGACAGTAATTCCAAAAGCCATTGTTCCTAATAGATGGAAAACTTCTTTTAGGAAATTTAATAGAGCCAATGTCAGTGACAGGCTTTATCACAAAATCAATCGATTCCAACACTGTTCCACTGAAAACGACAGAAGATCGTCTATAAAGGTAGCCAGCCATTTAGTTCTCATTTCTGTTCTAGTCGGACATATAAGAACCAAATGTTGGAATGATTTAATTGAGGCCTTGCAACAACACAATCTACAGGTCAGATCAGCTTCAGCCTGATTCTCCGCCCTCCGTGCACTCAAAATCTCTCTGGTTGGAAATGCATTTAGGCGAAAGTGCATAAACTGGTTGGGAAGATAGCTGCTCGGAAATTTGGACAGATATTTGGGCAGCGGGTTTAGCGCACGGGCCTCCAAAAGAGCTTTCCCGTAGCGCTTACACCTCAATCTTTTGTGCTGTGTTTGAATCCAGTCCATTGCCCACAATTTCCGCTTTACTTTACACCAATTACTCGCAAGCAGTTCTGAGGAACCAAGATTCTTAAAGATTGCAATACCAATGCTCATTCATTCACGTAGCATCCCTTCTGCCCCTTGCGAGATCGCCTTTTGCAATAGTTGAAAGCCCCTAGGTGGAGAGGGGATTCTACACTTCTGAAAGAGTGCCAAAGACTTCAAAACCACCATTGAGTAGAGGGAGTTGAGCCTTAGTTCCAGTCTTACCACCTGAATAGGCATTGCCCTAGGGAGGTTAAGAACCTTTATCCAAAATAAGCCCTCCAAAGGTGGCCAGATGGTTGCTGGAAGGACAAAAAAGGCCTCAGCACTGTAGGTGACAATCAGTACCACCTTCATCTGATAAAACTGTATTAGAGGGCCCAGAGTAAATTTGCAATATTTCTTCATGATGACCTGGACCTGGGTGGCTAACGTCTTCATCTTGCTCTGCATGATCGTCATTCTTGAAGAATCCATAAGGTTATTGTTGACACACATCCCCAAGTGAGACATCTAACTTATTTGAGAAAGCTTTATGCCATTCATGTCCCAGGAACCTTTATTCCTTCCTCTTGTTCCCCCTGGTTCCAGGATCAAAACGCAAGATTTTTTTGCATTTATATTCAGCCTGTTTTCTAGAACATAAGCGTGTAGAGCGTCCAATTGTCTTTGTAAACTGACCTGGATCTGGTCGATAAGGACCAGGTCATCAGCATAAAGAAGCCTATCCACTGGAAAGCCAGCTACTTTTGGAGGAAAGCTTCTAGCGCTCTTTAAAGCCTTACAGATGTCTGATATAAACAGGTTGAAGAGCGCAGGAGCTAAAGAGCAGATTTGCTTAAGACCCTTCAGCAGGCCCTTCCCATCCAGTCACACTCTCAGGGAAGTCTCAGAATAAAGGTCTTTTATGGCTTCAACCAGATCTTCCGGACATTCCCACTGTTCAAGTTTCAACCATTATTTAGAGCGTTCAATTGTGTCGAAAGCCTGGGTGAGGTCTACAATCCCCAGATAGAATTTAGTGCCTTTCTTCTCCTTAGTGCAGCTTTTTAAAATGTCCAGCAAGAAGACATTAAGGGCGGTGCCCATTCCTTTAACAAAGCCGGGTTGTCTGTTTTCATAATGTCCAGTGATCGTACTCCATTTTGAGAGGCTTTGCAGTATCAATGAGATGAAAATCTTCCCAGCCACATTGTCATGGCCACAGGCCCCAAAACACAAAAACCACACTATCTAGGGATGGGGGCAATGGGTCACTTGACTCACTTATGTCTCTTTGGGACCTATAAACACAGGGGCCCTGGCTGGACTCAGTCCTGGCGCCTTTGGTGCCAGGCTTATATTGAGATGTGAGCAGGAACACTTTATTTCAGTGCAGCAGTGCTTTTACTTTATTTCAGTGCAGGAGTACTTTTATTTTACAAGACCTTTCCAGGAGCTGAAAGCCTTTATTCCAGAAAACATCCTCATATGCTGACTCATCGGGTGTGGCTCTCTAGGCCTGGTCTTCATGTGCTGACTTAACGGGTGTGGCAGGGTGTGGCAGGCAGGCTGAACCTGGTGGCCGTGGCTTCAGAAGCTCAGCTATATAAGCTGCTCCATCACTAAGGCCGGTGCTTCGCGTTACTGTGCACTCGCGTGCAACGTGACGCTCACCGCCGCTTGAACCAGTTTACTTACCTTTGGAAACCAGGCTTTCTCCTGCATACTCACCTCCAGGAAACCTATGCTTCATCGCTTCATCTGGAGACTCATCTCCTGACATCCAGTGGTCTTGATCGCGACGCCGCAGCACTGCACTCCGCATCCACAAACTCAGACCCTGTGAAGAAGAAAGGCAAGGTTAGAACATCAGTCCTAGGGCTGCGCCGCATTTGAACCCTGCACGCCCCATAGTTAACAATTTACCAGCACTGTATCGCTGCAGCTTTGTTCCTCATTCCCTCCGGCTGCCGCCTCGAGCTCCGCAGCTTCTGCCGGGCCGGCAACATCACCTGTAAGGGAAGAAAGAAAAAGAGCAAACATCAAAAGTGGAATGGACAGCAGTACAAGACAACAAACTTTACAATACAACAAAAACAGACAAGGAAAGACAAAGGTAAACAGGAACACTTACCTGAAGTATAGTGGCTTAGTCGCAGCAGGACTAGTGAAGGAACTCGGTCCAGATCATACAAGCGCCCTTGCTAGAAGCAGCAGGACGGAGTGCTTGCTAAAACTAATCAACAGGTGAGCTTTCCAGGGACAGCACATCCCACGGGTACCACGGTTTGGGAGAAGAGGTCTGGAAGGGGATCAGGCGCACAAGCTGGCATACTCATGCCCCCTATTCTCCACGCAGGAGCAGTCCCGAGCAGCAGCACCTATTACCACCAGTCACCACATAAGCACAGAGGGCGAAGTCAGACCCGAGCGACCTCACCCCCGGGAGTGCTGCAACCGTGCCCAACTTCTCCGCAAAGACCAGGTGAGCATAACACACATCTAGCAAGCAATCGGCTTATAGTTGGAGGGAATTGTCCTGTCACCCTTTGTAAAAATTGGAACAATGATTGATGATTTCCACGAGGAAGGTACTCTCCTAGTCTTTTTGATTTGATTTAATAGGACCCACAGAAAGGAGGCCCACTGCTCAGGATCTCTTTTGAGCATGGCATTCGATGTCCCATTCAGGCCCGGTGCCCTAGAGTTACTAGCTTTGTTAATAAGGCGAAGAATCTCCTCTCTCGTTGCAAAGATCCATCCACCACTCCTTGTAGAACATCTGCTCCCCAAGATGGATTCTTCCGTCTGGAGTAGTGAGATAAAATGTTCCTCCCAGACACTTGCTGATACTGCGCTAGACAAAGTGCCTCCTGTGGAGCATTTGCGCTGTTCATCCACTGCCAGATCTCTGACATGTTTTTGGACTCAATACTCCTTAGCATGTTTTCAGCGTCACGCTGCATCAACACATGTTTATAAGCACAGACCCAATTGCGATTAACCTGTTTCAATTTCTTGCACCGCGTAATCACTTCAATTGACCCTTGTTTTTATAGATGCCTTAGCTTACAATTTAGACACTTCTTCTTAATAGCCACTGCTTTGTCGAAACTGTGCAATGGGGCAAATGATAATTGCAGTGTTTCCTTTTGTGTTCAACAAAATCCCACATCAATTGCAGATAGTCAAGGGTGGGCTCGATGGACATAGTTCGATCCCTGTGCACCTGAACTTTCAGCCTCATGGTTAGGAGATCGATTGATGATAAATTGGTTTTGTCCTGTAGTCACACTCAATGATGTAGAATAATAGACTAGGAATGTTGAGCCTTGGGCCAAACAGACTAATTTCAGAATATTATGACCACTCTGTTTCGTGTTCACGACCGTGAGCTGCTGTACTTGTCCCAGCATGTTGTAAGAAACAAAGAAGTAGTCCAGGGTTTTGCCATCAGGACCATTGCCCCAAGTTGCACCTGGCGGAATATCGCCCTTTGTACTTCCATTTAGCATGTGAATATTCCTAAGTAGCAGGTCTTCCCGCCACATGAGGACTCTAGGTTCAGCTTCATTTGTTACCGGGGTAACATCTTCAATCAGGGAGTTTTGTGTATTGAAGCAATGTAGATTTAGATCTCGCACATGAGGATCCGGGCCATGCTTCAAGAGCTTCGTCCAAGAGATCCATCATTAATTCTGTAAACTGAGCACACTCTGGGGCAGAGGTATTCCAATACAAGTTAAACAGAATCAGTACTTTCGAAGATATAGATTGACATTGCCTGCTGCCAATCATAAGGACCTGGATGTAATGATTAATGTTCACAGCAGATCAATCTTCCAAATTAGTGTCCTGTTTAAGGGCTACAAGTAAACCAGCCATCTGCCTCCCTTTCTGACCTTTCAAAGCAGGATTAAAGTAAAAGAAAAACCTGCCAAACTAGGAGCCCTCCTCATCCACGTTTCCTGGAAACAGACAATGTCATAGATATCAATGTCACTCTCCCCAGGACCCAATAAGTGTTTAAATCCTCTCATATTCCAGCTTCCTATAACTAGGTTCTTAAACTCTAATTTCTAGGGCTGTTATGCTCTGTTGGTTTGTATGCTAGTGCCCCGGCCAGCCAGCTCAAGTTTTCTTCATTAGGAGTGTCTGTTGTCATAGTTCCCAAATGGGTTCCATGATGGTTCTCCAATGTAATCATGAGCGACAAGTCACCGGGCTTCAAACCACCTCCTGCGTAGGTCTCATTATAGGGCATTGAATCAGGCTGTTCCAGTCTATCCTTGTGTGTCAATCTTGATCCTTCTTTACCCAATTTTGGATTATCAGAGACCCACCGAGGGCCATCCGGCTTCACCACCTCCCTGGTGGTTAATTCCCTTGAGTAGAAACCCATCCTCAAAATGCCCGGAGCTTCATCCAGCAGTTGGGTTTTGACAAATTTCGAGGGCAGGTGGATAATCACCAGATCCAAATGATCTGCTTCAGGAAAGTCGATCATTTTCAGGTCATTATTTCTGACCAGATTTAAATTAGGAAGATGGTGTAACAGCCTGAATACATTTGCCTGGTTCATAATCAGCCCGTCATTTATGTGGAGCAGCCTTTGCAGGAGCAGGCAAAACTCCTCTCGAGGCTTTAGAATAGACTTGCTGCTTTTAGCTCGATATCGGGTGTCCAAAAGATTTCTTTTGTCTATTGATGCTGTGCTCGATTTATCATCCAAATGGAGGAGGGACTTCACCTTTCTTCTAATGTTTTAACAATTGGGGCGACATTATTAGAAGAGTCTGAGACCCTCTCCTGCTCTTTCTCAGTAGAAGGTACAAGTCGACTGGTAACTATTCTGGCAGGTAGGAACCCCGTCAGAGCAGGACACAGCCTAGGGGCAATGATATGCTGGAATGTGGGTAAAAAACTAAATTTTCACTTGCTCTGTTGCCATTTCCAGATTATTCTCTTTCGGCGTTACAGCTTCCATCATTCTTGGAGCCTTTTGGAGTTTGTTATAAGACGATTGCCCATTTGTCTGAGACGGTCTCTTGCTATGGGTTTCCAGTACAGGACACCTAGATCGTGAAATACTGGAACTGACATCCAGGACTGTTCTTGTTATATTTGCCAACCGAGAGGCGTTATTCCTTGAATGCACAACCTCTGGTGTTCTCAGCACAGCCATCCAAACAGTTATCTAGAGAAGCACCTGGGACCACATGAAGACCAATGCCCGCCTTAGCTGCATCTTCGCGAAGATCAGTTTCCACAATAATAGGGTTGATGTTATTAATCTCTTCTGGGTCCTCGTTTCCAGATACTGAATAGGTGGATAAGTTCATAAGATCCTCAATAGTGTCTGGACTACTTGTTCTGCAAATTGTTGACAAATGTACAAATCCATCTGAAATATTAGCGCTTTCAAGTTGCACACAGACATCAGAAGCCAGCGCTTAACTAACTATATGGCACCTTGATATATTGAGTAAACAGTTAGGGCGACAGCTTCTTATCTCTCTCATGTGTGCACACACACCACACATACACAATCACACACCACCACCTGTACCCAGAAAGCTCGCTCTGCTAATCCCAACACAATAGAGCGACCGGACGTAGATGTGACTTTGTGATTGGGCTTTGTCCCTTTGTAAATCTGAAAAGAAAAGACCAAGACAAATGGACTCAAAGTAATTTCCAACCACCCCCTCCCACCGGCACTGAGCATTGCGAGCAATCATAATCATACCCCCTCTGCCCTCTTCCTTGCTGCACTTGCACGTTCTGAATACTCACAGGGCATAGTAGGTTCGTCCTTTTTCCTTTTTCCTCCCACTGCTCTTAAATATTGTGTTTTGTATTGTGTTTCACTCCCTTGTTCCCTTCCTTCTCCCTGTGGGTGCTTTGAAGTATTTTAATCGCTGGATCGCCTAACAAGCAAACAATAAAATAAATAAAATAAAATATGTGAGGTCACGTGTGTGGGTATAAGCAGTGCATAGTGGGGGCGCGTAGTTTACCATAACTGGTGAATTGCTTTGATTTTTAGATTTTGTGTCGCAACCAAAAAATCCCCTTAACAGAGTTCAATAGGTCAAAAGTTGTTAGTTGTTGAAATAAAAGCTGTTTTTGACCAGTCCCATTCAGTTTCCCGTGCGCAAAAAGGTGCATCATTTGACCAGGTGCACAGTGAAAACTGCAGGGTAGATTTATGTCAAATAAGAAAGAAGTTGGGCCTGTCTGTGGCTCTGCCTTTTTAAGCCCAGCTGGATAAAAAAAGGTGAGCCAAAAAACAAGGAATTCAAAAAAAGTTCACCCTCCGAGTTGGGTAAAACGCAGAAAATTGAATTCTGCCATAACCCTAGGATATAAGACTTCTCGGTGGATTGTCACAGTACTGGGTGAACCCGGCAGAGCAGTGAAGACTACCACCACGAGGGTAGCACAGTGGAGAAGAGACGCTTGGTAAGGGTAAACTATGATTTGGTTGGAAACCATAAGGGAATGTCTGCTCACTGTTTGTTTCTTTTTTAAAAACCTTTATGTTGCACTTGAGTACGTTTTAGTAGTTCTGCAGAAGTCACTGGAAAGGATTCAGACGTATTCCTAAAACAGTATTCAGGGCTTTTAGAACTTAGTGAAACACAATCCTTTCAGTGGTGCATAGTTAAGGGTTGCCCGCTGCGTGAGCAGGGCGTCTGCAATCCACTCTTTTTGCTGCTGCTGGTTACGAGTGTCACGACCCATATTGTGTGGACCCCCGCTGGGTCGCATCAACAGCCTGCACCATGTGCCTTTAAGGAACAGACTCCGCCCATTCCAGGAAGCAGAGACAAAAGGGAAGCAGACTCGCCCTTGCAGCATTAAGCCCGCTGCATGTGAAGAGCGTCTGCAATCCACTGTTTTTGCTGTTTTGCTGGTTTTCCTGGTTGTCCCAGGAGCTGAACGTTGCAGCTTGAAACCGAATGACATTGCACATCGGATATCAGCTATAAGACCTAACATTGAAGAAGGTTGCCTCCTAAGGAGTTCAATGATGCGGCATGAAGAACCAATTGGTGAAATGGACTCGGACCCTTCAAGCCCACCCACAACACCCGAAGGTAAGTCCCCAACAGAAATCCCCTCGACCGTAAACATCGTAATTGATTCCCCTTTGAGAATTTACCCAAACCCTGATAACTGCATGCAAGGGTTTGGGAACGGTGAAAACGTCTCGCTAGGAACGAACTTTGAAACTTGATCTCCAAACTGCAGGAGACGCTTCTCTGCCCACCAATCATCAGTTAGAAACATCTGATGAGGTGAAGAGGAGGAGCGAGCCAATTGAGGAGGTGGGTGGAGGACCGAGGAAAAAACCATTACCCCCATCCAATAAAAAGCAGGGGAGGACTGTGAAGTCCTTAGTTATAGATAACAAGGACCTAACTTCACCTGACATAGAGGCCCTGAAAGACTTACCTATAATCAGCACACATGGAGAGCCGTTTACACCATACTTTGACTGCGAGACCCAGGACTTCCAGCACATTAAGAACGTTACAGCAGACATAGACCATGTACCGTGCAACTTGCTTACGGCTTCTCCCCTAGCTAGTCCAGGCCTGTACCCAAGTGAAGACGTCGACTTCGCACATGACCCCATCAACTGCCTGAACGGTCCTCCGCTCGATATTGGTTTCCAATTTCTCGACCACGAAGATCATTCATTGACCAAAACTCCTTACCAAGATCCCTCATCTATGGGAACAACAAGGGAACCAGAGGAAAACGACAAATCGATCAGTGATAAACCTCCCAAAGGAACAACAAAACCTAGCACGGAACGTAAATCAAACCCAACAGGGAAAAACAACACAAAAACTCTGTTTCGGAAACACACAAAAATAAGACCCAAGACATTCACCACTAACAGAAAAAAACTGAAAGAGGGGCTGAAAAGGAAAAAAAGAGTCCTAATTACATAGTCAAACTTGCAAGAAAAAAGAAAAGAAACAACGCAAACAAAAACAGACCTATGTGACACTGGTTCTGGTATGGAGTTTATAACGCCAGATAAATCACGTACTTAAAGAAAAATTGTACCTAAAGGAACCTAGCTATCAGGTAACCTGGTGAACATCTTTGTCAGACACAAGTTACTAACCCAAAATCAAGTTGAAACTGAACCATTAGTGCCCCACAAAGTTTCAGACGCGGAGCCACAGACAGAATAGCCACAGACAACGTGGTAAAAGAGTTGATAAATCAACCTCCCCCCACGGGCGGAAAAAGAACTTAGAGACACCCAAAACAACTAACTAAGCCACTACGTCATTTGACCGTGAATCACCGGTCAAAACCAACGGCCAACCCCTACAGTCTTGGAATCCCCAGACGATGGGAAACGGTGTGTCCACACCAAGTTCAAACGCCGCTTCAACATAACGTTGCAAGACTGCAACAAAACATGGAAAAAGATGCAAGAGGCGTTTGATATCAAGCATACTTATGCGGGGAGTCTAGACGACCTGTGAAGGACCTCAAGTCCCAGAAACACCCCTCTAGATAAATCAGTGGTGGTGAATGGAAGACTGGGTCCTCACAAACTTAACTCAGGAGAGGCTCACGCAAAGATCCACAAAACAACTTCCGCGACTGTAACTAACGGATTCCCTGGAATACCACTACAAAACAAAGTCAGAACCACACTCTACAAACGTCAAGAACGTTACAGTTTTCAAATATCTCCAATAAGAGAAATCCCCATGAGAAACCCGACCAACAGTGCAATGAATGTGAGGCCTCAAAGTAAGCACGACTCGTAAAACAAAACAACCACCTCTTTTACCGGTCCACTCTCCACTGGGACCACGGGTGACTCAACCCTGTCAATAAACCATACTTCGAGGAGGTTGAGTGACCAAGAGTCGGGTGAAAACACAAGGAAATCTGACCTGTTGTCAATCATGTCAACAGTGACCATAGCTTTAGCACCATTCTCTAAGCTATATGAGTCAATCCATGAGACCTTAAAAGACCAAACCTCAATTATTGCAACCATGAATAGCAAACTGCAATTTTTGGAAGGATTCGTGTTAGCCATGGAAACTAAATGAAACCACCATGACTACCCAAAATAAGAGGTGAGTTCACAAATCATCTCAGAGGAAGGAAAATCCAAAAATAAAACAAACGCTGTATCTCACTTTAAGGGGCCCAGGGAAAAAACGACCCAAGAGCAAGGCAACTAGATAGACCTAACAACTGTAAACGACCAACAACTGAACCTCCCAACTTTGGCAAACAAGGAGATCACTAAAAAAAAAGCAACCTCATTAACTTTACAAACAGGAGTGCAACGGAAACTCTTGGGACCTTACCGAGATAAATACATAAAGGAATACTTCATCTTGGAAAACCTGAAAAACATCAGGGGAGACTGAAATACGGACTCAAATTGTGGTGATGTGACAGTGATTACACCTACACCAGATAACACTGAGCCATCAAGAAGAAACAAAACTCGACATCTTCCAGTCAAGGTATCCCTGGATCCACCCAAAGACATTGAAGTCGGAATGGAGGCACCAAACTCAACAGACAACAGAAGGTTAGCCATAGTAGCAAACTCCAACCGAGAAGGCTCAGTTGAGCTGTTGGACCTCTCAGAATACTCATTTGAAAATTCTGAATCTGAAATACCAGAACCTGTAACATCGGCGAAACCAAATCTAGGGACTACCAGAAACACCACCAACAGAGAACCAGTTGAGAGACGTGACAGCCACACTCCAAACTCCAAAAGAACACCCACGAACATGACACCTACCTCACCCTTGTCCGCATTCATGACCATGTCAGAAAAACGAAAAAGACTGTACCAGAAGTGGACCACAAGAGAGAAGAAAGGCCAAGACATAGAGGTTTTCTGGGTCAAAACTGTGAAAAACAATGTGGAAAAGTCCCTGTCATTTACCGAGGATCAGAGGTCAAAAGGGCACGATAAAGCACCCTCCCCGCCCAGGCAACATCCTGATTCAAGTAAAGGACTGGACTCGCCAACCACTAAAGAAGGAAGAACGTAATGTACACTGGAACCTAAGGAGAATATCTACAAGAAAAAAGAGTACACCCCGCAACCATTACAAAGAACGAGATCGGTTAAGCTGACCAGAATCTTGGGGAAAAAGAACAACTTGATTCTGAACTGTAAAGCTATCTTGCAGCTGTTCTACTGTGTACCGAACTTGAAACTGATATCCACGAACGACATCAAAATCGTGGAGTTTGGAGAAAAACACGTCACAGACTCAGTCTATCTTCACATCAAATTACCATCAGTGACAGACACACATCTCAAAGCAACGGATCATCTCCGAAAGTTGGGTTTTGACTTGCGAGTATATAGACATTATGATAATTCGACCGAGTCAGCACGAAAAAACACAAAGCTCACGCTGTCAACTCCAACTACGATCCCCAAATTTCAGATCCTAAAACAAGTTGGGTGAAACAACCGACATTGGAAAAAAAGGACTCAACCAGAGAAGTCTTTTACAAACAAAGCTCGGACCCGGCAACTGTCCACTCGGTAGCCTTAATTGAAGACACGGAAAACCTACAATCAGAGGTCGACTCCAACTCGAATCAACAGAGTGAGCCACATAGGCCAACCATAAAGATTACCTTTAACCCAGATGAACTGGGTGAAGAAAAACTGATCACCACGGATGAGCAAAAAACCAGAAAAGAAAAAACACTTGAGAAGTCATGGAGGTGGACATCAAAACTCCACCCAAAGACTGTGACTAAATAGCAATGTGAGAATGCCTTCCATCAGGAAAACAAGCTCATCACCACAAACCAGACGAATTGTAAAGAGCTAAAAACAGGCTCCTGGAATACAAGAGGATTTAAACACCTGACAGCACCCAGCGACTTAGACCTTGGAGAGTTCGACATTCTTTGATTCCAAGAAACATGACTCAGCACCCTTCCTTCAATGGATGGCTATAACATAAGACTGGCCCCAGCCAAGAAAGGATCTAAGGGACAGCCCATTTCTGGGCTTCTAACGGCGATAAAGTCTGGCTCAGGCCTATCTGTCCAGGAAGTGCTGATCTGTGACCTCCTGCTTCTGGTAATTTGTGTTGACTGGATAATGATGGAACCTCTGAAGACCGAGAAAACCACCAAGAACCTGATTATCTTTAACTGTTATTGGAATCCTGAACTGATCTCTAACAGAGACTTCATGGAACTGATAACCTCAACAATTGATATGGCTCTATTAAAATATGGTACTCTTTATATCTGGAGACTTAAACGCTGCTTGCGGTCTCCCCAACCCCTCTACAACTGAACACAAACAAAACCCATCCCGAGAACAAAGATGCAAACTTTGGTCAACAGCTATGAGACCATGGAGTCAGGTCTCAACAGAGCAGAATTGCCCAGTGACAAAACCCGCACTTCCAACTTGGCGCCGAGGAGACCAAGCAGCCAATATTGACCATGTGTTTGTTTCCATGGAACTGGCACATTACATCACAAAGCACGAGATTATTCAAACCAAAAACAGCGATCACAACTTAAGACTTCTGACTTTCGCAAGGGGACTTGAAACCCAAAGGCCAACGATGGGAGTAGAAGTCGCGGTAAACAATGGAGGCAATCGACTTCAGATGAAACCCAACGACATAAAAACAATAACAGGGAAACATGTTATGCCACCAAGTAGAGAGAATGTGATGAAAGGTACAAACCAGGTCAATTGTGTGGCCTTAGTAGATCACTTCAAATAAAAAAAAAACAAATGGGAAAACAACAGACCAGTGTCGCGACATTCCTATGGCAAGACGTTAGTAGAAAAACGCAAAATCATCAGACGTCTTAAAAAAGCTGCATCCAGGTCTAATTCAAACAAACTTAAAACTGAAGCTAAGAACGCTACCCGAGAATATAGACATTGGGTAGCAGGACGTAAGAGAATAGTCCGTCAGAATGACGCAGAGAATATGCTTAAAGCTTTGGCAAAGAAAAACGCAATGTTAAAAGAAAGTCTGGAAGATTGGATGACTTTTATAAAAGTTGTCTTTGACGAAATTTGTAGAACACAACAAATACCCTTTTCGTGGAAGACAGCCACGATCGTGCCCATCTTCAAAAAGGGAAAAAAAGACGAACCCCAAAATTATCGCCCAATTGCGTTACTGGACGTCATATGCAAAATTTTCGAATCCTTTCTACTCACCAAACTAACCAGCTGGATTACCAACAACGGTTGGTTTGACCCCTTCCAAACAGGCTTCATATGGAACATTGTCACATCAGCAAACATTGTGCTATTAAACATCCTAAAAGCACAGAGCCACCAGTCTAACTCCAGAATATACATCATTTCTGTAGACCTAACTCAAGCATTTGATAAGGTAACAGACAAAGACTCTGGCAAAAATGTCAGAAGCGAAATTGCCTGCAAGAAATCCTGGACCCATTAATACAACTGCACTCTGACACTTCGATCAGAGTTCGCCTAAATAGAGGAGGCCTCTTAAGCATCCCAATTCCAACTTGGAGAGGGGTCAGGCAGGGCTGTCCCCTGGCCCCCACCATCTACAACTTTTACATCGCTGACCTTACCGACTTCGAACCATCAATAAGGTCCTTTCTGCCAAACTGGGGAAAATCAAATTAACAAGACTCCTCTACGCAGATGATTTGATCATGATTGATCAAACTGCAGTAGGCCTCCAAAGGCAACTAGACTGCCTCCACCGGTACATGCTCGAAAATAATTTGGAGGTAAATGAAAGTAAAACCAAAATCATCTGCCTCCAAAAAGCTAAACAGAGAAAGAGCAAATCATGCTGGTTCCTGGGCAACAGAAAGATCGACGAAGTGGACTCCATTAGATATCTTGGAGTCACCCTCAACAACAGTCCTACAGAGGCACTGGCACAAGAGTTACTAAAGAACAAGGTTACAATCTTGATAACACAGGGTCAGCTGATGAACAAAAGATTTGGAAGATTCTCCATCAGCAGCCTGGTTAACTTCCACAGAAACAAGGTTGTCCCGACCATAACATATGGAGCGGAAGGCCTAATCCACATGCCATTAGAAATATGGTCGACATTGGAAGGCAAATTCTGGCGATCCATATTAAACTTACCAAACTCAGCTGGAACTGTCAGAATCAGAAATTAGTTAGCCCTAACTTCACTGGAAGCAATCGTGGAATTGAAGGCATTAAACTTAAATCGAAAAACATTGGCCCTTTCTGCCCATCAATATTCGAAGTGATCCACGATGAAATTGCTAAAACCTCAAATAAAATCTTAAACACGTGGGTCAGCAACCACAAAAAACACTTGAGGAAGTTGGCTGCTCAGAAAGGGACCTGATCTCGAATCCTTGACTGGATTAAAACAACTGGGAAAGCAAGTCAAAGTAGTTTAGCTGTGACTCTGCCTCCAATTCCAACAAAATTGAACTATCGGAGAGGCTACCTGGAGAGATTTCCGGACAGGTCATTCAGAGACACCTTCCTCAGAATGAGATTAATCCTGCTAAAGACCAACGGAATCAACTACATCCAAGGTAGATCTACCTCTAAAACCTGCCGGGTTCTGTGCACCAACTGAAGAGACCGAGTCGATTAACCACTTGTTGATGACCTGCAAGAGATGGGAACCCATGAGAGAGTTACATTTGACCCCAATACTGAATGGCTATACAACAATGGACACAGAGGATTGTTGGAGGAGACTCATTTGTGGTGAGCGAACTAAAATAACCATTGTCGTGGTGTCCACAATGAAGTCTATAATTTCAAATCTGCCTAAGACTTAGACGTCCAGGAGATCTCGAAGAAAGATGCTTTTCTGAATTTATTCATTTCCTTTCTTCCTACTGTTCTCATACTGTTCTTCTTTCTCTTTGGCCTGGATGAAACAGATGTAGTCAAGATAAACTTTTTTCTTTTTTGAAAAAATTGTTAATTCAATTGACTCAAATAAATAAAAATAAAAAAGGGTTGCTGTTATGAGCAAAGAGTTGTAAAACCAGCAGCATGCCTTGCAGTTCTGCTCTGCTTGTCCCTGTGGGTGCAATGCTGGACCAGAAGAATGGCAAGCATATGACTTGCAGAGAAAACGAAACTGTTTAGTTGTGAGGATGCATTGTATATAAGAACATTGTGGATATGTAACGCTCACCTGATTCCCGTAGAGGCGCCGGTCTTGACTGGGCGTATACCGTATCTTCAAAGGTGATGTGTAACACACGGCTGGCTCTTTGGGCTGGACCTCGTGCACTGTATGTCTGACTCGAAGGGTAAGATGTCTGCAGATAGAAAATATGGGATTAAGGAACTGGGTTATTGAATGTCTCTCTCTTCTTCCCTTTCTCTTCTCCTGTAGAACCCCAAAGGTTAACGCTCTCACCTTAGGTAAGTGAACGCCGTGCTCTCCATCTGCCTCGGGGCAGGGTGCTGTAACCAGTTTCTTCACTGGATAAGGGGAGCAGGCCTCTTGACTTCAGAGGACTGCTGTCCGTCGTTTACTGCACGAACGGTAAGTTTCGAGTAATTCTAATGTCTTTAAAGTCTTTAGTAATGATGTTTCTTGTTTTGCAGGGTTCCAGCGATGGCGGATGACGGGCTGAAGTGAGTTGAAGATGGAGCCCGTGTGATGAATAGAAGCGCCTGGAAGCACGTAAGTAAGCGCTTGTTGCCTGCTTCACGATGCGCTCTAACTGTCTTTTTATTTTGCAGGTACAAGTTCGGAGCGGCTGCAGGGTGCCGGAATACCCACTGGGTTAGATGTGGAAAGGAGTAATGGCACGTGAGTATTAAAGTTCCCCAATGTCTTTAAACGCACCTTGTTTTGTCTTTCAGATGCGGGATGCAGCGCCGAAGGCCTCCGGAGCGTGCGAAGAGTTGGTAAGCTTTTGTCTTTCAGATGCCGGAATGCAGTGTGAAGACCTCCGGAGCGCACGAAGAGTAGGTAAGCCTTTGTCTTTCAGATGCCGGAATGCAGCGCGAGGCGTTGGTGACAGCCGATGGACCAGGTAAGTGAAGAGCTGTCACTGAAGACCGTAATGCTAACCTGTTCTTTCTTGTCTTTATAGGTGTTGCTGAAGACTGGATTCAGGATGGTAAGCCTTTTTCCTTAGGCCCAGGATCAGATGCAGAAGACACGATGAGCGTTCTGCTGCAGAGGATGCAGAATAACGCAAAGCAAGATTCATCCATCGGGTGTGGTTTAAATAGCCTCCTGTAGTGCTTAGGTGTCTGCTTCCACAGCCACGCCTAGGTAAGAAAAGAGTTCCTGCTTTCCAGAAGAGTTCCAGTGTTCTGAATCTAGGGAGTGGCTCCTGCCCCACCCAACAGGAAAAGTAGTTCCAAACAGAAGAGGATCAGAGGCTCAACTGGCAGGCAAGTAAGCTGCATGGTCTGCTGCAGGTAAGTCCACCCAAGCATTATGAGCCCGGCGCTTCCAGCGCTGGGACTGGGCATATTTATGAGCCTGGTGCCACTGGCGCCAGGACTGGGTCCAAAAGGTCCCAATTGGGACTGGTTGGCACTCGGAACCTGGGTTATGGATCTGCTTCCAAGGGAGTTGGGAAAACCCTGACCTTTTGGAAGCAGAGATCATGACAGGATAAGACCCTGGATGACATTGATGGGGCCAGGAACTGATGCTGGCAGTGGTGCAGTTACTTCAGGAGTGAAGACTGCAATCTTGGTCCGAAAACGAGGCAGGCAGTTGCTTGTCTGTGAATGCAGGGAAGAGGACAGCTTTAGCTTACAGTCCGTTCGCAGATTCCATCTACTGCCAGGCCTTAACAATAGTGACTGGTCCCAGACACAGGCAACCTCAGGTGGTTAATCCGTGCAATTCAATGGAAACTAGAGGTTTGGTGGTAGGCTCTTCTGCTGTGCCTGCCAACTATTAAAGGGAGCGCCGGTGGGGTTTCATATGGTCTGCAGAGCCCAACAGTACTGCACAGTCTAATTGCAAAGCGCGTGGGCAGAGCCTTGCCCTTTTGATTTAGTTCCTCATCTCAGTTGCCTTCGGATGAGTCCCAAGGATTGATATGGTATGATGCGAATAACCCTATTCTTAAGAAGTTCATGTTGGCTGGCTGCACATCCCTCCACTCCAGCACACTCCATCATTCAAACATTTGGTGGCCATTGTATCTGGTATGGTAAGTCGATTAATACCGTCTCTCACAGTTTCCGGCTGTGAATTTCCTCGTGGCTGCCCGGAGCCCTCAACCTGACGTGTCGGGAAAGTCATGCCCATAATTTTTTAATAGTATATTTTATTGATCTTGACAGCGAACACAATCAACAAGAACACAACGAAATAAAATCAAAACATGTGCATTCAAAAGAGTGAATCAATAATAAAGCATAGTCGAGGTCTGACAAATTCCGTCGAAAGCTGCCTCCCTGCATTCAAAAGTGTGTTCCCTTGAAGTGTCAAGGATTACCGGGAGTCGCGTTTCTCCCATTTCCCCCAAATCTTGAAGGCTTTAGTAGGGCAGCCCCTTGTTTTGTAGATTCTGTGTTCCAGCATTGCGCATGTGTCCATGTCATCTGCCCACTGTTCCAATGTTGGGGGTTCCGGAGCGCCCCATTTCCGTGCGATGTTTTGCTTCATTAGTCCTGCGGCCGTTGCGAGGAGCAGTCCTTCCCATTTGTTCGCAACACCTTCGTCGGGTTTACCCAGTAACAGTATTTTCGGGTCTAGTGTTATGTTGCGGCCTAGTATACCAGACAGTTCCCTGCAGCATTCTCCCAAGAAGGCCTGAATACGAGGGCATTCCCACAGGATATGTACAAATGTTCCAGTTTCTCTCCCACATCGGAGGCAATACGAGTTTGGGGCATGCTTTCATTTGTGTATCATAGTTCTGGGATAGTATATTCTATGAAGGATTTTCAATTGCACCAGACGGAGCCTGGAGGAGATGGCGATTTCCCTGGGGTGCATTAGAATCTGGATCCAGTCTTCCGGATCTATAACACCCACATCCTCTTCCCATTTAGATTTAAGGTGAGGTAGTTCCGGAGTGGCAAAGGAAGACATGGCGTTGTATAATATAGAGGTGCATTTGGCAGGAATGTATGCCGGGAATATGTTGCGTTCTATGGGTGTATACTCTGGAATGGGAGAGTCTGTCTGGATATGTATTCGTAAGGCGTGAGCCAGTTGGGTATAGTGATATTGTCCGGTTATTGGGAGCTGGAATTGTAGTTGCAGTGTTTCGAATGAGATAAGCTCCCCTCCCGCCAGGACGTCCCCGATTTTAATGATACCGGCGTCCTCCCATTTGGACCAAGGTTTAAGTTTCCCAAGCTCCGCCAGGTTACCATTGTGCCATAAGGGTTGTGCAATGGTGATCTTATCTTTCCAGCCCACAAAGGCGTGTGCCCGTTTCCAAACCGTAGTAACATGTGCTGCCATCGTTTGTGGAGGGGGTCTGCAGAGGGGCTGATAGAGCAGGTGTAGTGGATCTGTATCGTGCATGGTTGCTATTCCGGCTCTTATGTGTGGTAACTCCCGGTCCCCATGTAGTCAGTTGTTGACCACCGCTAGCTGGGAGGCCCAGTAGTATACCCGGAGGCGGGGCACGTTGATTCCTCCTTCCCAGATCGATCTCTGAAGCGTGGGCAGTGCGATGCGGGGTTGACCCCCCCCATATGAGTTCTCTAAGGAGATTATCGAGGCGATCGAATTCAGGATCTTGGATCTCAAGCGGGGCATTTTGTAGTACATAGAGAAATCTGGGCAGTGTAATCATCTTGAACAGGTCAGCTCTGCCCATAAGTGTCAGGGGAAGAAGTTTACAGTGGCGGACATCATCCCTAAAATGGTCCATGATTGGTTGGAGGTTGTGGGTAATGTAGCGTGTCAGGTCCTCGGATGCCCAGATCCCCAGATATCGAAATCCGCTTGGTTCCACTTTATATGGGCATTCCTGGGGAATGGCCTGTGTCCCACCCTTCACGGGAAAAAGGATAGACTTGCTCCAGTTGATTCTCAGCCCACTAAATTCACCAAAGCGGATGAGCATCTGCGTTACTATGGGGCAGGTTCGTATCGGATCGGACAGGTAGACCAAGAGGTCGTCAGCGTACAAGGACGCCCTATCCTTGTGGCCCTCCGGCCATCTGAATCCCGTCCAGTCCCGGCTCTGACGGAGCCATAAGGCAAGTGTCTCTAGTGCAAGAGCGAAAAGAAGGGGGGACAGGGGGCATCCCTGTCATGTGCCCCTACCAAGGGGAAAGGGCTCAGAAGGCCACCCGTTTACTTTCACTTCTGCTTGTAGTTCTGTATAGAGAAGATGTACCCATCCTAGAAAGTTGTTACCAAAGCCCATTCTCCGCATAGTTTCCCAGAGGCTGCCCCAGCGAACCGAATCGAATGCCTTCTCAAAATCTATGGCTAGTAATGCAAGTGGCTTGTCTATAATTGGGGCCCGTTCTAATAATAGGTGGAGACGTCATATGTTCATGCGTGTTGATTTATGCGGCATAAACCCACATTGGTTCGGATGGACCAAGGAGGTGATGACCGATTGTAGCCGGTTGGCCAGGAGTTTGGCAAGGACTTTGGATTCAGTATTAAGCAATGAGATGGGCCTATAAGAGGCGCTTTGTTCAGGTGGTTTACCCGACTTGGGAATTACAACAATCGTGGCTTTGCGCAAGTCCGGCGGGAGAGTGCCCTGGTCTCGAGCCCCGTGGAACATTTTGTGGAGGTACGGTGCTAATTGTTCCCCGCCCAGTTTCTTCCAGATTTCAACCGGGAAGCCGTTGGGGCCCGGTGTTTTCCCAGACTGTAATTGGGCTATAGCTGCTGCTATCTCTGCCTCGGTAAGGGCTGCGTCCAATTGTGTTTTTTGTTGTTCCGACAGCTGGGGCAGAATGATATCGTCTAACAGGGAGGGGTCCAATGTGGATACTGGGGTGCTATATAGAGTGGCATAGAAGTCCGCAAAAGCCTTTGCTATTTCACGGTCTGAGTGGCATCCACCGTCTTGAGGGGTTATAATTTCTCTGACATGGCGTTGACCCTCATCTCTCCTCTCAAGCCAGGCCAACATTTTCCCAGTTCTGTCCCCTTGTTCATAGACTCTGGACTCCCGATGGGCGTGTTTAGCGTTATCTAGTTCGATGTTCCGAAGCCTCTCTCTAGCACCCTTAAAGGATCTGAGGGTCTCAGAGCTCGGGTCAAGAATGTATTTGGCTTCCCAGTCACTCATTTCGGCTTCTGTCTTCATTAGCTCCCGCAGCCGTTCCTTCTTTTTGTTTGCCGTCCAGGAGATTATCCCCCCTCAGCACTGCTTTGTACGCTTCCCAAATAGTAACAGGATTATCTACCGTAGTGGCATTATTTTCAAAGTATTCATTAGTTGCTTCCCTGAGTCTGTCGACAAGCTCGGGGAAGCCCAAATAATAGTTATTCAATCTCCATGACTTGGGGGGAGCCACTCCCCGCAAGCACAACACTATCGTCAGGGATGAGTGATCTGAGATACCGTAGGAAAGTAGATCCCTAGTGGTCGCGCTGTGTATGTCGGTACTTGGGAGGAGGAAGTAATCTAGTCCGGACAAGGAGCCATATGTCCCGGAGTGGAACGAGTAAGCCTCGGTGTCGGGGTGCAGGTGTCGCCACACATCTCGGAGGCCCAGGGCTGACGCGAATTTGGCTAAATTAGTGGAGATATTCGGATTGCGGTCCCTGATGTGAGTGCGATCTTTACTGTTACACATGACATCGTTAAAGTCACCCCCCAATACCTACATATCAGGTTGGTGTTTTGCCATGAGGATAACAAGGTCTTTTAATAGTTCTTCCCCCAACCCCGGCGGAGAGTACACTGACGCAATGGCTAGAGTTTCTTCCCCTAGCTTTCCAATGGCCACCACGTAGCGACCCCTGGGGTCTCACTCGACTGTCTGTACCATGTATGGAAGGCGCTTGTGTATCAGTATGAGTGTCCCTCTGGATCCCATAGAGTATCCCGCATGTAATGCCACTCGGTAGTTGGTTCTCCGAAAGAGGGTGCAGTTAGTTCCGGCTAAGTGTGTTTCGTTGAGTAGGGCAATGTCTGGGGAGTGTCTGTTCAGGAATTGCAGCACACGACGTCTCTTGATTCCGGAGCCCAGCCCATTCACATTCCATGTGATCAGTTTGAGAGATTTGGGTCGCTCAGGAGGTAGTGAGTGGGTCAATGTGGGTGCCATATATAAATTATAGAGTCGGATTCACAGGTTTTATGGAGTAGTCTTTTGGGGGCATTATATAGGGGTTGGTCCCGGAGGGGGTGTGCTGCCATCTGGGGGTGGCATCTGACAGCATGTGCTGATTCGTATGATTCATTAACCTCCCGAATGCATAGTAACTTTAAATTAACACAAAAACAACATAAACTATCCCTTTCCCCCACCCTATACTCCACCCCAACACGAAGTACCTGTCGCCCGAACATAGTTGCGACCTAACTTACAAATACAAGTCCACAACAAGTGGTGATAATTATCATGGGGGGTCCGTGCTTACCGGGGTCGCCAGCTATACTGTAAGCACATATCTCCTCCTCATTGTCAGGTCAGTTTAATGGCGACCTTTTGGTTCTTGATTCTTTCGAGTGTCGTTTGTTTAAGCCAGTTCAAGTTACTTATCAATCGTTGCCTTCATTCGGTGGTGCTTCTACTACTCTTTGTGGGCGCTCCGGCGGCGCCCTCTCCGGTCTCGGTCTGTTTCTACCAGTGTCTTGTCTCCGATACGATCTCCAGTCGCCTTCCAGGTTTGTTTCGGCCCAGTTCCATCCATCCTTGGGATCTGAAAAGTGCACGGTTGCACCATTGTGGTAGATTTTCAACCTTGCGGGGAACATAAGCCCGTATTTGACATTGAGGACTTGCAGGCGTTTTTTAAGCGGATCGAAAGACAGTCTCACCTTCTGTACCTCCCTGGTAAAATCCGGGAAAAAGGCAATTTTGGAACCGTTATACATTATTGTGCCCTTGGTTCTGGCCATTTGCAAAATGGCATCCCGATCCCTATAGTTCAGGAGTTTTGCGATCACAGTACGTGGAGGGCCCCCGGGGATCTGCCTGCCCTCCGGTATACGGTGAGCACGTTCGATAGAAAAGAATTTTGATAGTGTCTTGGGAGTGAAGAGGTCTGCAAGCCACTTCTCCAAGAACAGTTCCATGTTTGGCCCTTCAGCTTTCTCCGGTATTCCAAGGATGCGGTTGTTGTTGCGCCTTGCTCTGCCTTCTCCCTCTTCGACTCTCTCCTCTAGAGCTTTAAGACATGTGAGCACTCCCGTCATTTGGTGGCCCACCGTTCTAAGACCGTCCTCTGTTTCCGATATACGGCCCTCGGCCTCACCTGTTCGGGCCGTCAGTTTTTGCAAGTCATGGCGCAGTAGGGACACCTCTGTGCTTATACCGTCCATTTTCTTTTCCATGGAGGTTCTTGAGCAAGCAATAGCGTCAATGACATCTTTAAGAGATAAACTATCCTCTTTCGTTCCAGTTGTGTCACTTGATTTGGCCTGCTCCTGTGCGGGGGCCTGGGCATTGGTGGTGTATTGTTCCATTTTGCTCTGTGTTGTCGTATTTTTTGTCCTGTCCTTCCCCATTTTGAGCGACTGGACGTAGGAGTACAGTAGCCTTCAGCTGAGTCAGGTAGCAATCCCGCTTTTTCTCTTCGCTAGTAGACTTCTCAGCATAATATATGTGTCCTAGCCTGGTCAGCTAATGTGATTTTAGTGGGGCCCCCTCCTAGTCACAGGCCGTTTCTTTCTGCTGTGTCATGGGCGCTACTCCCGAGGGGCCAGGACTAGCCCAGCGCCCTCGGAAGCAGACCCGTCTTCCAGTACTCCGGACCCAGCAGACCCCTACAGGGGCCCTTTGGACCGTGTCCTGGCGCCTTTGGCGCCAGGCTCATGAAGGGTTTCAGTCCCGGCGCCATAGGCGCCGGGCTCATATTGATAAACAGTGTAATAATGCTTGGGTGGACTTACCTGAGGCAGACCATGCTGGATATTTACCCAGAACAATCCAGTCTGGTTGAAGTCCCCAGCCATCAGGGCTGGGAGGAACTATTCCCTCCATTCAGGAACTCTTTTCTTACCTGGGTGGAACCGGTGGAAGAACACACAATGGAAGCACTTCTCTGCTATTTAAACCACGCCCGATGGAAAACACGTGCTTCACGTTATTCTGCAGCAGCAGCAGGACGCTCACCGAGTCGGCTCCTGCATTCCAGGTCCAGAGTCATCTTAAGCTTCCGCGCAGCAACCTGTGGATGAAGAAAGACACAGAACAATACTTACCAGATCCCGGAATCCAGTCACCGGCAAAACCTGCAAAGAATAAACATAAGGTTAGAAAAGTGCAACTCGCTCGCAGCCGTGCCCGCTTACCTGATCCATCCGTGATTGCAACGGAGCTAACCGCGGCCTTCTCTTCGGCAGCTTCTCTGCACCTGAAAGGCAAAGGACATCATTAAAAAGGGGTTCGGATGAAGGCAGTCGCATTCATCTTAACTTACCAGTTTTTGCACGCGCAGAAGCGGCCGCATCAACCGCAGCATCCCGGCACCTGAAAACTAGAAAAAGGACATTATTAGAGGTGCCATTAAAAGCGGCCAACGATCATTATACTTACGTGCATCGGCACGTGCAGTAGCAACGGATATAAAGCCCGCAGCATCCCGGCACCTGAAAACTAGAAAAAGGACATTATTAGAGGTGCCATTAAAAGCAGCCAGCGATCATTGTACTTACGTGCATCGGCACGTGCGGTGGCAACGGATATAAAGCCCGCAGCATCCAGGCACCTGAAAACTAGAAAAAGGACATTATTAGAGGTGCCATTAAAAGCGGCCAATGAACATTATACTTACGTGCATCGGCACGTGCAGCGGCAACGGAAAACTACGCCCACAGCATCCCGAGGCCTGAAACAAAGGAAAAGGGACATTATTGACGTGCCCATCTTTTAAAGCCTAAAGACTACAGTATACTTACAGGCATCCGCTCGTGCAGTAATGGCGGCATCGCTCTTGGGCATCCCAGCACCAGTGCCACAACTAAGGCCGCAAAAGACTTGAGCCTCAACACTGAACTCATCCAGTGACGTAACTGGAATCAACGCACCCCTGCACCAGGCGCAGGATGGAGAGCTCAGCATTTATACGCCTAAGGTGAGAGCTCGCTGAGACAAGTAGAAAGCTAGGCTGTGGGAGAAACTGGCGATTGGTGGGAGAAGGAATCCCATCAAACGGTGATTAACCCTTTTTCTTCCACCTGCAGAAAACTTACCCTGCAAGTCAGACATTCGATAAGAGGAAGCCCAGTCCTGAGAGTCGTCCGAGCTCTACGCTTCTCAATTGAAGAAACAATAGCAGCCCAGCCGGGATCAGCGCCTCCGTGGGAATCAGGTGAGCGTTACAGCCTGCTACACCACCACTGCAGTGGAGGGGGATGTCCCGCTAACAGCGTGTGATCCGGGTCTGCCCCGGAGCAATTGTGTGTCTGGTGTGATCGGTTCCAGCCCACAGTCTATTTGCCGGTTTGCCCGGTGCGAGCCGACATCCCCTGGGGGAGCCGCCCCTCACCATGCTCGTGAGGGGCTCCCCACCTATCTGCCGCTCCTGGTCTTGCTGAGCCACCACAGAGGTATGCCAGTAGACCGGCTCTCTCGCTCTCCGTCACTCCGGCAGTCCGGCAGTCAGCCATGTTCGAACACCCAGGGCCTCGTCTCGGCAGCGGTCAGGGGATCGCCTGCTTCGGTGTCCGCGGTCGGGGCACACGCACCCTCCCCCAGGAGCCGGAGTCAGCGCAGGCACCCTCCGCCTCACGGCACAGTGCAGCGATGGACGCCTCCTCCGCGGGTGTCCCGGGCAGTGGAGCCGACGCCACGCAGAGTATTCTCCAGTCAGCGCACAGCTTCGGCGGACATCTTGTTCATGGTGCGCAGTGAGTCACCTGTACTTTCTCCTCTCGCAACTCCGGAGCACCCCCTCACCGATTCTAGTTCAAAATGCAGCGTAATGTTCTACAAAGTTTCCGCCATCGGATGGTGTCTTTTGGGGGAGATTGTGAACAAATGGCGTCAGGACAATTGCAGGATTTTGCTGGTGGCCCGGGAGCGACGGGGAATCACGTCCACGCCCCCAAAGTCATGCCCATAATTGGCATAACGTAGTTTCCATATGCTTATCAGGTAATCTCTGCATCACAGTGGAGTCTTGCTCTGATATTAAATCTAGGTTGCCATTTTAATGGGACCTTGGAGGTAACAAGCCTTTTAGTACCAGCGCGGGGAAGACTGGAAATGCACGCACCAAGCGTATAGAAAGGCAGTTAAAGAAGCAAAGTCCAATTATTATGATAAAGAAATAGAGGCAGCTCCTAACTCGACCAGCAAACTCTTTGAAATACTCAAGGATACGGAAAAACCTAAGATCCTCACTCCTCCACACATTCTTTCAAAGGAAGACTGTGACAGGGACAAGAGGGTTTCGCTGCTAAAATATTAAAAGCAAGGAATAACATCATTCTAGCTAGAGACACCACCAGCATAGAGACCCCCCTGGGAGAAAATCTCACTCTAAACAAGAGGGAGAAATTCAATTTCTCAGTGGTCTCAGAGGAAGAATTATGTAAGGTGATGTCAAAAATAAAACCAACCTCTTGCGCCGAAAACATCCTTCCAACTAAGATCATTCTGGATCATAAAGACCTTTTTGCACCTATCCTGACTAGGTTAGTCAATGCCTCTTTCTTAGAGGGAGCAGTTCCTGATGTTATAAAAAATGTCACGATAAACCCGCTAGTAAAGAAGGCAGGTCTGGATCCCAAGGATCCTAGTTATCTCTGCCCCATCACGAACTCAAACTTTTAGACAAAGTAGCTACAAATCAGCTACAAAAATATGTGGAAACCGCAGATGTATTACATGTCCAACAATCAGGCTTTAGGGCGGCTCACAGCACAGAGTCAGCTATGCTGGATTTACAGACTCACATGCTGGAACTGATAGAGAAAGCCAAACCCGGGTTACTCATGCTGCTGGATCTCAGTGCTGCGTTTGACCTGGTAGACCACCAGCTACTCGAGCCACCTCTGGATAAATTAGTAGGGTGCTCGTCAACAGCACTGGCTTGGCTAACATCTTTCTTGAAGGACAGGAAGGCGAGAATAAATTGTGGTGAAAATTTCTCAGAAGCAACCCCAATACTGTTTGGAGTCCCCCCGGGAGCTAGCTTGTCTCCACTTCTTTTTAACCTCTACATAAGAAGTCTCTGTTCCCTGCTAGAAAACATTGGCGTGTTATTCACCAACTACGCCGATGACACGCATCTGATCTTAGAAGTAACAGGAGACTGCACAGTAGACAGTGCAAAAATAGAGGAAATATGTAACATCACTGATACCTGGATGCAGAGACGCTGGATGTGTCTAAACAATACAAAAACCAAATGAATGGTTTTTCGATCAAACCAGGCCAGGTCCAAGTTGGAATCCCAATACAAGGCCTTCCATATGAAAGAAGCCATCATATCAGTAGTATCCAAGGTAAAAACCCTGGGTATGATGGTGGAAGCCTCATTAGGCTCCGGAGCCCAGGTTAACTACCTGTACAAAAACAATATGTGCTACCTGCGCCTTCTGAGAGAAATTAGACCCTTCATAAATGAGACAAACTCGGCTACCATCGCAAGAGCAATTTTGTTGTCCCGTCTAGACTATGGTAATGCTTTGTTATTGGGAGCCTCTAAGAGAGAGCTAACAAAAAGCCAAGTAATGCAAAATGATGCGGTTCTCATCATCAAAAAGAACAAACATAGGGACCATACATCAGAAGGAAGAAAGGAATTGCACTGGCTTAGAATAGAGGACAGAGTCAAGTTTAAGGCAATGACGATAGTCCATAGATGTCTTTTTGGGGTGGCACCGGCCTATTTCAAAAAACAATTTTCCATGTATGTGGCCCAAAGATGTCTAAGATCAGCAGACACGGGTCTCCTAAATATACCAGAGGCCAAAAGGGCAACTGAAAGGGGAAGATCTTTCCCTGTCAAGGCCACCAAATATTGGAAGGGGTTACCAGTGACCCTGAGACAAGAAGGAAAATATCTCAGTTTCAGGAAGGCGCTGAAAACCTTCTTATTCCAATAGCCTCGAAGTATCATTGTGCCTCCACAGCGTTGAGGAAACACTATGAACCCTGAAAGTCCTCTACTGTGAATTTAACTTCTCTGCGCTCCCCGCGCCCTGATTCCCGCGGGCTTACGGTGCGTTATAAGCTCAAAGACATAGACATAGACACAATGTCTGCAGCCTTACATGCATTAATTAGCTATCACATGCCAATGAGGGAAACAATGTTACTCACCACACCAATTCAGCTCGGGGCGTTGAGCACAGATCCTTGAGCCAAATAATTGGAACAGCGATATTCAGCCTTATTGTACCAAGAACTCCAAAATAAAGGCCACCTCAACTTAAGGAAACTCTTCTTTACGATACACCCCTTTGCTGTTCTAATAATAGACAGACAGAGGTGTTGATCATACAAAAGAGCTGGGAACACGTGCACCGCCAAACCAATGCTGCAAGAAAACCACACAGAACAGATTAATGCCAGATGAACTCAGATAACATATGCATGGTTCTATTCCAAGAAAACAATATACCTGTTGAGGCTGGTGGTTGGGTAAATTGAATCTGAACCTGAACAAAACCAAATACACCATTAACCCAATAGAAACCTGGAAACTACCCCTAGTACCTTAGTTTAGTTTTGTTTGTTTATTTGTAAACTTCCCAAGTAACAAGGTGATTTTGCTTACCAGTTGGTATATGTTAGCAGAGGTTTATGCTAGTCCAGTACAAAACGAAAGGATAAAATAAAAAAAGGAAGGTTAGTATAGGGAAGATGACCCGGGTGACACGAGGGTCGCTCTAGTGACGGGTTGGTGTACTGAGCAGCAGAGCGTTCATAAGTACACATGTTGTTATCCTGTAGGTATTCGCTAGGACCTTTGATGAAGAAAACGGATGGTTCAGGTTCGTGCATAACAAGTATGCCAATAAGGTGCACGTGGATGGTGCCCATGGATGTTAGCAAGCTAAGTCAACAATGAAGTGGGCGTTAATGAAGTAAGCCAAAGTCTTAAAGGTTAGATGCTATGTGGTGGAATAATCAAATAGATGAGAACACAGATTACTGTGATTTCAGCCATGTTTGTGTTTTCAGCAGGTTAAAGGTATAGTGTGCTCAAAAATATTATTCTCCCGAGCGTTCGGGCATGTGGTTTTAAGCATACGTTGATCGATTGTAAAAACATTTCCTATGCACCGTACCTTAGTTTTCCTCACTTTTACACATGCAAAATCAAGCAGCCGGATGCGGTCATCTTGTGCTAATCTTATCGGTTGCCGCACCGCCCTAAGGTGAACTGCTCTTGCGGCACTAAATCATATCCCCCGCCCCTAATGCTGACATCACTCGACGCGTACGGCCCATTTGTCAATGCAAATTCACGTCTCGTGTCAACGTTCTCTGTGCGCCAACTAATGACGTGTCTCCATGGAAATGGCAGGACGCCTCTTTCCTCAATAAGTATAAACAGACTGCTTCTCATCAGACAACATCAGAGTTGCTTTTTCAATAATTTCACTGTCTTTTTTTGTGTATCCTGTGGCTCGTTTCTGCTCTGTTCAGCTGTCTTCGTTGCTCGTAGCCCGTGCAAACAGATACTAGTACTATCATTACTATCTATTTTAATTTTGTCGTATAATGGCAACAAGGGTTTTTCTCCTTGTGTAATGGCTTGGCAGGCTGAATACCAATGGTCTGGAGGGTTGCCCAGCGCTGTGCCTGTGGTTATGATTAATTCAAAACCTTCCAGCTATCACCTTTTTGTTTTGCTAAAGTCACCCCGATTGGGACGGGTATGCCCAGACGTGGGTCCCGTGGGCCTAGAGACCCAAGCTGCTCCTCACTGATGACGCCCAACAAGTCTGAAAAATGTCAGGGGATGCTTAAGGTCTTGTGCATAAGGGATGTGACCTGGTTTGCATATGGTTTTTCCCCTTGTGTAAGGGTTTAGCAGGCTAAATAACGATGGTCTGGAGGGTTGCCCAGAGCTGTGCCTGTGGTTATGATTAATTCAAAACATTCCAGCCATCACCTTTCTGTTTTGCTGAAGTCACCCCGAGAGGGACGGGAATGCCCAGACGTGGGTCCTGAGTCTGCCGGGCCTAAAGACCCAAGCAACTCCTCACTGATGACCCCCAACAAGGCTGAAACATGTCTGGGTATGCTTGAGGTCTCGTGCATAAGGGATGTGACCTAGGAGTTCGGGCTGGACTGCCCCTATTGGGGTAGAACCAAGCCTGATTTGCATATGGTTTTTCCCCTTGTGTAATGGCTTGGCAGGCTGAATAACGATGGTCTGGAGGGTTGCCCAGAGCTGTGCCTGTGGTTATGATTAATTCAAAACCTTCCAGCCATCACCTTTCTGTTTTGCTGAAGTCCACCTGAGAGGGACGGGTATGCCCAGACGTGGTCCTGAGTCTGCCGAGCCTAGAGACCCAAGCTACTCCTCATTGATGACGTCCAACAAGGCTGAAACATGTCTGGGGATGCTTGAGGTTTCGTGCATAAGGGATGTGACCTGGAAGTTCGGGGTGGACTGCCCCTATTGGGGTAAGACCAAGCCTGATTTGCATATGGTTTTTCCCCTTGTGTATTGGCTTGGCAGGCTGAATAACGATGGTCTAGAGGGTTGCCCAGAGCTGTGCCTGTGGTTATGATTAATTCAAAACCTTCCAGCCATCACCTTTCTGTTTTGCTAAAGTCACATCGAGTGGGAAGGGTATGCCCAGACGTGGGTCCTGAGTCTGCCGGGCCTAGAGACCCAAGCTACTCCTCATTGATGACGTCCAACAAGGCTGAAACATGTCTGGGGATGCTTGAGGTCTCGTGCATAAGGGATGTGACCTGGAAGTTCGGGCTGGACTGCCCCTATTGGGGTAGGACCAAGCCTGATTTGCATATGGATTTTCCCCTTGTGTAATGGCTTGGCAGGCTGAATAACGATGGTCTGGACAGTTGCCCAGAGAAGTGCCTGTGGTTATGATTAATTCAAAGCCTTCCTGCTATCACCTTTCTGTTTTGCTAAAGTCACATCGAGTGGGACGGGTATGCTCAGATGTGGGACCTGAGTCTGCCGGGCCTAGATACTCCTCACTGATGACGCCCAACAAGGCTGAAACATGTCTGGGGATGCTTGAGGTCTCGTGCATAAGGGATGTGACCTAGCAGTTTGGGCTGGACTGCCCCTATTGGGGTAGGACCAAGCCTGATTTGCATATGGATTTTCCCCTTGTGTAATGGCTTGGCAGGCTGAATAACGATGGTCTGGACAGTTGCCCAGAGAAGTGCCTGTGGTTATGATTAATTCAAAGCCTTCCTGCTATCACCTTTCTGTTTTGCTAAAGTCACATCGAGTGGGACGGGTATGCTCAGATGTGGGACCTGAGTCTGCCGGGCCTAGATACTCCTCACTGATGACGCCCAACAAGGCTGAAACATGTCTGGGGATGCTTGAGGTCTCGTGCATAAGGGATGTGACCTAGCAGTTTGGGCTGGACTGCCCCTATTGGGGTAGGACCAAGCCTGATTTGCATATGGTTTTTCCCCTTGTGTAATGGCTTGGAAGGCTGAATAACGATGGTCTGGAGATTGCCCAGAGCTGTGCCTGTGGTTATGATTAATTAAAAATTTTCCAGCCATCACCTTTCTGTTTTGCTAACAATACAGCCCTACCAGTACGAGCCAGAGTATTCCGAGGCAGAATTAGTTGAAAGAGAAAGATGCGGAAAGGATGGGGCTTCGGACAACAGTTGGGAGGACGAATCACCAGATCAAGAGCCTGAGCCTAGTCGCATGGAAGACGTTTGCACCTGATGTACCTGAAATCGGTGCGAGGTCCGGCCAACCGAGGAGGAGAACTGCTGCTGCAGAGAAAACTATGGATGCTTGTCCTACATATCGGAAGACGAGACAGGGCCGCAACGCGTCACCGAGCTGCATGACTGCAGGGCAGCCTGACTCACAAGGTCCGTGTTGAGGATTATGATGGTACTTATGCATGAACTTCACGCAACAGTTCGCCCTCGCAATCCAAGTAATGAGTAAGTGTACTCTAGATGTGATGTCACTTAGGCCACTGACATTTCAGGTTTGTCTCCTATATTGTCGTATCTTTGATCAATCACTTCCAAAAGAATATAGGCTTGCAATTCTATACATCACTTGTGATTTGGGGAAATCATAGTGGTCATCTTATGTGTCTTTGACGTACAACCAAGAAACAATATTTCTCTGTGCCCCAAACGTTATGGAATGCATAGTTCTTCACTTTTGTAATGTGTCTACAATTTAAAGCCCAAGTTGGTTGATCCATGAACTAAAATTTGTACTGGCAACTATGCCATAGGATACAAGATTGCATTTTCAAATAAGGTTTGTACACTTATCATGTTCATTTAGATACAGTTTGTATGTTTCTCTTCCACAGGTGGTACAGGCTGGTGGCCTATCGTGCATTTATATGGTGGCTTCATGGGGCTTGGATACCGCGTTTGACGAGTAATACCCACCTGTGCCGTTGGTGCCTTTCGAGCTGAATTCCCCAGTGACAGCAGTCAGTACAGGGGATTTTCCCACACTGTGCTGCAACCCAAAGTATACAATGTGTAGTACATTTGTGCCATCAACATCAGCAACAAAATAAAATACAACAGAACTTTACTGAATAGTTGTTTCAATTTTTCAGTGAATCATGGGAATGCTCACTTGTCCTGACAGGGCTGGCAGGGTGGGAACGGCGAAGGTGCCAAACACCATGTATACTTCAAAGGTATTTTACACGCAGGGGCCATTGCACACATGGCATCCCCAGACCCTGTGTCTCCAGGCATGCTGCCCTGAAGCAGGCCGTGCCCCTGCAATCCACATAAGTGTGTCTCCATTCAGCAGTGTTCCGGCCCTTTTCTGCATGCCCTTCAATCCCCCCTCCAGTATCAATGGCAGTTTGCACCCGTGGCCGTGCCCTTCCGAGGGGGCTGGCAGGAGGGTAACGGCCAAGGTGCCAAACACCATGTACACTTCAAAGGTATCTTACGCGCAGGGGCGATTGTACACATGGCCTCCCCAAACCCTGTGTCTCCAGGCATGCTGCCCTGAAGCAGGCCGCGCCCCTGCAATCCACATAAGTGTGTCTCCATTCAGCAGTGTCCCGGCCCTTTTCTGCACACTCCATGCCCCTCCACCCCCCCCCCCAGTATCAATGGCAGTTTGCACCCATGGCTGTGCCCTCCTGAGGGGGCTGGCAGGATGGGAACGGCCAAGGTGCCAAACACCATGTACACTTCAAAGGTATCATACGCGCAGGGGCCATTGTACACATGGCCTCCCAGACCCCTTGTCTCCAGGCATGCACCCCTGAAGCAGGCCGCGCCCCTGCAATCCGCATAAGACAACGCCATAAATACATCACTCATTCACATACACACCCACTTTTTTAATTCTTTATAAACCCCTTGATATTTATCCTGAGATCATCTGTGAGCACTGCAACTCAGCCCGTGATCGTGCTACCTGTGAACATCTGTGAGTACCGGAAGTCAACTTGTGATCTTGCTACCTCAGAACATCTGTGAGCGCAACTCTTGATCACGCTACCTGTTCTCCTGCTACTAACTACCCTGCTTGCTGAATCTAATTGTTTCTTAGTCACGGTAAGGGCAGGTCACCTAATCATCATTCATCTCATTGCTATTACCATAGTCTTCTGTTTAATTTGTTCTGGTCTTGATATATAGCAAATGTCATCAGTGTCAATTGGGATAGAATTGCATCCTTCGTGGACCACGTCTAAAAGCTTGTTTACTTTTGATGCATGAAAGTACATTCAATGGATGAGTAACATGTTACGATTTGCGTCACATCAATCAATTCTGTATGAAAGTTATCCTAGTGTATTTTCGACTACGCGGCAGTTTTGCTTCTGTGACCAAAACAAACATAGCATAGAAAACTTTGATATAATTCCATCTATCTCATGCATTCATGTAAAACGTTTTTGTAACTATGTTTATTTTTTTTTACAGATGTTTCAAGAATGCCTGCTTGTATGGTTTATGGTTGCTGTTCTATGACCCATGAAAAACCTAAGGGCACAATAATGCATACATTCCCGAGGAATATAGATCTAATAAGAGAATAGGTCAGACATTGTGGATTTTCACTGCGTGAGCTTGAAAGTAGAGCCCAGGGTGTCTTGGGGGACTTGAGGGCCTATCGATTCTGCATGTGCAGCCTGCACTTTACCCCGGATATGTACGACCAATCGCAATACACCAAAAAGCATCGACCCAGAACGTCTCGTAAATTGCTTCCAAATGCAATTCCAACTCTATTAATGAACACGCGGGATCAGGTGAGTTCCGTATGATGATTTAGATGTAGGCCTTGGAGTACTGCACAGCTAACTGCATGAACGGATTGGTGCTTTCGGTGTAAATGTGTCTCACTATAATTTTGCATATTTACCAGATTGTATTACTTTAAAGCTATACCTCATTTTGCTACACATCTGTCCCTGGTTTTAGGAGTATCATAGAAACTAATTATGAACATAGAAAACTATGCCATAGTGCCCTTCAAAATAAGCATAATCTTTTCGTAATCAGTTGCTTCACATGTCAATTCTTTTAGGTGAGCATATGGATTGAAGCACAGACCCTCGCTTGTGACGACATCACTGACACGTCCAGTATACCAATGGGGAACCATACAGACTTGCAGAAGTTCATATTATTGAGAGTTGGATCTTCCCACATATCTAATGCAAAACTAATTTACTCTTTTACCACTTCGTGACAATGCACTGAAAATGAATGAGCAAGATTCTGCATCCATTTCTTTTCCGGAGTCAACAACAAATTCGAGCGCCTATCAGGTAGTTTTATTTTGCTTTTCTATTACGCGAATGTATTATGCATGGAATTTTAAATGAGATGAAATAGTTTACGTATCCTGTCATTTGTTTACATAATGTTTCATTTATGGGTTTCTATTTATATGTACCCTTGTCTGCATCCTATTGTCTCTGTTCAATTTCAGTGTTTTCATCAATACTAAAACAAGTACTGTGTTACAGGGGGATGCTGATACTACAATTACATCACCCTTTGGACTGGTCCAGAGTTTGAGGTATGCGTACTGACAGTTTCCTTGAATGAAAGGAAGTAAATCCTACATTGGATACTATTAGACAGTGACATTTATATAAAAGTGCAGTGTTTCAAACTCTTATCATTTCAGTTCTAATGTTACAATTTCTACCCTAATGCAGAATACAATGCAAAATGCTTCAGTGCAACATTCCAATCAGTAGGTTTTTCTCAGCGATCTCTGATCGAGTAGACTTGCTATTAATCAGGTGAAATTCGAAATCTCTATTTTGACAAAATGATGTACACTGTTTATGAGGGTATGTATGTAAGCGATGTGTGCGATGAAAGTCTTTTAGTTCAAATATGATAGACTTTTGTTTTTTTTAATGAATATTCTATTCAAGGAATGCATACAAGGTTGGGAATTAGAAGAGGAGGCACATGGATCAGAGGTGGTGGACCAGCTTGCTGGTGCGGTCGTTACAGTAAAGAACACGGTTTCACAGAAAATCAAGAAAACAATTTTAACTTACAATCAATTTTGTTTAATAAAAGTGTTTTGGGCTGGTATTGTCTTCATTACATGTTTTTTTTTTATCTAAGGTGCCATATACTGTATGTTGTATTTACATTGAACATGTTTTTACAACACATCTCCTAGAGACCCAGAAGGAAAAGAAGTATAAAAGCACAGACAACACATGAAACCAAAGATGCTGCTTGCCAAACAGATTTCGCCATGGAGCAACTATTATTTGAGGCGCAGCGTGGTCCAGTCAATAAGCAGACTAGAGATGCTTATGCCCAATGGCCAGAAAATGAATTGAATGTGACTGGTGAAGCCAGTAAAGTGTTCTTGGACCATTGCTACAATGTGAGAACTAGACAGGATGAAGATGAAACTGAATATAAGGAAGAAGCTTTTGAATTACTCACTGACCACTTCACACAATCTACACCCGCAAAAAAGTGCCACCCAATAAACAATCGACATTGATGGTTTCTCCAATTCGTGTGCAAATAACGCAAGCGGAACTAACAAAGAACGAAGCTTCTATGCAATTGACTGAGGAACTTGCCAAAGATCTCAACTTCAGTGTTTCCAGTTTGGCTGAATTGTCCACATCAGTTGATTCACATACCACATCAATGCAGGACGATAGTCTACTAAAGGAGCACAAATACATTGTATTCGACAGCTGCCTGGTAGATATTATACTGATGCTGAAATGTGTCCATCCGCTGAGGGGGAAAATATGCGGGGAGCCATTGGTGAATGTGACTCGTGTATCACAACGCACTAACCTGAAACTCCAAGCCACCTGTGCCCAGCTCCATGGTACATTTTCATGGTCCACTCAACCGATGCGGGGCAAAGTGCCAGCTGGAAATCTACTTTGTGCAGCAGCTTTACTTTTCCGTGTCTCTACTTTAGTAAGTTGTCCAGTTTCTGTCAATTTGTTGGACTTCAGTTCCTTTCTAAAACGCAGTACTACAAATATCAATGAGAATTTTTATTCCCCGCTATTAGTGAAGCCTGGAAAATTGACCAAATGTCTATCGAAAGGACATTCTCTGGCAAATGGTTCAGGCTAGCTGGCGATGGACAGTGTGACACCCCCGGATTTTCTTCAAAGTACTGCATATACCACTTTCACACTTTCAGGACATAGAAAGTGAAATAATTGTGAGTTTGGTGGTCGTGTAGGTGTCCCAATGTAAATTCTCAGTGGCCATGGAGAAACATGGTTTTATACAATCTCTGGAAGATCTCCAATCGAGGAGAATGCAAATAGAACTCATAGCCACCGACAGATATGTTTCAATAGCCAAGACTATCCGAGAGCAGTTTCCAAACATTCACCATCAATTTGATGTATGGCACGTTGCCAAATCAATCAATAAAAAAATTACAGCTGCTTGTAAAAAAAGGGTTCTGAAAATATTGTACAGTGTTCCCAGTCTTTCAGCAACCATCTTTGGTGGAGCTCCAAAACTTGTGATGGGTATGTGGAAATTCTACTTGAAAAATGGCGCTCATTGATGCACCACCGTTCCAATGTTCACTCATGGACAGAAAACCTACATTTTCACCAATGTGCACATGGACCTTTATCGGAGGAACAGGAACGCAAGAAGAAGTGGTTGGTTCCATCTTCACCTCCAAACGAAGCTCTTGAGAATATCGTGTTTGATAAAACTCTTTCAAGAGACCTGAAGGGACTCACAGAATTCTGTCACACTGGAGATTTAGAGGTGTTCCACAATATGTGCCAAAAGTACAGGCCCAAGAGATTGCATTTCGGCATAGACGGGATGCAATATTGAACATTACTAGCAGTATTAGAGCATAACGAGAACATGGGGGAGACAACAATCGAGAACTGCAGGACACTTTGGGATACTTCGTTACACAATGGCCTTTGCAAAAAGAAGCAAAAGATGGGTGGTCAAACCAATATACCAGGAAATGGAATTCGATTATGTGAAAGATCTCACTTTGACTGTGTTCGACATGCATACTCATGGAATCGCTCATGACTTTGTTCATAGGACACATACATTGCCACAAAACATTGCAAACACGCCCTGCCCACCGAAAGCAGACCTGGAACAGTTCACTTCCCAGTTCAAATGATTAGAAGCTATTTATATGTTCAACAATGTTTATACATTGTACATGACCAATGGAAATCTATTTAACTTGAATTTCAAAGCTATTAAAAGTATAAATTGTCAAAATAAAGCGTCCAAATTGTCTTTTCAAATGTATCCTCTTTGTCCATTTTTTTTGCAATAAGTGCCTGTTAGAGGATGCCATACAATGTAACTCTGTGCTTTCACACTTCCCTCTTTTGGCAAGCTCTTCTAGGTCCTTCACTGATCATGGGAGGGTCAGATGAATATCAGCATGAAAGCAAATGCGGGGTCTGGAGTTGCCTTAACAAGAAAGTGTCCAAAAAACTGAATAAATACGCGTTCCACTAAGGAATGAGACCTAGGATAAATAACAGACTTGGCATGCAAGAACTACTGACTGTAAGCAAAGCAACGCCTGAAAGGGGGCTGTTGGTGTGAAATAGGTGCATTCTGACCTGTATTTGTGTGGGGGCATGTGTTAGGGGTCGTTGCTATTGGATGCCTTATCAGAAGGGCTTATCTTTGATTTGTGGCCTTTGGAGTCTTACGATTTCAAACACAGTGGGGATAGGTGTTGGTGTTACCAAAATATATGACCACTCCTGATTAGGTATATGGGAGGTGAATTTGAGGTGGTGCGGGGGTAGGGCCTGGGGACCAGATGCGTCCAAAGGGACCAGGGGTCATCAGTTCAGGGGACCGCAGCCTGGCAGGACGGGGTTGGAGATGGCATGAGTCAGTCAGCAGAGACGGATTGTGCACTAAGGTTGGAGCAGGGCTTGGTCTGACATTCTCATACAAGCACATGTTGTCAGGGCTCGAGACTCAATACTTGCAAAAATGAATAGCTGCACTGCCGTGAGAACAGAAGATGGGTTTAGCGGACAGATGGTGGAGGCTGGCTGTGCGCAGCGCTGGGAGGGTGTCCAGTTCGCCAGAGGGATTGCAGGGGCGCGGCCTGCTTCAGGGCAGCATGCCTGGAGACACGGGGTCTAGGGAGGCATTTGGAAGTAAACAAAATGAGGTTCAAAGCATACACATTAGCACAGTGTTAATACATGGGTGATGCAAATAGGTACAGGAGGGGTGGAGGTGTCTCCCACCTTAGCTTAGACGTCATTTGACCAGTACGGTATGGGTCAGAGGGGCGGGATATATCGTCTCTCCTCCAACATTTGTTAGTGCATGTCAAGTTCAGTGGAGATGGAAGGGCACTTGTATTTATAACTTGTGAGTGTCTCATGTTATCCACAGAGCACATTCCTCCTCGAAAACATGGTGCACACAGATGTGACAATGGGGAGGACACTAACTGGAACTGTTTTCTTAAAATAAGTAAATCACTATAAATTTTGCTTAGCTTTGGTGGATGCCAGCAAACAATTTGTTTGTTTTTTAAAATATTTCAAATGCCACGTTGGTGTGCAGTGCTAATCGCTCCCATCGGAGTGAAGGTCACCGTGTATGATTTTTGCTTGTTAGCTGTGCACACCCACGCATCCTACATAGTATGTTTTTGATTTGTGGCTTTCCTTCACCAAAAATAAACTTAGCATAGGCACTTCTAAGAAGGTTTGATTGTTTTTCGTCCTTGGAACAAAGGGAAGATTCGGAATAGAATGAATGAAGGGAAGTGTGTAATACCATCAAATATGATAAGGTTCACCATTCCAAAACTGGACAAAGGAAGATGTAATTTCATTTTATGAAAATTCGTTGATATAAACGGACACTCTGTGTTACGCCGAGAGAATGGAAATGCCGAATATTATGTACGTTTTACTGTAGACAAGTTTATAGATGTTCGAGTCAAAGTTTAATTTTAGGACTGGTTTTGCTGGCTAACATTCTAATGGGTTGTTGTTTTTGGCATATTGTAACGACACGCAAAAACAACCTGTGTGTACTTGTCTTTGTCCCGGGCACATGGGCAGTCCAGCTCCGAAATGCATGGAGTCCACGTCTGGGTTCCCACAGGTTCCACCAACGCCAAATTCTACGCTAATATTCAGTTAAAATGCTATCTATGTGTTCTTTGAATTCTTCCATCAGCTTCCGCAACGCCATCCCATTGCGAGCTAAGCATACGCCATAGCACTCACCTCTCAAGCACATCGTAGACTCCAAAATTCCTCGATGTTTTCTCTGTGTTTCCATTTTTTCACATTTGTGTTCATCATTAGTTTTCAAACAGTGCAGAATGAATGGGTAAATTGATAAATTAGAATAAAGAACGGCTACTGAGACACTTTTCTGTTATGTTTTCTACACAGCTACATCCTCCCATTGTGCGAATGTCATTGTTTCCAGATACCAATTGATGGCTTCAGCAAGCAGTTGCAGATACACCTAAATGGCTGGATAAGTATTACGCTGTTGTGGGACGATCGCCCCAGGCCGATATGCCCTTTTGTGGTACCAGCGACAAGGAGCAACCTGACATCGTTTACGGTGGTCTAGAAACAAGCTGATGCCGAAGCCTAGCGAATCACGGTGCGTCCAATGTGCTTCTCATACCCAAAGGAACACTGTGTGACTCACGATAAACATTTGTGGATCGAGAACAAAGAAAGAAATTACAAATTTGGGTGAATATGGAAATCACTGGATGTTCTCAAAGCATTTATTGTGAAATAAAAGCACATTATAAATTGCAGAGTATTGTGGTTTCCATTAAAAATAGAGTTTTGTATTCAGAGTTGGGACGCACTGTGCTGTCAGAGGATGTGTGTTGATATTCCAGGTTCTGCGTTACCTGACGTCAAGATGTAGGTGATGACTGGGCGCATTTGGCTACGCTGCACAGTAACGTCATGGAGGTAGGCAGAGAATATCGCTAGGAATGGTGATGTCAGCTTCAGGGGTGGGTGTTATGAATTAGTGCCGCGAGGATAGTTCACCTTAGGGCAATGAGGCAACGGATAATATTAGCACAAGAGGTCCACGCCCGGCTGCCTGATTTCGCATGTGTAAAAGTGAGGAAATCTAAGGTACGGTGCATAGGAAATGTTTTTACAATCGATCAATGTATGTTTAAAACCACATGCCCGAACGCTCAGGACAATAATATTTTTGAGCGCACTATTGCTTTAACTGTTGCGGGTAGCGGGATACGAGCAACCTGTAAAGGATTGATTACGTGGAATCAGAGAGGTCCGCGTAGTCAGCTGTAAGTCTGAGCGTCGTAACAAAGGCGAAGTTGATAAGAAGTCCATTTGAACGTAGCCGGGTCAAGATTTCAATAGAGACAAGAATAATTTGAGTGTATAACGCTAATTAGAAGGACTGCAAAGTTGCCGAACGCCAGATTTAAACTGAAGTGGAGAGGCGTGGCATGCAGCACATAGTGGGTGAAGGCAGCTGATGTGTCACATGACACAGAGCACGCGTCTTCGCATAGACGGCGAAACAGACAGTTTCCATGGCAACGTCCACCTCTGCCAGAAGGAAACCTTAGCACACCGTTTCTGGTGGTGAAATGCGAAGCGCCTTCAATGACTGCTCATGTGCAACAGCATCCCTCCCAAAGAAGCCGGCCACCCCCTGTAGGAATGGAAAGCCTGCAGGAGGTCTGGAGAGTGAATAATAGCTAAAGGCTCCCAAGTCCGATCTTCAGGGACAAAAACCTTCCAATCAACCAGATAGTGAAGGTTACCCCTTGAAAGTCCGCAATCCAAAAAGCGGGATACTTCATACTCCACCTCGCCATCCACCATAACAGGTTCAGGGCATGAGGGTAGACGAGTATCTGGGAGACCAGGCTTGATCAGTGAGACGTGGAACACCGGATGTACACGCCATGACACTGGTAGTGACAGCTTAACTGCAACTGGATTCACTATGGAAGCGACCACATAAGGACCCACAAGCGAGGCAATAAAGTCCTTTTCCCAGTGATCTTTAGATGTCGCGAGGACAACCATACTTTCATGCCGGCTCAGTAGATCGGAGTTGGAATATGGTGCACATCCGTGTTTTTCTTTACCCTCACCTGTGCGAGAAGAAGATGGGACCTGACGTCTCGGTGTAACTTGTGCATGTCTCGCACACACACAATAGCAGCTGGATTGTCCAGTGGCAATGTAGGATCCAGAGGCAAAGACCGAGGGTGAAAGCTGTATAAGGCAAAGAATGGAGAAACCCCGGTAGGAGCATGCAGCAAATAGTTGTAAGCAAATTCAGCTTGAAACAAAGCCGAAAGTCATGATTGTTGAAACTGAAGACCAAAGGCATCTCAGATATTGTTCCAGTGTAGCGAGTGTGGCTCTCTCAGTTTGGCCGTCCATCTGGGGATAATACAAAGATGAATATCTATCATCTATACACAGGGAGGCTGTGAGAGCTTTCCAGAAATGTGAAGTGAACTGGGAACCACGGTTGGAGACAATGATGGAGGGTAAACCGAAATACCTGAAGATGTTAGTAAGAAAGAATTTGGCCAGCTTAGGTGCTGATGGCAGGCCAGTGCTTGGAACGAACACTGCATACTTCATGAAATAGTCAACCACCACCCATATGGTATTGAAACCCCTGAGTTATGGGAGTTCAACAATGAAATCCATTGACACCATGTGCCAGGGTTTATACGGGACTGGTAGTGGTTGTAATAGAGCCATTGGTTTAGCCCTAGAAGATTACATTGGGCACAAATCGCACATGTAGTGATGTAGTCCGTAACATCATGAGACATGGTGGGCCACCAAGACCAGTGGCGCAGGGATTTCAATGTCTTCTGCGGCCTGGATTAGCTGCGACGATCAAGTCGTGAGCCACTGAAGCGCCATTGTACGGGCTTGCCCGGGTGGCATAAACACACAGCCTTGGATGAACGACAAACCCTGGAAAATGTCCAAGTTAAGACCCGTAACCTCAGTACGATGGGAGTAAACCCATTCTTTGATGACGACTTCCATAGGAGGTTGAACTGAGCACCCGTCGACCACCCTTTTAGGAAGAAGAAGGAGCGGTTCTTTCTGAGTGGGTTGATGCCCAGCCTGCAAGCAAGACAATACGTCTTCTGAAATTTGAAACTTAGGACGATAAGTGATAGTGAACTGATATTGCGAGAAAAAAAAGATGCCAACGAACCTGTCTGGCCATGAGACAGTTCATGAATTGGAAAGCCAATAAACTCTGCTGGTCAGAGTAAACCGTCACAGAATGCCGTGCCCCTAACAGATGATGACTCCTTTCGGCAAATGCATCTCTGATGGCCAATAGTTCACGCTCAGTGATAGTATAGTTTCTCTCGTATGACTTCCTTGCGTAGTATGCTATGGGATGTATCTCCCCAGAATGAGGACACACCTGCGTAAGAACAGCACCCACCGCGAATCCAAAGGCATCTGCTTCTACAAAGAATGGCAGGTCAGGATCTGGATGTTTGAGAACAGGCGCTGTGGTAAAGGCCGTTTTCAGTTGAGTAAATGTGTCTTGGGCCTCCAGGGTCCACACATAGGGTGTCTTGGCGCTGGTTAATGCAGTGAGGGGGGCAGCAATGGAAGAGAAGTCATGGATGAAATGCCTGTAAAAATTTGCAAACCCCAAAAACGATTGAAGTGCCTTCACTGTTTTGGGCACAGGCCAATCCATGATCGCTTTCACTTTAGCAGAACTCATACAAACACCATGATTGGTGAGGTCATAACTGAGAAATTCCACCTCCGAAACAAGGAAAACACACTTCTCAGCCATTACAAATAGGCTGCTTTCACGGAGGCACTGCAAAACCGAACGGACATGATGAATGTGTTCTGCTAATGTACGAGAATAAATCAGAATGCCGTCTAGGTAGACTACGCAATATTGGTCTAGTACATCGTGAAATAGGTAATTCATGAATGCGTGAAATGTGTAAGGGGCATTGCACAGCCCAAAGGGCATTACCAGGTACTCATAGAGACCATACCGCATCTTGAAAGCGGTCTTCCACTCATCCCCTTCTCTTATTCGTACAAGATTGTACGCTCCCCGGAGATCTAGCTTAGTAAACACCTGTGAGGTTTTCAATTGCTCAAGGAGAGGAGAACAGAGATCAAGGGAAGAGGCTATTGGTTTTTTATTGTTACCGCGTTATAAGACCCTATAGTCTATACACGGTCTAAGGTCTCCCTCTTTCTTGGGGACAAAGAATAGAGGAGAGGCAGCCAGGGATTTGGAAGGACGTATAAAGCCCATAGCGAGCGCTTTTTCTATGTATTCCTTTAGTATGGCATCCTCTATCAAAGTCAAGGAATTCACCCTGCCCGCTGGGATTTTTTCCCCAGGAACTAGATCTATTAGACAGTTGTATATCTGATGCGAAGGCAGTACCTCAGCCTTATCCTTGTCGAATACATCCAGATATTCATCATATTCGGAGGGTACTTTCATCTTTGAGATATTTGTCAGAGCCCCATTATGGGCCGTTGTCACAGCTAGAGCACTACAAGGGCTCTTTATAGTGATGCCAAGTGATGACATACATTGCGTGTTGTACATCGCGGATGGGAACTGAATCATATGTAAGACCCAGTCTATGGAGGGATTGTGAAACTGGAGCCGTGTTATTCTCAGGATAACCATATAAGCCGGGGCTTTGATGATGTCGAAACCTATCTCCTCCGAATGCCCTCGTCCGTACACATGGTTAAAAGGTGCTGTTTGATGTGTAACCAAACCAGAGACAAGCACAGAACCATCCATAGCGTTAACCATTTCTGGTTGTTTTTTGGGTACCAAAGGAATCCCTGAAGAGGACGCAAAATGCTGGTCTATGTAGTTACCTGTGGCTCCTGAGTCAATGATGGCCATGGCCTTAAAGGACAACCCTGATGTCACTGTGAAAGCAACAAGGTGATGGAAGAGCATGGCTTGACCATTGATGGGTGAATCCATACCAGGACCTCCCAACATAGGGACTCTCTCTACTATCGGGATTTGGCGTTTCCCGCCTTTCTTTTAGGCTTTTTGTTGCACTCAGGTAGTAGATAGTCTGAGGCCCTACAATGCATGCAGAGGTTGTGAGATCTACGTTATTGCCTCTGGGCCTGAGTCAAAAGACACCTGTGGACAAATGTGGTAAGATAGAGGAACTTGATAAATGTGCACCACTATGGGAATCAATCTTTTAGCATAATCATTGATAATTATTCTACTAAGGAGATGACAATTTGAGCAGGTGTTATTTAGCTTGTAATGAAATGGAGAATGATTTTCTGGAGAAGAAAGTAGGAAGCTGATATGGATACTTTGAAATACATTACTATAGTATAGTCTAAGGACAGGATATCCATTGTATTTATATTAACTACCGGAGAGGGAGTCAATTTGATCAGGACAATAATTTTACTTGCTAGCCATTGTGTCTTAATTTGACAAAATAGGTGTGTGGCAACACTTATATCAACTAGGGTTGCAGATAACCTTTTTATTATTAGATTAGAGGGTACCTTAGCACCTGTTTAACCTGACATTACCCCAAGTTTGTCCGTAGATTACTGGAGCACAGCCACAATGCTACAATACATACTGGATGGCCCACACAGAGGAGAAGCTAGAATAGTAGCACAGAAGGAGCTGCAATGCCCTGAAACTCGAAGAAGAGAGAGAGGAGGAATGCCAGGATGCTGGTATAGACCCCTAACTACTAGTATATGGACAGGTATTTACATGGTTGAAGCACATACGCTCCTGACAGTTCCAGTGGAAGTGGTGCAGAAGGAGAACGACGAGTGCCTCAAAGACTGGACAGAGTATTCAAAATTGCTTACCTGGGTAGAAAACGAAGCAGGCCCTCTACCCATAAAACCCCTCAAGAACGCATCATTAAATTACCAGAATGATGGTCCAGTTAAGGTTAGAAAAAACAGAGGCTGAAAACCTATTTCAAAGACACCAGGCATGAAAGTAGGAAAAGCAGTACCTATGGAGCACTATTGGGCCTGTGGTCCCAAAGCCTACACGCAGCTTCCCCTGAATTGGAGAAGGATATGTTGCTTTGTGCTACTGAACATGCCAGGCCTGCTAGTACCTCAGAAAGACATAAAGATAGATGAGTTCCCAAACATGGATGAACACCTGAGAAAGAAAAGACGTGTGGAGCTGCACAGATTAAAGAGATGAAATTAAGTTTCCAAGAAGATGGATGAAGCACTTGATGCAATAGTAGAGGAGCACAGGTTATTCAGTAGGACAGAGATGCTCTTCGCCTTTGTCATTCCTGGTATACAAGTGAACGTGAAGGTAAAGTGATTGCAGATTACATGATGGGAGCTGTTACAGACAATCAACTCAACAGTAAAGGGCTTCAACCCCATACAGGAAGAGCTCCGAGCCATGAGGCTCATGACTGTTCAGAATAGGTATGTTCTCGACCTCATTCCAGCAATGGAGGGTGGCGTCTGCCCAAAAAAAGTGCCGTCCTGCTGTACATACAAACCTGCCCACACTGAGCAAAATGAGACCCTCACAGAAGCAATAACATTGCTAACAGACTTGCATGCTTAGATTGAAGAAGAAACAAACTCAATAGGGGCAGCAGGCGATTGGTTGGCATACATCTTTTCATGGATCCCATCCTGGATGGCCAACGGCCTAAAATCCTCATAGCTGCATTAGTGAAAGTATTATTTGGATTCTGTATCATTAGAGTAGAAATCGCACAATGCAAGAAGTCAATCCAGAAAACAATAGGGATGAAAATACTAATAGACATGAATACAAAGACAGATGAGAACACACAAATGTTTGGAGTGCTGCAGTCACACCTAAATAGAGTTTCCTCTTCCCTCCAGGTACAAAATTATTTTATCCCCAGGAAACTCGCAATTATGTAGGACGTTGGGTGTTCTGCAAACCAAACGTGGAGTGCTGCTATCGGACCGTGAGTGTGGATGAACACATAAGGGACTTGGGCAACTTGAGGGGGTGATGGAAGGTGTGGACCCCTAAGACACTCGATAGTGGGGAGGGGTGTCCAGCCAGAGTAAGCGATGACTCAACCAGAGGGGGAATGAAGAGAGGCAAATGAACGTGTCCATCATTGCCTTGGTCCTCCCCCTGTTTAGATGGTACAGATAAGAACGGTGTACCTCGCTCAAAACATCTAGCCCCTCACCACCATTGTATTGCCGATGCGAGAGACGTTACTCCTTGAGACAACCTTACAGACCCACCCGGATGACATCACAGAAGCAATACATCTGCATGCAATGAAACCGCTGGATGAGCTGTAATCATGCAAGAAACTAATGATATTGCAGCTGAGTCCAACACACGCAGGTGCATTAGACACAAAGCACATATGTATCCACACACAAAGTTACATGAACACTTAGACGCGAAGAACATGCTTGCACCCATTAGGTTAGTTAGAAGACATACACTCTATTTTCTATGCTGAAATTCAAGTTGCATGAGACTACATATAAAAGCTTGCTTAATGCAGAATTCAACTAGAACGAGTGGCCATGTAAACCAAGATGGAGGCCGCAGTCACATTAGGTGAATAGGAGACATTGAGAAGCCATAAAACAGCAGAGAGGCCCTGTCTTGCTGAGCCAGCAAAATAGCTAAGCCTGAGTAGCACATATAGTGATGTGCACAGTTTGCAAAGGTTAACAGGGAAGGCTGGTTTTAACCAGCATTGGAAAAGGAAGACAATAAACAGGTCTCAGACGATGGAAATAACTCTATCTGAAGGAGCAAAGAAGCAAATGTTGCAGAATGGTCGGGTTCTCACCAGCTCACACCTGACACCAAAAAGAAAGTAACTTGAACAAGTCTCTAGAGTCCAAGAAGATAATGACACCCATAGTAAAAAACAGCTAAAATCCTCATAATTTACTGAGCAGAATAATTTGAAGGTGGTCCCCACACATGTGACTTAGAGCCAGACATAGGCAGACAGAGACCTTTGTTCCCATCCATCTGTTTGGGACGAAAGATACAATACAGTGTAGAGTTGAAAGCTAAGTGTCCTGGCTCCAAGTCTGGGGAAACAGGCAATGGTAACTTTAATGGAACATGCAACACCTTGGGGCTGTTCTCATCACCTTCAGTTGTTACTCATGAGCTGGTAACAGTCAATAGTGCCAAGGCTGAGAAAGCCACCCTTGTCCATCTCCAACGCTCACCTTAACAGTGTTGCATCCACCAACCACAGAACAACCTGATGACATGTTCCCCATGTATCTTTTTGTAGGTGGTCCCAGGCGGAGTTAACTAATAGGCCTGCACCAGTTAGGTGCCGAACTCCCTTTAGAATACATATTCATCCATAGTACTCACCCAATCTTATCCCACCTAGGTATATGCAATGTATCATGTGAGTGTGACATCATACTGTATTAAAATGTCATGGCAAGCCTGTACTCGGACGAGAGAGAACTGGAATCACTTGATGTCCATTACTGTCCCTGTTTTATTTTGATTTTGAAATAAAACAGTACGTTGCCACATTATTGGAGACTTCCGTTGTTTGGGTGTGGGGTTCCCCCTGCCTGTCCACTGCATACCCGAGAGGGGTCGCCTTCCCCAATCTCAACAGTTTGGCTCCCTCTTATCTTTCTTCCCTTATCTTGATATACATTCTGTCTTGCACTCTGTGCTCATCTTCCAAATTCTCACTAACTTCCTCGTCCTCCTTGTGCTCAGTCACAGTTCTAGCCTGGAATGGTCTATGTACCCTTCTCTGTTTGTTTGGCCTCTTCTCTTGCTTCTTGACATTCTTCTCTTAAAGCACATTTTCTTTCTTGCTCAAAATTTAAAATTGTTAAGTCAAACTAGTTGCACCTTATTCAATTCATGAATGTGAATGTTATGAATACAAATGAATAAGTCTGAAGCGGACGATCTACCCTGGGAAGGTAATTTCACTCCATCTAACCCCAACAAATCCCCTTTGTGTAAGAGCTAATGTTCTTGATGCCTGGAGGAAGGGTGGGTGAATTCCCCTCGCACATGTTCCATAAGGGGTGATAAAGTCATTTGGACAGCGCAAGCATAACTTCAATCTTCAATAATCTGGAAGCATGTGCTACTAACAGCTCAGTCATTGGCTGATAAACTGTGCCATTCAGAAAGGGGCTTCCTGTGGAAGGGCTGTTGTGAAAGGGCGGTCTATGGCTGTGCATGCTGCTCCTCTTCTCTCCTGTCTGCTTTTGCCACATGAAAACATTTCTACGTGTTGGCAACGGTTCAAGAAATATTCAAAGTCCTTTTGAAACTGTTCAAGAAATGTTCAAAGTCCTTTTGTCACCGCCCACTTGGCCCCGAATCCTCATAGAACAGGAAATGTGCACTTCATGCGCACGTGCTTCCTGTGGAAGGGCTGTTGTGAAAGGGCTGTCTACGGCTGTGCATGCTGCTCGTCTTCTCTTCTGTCTGCTTTTGCCACATGAAAACATTTCTACGGTATGGACTAATACTTGGTGAACTCACTTGAGAGACTTTGCAAACAGCACTTTGTTAGCTAATAGCTAATTACGTTTTTCGTTTTTTATTAGTGTTGGAAACATTTCAAGAAATTTTTAAAGTCCTTTTGAAACTGTTCAAGAAATTTTCAAAGTTCTTTTGTCACCGCCCAATTGGCCCAGAATCCTCATAGAACAGGAAATTCGCGCTTCATGCATGCACGCTTCCTGTGGAAGGGCTGTTGCGAAAGGGCTGTCTACGGCTGTCTTGGGCTGACTGGGGTGTAAGGGGCCCAAGACTTTGCTGTTTGCTGGTATTTTCTGATTTTATTCACTGTTTGCTTTGACACGCCACCAAGCGTTACGTGACTTCTGTTTTGACTGCTTGCTATTAAATGTTTTGATTTACAGTGTATGTTAAGCACCAAACATATTTTGCTCTAAACGAGTTCTCAGTGTGTTAACACAACCTTTTAGTGATATTTTCGAAATACTTAACTTTGTACACTCCGACAACAAGATTACCAACAACTGACCATAGCGTTAACATTTGTAAGAGGCAAAGATGTACACTCCAACCACTGACATGCCATTACCAAGAAATACACTAAAGGCTCCCAAACAGCCCACACCCTTGCCGGTGAAGCGTATCTCCAAGAAAGCAATCACTTTAACACCGGTATCTAGTAAGCCGGCTTCTTCATTTTGTTTGTTTTATTCGTATTTATATAGCGCACAACAGCCCGAGGACATCGTGGCACTTGTTACAGTACAATGCTTAGTTACAGAGTAATGAATAATGCATATGTTACATAATGAACAGTTTGAGCAGGGATACAATATATATTCAAGTTTACAATATAGTTATATTACATTTGTGTTTATATTACAATATACATGACAGGAACAGGGTAGGAAGTCGCATTACTCATTGAGGAAAGTGGTCTTCAGGTTGTTGCGGAAGACAGGGATAGAGGTTTCAGCTCTAAGGGTGGCAGGGAGTGATTTCCAAAGTTTTGGTGCAATATATGAGAAGCCTAGACCTCCAGCTGTGGCTCTCTTGATGCGTGGTATGTGTAGCTGGTTGGTGTACTGAGCTCTGGCAGGGCGAGTGGAAACGGTTCTTGATATTTCTTTGGATAAGTAAGTGAGAGCAGTGTTGTTAATGCATCTGTGTGTGATGGTAAGGATTTTCAGAGTAATGCTGTCTTTGACCTGTAGCCACCATGCTTCAAGTCTGGCATGGGATATATGGTCTCTTCTTGGGATGCTCAACACGGTACTTAGGGCATTGTTTTGTGTGGTTTGCAGTCTATGAATATTTCTTGGCGGAGGTGCCAGCTAGGAGAGTGTTGCAATAATCGTGTTTAGCGCATATAGTTGCTCTAGCTATGGCCAAGCGGTTGGGAACAGACAAGTACGGTTTAATGGCGTTGATGAGTTTGGTGCTGAGAGCTAATGCAGAGGCTATGGTGCTGACGTGTCTGTTCATCGATAGATTTGCGTCAATGTGAACACCTAATGTCTTGACGGAGGGTGACACTGAGATGGTCGAGTTATCTATGTTGAAGTTGGCGTATTGGGGGCTAATCTTCGTTATTGTGTTTTTCTGCCCAAGGATGAGAATTTCAGTCTTCTCCCCGTTCAGACAGAGGCCATTGATTGCCATCCATGCTTGGATAGTAGCATAGATGTTGTGAAGGGCCGTGGCGTCTTGGTGATAGAGTCCAGATAGATGTATAAGTACGTGAGTATCATCTGCATATTTAGTATATGCAACACCCATGGAGTCAAGTAGGTCAAAGAGGGGTTTAGTGAAGAGGTTATAGAGGGTGGGGGCTGTACATGATCCTTGGGGGACACCGCAGTTTATAGTGGTAGGATCTGCGTTTGCTATGTCGGAGTAGACCTTCATGGCTCTACCTTCGAGGAAGGATGTGATCCAGGATGTTTGTTTGTTTAGAGAAATGGGCTGCATGAGTGAGGTGGGTGGTGAGTGTTTGGTGATCTACCAGGTCGAAGGCTGCTGATAGATCGAGAAGGACGAGCAGGGCAGGTTTGCCTTTGTCCATGATATGTGAGATTTGTTTTTTTTAGGTCTAGTAAGGCAGATTCTGTTCCATGCCCTACATGGAAGCCAGATTGCCTTTTACCTAGTATGGAATTAGCTTCTATGTATGATTGGATCTGGTTATGAGCTGCTTTGGCCAGGATTTTCAGGAGGAACGGGAATGTCGTTATCGGTCTGTAGTTGTTGGGTTGCGCTGGGTCAAGTGTGGCCTTTTTTAGAAGAGGCCGCACCCAGGCTTCCTTGAGATTGTTTGGGACAATTTCTGTTTGGAATGATGCATTAATGAAAGCAGTAATAAGGGGTGCTAGGTCGTTGGCGCATTCCTTGATGATTTTGGGAGGGCAGATGTCTGCTTTGCAGAGATGGTTTGAGATTTTTGAAGAGATGATGAGAGGTTCATTAGATATTCAAAACTTTTGTACCAGTCGGAGTCCTCAGAAAAGTAATCCTCAGTTATTGAATGCTGACACAGTAACAAAGGCGAAGCAACAAGCTGTACAAACATGTGAAGACCATCAATCATTTCACTTACTTGAGACCGCTTAGCTAACTTAAATAAGATCAAGTTGAACTTTGAATGAGTGAGGGAACGCCTAGCTCAATTAGAGTCGAGCGCGGCTACTCCCCACGCAAGGATCACAGACGCAAAATTCAAACACTCGCAAATGAGAACTTCTACCTATTCAATTGAAGACTCTATATCAATAAATGAAAGTACAGACTGTGAAACCCCCATGGAACATGAAAAGCCTGCCACAATAGACCTGGCACACTCGCCTTCATTAATTTCAATACATGCGAGTTTCACAGAGCATATTGACAACCAGATTCCTCCATTCTTTCCATTTTCGTTTGAACAGGATGCAAGTGTTTCACCAGTAGTATCCATTTCTTCCACCGTTTCTACTCCAAGGCAATTAACTTGCCCGCCGTCTCACAAAGAACAAGGAAAACATCAATCGCTGCTGGAGATTGCACTGTCCTCAATTAATGTGGCCATAATTAGCCTGGGAAGATTGTTTACTACATTAGATGACAAATTAACACTGCAAGCAAATCAAACAAATCAAATTATAGAATGGATTACCAAAAATGAACAACAAGAAAGAACAATTGTAAAGGCTCCAACAGTAGCTTTCATCCCACTGATCGTTCGCAAAGTAAACCGAAGCAACCAACCCTGTTTAAGCCTGCATTGCCAGCGTTTGCGGAAGTGATCCGGCCAGTGACAGAGGAATTCAAGTCATCAAATGAAACCCAAAAGTCGAGTGTGAGAAATGTTCCATCTTCCGCCGTAACACAACCAATAAAGTTACAAACTTATGACATCTTTTCAGCGGATCACACAACTAACCCTGCATCCGGACCCAAGAGTGGGACCAAATTAACAACAAACGCAAATGCAAACCAAATTAAAAAATCAAAAAACATTAAATTGACAGAAGGAAGCGCTTCATCATCAACTAGTCAATTTATTAAGAAACTGAACACAGCACAAAAATTGAATGCTAGCCAAGCAGTAATTAATAAATACAAAAATATGCGCAAAACACCTCAGTCTCGTGGAATTGAACCCACTGAAACGGTCCATCCCCCTCTGGATGATTTAATTTCAGAAACTGAAACTCAGAAAAAACTGGCAGCAGCAACAGCCAGTCATAAGTCGATTCCTCAAACAATGTCAAACGTGAAAAAACAGAAAGGTGGGAAAATAAACATAAAAAGTGTCAATCACGAGGGCCGCCTTGACCAATCCGGCATGCGGTTGACGTCTATCTGGCGTCCCAGACTAGTGGAAACCCATCTTACACAACAAAATCCAGTGCGAGTGCTAATGACAAAGCAGCTCCTAAAATGATAAATAATTCTTGCGGATGCAATCACCAATTAGACGCCACGCCGTTGCCTAACATTGGGCTACAGAGAAAAGAAGGAAATTATCGACCAGTGATAACAAAAAAACAAATGACAAAAAATAAGGAAATAAAAGCAACGCCTGCGCAACATTATGGAAACTAGAACCAAGAGGCATTTAAGCAGTTTACACTTTGTCGTGCTAACATCCTGAGCATATTTAAAGACACCACTTTCCTGGGAGATGTGACTACAGTAGACATAGTGCAGGTGGAATATCCCAACCTCTATGAGCCGGAATCGGTCAGGATATGGATCCCATCAGGCTTGGTCTCCAATGCTATTTGGATGGCCAGAGTCAAACTATTTAACTTAAGATGTATTATTCAACAAGACCCTCAGAATGTGTCCTTCAACACAGCCATTAAAACAAACATGGAAAAATACATACCAATTTGCCAGAACTCTGCCCCGCAGTTGTCTGATTTGGCAAACCAAGCATAACTGTCACGTAAGGTGGACCCGCCAAAGGTAACTCGCCACATCAAACTGGCCAGTTGGAACACCCGAGGGCATGCTCATTTGAGAGATCTCTCAGATCTGAACTTGCGGACTGTCACATATTGGTGCTAGAAGAAACCTGGCTCACACAGGTGCCATCTTGGAACGACCATGGTATTCTTTTACATCCAACCATTGCTGCAGCAAAAGGTCGACCGATGTCTGGGTTAATGGCAGCTGTAAAAATAGCCTCAGGATTCACCATTCAGCCCTGGGCGGAACCAAATGATTTCTTACAACTTGTCAAAATCTGTAACCAACAGCAAGTAATAGCCTTAATTAATATCTATAAGAATCCGAGTGGAATAACAGCTGCCAAATTATTTTGTGACCTTAAATACTTACTAGACGTGGTGGCCTTAGACAGACTTGTCACCAACATTGTACTAGCAGGAGACCTAAATCTATGCTGCCTTGATGAATCTGCAAACCACCGAAACAACTTGGCCACGTGGTCCTCTCTAATGACAGAAAGAGGCCCTGTTATGGTGAATGGATCTCTTCCTGGTGACATTCCTGCAAGTTCCTCTTGGTCCAGAGGTACTACAAAAAGTACAATTGATTACGTATATCTTGATAGAACTTTACACAATCATGCAACCGATTTTGAAATTATTGACCAACTATTTAGTGACCATAAAATACTAACTTTGACTTGGAACTGGGATTGCAATAAAACACAACCAAGTAAAACTTTTCAAACAAATCTGACTGTTAACAATGGGAAGACACGACTTCACTGGAATGATCATCACCTATGAACGTTGAACTCTATCTTGTTAAAAAATCTAGCAACTTGTGGAAATAGCCAATATTTGTCAGCGTTTGCATTATTTAAGATGAATAGCAAACCAATCTTAAATACAAGAGTGCAGAATAAACAGTTCTTTGACGTGGAACAAAAGTTCAAAAGAAATGAGTTACAAAGGGATAAAAAAAGCCATTCTTAGGCTACCAAATGATGCTTGATTGAAGGCCCTCAAAACAATCAAATGCCAATATAGAAATTGGACCTGAAGCCGACAAGCAATGAGATTTCAACGAGAGGGTGAAAACATCTTAAGCGCTCTGAATTCCAAAAGCACAGCCATAATTTGGAGCATGATAAACAACACTGCTGGGAACACTCAAATAGCAGCACAAACAAATAGTGTGTACGAACTACAATGGATAGAGCATTTTACAACGCTTTATAAAACTGGTGAACGCAAGGTTGTGCCGTCATCGTGCACTGTATGTCCCAGGTGGCAGATTCAGATGTCCATTGAAGACATTGAACATTTCATCAAGATCTCAAGTAGTTTTCGAGCACCAGGGCTGGACGACCTAAGTAATGCGACACTCAAAGCCAATCCTGGCAGTTGGTGCATAACACCATATGACATCTTCACCAATGTTATTGAGAACAGATCCATACCAAAGTCCTGGCACTCATCAAAAGTCATACCAATTTTCAAGAGTGGAGATCGTTCCTCACTGCAAAATTACAGACCTATTTCATTATTAGATGTCATGGGGAAAATCTTTTCCCATTTCATTCTACAAGAATTCAATTGATGGACAAAGCAAGAAATGAAACGAGATCCACATCAGACAGGGTTTGTGGCAGGGATGGGCACTGCCATTTATCTCATGGCACTGAATGTGATTAAACACAAGCATAACAGATCAAAGCAACCTCTCTACTTGGCGTATATTGATCTCCATGCCACCTTCGATTCAATTTCACGAGACCTACTAATGAAGAAACTACAAAAAGCAGAATGTCCAGACACCATCCTGGACATTATTCATGAGCTGCATTCTGACATCATAATGCAAGTTTGTCTGAATATTGAGGGCACACTGGCGGAGCCGATAAAGGTCAATAGAGGTCTGAGGCAGGTTTGTATCCTTGCCTCAGCCCTATTTAACTTTTTTTTGTTTGATATGCCAGAGATATTTGTCAATGTGAACACTGACGCTCCAAGATTGGGTCTTGAGATAGTGACAATGTTGTTGTATGCTGACGATTTGACATTAATGTCCAAAACTCCAATCGGCCTACAACATTCTTTGGAGGCACTGGCAAATTACATGAAGTCTAACCAGCTCATAATTAACATTGCTAAATCCAAAATCATGTGACACAATCTGACCGACACAGGTAAGTGTATTTATCTTCCTTTATTGGCGAGACCCCACAGCCACAAGCTACGGCTCCCCTCGCTCAACGGCCACTGTGGAATGTTGATTGCTGAACGTACATCAACATTCCACCAGTGTGCCAATGCACGAGCCCGTGCATATTACAACATATCCTCTTCCCTTGGATAAAAATGTTAGCACCCACAAACAATTATTATTTTTTTTTTTTCTTCTAGAACAATGGAAAACAAAACCAACATCACATGACATGTCATATTTCAATTTACTTTAACAGCTGTATCCATACAAGTAGCATGGGTAATATTAAATGTGCTTCACTCTTAACAAACATAATCCCTGAATCTTATGGGCCGTCCACAGCTCCTACCCACACGACCCCTTTGTTGAACTGCATCAGGTTGCTGATCCATAGCATACTGAGATTCCGCATTGACCTGTGGATCAACAGGACCTGGAAGTGGTACCTCCTCTTGCTGTTCACCCCCGATGGGTTGCGAAACCACAGGATTATAATCCAGCACATTTTCCTGTGATTCCTCCTCATATTCCACACCATCCCTGACCACACGTCTGCATCCATCCACCACCACTCGCCTCTTACTCCACACAGAACCATCCTCCAAGTGCACATACCCTTTTCCAACTTTAACAACCTTCCTTAAGGGCATAAAAGTGCTGTATCCTTTATGAACTCTTCTAGGATTCTTTATGTACACCTGATCCCCAGGCTTTACGTTCAACTCCTTCCTGCTCATTTGTGAGGACCCCGTGGTCTGTTGGCGCTCTAAAATGCTGCGATGAATTGCTCGCAAATCCATATCGCATGGACCACCACCCCCCATAGCCAGGGTTCTCAACATTGTGCCTGCCTTCCTGCCCCTCATTAATTCAAATGGAGATCTTCCCGTAAGCATGGCAGGTGTTCTCCGATATGCAGCCAGGTATTGTGACACAACTTCTTGCCAGTTCAAACCATTGGCCAAAGCCAATTGTATGGCTGACTTAATAGTGCCATTGGCCCTTTCAACCAGACCATTTGCCGAAGGATTATACAGAGCTGTCCTATAGTGAGAAATGGCATGCTTTTCCAAGAATTCTCTCATGGCTCTAGAAGTGAACTGCACACCATTATCCGTAACTAAACTTGCCGGTAAACCCTCACGGTCAAATACTTTCCCCAGAAAATCAATTACGGTTTTGGTCGTAACATCTGAACACGCCGCCACCTCAATCCACCTGGACGTGTAATCCACCAACACCAACATATATCTGGACTCAGGCTCTAAACAGTCAAACGGACCCATAATATCCAAAGCCAATTTCGACCATACCTGCTCTGGAACCTCAACAGGATGCACCGGTTGTGGATGCAGTACCTTGCTCTTATCACTGACAGAACACGCTTGACACTCTTTCACCACTTGTTCCACATCCTTGTCCATTGACGGCCACCAATACTCCTCTCTCAATCTCCTTTTGGTCAAAGATCGGCCCAAATGACCTTCATGTGCCAATTCCACCATTCTTCCCCTCAAACTTATCGGGGGTATCAATCTGCTGCCCCTAGACACACCCCAGGGACCTTCTGCTAATTCCTGGAGAACCTGGGCATATCCTTTCCCTTCCGGCCTTTCCTTCACTGTGTCCCACCCCTTCACCAGACCTTCCCTAATCCACTTTAACTCAATATCATCCTCAGACTCCTGATCCCACACCGACTTCTCCACAGCAGACGTGACCAATGCAACCTGACACTCCTGCAAATCATCCTCCTTAACTACTCCCCCCTTACTGTCCTCCTCTACCCCTGGCAAGCGGGACAAACAATCCGCGACAACATTAAACTTCCCCGGAAAATAATGCAAGGAAAAATTGTAATCTTGTAATTGTACTGACCACCTCGCAATCCTCGGGGATACTGCCATGACTCCCTTGGAAGAAAATACCTGTACCAACGGTTTATGGTCCGTTCTCACTACATAGGGTATGCCCCACACAAATGTCCTAAAATGTTTTGAAGCCCACAGCACTGCCAAAGTCTCTTTCTCAATTACAGAGTACCTGCTTTCCACATCTCTCAATGTCCTTGACGCAAAAGCCACCGGGACCCATTCACCATTAATGTATTGTTCTAGGACTGCCCCTAGGCCCACCTCACTTGCATCCACCGTCAACGCAGTTCTATTTTTTGGGTCAAATGATTTCAGACAGGGAGCCTTCTCCACCTCCCTCTTAACCAACTCAAATTCTGCCGCACACTCCGCAGACCATACAAATCTTACACACTTCCTCAAGAGAGCTCTCATGGCCACTGTCTTTTCAGCGTAATTTGAAACAAATTTAACATAATACTCTGCAAGACCCAGAAAAGCCCTTAGCTGATCCTTATTAACCGGAGCTGGCGTATCCCTCAACACTTGTACCAACTCCCTTTTTGGACTTACACCTTGTGAACTCAACGTGTGTCCCAAATATGTGACCTCCTCCACCCCCACTTGACACTTTGTTAATTTTACAGTAAGACCTCTCTCTTTAAGAATCTGCATGACCTTCCTCACCCTTGCATCATGCTGCTCCCTGCTGCTGCCCCAAACCAAAATGTCATCTTGAAAGTAGCTGACACCCACCACCCCTTCAAACAACTGATGCATCAGCCTCTGAAATACTGCCGAAGCCGAAGCCAAACCAAAAGGCATGCGACAAAATCTGAACGCCCCAAACGGAGTCACAAATGACGTGAGAGGTCTAGATTCAACATGCAGGTCAATTTGGTGATACGCCGTTGACAAATCAAAAGTTGAAAAATATTTAGCTTCACCCAACGTTAATAGCAACTCATTAATATTAGGCAAAGGATGCCGATCCACCCATATGCTGGCATTCAATTCCCGGAGATCCACACACATTCTGATGCTGCCATCACTCTTCTTCACTAAAACCACAGGAAACAACCATTCCGAAGCCTCAATGGGTTCTATTATTCCTGCCGACTGCAACTTAGACAATTCCGCCTTAAATGCCTCCCTCACTGAAACTGGCACCCCCCTCACCTTGTGAACTTTAGGCACTGCACCCTTCTTCAACACAATGCGATGCGTAAAGCCCCTAAGCTTACCCAGGATGTCAGAAAATACTTCAGGAAACTCACTCATAAGCACTGTAGGGGTAACTCTTACATCCTTCTCTTCCATTCCCTCCCTGACACTGAGAACCGGTTCTTTTTCACCTGGATGAATTTGTATCTTTAGTGCAGCCTGCTCATCCCAACCCAACACACTTGTCCCTTTTTGAGCCACATACAATTTACCTAAGGTCTGCCTTCCTTTGAATGAAAAATTTGACCAATCATAACCAAGTAGATCAATGGAACTTTGCCCGTATGCATACGGTCTGATGTCTGGTGCCAACAGCGTAGAGATCGGCTTACCCAAAACCTGTTGATACACTTCCGGAGACACCAGGGTATAAGGTGACCCAGAATCCACCAGCATATCCACAGGGTGCTGGTCCACCAACACCGACACCCATGGACCCTTTCGCACACCACCCTCCACATGTAATATGACACTCTGTTTGGGACCCCCCCCTGCTCCCTCCAGCCCCGTGGTAAACTCTTCTGCAGTTACATTTGCGACCACCTGCCCTTTACACATTCGTGCAAAATGGCCCACCCGTTTACATTTCCTGCACTCTACATTGGTAGCAGGACATGACTTCGAATCCACTGTGTGACTTGACCACCCACAATTTTTGCACACCTCTTTACCTTTAGGTGCTCTGTTCCCTTGTACAACCCCTTTGTCCAAACCCTTCTTGCTCCTTGACATCACCGCATGCACTGTTTCCCTATTTCCATCCCTTTCAGTAACAATTTGTACACTCGCCTTGGAGGCTTCAATTGCTCTAGCAATCTCCAAAACCTTATCAAGAGAAGGATCGCTCTCGATCCACAATCTCTCTCTAATTTTTTGATTAGACGTTTTCATCATAATCTGATCCCTTATATGTTCCTCTCCGTTTCCCGGGAACCCACATGTAGTCATGAGCGCACGTAAGGCAGTAACGTATGAATCTATACTTTCCGCGGAACCTTGTGCCCTAGAGAAAAACTTATACCGCTCTAAAACCACATTAACTCTTTTTCCAAAACGTACTTGCAGTTTCTTCAACGCCGTCTCATAGGCACTTACAACCATTTCCCCTTCGCCTCCCCCTTGAACCATTACATTCTCTCCAGGCAGGTGACGAAAAACTCTCAACCCTTCAGTACCAACACAATTAAGCAAAGCAGCCTCCTTTTCATCATCGTTGAACTTTGCCCTACCCGCAGCCCGCAAATATACCTTAAAGGCATCTACCCACTGCTCCCAAGGCGCAACCGGCTCTCCTGGGTCAGGCAAAAATGCTGGTGGAGGCCTAGCAGCTGTATGCAACATGGCCAAAATTTACTGCCCAAGACCTGCCCACCAATTAACCTACACAAAACTGTTCTTTTGCGTGCCCCCTTATAATCCAAGAATTTTCCTCTCTGTCACTTAAAGTCAGTGGTCCCCACACCAACCAAGGTGACCGCACATCAATAACTTCCCTTGTACCCTTGTGAGCGTGCACCCCCACGCATATGCAGTACAACAGGTCCTGGAACAGGGTGAGTCACAACCAATGATGTATTTTTTTCCAGCACAGGGTAATCACAACACCAGCCAGAATGACCGCACCCGTATATCTTCCCCTGTAGCCTTGTGAGCGTGCACCCCCACGCATATGCAGTACAGCCAGGTCCTGGCACAGGGTGAGTCACAACCAATGATGTACCCAATGATGTGTACAATCCCAGCCCCAGACAAGCTGCAACTTTAACTTCTCTGGACCATATGGAATAAGGTGTTCCAACCTTACCAGCAACACCCCTTCACATCCACCTTAATTCTGACCTGTAGCTCTTCAACTTGCCACATATTAATGTATTTAACGGTGTTTGTTCTCCACCTGTCTTCACTCATCCGGCAGCCGCCGCCGTAGATGCTGTGAAAGCACCCTTCGCGCTGCCCCCCGCAGCCCCTCCTGCTTCCCTGGAGTGACTGCAGGCAGCGCAGAGCGGCGCAGGCGTCCCACGGCCCCTCCTCGTTGGACTCAGCCCACGCTAGGCCGGATAGCGTAAACACGCTGTCGGGGGCGGAGCCAACTGCCGCGCACAGGCCTCCGATCCTCCTGGAGCAGGACCCCGACTGGGACACACGCAGGCTCCGCCGCGACCAGGGGAACAGAAAGCTGTCACGGCTGCAGCGTATTACCTCGTCCTCCGCTCCTCCGCAGGAGAATCACCCGCTGGGCCTGTTTTGGGTCAGACCTGCAGCGACAGCCCCCGCCGAATCCAGGCAAACCGGTGGCCTCCGCTCCTCCACAGAACAGCGAGTCGGCAGCAGCCAGCAGCTCCTCGCCTTCCGCTCCTGCACAGAGCAGCCACCTGCCCGGCCCTGCACCGGTTCAGACCCGCAGGATCCGCTGCAACAGATCCAGCGCCGGTCGGCCCCCGTCCACGCCGACTGCGCCCGGGACGGTGGGGAGCCACACAGCCGATCCGCACACACGTGGGACAGGGTCTCGTCAAGATCCCATCCTCGTCGCCAATGACACAATCTGACCGACACAGGTAAGTGTATTTATCTTCCTTTATTGGCGAGACCCCACAGCCACAAGCTACGGCTCCCCTCGCTCAACGGCCACTGTGGAATGTTGATTGCTGAACGTACATCAACATTCCACCAGTGTGCCAATGCACGAGCCCGTGCATATTACAACATCATGATCTGTAATGCGCCCAGATGTAGATCAAACAAACACCACTGGAAACTGCAAGAGTCAGAGCTTGAAGTTATAGTACAGTATACGTATTTGGGTATGAGAATTGACAACAAACACTCTAATGAAGCCAACCTAGAAATGATACATTAGAGAGTTACGACTGGCATTTCCCAAACAAAAGTGATTCTATACAAATATGGCAAATTCTCTATATCCTCGGCTATAAATTATTATAACCAAAAAACAACCCCAATACTTATGGGCTCGAAACATGGCTCCTTCCGATGAATGATAAAAGGACTGTTCCCAATAGCACAACCTGGGAGAGAACTGGTTACAAAGTCACTACTGGATCAACCATAATCTGTAATCTGAGCAGATCATTGTTTCAAAAGCAAATGCATCATCTTTGAAATACAACTTTTTCAATGTCTCTAAACAGAAAAGATTATTAGTATTTGGCAGCAAGGGACGCTCCATCCAAACAGGGGCATTTAGTGACCTGATCTCCACATATATTCTAAGGTGTCCCCCTTTTTTATTGCAAGAACAATGGGTGAAAGCCAATCACATTTTGCATAGGCTATGTCACAGTTTGCTGACTCATACAACTGGCATCCCTCCCACCTTTTCAAGGGTATGGTGTTTGAACAAGTGTTCACCCTTTCTACAGTGCTGTATTGTACCCTCTTCTAGATGCATGACATTTGGAAGTTTTTAGTTTATTCTCACACACACACAAAGTATCCTTCCATGTCTTCCATCTCATTACTAGGCAATTTCGCACTTGGCAAGCCTTGGAAAAGGTAAAGGTGACCTATGTGCCCTGTTTGTGGATGCTTAGCTTCTTTGCTCTGCATACCTATGCCCTTTTGGCATTAAGACAGAGTCCTTACTCAAACATATGTTCCTTTGAGATAGAGCAAAAACTGTCCTTCATAGCAGCAGGTCTTTGCAGTGTGCCCATGTGTGTGGCACAAGCCCATAGCAGCTGTTGTTTTTCTTGTCTTGTGCTTGTTGCTAGAGACACATCGACAACAGACATGCATATAAATGGCACACGGATGTCATTCTGTATCGGCTGCTTGTACAGCACTTAAATGCATGCAAGCACAAACAAACTCCAACCCGAATAAATTAAAACACCATAATCTCCCTTTTCCAGCTGAAATGTGTGTGCCAGTGAAACCTAATATCTGTCAATAAAAATGGCCCACAGAAACTTTATTATCATATTTTCTAAGCAGGTAGTGTTTGTCAGATCGTGCTCACTTACATCTAGTGTGCCACAAGAGGGAATCAATATATCATGTCTCTAACAACAATTCAGCACTTTGCTGTTTAGCTGGATTTCAACACGGGAAGTCAGGCACCACTTAGGTCTTCTATTACATAAGCACCATATTGCACATAAGTTTGCCCCTCAGTGACTAGCCCTATGTCATAATACCAGTACACAGATTATAGCAATACAACTTGGCATTCAGACTTAGCTCTGGTCTTTAGTGTCCTGTCCGTGGTAGGGCAGTCGAGTCCTTTGGCATGTCTCTGGAGTTCACACCAATGGTCCAAGCTAAAAGAAAGGACAAATATTAGAGTATGCCCTCAGAGTTTGTAAGCATTCATACTCATGTCACACTCACATGCATACAATCACACTACACACAGCATTCTTCCATCTAGGCGTGGCACCGCGCGTGGATGATTGTGACAGAAATAAGTAAAAGTGCACTAGGATCCACAATTAGCCACAAGCTGTCTTTTCTTCTGACCCCTTGTCGGCGTGACCATTTTTTGCCACTAGTTGCGCACGAGCGGTCTTTCCCCAGACCCTCGCAAGCACACGTGCATTAGAAGTATGGTGTCATTGGTGTTTTCGCCTCATGAGCCTTTTTCCTGGCTTTCAGGGGGCGGAGACACCCCAAAGATAACACGGAGTGTTGAATAGGTTAATTCCCCAGCAAAATGCTAGCCGCACACTACGGCGCCAAAGATACGTCCACTTATCTTAACTCAAAGGTGCAGGGGCTATGGATGGGCTAGCGATGGCCCCCTGCACTTTCCCCGTGGTCCTCTTAGGTTCTGGTATAGGCAGGTACTTATCTTGCAAAAGCGAGGGACTGGGCTGCTGCTCATGTGGGGCTGGGCCCCTCGCGTGTGACTTTGCAGGAGCTCCGGTGCGCTCATCCTCTCGCAGTGGAGTCTTAAGCGCAAGCCCCATGCCTTTGGCTTTGCGCATGCGCGTCGGCGTGCCATGCCCTTCCTGGCTCCTGATTGGCCCGGATTGGCCCAAAGCATGCTGGGAGTTGTAGTTACACGACGCCTCGTGCTGGGCAATGTCATTTTTTAGTGCTGATTTCCTGCACATAGGACAAAGCAGTCTTTTATACGGCTGCAGTTACTTAGAAAGTATTTGTATAGCAGATCCAGACACAACAGCCCCCACAACACCCTTATGTGTGTCCTGTCTTTGTCCTTGCCTACTCCTACCCCTGACAGCACTCCCCCTCCCATGGAAGGCAGGTGTCCCAGGTTTTTTGGGGTAATTCCTGTGAAAAGCGTGCAACAATCTTGGAGCATGACGTGATGTGAGGGCTCCCATGAGCGCTCCTCAGGGCCATACCCCACCCAATCCACTAGATAATATACCTGGCCATCTTTATTCTGTTTGGAATTCAAAATTGCTCGAGCCTTGTACTCAGGTTCCCCATGGACTAACACGGGAGGTGGTTTTTTGGTGGCTACTCCGTGTGGCACAGGTTTTAGAAGGGGCGTGTGGAAGGTGGGGTGAATTTTCATTTGGGAAGGTAAGGTCAATTGGACGGCAACAGGGTTAATGATCTTTGCTATCGGATATGGGCCCAAAGAACCAGGTTGCAATTTTCTAGGTCCATCTAGGCGAATATTACGAGTGGATAACCATACCTTGTCACTCACACAGTAGGGTGGACTAGCTCGACGACGTTTGTCAGCATAGGCTTATATGTATTTTTTGCCCTTATGAGATTGCCTTGCACCTCCTTCTAAACTTGCTCTATACCAATTATTTGCCCAACTAATGTAGGCAATTCTGTTTCTGAGGATGGGATTGCCATGGGAAGAATTTGTGGGTGTCGCCCATCAAGACAATAAAAGGGAGACTTCCGGGTGGATGCGTGTATGGCATTATTGTATGCCAACTCAGCTAGCCAAGTATGCTGAACCCAGGTTGTGTCCCTACTTGTGGCAAAACAACTTAAGTATTGCTCAAGGCTTTGGTTTACGCGTTCAGTCTGGCTGTCACTTTCGGGATGGTAGCCGGATGACAAGCAAACTTCCAACCCCAGGATTTTACAGAATTCACGCCAAAATCGTGAGGTAAATTGTGGGCATCTATCTGTGACAACGCAATAGGGGAGGCCATGAAGGCGGATTACATTCTGTAGAATCAATTCAGCAATTGTGCTGGCGGTCAGGACTCCCTTGTAGGGGATGAAGTGTGCCATTTTTGAGAAGGTTTCTACTACCACTAGTATGGAGGTGTAATCTTGTACCTCGGCGAGATCTACAATAAGGTCCATGGTGATGGCATGCCATGGTACTGTGGGGGTTGGTAAAGGCCGGAGGAGCCCAGCAAGTTTTTGGTGACTGGCCTTATTCCGAGCACAAACCTCACATTTCAAGGCATAATGCTGGACATCTTGTCGCCACTTTGGCCACCAAAAATGTCTGGCTACCAATTCCAGAGTTTTTGACTTTCCCGGGTGTCCCGCTAAAGATGAGTCATGGCACCATGTCATAGCCTTTTCCTGTAGTTGTCTTGTGGGTAAATATAAAGCTAGTCCATGGTAGAGGAGTCCTTCAATGATCGTATTCTGAGGGTCTTGTTTACACCATTGATGCATTTCCTGCATAGTGAAACCTTTCTGAATGGTCTCAAAGAATTCAGAGGTGGCACCTATGATACGGGTTGAGGGAATTATAGGTTGGGGTGTAACTCCAGCCTCTCGTACTGCTGACTCGGGATATCGTGACAATATGTCAGCCTTTCGGTTATTGGCTCCAGGTCTATAAGTAATTATATAATCAAATTCCATGAAATTTTGGGCCCATCGTAACTGGCGCGGACTTAGCGTTTTGGCGGTTTTTATGAACTGAAGGTTACGGTGGTCCGTTATTACCGTTATGGTATGACGTGCCCCTATCAAGTAATGCCGCCATTCAAGCTGCCTTTAACGCCAATAATTCCCGATCAGCAATTATGTCGTTAATTTCAGCAGGGAGTAGTTTCCTCGACTAGTAGGCCACCGGGTGTAACAGGCCTGTTTGGGGTTCTCGTTGGGACAAGATGGCACCCAGAGTGTAGCTTGACGCATCTGTTTCTACCACAAATGGTCTGGACAAATCTGGATGTTTTAGTACCGGCGCATCAGTGAAGGACTTCTTGAGCTGTATCCCACATAAATGGGCAGCCTTGCGAAGAAGCTTCGTGATTGGGGTAACCAATGCTGAGAAATTCTTAACGAAGCGTCTGTAGAAGTTTGCGAACCCGAGAAAAGACTGTATCTCTTTCACATTGGTGGGAGAGGCCCAATCCAGAATTGCCTGCACCTTTTTCTATCCATTTGCACGCCAGTCGGGGGTTAAGTAGTAGCCTAAAAATTCCACAGTGGTACTGTGGAACTCGCACCTTTCCAGTTTTGCATAAAGATGATGTTCTCGCAGCTTTTGCAAAACTGCGCGTACATGCTGGACGTGTTCCTGGAGGTTATGGGAATAAATGAGGATGTTGTCGATGTAAACAACGGCACATAGATCAAGATATTCTCTAAGAACCTCATCCAGGAAGTGTTGGAAGGCAGCGGGGGCGTTACAAAGACCGAATGGTATAACCTGGTATTCGTACAATCCGAATTTAGTTCGGAAGGTGGTTTTCCATTCGTCTCCCTCACGCACCCGTACTAGATGGTATGCACCTCGAAGATCCAACTTAGTATAGATAGCCGCATCCCTGACCTGATCAAGTAGAACTGGGATTAGGGGAAGCGCGTAACCGTTTTTAATAGTTATCCGGTTCACCCCACGGTAATCCATCCAAGTCTGGAGCTCCCTTGACTTCTTCGGTACGAAGAACAAAGGTGACGACACTGGTGAAATGGAGTGCCGAATGAAGACACTCCGTAAGTTAGATGTAATATAGTTTTGGAGGTGATTATTATTAGCTTCCGTCAAGGCATAAATGCGACTACACGGTAGGATTGCTCCTGGCTCCAGATATATTCGACAATCAAAGGGCCGATGTGGAGGTAAAGATTCTGCAGCTTGTTTGTTAAAAACATCCACAAAGTCGAGATACTCTTGGGGTAGATCTTCAGGATGTACTTTCAGGTGGTTATGAACTACGCTAATAGCGCATGAAGAGGGTGAAATTCCTTGCCGACAATGATCTTGACATTGTGGTGAGTTTAGACTAACCAACCCTGTGGTCCCTTGAATTTGAGGGTCATGTTTCTTTAAACACGGTAATCCCAGGATTAGCCCAAATTGCGGGGCCGCAATAATGTCAAAGGCAATTTCCTCGCTGTGCCAAGTTCCGCAGTGTAAGGTCAGCAAACAGGTGCTATGTGTTATAGGACCAGAGCAGAGGGGAGTACCGTCCACTGCACATACTGGTTCTGACTTTGGTTTTCGCTGCATGGGCATGCCTAACATAACCACATACTGGGCATCTATGAAGTTTCCCATTGCCCCTGAGTCCACTAACATAGTAACCTGTTTTCGGTGTGTTAAAAATTCTAAACAACCGTCTAAGGTGACGTGTGTGGCAAAATTGGAATGGCCTGCAATTGGGGCCCTGCTACTGGGTAGGCTCGACCGGGTAACCCCCACTACCGACGAGCCGAGGCATTTCCTTGGGTTTTCGGCTTTGTGGGGCATTCACGGACAAAATGTCCAGCTTTACCACAGTACATACAGACACCGTCCTTCCTCCTTTGTTCCTTTTGTTCCTTGGTTAGGGGACCTCGGATTTAACCTATTTGCATCGGTTCGTCCCACTCAGATTTGTCTGCCACCCCCGGGATTCCTTATACTGATCTAAATGGGGTACAGCTCGTGAGTCCCCTTTCCTCCTATCACCCCGTCTTTCGGCCATGCGGTGGTCCAGCCGTAAGGCCAGATCAATCATAGCCGAACACTCACATGGCTGTGGGTCAACCTGGACATTGAGATTCTTGATCTCGTCTCTCAACCCCTGGTAGAATAGAAACATTCTCTTTTCTCTGAGCCAATCAGCCTCGGCTACCAGCCGATTGAATTGAGTGACATAAGTTATCAATTCCTTGTTGCCTTGTTTTAGGCTTAACAATTCTCAAACGTGCAAAGGGTGGCCGCTCGCCGATTAAATATTTTTTCGAATTCTCCCAAAAACTCATTCCAATCATATAGGATGCCATGATCCTTTTGGACTAAGGGGTTTGCCCATTCAGCCGCGTCCCCCATGAGACATGATATGACAAAGGCTGTTCGTGACTGAACAGACTGAAAGGGTGCACCTTTTGTTAGAAAGTGAAGGCGCCACTGGGTTATAAACGTAGAAAACTTTTGTGGGTCTCCTGCATACCGCTCTGGGGGTGCAAGAGGGACAATGGATTCCATACTCACATGTGCGTGTACCGGGGTGGATGGTTGACCTGGTAATGGTGACGTTTGGGCTGCTAAACTGCGCACTTGTGCGGACAAGGTGGCATAGTCCTGTCTGGAAGCAGCCAACTCCCCTTGTAGGTCCTGCAGAACTTTGGCAATCTCTTCCATGACTTCAATGGGGGTTGGTTACATGGCTCAGGTGCCTGAATAATTTGTGGGCTTGCGCTTCTGTCAGGATATCCAGATGCAAGGTGCAGGAGTGACGCAGTACCAACCACCCCCACCGTTGTCGCGGAGCCCGCAAGTCTAAGCTTACACAGACTTCCTTGACCAGAGCAGGGAAGGATGGTTAGGGTCTCGAAGGTTGGATGGGTAGGGGGAGGTTAGGTAAACCGGATTGAGGGTGAGGTTGAGGTTATAGTTAGGACGGGGGATTTAGGGAAAGGTTGATTGTTGCACACTTTTATTCAGGTGTCCTCGGCACCACTTAGCTGTTCTATTACATAAGCACCATATTGCACATAAGTTTGCCCCTCAGTGACTAGCCCTGGTGTCCAGACATTTGGTCGACCTAAAACTGGTCGAATGACATTTGGTCGTCGCAATTTGGTCGAAAACCAAATGGTCGAATTTTTTTATTTTATTATATATTTATTTTTCGGGTTTTCGTTTTTTACAAAAATGGGTTTTTAGGAAAAAAAAGGGCGTTGGGGGGGGACCCCCCAAAAAAAAAAAAAAAAAAAAAAGGGGTGAAAATAAAAAAAGAAAATTCGACCATTTGGTTTTCGACCAAATTGGTTCGACCATTTGTCTGGTCGACCAATTTTTTTCGACCAAATGTCTGGTAACCACTAGCCCTATGTCATAATACCGGTACACAGATTATAGCAATACAACTTGGCATGCAGACTTATCTCTGGTCTTTAGTGACCTGTCCGTGGTAGGGCAGTCTAGTCCTTCTGGCACATCTGTGGAGTTCACTCCAATGGTCCAAGCTAAAAGAAAGGACAAATATTAGATTATGACCTCAGAGTTTGTAAGCATTCATACTCATGCCACACTCACATGCATACAATCACACTGCACACAGTGCGTGGATGATTGCGCCAGAAATAACTAAAAGTGCACTAGGATCCACAATTAGCCACAAGCGGTCTTTTCCTCTGACATCTTGTCGGCGTGACCGTTTTTTGCCACTTGTTGCGCAGAAGCAGTCTTTCCCCAGACCCTCGCAAGCACACGTGCATTAGAAGTATGGTGTCATTGATGTTTTCGCCTCATGAGCCTTTTTCCTGGCTTTCAGGGGGCGGAAACACCCCAAAGGTAATACGGATCGTTGAACAGGTTATTCCCCAGCAAAATGCTAGCTGCGCACTACGGCACCAAAGATACGCCCACTTTTCTTAACTCGAAGGTGCAGGGGCTATGGATGGGTTAGCGATGGCCCCCTGCACTTTCCCCGCTATCCCCTAAGGTTCTGGTATAGGCAGGTACTTATCTTGCAAAAGCGAGGGGCCGGACTGCTGCTTGGGTGGGGCTGGGCCCCTCGCATGTGACTTTGCAGGAGCTCTGGTGCGCACGTCCTCTCGCAGTGGAGTCTTAAGCGCACGCCCCATGCCTTGGGCTCTGCGCATGCACGTCGGCGTGCCATGCCCGTCCTGGCTCCTGATTGGCCCGGATTGGCCCAAAGCATGCTGGGAGTTGTGGTTACACAACGCCTGCTGTTGGGCAATGTAGTTGTTTGGTACTGCTTTCCTGCACATAGGACAAAGCAGTATTTTATACGGCTGCAGTTTCTTAGAAAGTATTTGTATAGCAGATCCAGACACAACAGCCCCCACAACACCCTTATGTGTGTCCTGTCTTTGTCCTTGCCTACTCCTACCCCTGACAGGAGACCTCCAGGAGGCAGAACATTTTTTTGGGGGAGCTGGCCCAAGCTGGAAGTTCAGACACTACAATTCAAAGGGAGACGGGACAGATTGCAGCCGGACACCAAGGACAGCTGATTAGGGAGAAGAGAACCGTCAAAATGCTACAGGTGTGGCAGCACTAGCCACCTTGCCAATGACAAGAAGTGCCCAGCCAGGATAAATGAGTGTTCGAAGTGCCGCAGATTCGGACACTTGGCCTCCGCCTGCAAGTGGAGAGGTAGGAAAATGGCCACAGCGATACGCAGCGGCAGAGCTAGGACGGAAGAGTCATCAGAAGATGAGGGTTGTCCCACTGTAATCATGGTCAAAAGCATCAGTGCTCATAGAGAAAAACCGCACCGTGGCATCAAAGTCGACAGCAATGAAACAAGGGTCATGGCCGACTCTGAATCTGATCTAACCATACTGCCCCTGCTGTGTACAAAGAAATGGTGGGGAAAGACAGAATGGAAGTACGCACAACAAACCACAGACCAATCATTATTGGAGTAGCTACGGTAAACTTACTGGGCTAAATAGGAAGCTCCACTCATTTTAAAGGAAGGGTAACAGAGAGCAAAGTATACCTTTCTGAAAGAGGACCAGCCATGCTGGGTTGGGATGATCAAGCTAAATTGCAAATGCGATTGGATGCCAGTGTGGAAGGACAAGTGCTATCGCTCAATTCGGAGGGCCCACCAGTATCCAGAGAAGATTTTCAGGAACTGTTCTCTGATAAGCCAGGTAAAATAAGAAACTATGAGCATAAAATGAAGTTAAAGCAGGGCGACGTCCCGGTCAAACATAAAGTGAGGCCAGTGCCTGCCACAGCAAAAGAAGCACTACAGGAACAGCTAGCCAGGATGCTAAAAGACGGGACGATAGAAATAGTAGAGTCATAGGAGTGGTTGAGCCTGGTGGTCCTGATTAAGAAACAACACTCAAATGATCTGTGCATATGCATATATCACTACAACTTGAACCTCGAGCTGGTAACGGATAGTTCCCCTCTCCCCATTATTAATGAATTACTCCTCCTAATGAAAGAGGCCAAAGTTTTCTCGAAACTTGATATGAGGGACACATACCACCAAATTGGCCTACATGATGAGTCGAGGCCCCTGACGGCATTCATAACTCCGTTCGGCACATACCAGTTCACCAGAATGCTGCCTGGTCTGTCGTCTACCACCTCGGCCTTTTAACGCTTGATGCACTCGCTACTGAGGACGAATGGCAATGTAGTGTTCTTCCAGTACTACATTCTGGTGTATGCATCAGATGTCCAAACACACGATAGGTTGCTTCGTGAAGTGCTGACACGCTTACAAGAAGCGGAGTCTGTCTACGATTCGGCAAGTGTGTCTTAAGGGCAGATGAAGTAGAGTACTTAGGCTACAAAACCTTAAGAGCGAGCATCAGCCCGAAGAAGGAGCTTCTCCAGGCCATTGTGAAAGTACCTGATCCATCCAACAGGGATGGACTTCGATGGTTTCTGGCAATGGCCGAATACTACGCTAAATTTGTACAGAACTTTTTGGCGGAAGCCATGGCTCCCATGCTCGAATTAATGAAAAAAGGGGTCTAAGTACAAGTGGGGAGCAGAGCAGCAGGAGAGGTTTAAAAAGGTGAAGGATTGCATCACACATGCCCCCTGCCACAGCCTTTCAACCCGCATTGGAAGACCATCATAACCACAGATGCCAGTTTTTATGGCTTAGGAGCAACATTGACCCAAATAAAGGGTGACGTGGGGTTAGTGGCGTTGGCCTTTGAAGGCACTGTCACGAGCTGAGATTAACTACTTAACAATTGAAAAAGAAATGCTGGCTTGCGTATTGGACGGCCGATTATTTCCGGTATTTCCGGACATACGTCTGGGGCACCAAATTCTAACTGGTGATGGCTCATAAGCCATTCATACACATGCTTAGCCCAGGAGAGGCGAGAACGGCCAACCCCCCTTGCCCGCATAGCAGCAAAACTACAAGAATATATATATACGAAGTTGTACATATCTCAGGATGGCGTGATGCGCAGGCAGACTGCATGACCAGGCTGCTGGAGTGGAATAGCTCAAACAAGAATTTCATGAAGGACGAGGGCATTGTAGCTTTATTGGAAGATCTCTGAAGCACAGAATACATGGAGATGAGTGAGAAACATTGGAGAGAGGAATCAGCAAATGACGCCACCCCTTCAAAACTCACACAATGGGTTTGAAATGGCTGTCCAGATGAAACAATGATCCCGGAAGGCCTGCGGCTGTACTGGAAAGTATCAGATGAGATATTTGAGGACCAGGGCAGGCTGTTGAGAGGTGACCAAGCCATCCCGCCTGTTGCATTGAGAAAAGCTAATTTGCAAGGCCCAAGCAGGGCACTTGGGGACCAACATGACAAGGAGAAGAGTGAGAGAGTTGTACTGGTGGCCAGGCCTGGACCCTGATATAAGAATGATGATTGAAAGGTGCCACGAGTGTCTCAATAGTAACAAGAAGTTGAAAGTGAGGCAAGCACCTCTTCATTCAACAGAGATCCCAGAAAGAGTGTGGCAGAAGCTAGGACTTGACTTCATAGGCCCACTGGAACCGATGAGACCTGAGCAGAAATATGACATTGTGCTAATAGACTAACTATCGAACTGGGTAGAAGTGGAGTTTGTCCCAGACATTACATCATCCACAGTAATCGAAGTGCTGAAGAACATCTTCCAGAGGGAAGGCCTGCCCAAAGACTGGTCACCGACAATGGTGTACAACTAGTTTTTCACGAGATGGACACATTCCTGAGGGAAACAACATCCACCAAGTAAAGGCAGCAATGTATCTCCCCCAAGCAAATGGCTTGGTGGAATGGGCCAATAAGTTCATCAAGGGAGAGATCAGGGATATATCCCTTTTCCACAGTCAAAGAAGCAGTGGCAGCCCAATGACTGACCCCCAAAGATATTACCAACGTGTCACCATTTTGGATGCTAAAAGGGCGCAGGGCAATGTGCATATTGGTCCCTCTGTGGATGTCACAATTAATGGAAGACGACGAAGTCAACATGGAAGAACTGGTATGGGGAATGAAGAAGAGCAAGGCGCTCATGAAGGAGTGGAATGACAAGAGAGGGTTTCCCAGGGTAGCAAAATTTGTGAAGGAGACTGGGTAAAGATAAAGCTGACACACAGAGACCCTGTCACAGGGTCCAAATTCAGCAGACCCATGTGTGTGTGCAAAAAGGGAACCAATCACGTGCGCACTCAGGATGGGTGAAGGTGGAACCTGGAACGAGTGACACTGTTTGAGAGAAGCTCCAAGGAAACACCAGGCCCGATCGCTCGGGACCAGGTGGACGAAAGCAAGGAGAAGGGAGAGGAAAGAAGGATCGACAAAAGTCCTCAAGCCCCAGCAGGGAGGTAGCAGGGAGGCAGGAAGAACAGGAGGAGCATAGCCAGGCACCTCTGGAGTGAGAACGAACCAAGAGGAGGAAGCAGAGGACATGCAAGAAAGAAAAGAAAGGTGTGAAGGTCGACTACAGAGGGAGAAAAAGAGACACACACGTTTCACAGACTTTGCAATGGAGTAGCACCACCTGCTTTCATCTTCCAACAAAAGCAGATATGTCGCGTGCAGTCTCGCGAGAGCCGACCCGACCTCTCACGAGAAGCCAGGGAAAGTGCAGATGCGTGAAATTCATCAGCGGCACGTGCTAGTGTGGGACAGCACCGCAGTCCAAGCGCTCTGACCAGCCCCAACTCCTGCCAGCCTACCACCCCTGTTACACCCTCTCTAAGCCATTTACTGAATTATTCATGGACTGAAATTGCCGCAGTGAACCAACTGTGCCCAAGTTGTGTTTCGTTAAGGGCAATAAAGGCAGTGTCACACTAGAAAGTATTTGCGTGGTCATGGAAGGCCGCAACACCTGCCTTCTATAAGCATGGTGGGCCATTTTGGATCAGTATTTTCATTCTTTGAATGGGATGCGCATGGCGTCCCGTTCAATGAATGAAAATTTTATCACCCTGGGTTACCAGTTTGGTAACCCGGTTTGCTAACGGCCTTAACACCCTCTCCGGCATGCCAGGTACGGTGTTATTGGCATCGCTCCGCTCGGGCCTTTGATTTGGGCCCCGGGCCCATTACTCCCGATCCGTCACGCCAGATTGGGTGTTAATGCCACATTCTTGGCATTCGTCTTCATCCGAGGGGTCATGGCACCAATCAGTGCCCACTGAAAGGAACAGCTGTGGCTTCCTTTTGTATTATCATCTTTTACTTTTTTCACCACGGTTTTGCAAAACGTCTCCTGGGCACTTTCATGAATTGAAAGTACCTGTATTTACATTTGCAATGTATTCGTTTGTTTTGTCCTGCACAAAACTCCCAGAACAGCTTGCGTCCTGCACCCTTATTTTCTCAGGTGTGAATCAGGACTGTTCAAAAGTAAATTCCCTGATGTCTGTCCCTTGCACTTAATGAATGTCCAAAATGAGAAATAAATGAAGGGGCTATTGCTCAGAACGCAACACAGGTCGTGCCACTGCACCTCACAATCAAAGAAGAGATTTGCTAATCTGGGGATTTTGCTTCGAACACCCTACATGTTCTGAAATTGATAATTTAATTCGAGCATGCCCTGCTTTCCTGCCATCTTCATCTTTAATCCTTCCCTCTTGGGACATGACGTCACCTGCATAGCTGGATTACGGAGCACCTGACAGATTAAGGACACTTTCCTGAAGGACAAAGAATAGTTGCCGTCACACTACTGGCTCAACTCCAAGCAAGTCATATGCCCAGGGCAAGAACTCTTTTCACTGCCTCTCGGTATGTTTCTGTTTCACAGCGATGGCGCAAGAGAGGTGCGTTTCACATATTTGCCACCAGAGTATGGCTCAATGGCAGTGCAATGTCTTCGCTCGAAGGCTGGCGGAGTCAGGTCTGCTTCGAGGAAACTGCCACCCAGTGGAAAACAGCCGAGCATTCGGGGATTGGAAGCATGAACCAGGAAACAAAGGCCCTCATTATGAGCATGGCGGTCTGGGAAGTACGGTACCGGTAAGCATGCTGGTACCGTACTACGGGCTCTGCTCACGGGAACCGTTTCACCCGGCAGGTTTTTCCTGGCGGGTGTAACAGCACCCGTGAGCAGAGCACGTCGGATGCACTGGCACATGCAGAGTTGTGCCGGTGCATCCGACGTCCCCATCACCATTCAGCCCTATGGGGCAGAATGAGGATGAGGAGGCCCTTTGATTCCGGTACCCGAAAATGGGCAAGTACTGGATCTGCCTAACTTGGCATGACCCGGTTCTTGCCCATTCAAGGGTGCCGGAAAAAATGCAACTCCGGCGGGAGCCGTGCAGCTTTTAACGGCACGGCTACCGTCAGAGTTGTAATGAGGGCCAAAGTTTTGTATCCTATGTTTGTCACTAGCTCTAGAGGGGCCTACAACGTAGCACTTAGTACAATAGAGTGACGGAGGCAAGAGCGTTGGAATAGTATGTCATGTATGTCTTTATTTCTATGCGTACAAACAGGAACTGCCTTCCCTTTGTACTGAACAGCTCCTCCCCTTCCCATGTATCCGTGTCCCTCCCCACGTGACATGAGACTTGTGACAACACCACCCCCCCTCCCCTCCCCGATACTAAAAAAGAAGTTCCACTTTAGTTAATTTCTTCAATGAGCCTGTGAGGTTTCTTATGTGTTCTTTGGGCTCGTTGGTCCGTCTGTACATTGCTTCAGTGAGTCAGCGGGGTTGACATCTCGGGACTGGAGTCCTCTTTGTCCCCTTCATAGCACGTGTCCCACTCTGTGATGTGAGTGGGTGAAGAGAGGCCACTGATGGGCACGATTCCGGGCATCCTCGGGAAGTGCAAGGAGTTCCTTGTGGTGGTTCTCCTGTTGCCTTCAGCGGTGATGAGAGATCCCTTCACTTGCACGACATTGAGGGTTTCCTTGTTGAATGCAGCCATGTTCTTTCGACTTTGGGTTTGCCTTGCAAAGACGATGTCCCCTGGTTCGAGGTCATTTTCTTTTGCCTTCCTTTTGTGATCCGCACTTCTTTTCATTTCAGCTTTTCTTGGAGAGTCTTGCTCTCGCATCTCTTGATCGCCACAGTATCATCTCTTGATCGCCACAGTATCTTTCATCTTCCTGCGTTATGTAGGGAAGCTGGGTTCTTATGTTTCTCCCAAACATCACTTCAGACAGTGTTTTCCTGGTGGTGCTGTGTGGGGTGTTTCTATAGTCTCTCATTAGCTGACATAGCAGTTTTTCCAGAGATTCACCTGTGAGTCGAGCAATTTGAGTTGTGCGCTTGACATTGCTCATGAAGCGCTCTACGGTGCCATTTGCCTGAGGCCATAATCATGTTATTTTCCTCTTATTGAAACCCATGTACTCCGAGAATGTCTTGAGATCCTGTTCCGTGAAAGGGGGCCCATTGTTTGTTTTCACTACTTTGGGTTTGCCATAGGTGGCAAACATTCTATCAAGGGCGGGAATGGCGTGCCTGGCTGACGTGGACCGCACTATTTGGATGTCTGGGAAACATGAGTATTCATCTACTACTACGATGATGTGTTCGCTCTCTTCCAATGGCCTGAAATAATCCACTGCTATTTCTTCCCACGCTCCTTCTGGAAGAGTGGTCAAGCAAAGTGGTTCTGGTCTGGTGTGGGGATTTATTACTGTGCAGGTGGGGCAATTTTTGAGGAGCTCCTCTACCTGTGAGTCGAGATGAGGGAACCATAGCCTTTGCCTTAACATCCTTTTCATGGACACCATGCCTCTGTGCCCTTCATGTGCCAGCTCTAACACCTTCTGTCTTAACTTCTGAGGGATCACTAGTTTGGTGCCCTTGAGGAGTAAACCCTCCTCGGACTTTGCGAGTTCATCTTTGACTAGCAGGAGGCATGCAATGTCTTGTTTGGTGTCCTCCCCTGTGCTTTCCATCAATTTCCGTGCTTGCTTCCAGTGTCCAGTCTCTAGACACCTCAGGATGATCTGCCGTCCTTGATCTGCATTGCACTCCTGTGATATCTGGTGCGTGTCAAGACCCTTGGGTGTGTTTTCTTGTATCCCGTATCTAATGTATTGATCTGCGATGGATGGGTTTGTCGTGCAGTCCTTGCTTCGGTGTCGTGAAAGGAATCCGCCGGGTTGTGCTCCTTCCCAAGCCTGTGGATTATATTGATTTGGTAATCTTGTAATCTTAAGGCCCACCTTGCTATGTGTGGCGGCATTTTGGCTTGAGGATTTCCGTAGATAAACAACAAAGCATGGTGAACTGTGAGGACTGTGAACGGTTTTCCGTACAAGAATAAGTGAAAATGTTTGCAGGCTCAGACTACAGCCAGTCCTTCTTATTCGGCCTGTGAGTATGCTTGTTCAGTCTTGGACAGACTCTGGCTGGCGTAAGACACAATGGGCCCCATTAAAATGAGTGCGGCCACTGAATGAACGGTGCCGGTAAGGGACCGGCACCGTTCATTCTGGGCTGCCTCATTACAAGGTCTGCAGCGGGTCCTGCAGAGGACATCTGGTCAGACCAGGCATCCTTAGCGGGACCCGCTAGCAGACCAGGATGCTAACAACGGGCCTGTCATTAACCGGCCCATTGTTAGCATCCTCGCCATTCCCATTTGAGCCCTATGGGGGCTCCAATGGGAACGGGGATGTACTGGGTCCGGGTCCCGGGAAAGGGAATTACCAGGCCCTCCAAGATTTTAATGGCCCGGTAATTCCCTATTCCTGGAACCCGGACCCGGTACCCGGTTTGGGGGTAGCCATGCTGCCAAAAGAGGAATGGCTACCTCCAAACTCGTAATGAGGCCCAATGTGCTTGGATTGGCTATCCCTCTCATCTAGTTGGGTCAAAATGGCTCATAGGCATACTGTGCTCGCATCCACTATCAGTTCTATGTTTTTTTTTTGGGTCGAAATATGCCATGTTTTTGGCATCTGCGATGCAGTCTTTTACGAGCTGGAACACTTGTTGGCATTTTTCAAACCGCATGAAATCTGCCCCACATTTTGTAAGTGCCCTGAGGGGTTCACTGACTGACGCAAAATCTTTTATATATTGTGTACAGTAACTCTCTAAACCTAGAAATGATCTGAGGTCAGTTGTGGAGCATGGGGGTTCGGCATCCATGAGTGCACTGACTTTTTCTGGGTCTGGTGTCATTCCTTTCGCTGAAAAAATGTGGCCAAAAAGCAAAGTGTCTGTTTTCTGAATTCACATTTGTCCTTGTTTAGGGTGAGGTGGGCTTCCTCGCGGGCCATGCACACTCTCATGAGTATGTTGTCATGTTGCTCCTTTGTCTGACCAAAGACCAAGATATCGTCACTGTAGTTCAGACAGTTGGGTATGTGCTTTATTACATTGTGGATCTCTGAAGGTACGCATACATATGTAATGTTGTGCTCACACTTGGAGTTTGTACTAATCACCATATGCGTTAAAAGAATGTACCCTTTTGTTAAAAGAAGAGGCATTCTCTTTATACAGCGGCGTTTAAGACCTGCTGACCTGGCAAGAACTTGTTTTTAACAGAAGAATTGTGTTTGGTCACTGTATGTCGAAGCTTGCTGAGCCTGCTAAAACTATCTGCAGATTACGGGTGGGGGAAGGAATGAGTAAGCATAGCCTTGAGCACAGAGATACGGGCACAAAGGGGCACGAAAGAATGTGAAGACCGGGATAACAGGAAACCACGATAGCAAATGTGCAATGGATGTTCGTTAAACTCCAACTGGATACTTCAGATAAGCTCCAACTGGAGATCCGCCCTGGGGTGGACGTGTTCTATGTGCAAGGCAATGTAAACAGGAAAGTATAAAAGAGCATGATGTGTAGAGGAAGGCGCGGCACTTCGACGACTTGCTTTGCGAGACGTTTGAACTTGCAGCCCATTCGCGAATGCTTGTGCATTAATAAAGTCATGTTTACTTGGCTCTTTTCTGTCTGAGTTATTGCAGGGTCCCTCATTTTACTGGTTATGGTGACGGCGAGAAATCGCACCCACAATTTTGGTGTCAGAAGTGGGACGCGAAGGAGCGACAGTCCGTCACTGGGTGAGGAACGCCGCGGCGGAACCGGAGAAGGAATTGATCACGGGGCCCCAACAACTGAATCCGCACCTTTGATTGCAACCAACGCGTCATCCTTGTTTTTCCGGCTCCGTCGGCGGTGGAACAGCAGGCTGTCGCCCTTCGGGTCCGGAACACTCTGGCGGGACCCTTAAGGTAAGTGGTATGGATGGATGCATGATGGAATAAGGAAATAACAATTTAGGGTTTATGAAGAGGACAGTGGTATGTCCGTCTATGGAATAATAATGATGAAACGGTGATGTATTGATATTGGTATGGCGATATATGTCAGGAGGATGTACTGTTAATGTTAGCCTATTAATGCACATTTGGGAAAGGTGAGTGTTTTTAGGCAATTGTGGTATACCAACAAAATGGGTCAAGCGGCTTCCAGCAAGAGTGGTATAGGCAAGAGACACTATGCCCCTCTTGAAGGAACCCCTGCATTTGATATGTTGATTAAACATGGATTGAATTCAACATTGTTCTTAAGAGAATGGTCTGAATATACAAAAGATTCGATTGAGCATAAATGGCCAGACACCGGGTCCTTTGATGTGGACCGCATATCCAAAGTAGAAATAGAATTAGTAAAAAGACGGGTCAGACCCGCACAGTTTGAGGCTATACGACTATGGAGGGTAGAAGCAATGCGCAGGCGCAATGCTCAGAACAAACAAAAGGCAAAGGGGCAGAAGAGAACAGTAAATCAAAAATTACGTGACCTAGAGATAAAAGAGAAGGATGAGAAACTAGACCAGTTGGATAGACGTATTATGATTAAGAATAGCGGGGGTATGTATCCTGCCTTGCCGGCGCCTCGGTATGAAGATGTGATAGGACTAGAAGCAGAACAAACAACGACTGAATTGTTATTTCCAGGGGCTACGGCTCCTTCGAGAGAAGGTGAGGGTGAGAGGGCGGAATTCCCAATGAAGTATGGAGACCCAGATAGGTTGATAGACCATAGGAGAACGACTACTGTAGAAAAGGATAGAGATGGAGACTTGCAAATCCTTATGACCGGGCTGTATGGCACACCCCTCAATGACAGCCTACGGGACCAATTGGGGCGTTTGACACCTTTGGAATTTAGGACAGTGGCCACTAAACTATATACCTTTTATGAGGGTAACTGTAAATTGAGAGGACAGAGTACTGCGGATCTGCCCTCAGCATATCAGGACGCTGTCGCATTACTACCAGTGACTGCGTCCAGTGTTCAGTTATGGGGATGTATGTCCGACATAATAGCGGAAGTCATGAGGGGAGGTGTTGAATGGGAGAAGGAAAAGAGGGCATGGGAAAGAGAGGTGAAGGAAAGAGAGGCTAAACTCAAAGATGCAGACCAGGCGGGCCAAAACGTAGCTAATCGTATGATAGCATCCATACACTCGCAGTCCATGTCCACCCTGGTGAGTCTGATGGAGGGCCTTGGCTGGCCTATACAAGTAAACGTAATTAAATATCTTCTTATTAGGGTGGAGGATATAGAAGAGGAAAAGGAGCCTAGATATTTGTCCCAGTGGAATAGGATTAAGACAGAATTGGATAAGAAACTGCTATCTAATATAAGAGTGGATGATTCTGGGGCGGAAGAATGGAGAATGGCTAAGGTGGAGAAACTGTTAAAAGATTATAAAAAAATAAAAGAGAAAAACCTTAGTCACCAGTCCTCTGCTTCATCACCAGTGCAGGCCCTTGTAAGTGAACAAACAAACATGGAAAAGTTACTATCAATGCCAATGAGAGAGTGTCAACCCACCATAGATGCAGTTACTGGTAACATGATGCGCACCTATGTGTATGTCCCCTTATCTCGAATAGAATTGATGCATATCACCAAGTCCATCCCCGACCCCCGTATAGACCCGGCAGGATTCTACAAAGAAGTGGGAAAGCTATTCAGACCCGGGTTATTTACTGTAGAGGATGTAGATAACATATTGTTAGCTATTGTCCCAGAGGAGATATGGACCCCCTTTCGTGCCAAAGACAATGATACAATAAAATGGAAAGATGTAATGGAGGCGAGTAAAAATAGGAAACTGCATGAGGAATATCCCGAACCCCTAAGGGGGCATGGCATGGCAGTCCTGAGGGCTCTAGAAAAGGTATTACCCCCATTTGATGTGAATGTGGAGAAACTGTCTGCTGTGATACAGGGCGCAAGTGAGGAAGTAGCACAGTACTTCCTGCGTTACGAAGCAGCATTTAAAGCACACAGTGGGCTAGAGATAGGGTCTGAGACGGGCCAACGGTACTTTGCCACAAACTTTATAGAAGGGCTCCACGGGCCAATCCAGGAGAACATTAGGAAGGCAGAAAGTACGTGGATGACTAGAAACCCCCGGGACCTCCTCGAAATGACCAGGTATTATGAAAGAGGAGAAAGAGTAAAGGGACAACAAAAGGCACGACAAGAGAAGGATCTAAAAACCAAAGTGTTGATGCAACCGTTGCATCAAGGGCCCCAAGGCAGGTATAACTACAATAATAATGGCCCGTCACAGGGCTATAGTAGCATCATGATAGGGGGCCAAGGGACAGGTAGAGGTACAGTGCAAGGAGGTGCGCTATATGGGAGGAGGGATGGGCTACCCCAAGATGTATGTGCCTTCTGCAAGAGACCCGGACACTGGAAATCCCAGTGTCCCCAGAGTGGTGGGAGAGGAAGGGGCGTACGGCCCCCTTTACAGACAACATTTGCCCCAGGAAATAGGACTGGTGGGTACGGCAATCAAGACAATAGAATGTTTAAACCCCCTCAACCCAATGCCTTTGACGGACAAGCAAGAGGGGATGTTCCCTGGCCGGCCCCGCCTCCCCCCAATCTACTGTATCAGCCACAACAAACAACACAAATACGAGGTGTATGCCAGGGCGAAGGATGTGGGGAAGGGGTATACTATAATGACGACTTCCAGGATAACACAAGTGATATGTCCTGAGGAGGCCGAAATGAGACAGCGGGAGTGGTACAAGTACCTATAGATCAGAGGGGGCCTTATGCCTCCATTAGGATCGGCCCCCACCGAAACTTGAGATGTCTGGTAGACACGGGAGCTGGAAACAGTTCCGTGAATATCAGAGCCGTCCCCGCTGTCCCATTATCGGATAAAAGCAAGGTATCAGTTGGATTTGGGGGAAATCCAATAAAGACTCCTGTAAGTGAAATAGTAGAGGCGGAACTTCATGGGGTAAAATGGGAGAATGGGTGGCTATTGACCAATCACTGCCCAGAAAACTTGTTAGGTATTGATGCATTAAAGACACTAGGGGCCACAATATATTGCTCCCCTCAGGGGGTGAGAATGACTATAAGCAAACCTGTGGGTATGATAGGAGTAACGCAAACCCTGCCCCCGGAACTCCAAGACATCCTGAATGAACTATGGGCCACTCATGGGAATGATGTAGGGATGTTGGATGTTTCCCCAGTAGTAATCAAACTAAAGCCCGGTGCCAGGTTGCCCAGGATAAAACAATATCGCATATCACACGAGGGAGAGCAGGCACTATATCAAATAGTACAGGATATGATACGGTTAGGGGTGGTAGAGCCAACAAATGATAGCCCTTGTAACTCTCCGATCCTTCCAGTACACAAGAAAGGTGATGAAGCGGTACCCTATTGTTTCATTATTGATTTGAGGGAGATAAACAAAATAGTAGAACCCAGATATCCAGTTGTCCCTAATATTGCAAGTGTACTCACTTTAATTCCCAAAACAGCGAAATGGTTTACGGTAATTGATTTGAAAAATGCCTTCTTCAGCATTCCTATTGCCGAAGAAAGCAGGTACCTGTTTAGTTTCACTCTTCGAGATAGACAGTACCAATTTACTAGAGCCCCGCAGGGATATACAGAAAGTCCCGCTATATTCAGCCAAGCACTAAAAACACAGATGGATAACCTAGCCCTACCCGCTAACACTGCTCTGATACAATATGTTGATGATTTGCTATTATGTGCAGCCACCGAAGAGGAATGCCATTATGTGACCAGATTGGTGCTAATGCACTTAGCAGAGAATAAGCACAAGGTAGCCCTAGCCAAAATGCAGTATGTAAAACAAAAGGTCCATTATTTAGGCTTTGAGTTGTCCGAAGAGGGGCGAACTCTGTCTACTGATCGCATTGCTTTGATACAGTCCATAAAAGGCCCCGACACGGCAAAAGGTCTCCGAAGGATAATTGGTGTTTTATCCTATTGTAGGCACTGGATTCCTGAATTCTCTGTATTGATCCAGCCCATGCTAAAAGCCTTAAAAGAAGTACAAGAAAACGGACCATTAGAATGGACACCTGAGATGGAAAAAGCCCTGACAGCTATGAAAGATGTTTTATGCCACGCACCGGCCTTAGGCACACCTGATTATACCAAGAGATTTTGCCTTTTCGTTGATGAACAGGAAGGTTGTGCTGTGTCAGTCTTAACGCAGGAACAAGGGGGTAAACAGAGACCATGTGCATATTTCTCCAGTGCTCTGGACTCAGTAGCTCGAGGCCTACCCCCATGCATGAGAGCAGTGGCCGCAGCAGCGACAGCCCTAAAACAAAGTGCAGGTATCATCCTAGGGAGCGAAGTGACAGTAAAAGTCCCACATGCGGTGGACGTTCTCCTGAATAGAGTGCATACACAGCATTTGACCACAGCTAGACTCACACAGTATGAGATGATTCTGTTTGCCAGTAATGTAAAAATCGAACGATGTAACACTTTGAATCCAGCGACACTGCTTCCTTTGCCCGTCTCACCTAATGACATTAGGCATGATTGTGTGATCCAAATGGAAGAACACACTAAGGGTAGAGCAGACCTGCAAGACACCCCGCTGGTTGATAATGAGGGTATATTATTCTGTGATGGTTCCTGTTTCAAACTGCCAAATGGGGAGACAACAGCAGGGTATGCTGTAACCACAGGGGAGCGGTTGATTGAGAGTGGGAAAGTGTGTGAAAAATCGGCCCAGGCAGCCGAATTGATTGCGCTAACAAGAGCATTAGTGTTAAGCAGCGGTATGAAAGTGACAATTTATACTGATTCAGCCTACGCTCATGGGGTGGTTTCCAGTTTTGGTAAACTCTGGGGAGAGCGTGGGTTTTTAACCTCCCAAGGTGATACTATTAAACATGCCCAATTGATTGCTGAATTATTACAAGCCCTTACGTTGCCCAAGATGGTGGCCATAGTGAAATGCCCAGCGCATAAAAGGACTCTAGATTATGTCACGCAAGGAAACTCCTTAGCCGACCAGATGGCTAAACTAGCTGCCACAAGGGATACACGGTGGGAGGCCCGGCAACTCATAGTGGGGAGGGATGTGAATATGGAAGGGACGAAGGAGCACGTAAAGGAAATCCAAGCAGATGCAACCATTGAAGAAAGACTATCTTGGCACAAGGATGATCAATACGAGGAGACGGTAGATGGGCTATGGGCACATACCAATACGAATACTTGGGTACTACCTGATGCATACTTACCTGTGATAGTGAGTGTGGCTCATGGTCCAACTCACGTTAACGCAAGGACTATGGAAGAAGTTTTGAGTGCTGTGTGGTACAACAAAAGATTGGGAATGTATTGTCGTCAATGGGCAAAACAATGTGAAATATGTGTTCTATACAATGTGGGGAAAGATGTACCAGCCCCGGCGGGCCACAGTAAGTTACCCACCTGCCCTTTTGAGGTGGTGTATATGGACTTTATACAGCTGGAGCCTGTAAATAAACATTCCTACTGTTTGGTGATGAGATGTGGGTTCTCAGGATGGGTTGAAGCATATCCCCTGCGGGACAATAGTGCCACCTCCACAGCACAATGGCTATTGAAACACTGGGTGCCCTTGTATACGGTCCCCAGATATCTATGGTCTGACAATGGGACTCATTTTACTGGTGAAGTAGTACGCAAAGTTTGCAAGGCCCTTGGTATTGATCAACGCTTCCACGCAGTTTTTCATCCTCAATCAGCTGGGATTATAGAGGGCACAAATAAGGTACTGAAGAACAAACTGGCAAAGGCTTGTGCTGAAACGGGACTGAAATGGCCGGATGCATTGCCTATTGCATTATTGAGTATGCGTACTATGCCTAAGCGTACACATGGTTTATCTCCTTTCGAAATTGTTATGGGGCGTCCACCAAGTATTGGGACCCCCATATCACCTAAGAGATTGTCTGAGCAAGCATGGCCTGCATTACAACAGTATTGTATTGGGTTAACTAATAGACTGATTTCTATTAATGCACAGGTGAACGCAGTAGCTCCATCTCCTCTGATAGGAGAAGGTCACGACGTGCAGCCCGGTGACTGGGTTGTTATAAAAGCCTTCGATCGCACCAGCGGACTGCAACCCAGATGGAGGGGCCCGTTTCAGGTGCTCCTCGCAACACAAACTGCGGTAAAAGTTGATGGCAAATCGCACTGGTACCACGTGAATCACGTCAAGAAGACGCTTCCATTACTGATTCCTCCAGAAAAGGGAACCAACCAACCCCAGGTTGCAACAGTACTGCCAGACGCCATTAGTAGGTGTGCCCATCGTCTCCGATCCCGTGACGTGTATGTGCCAAACAACATGTAAGGACACTGTTTTGAACTTTGATCATTAGGGAGATGAACATTTGGACTCTCTTGTTGGTTTTAGCAGGATTGTGCCTTACTGAAGACAACGGGCTTGTAGCCTGAAGGGCCTCCGGCGTTCCCCTCATGGGACAGGCACTACGAGACGTGGGACAGATCGGATGAAGGTTTTCAGTGAGACCTACCACTATTAGAGTAATAAGGACACTGGTGCTTTAAATAGGGGATACAGCTATATCGCTAGGTTGCATCTGATACGCATACGTACCTATAATTGAGCCACATACTGAATTATGTCTGCACCCGTATATGCTGGTTTAATCCCTGAGCAGATAAATGTATGCTCCCCAAACACAGAAGGTAAGAGAAAAACACCACTTTGCACCACAAGGAACAAAATCTTATTTTTTGTATGCTCAATAGTAGTATTAATAGCGTTCGCCATATTATTCTGGTATTTGGAACATCCATCTAGATATGAATTAAAGAACTTGTTACCCGTGTCAAACGGAACAGGGAGAATAGATCGGGTCAAGAGCAGGAATCGAGATGCCTATGACCAACACGACCCGGAAGACTATGCTAAAAATGAATACGTGAAGATAATAAACACAACATATGGGGTAGTAAATAAAACTGATTGCTGGATCTGCACCCACATGCCCCGACATAGCAGTGAAGGCATCCCAGTGTACGCGTACACCAGTTACTGAGGATGCCGGGTGTACATTAATTTACATGAGAATAGTGTCAGCACAGCAATACATGATGCCGAATACCGCTTGTTATGTTAGAGGAGAGAACAAAACCCTTCTAATGGAAAAGATACGCTATAAAATCAAAACTGAGGGAATCGGGCTTGCACCTGCTATGGTACAGATAGTAAGAGAACCTCCTCCCCCTATCACCATCACACAAGAGTTTAGGCCAAAGAATATATGTTTTAAGAGAAACGCAAGAGGTAATCAAAGAATGATCTCGGGGTGCAGTCAAATGGTGAATCTAAATAACTACACGAAGGGATTGTTACAGATAGAGGGACATGCCTACGTCTGTAACAAGAGGGCTTATTTGTGGTTAGCGAGAGATTTTGTTGGGGTATGTTACATAGCCAGAATAATGCCGGCTGTGATGGTATATGCCCCGTCTACTCTGCATAAAGAAATACACAGCAGAAATAAACGAGCAGTAAACCCAAAAATTCCCACGTATCAACCTGCAGGATGGGAAACGTTTATAGATCTGATGGGGGCCCTGGTTCCTCCAGCGGGCATCTTTATGAACAGTCAAGAAATCCAAAAGCTAAGCAGGGCCCTTGAGTTCGTAATCGAAGAATCCGCAGACCTAATGGAAAACATCACTTATGAAATGAAAGCAATTCGGCTAGTGGCTCTCCAGAATAGGTATGTCTTAGACATACTCACTGCAGAAAGGGGCGGGGTCTGTTTCATGGTGGGGTCCCAATGTTGTGTTTACATACCAGAAGAAAGTACAGGAATCTTAGATGGAATAAACAAACTACATAAAATAGCGGATAGTATCCACCAGGAGGAAGGGTCAGGAGATAGCTGGTGGATGAAGCTCCTAAAAGAAATCGGGTGGCAGCTCCTTACGCCCATACTGGTTCTAGCGGCAATAGTTGTAGGAATTTCTCTCTGCATCCAATGCTTCCCGGTATGTGTGTCGTGCTGTGTTTCCATGTGTTCTTCCAGCATAACGCGCCTAAATCCAATGGATAAAAGCCATGTACAACAGGAATTTTTTGACATGGGAGGCCTGGAGAAGATTATGGTACAGACAGTATGTAATGATGTTGCTTTCCTGCCATCTGCTTATACTAGGACTGTTTAGATTGATGCTCAAGTGTGAGCAAAGGGTGGATTGAAGGTACGCATACATATGTAATGTTGTGCTCACACTTGGAGTTTGTACTAATCACCATATGCGTTAAAAGAATGTACCCTTTTGTTAAAAGAAGAGGCATTCTCTTTATACAGCGGCGTTTAAGACCTGCTGACCTGGCAAGAACTTGTTTTTAACAGAAGAATTGTGTTTGGTCACTGTATGTCGAAGCTTGCTGAGCCTGCTAAAACTATCTGGTGGGGGAAGATTAGGGGTGGGGGAAGGAATGAGTAAGCATAGCCTTGAGCACAGAGATACGGGCACAAAGGGGCACGAAAGAATGTGAAGACCGGGATAACAGGAAACCACGATAAACCACGATAGCAAATGTGCAATGGTTGTTCGTTAAACTCCAACTGGATATTTCAGATAAGCTCCAACTGGAGATCCGCCCTGGGGTGGACGTGTTCTATGTGCAAGGCAATGTAAACAGGAAAGTATAAAAGAGCATGATGTGTAGAGGAAGGCGCGGCACTTCGACGACTTGCTTTGCGAGACGTTTGAACTTGCAGCCCATTCGCGAATGCTTGTGCATTAATAAAGTAATGTTTACTTGGCTCTTTTCTGTCTGAGTTATTGCAGGGTCCCTCATTGTACTGGTTATGGTGACGGCGAGAAATCGCACCCACATCTCTGACTGGAAGATTTCCGCCATGGATGAAACTCCAAAGCTGAGCCACTTGTATCTGTATAGGCCCTGATGTGTGACAAAAGTGGTGATATATCGAGACGCCTTGTGAAGTTCCAGTTGATGGTACCCTTTGTTGAGGTCCAGTTTGGAGAATATGGTGGCTCCATTGAGGAGGTGCTTGGTGACGTTCTCTCATAATGCCTTCATTTGGCCATTGCATGTCAATGCATATGCGAATGTCTGATGAATCCTTTTTTGGTACGGGTACTATGGGGGACACCCACAAAGTGGGTCCTTCTGCTGGCTCGATGATGTCTGCCTCTAGTCATTTATTCAGTTTGTTTTCAACCTGCTTTTGTATGTTTATGTTTATGGGGATACATCTGTAATGTTGTGCCACTGGAGTGACGCTGGTATTGATGTGCAGTTCTATTTGGCGGTCCTTCAGTTTTCCTAATCCTTTGAAGAGTGTTGAGAAGATTTGCTCCACGTTTTCAGTGGGATCTAGGTATTTGTGCACCATGAGTCTATATAGAATGAGTATGAGACCCATTTCAATGGTTGCCTTGTAACTCAGAATGCATCCACTCTCCGTGGCAGCTTCCAGGACATGCATGGGGTTGTCTTTTGTGTGCCCTTTGTAGTTGCACGATGCTGTGAAAGAGCCCATGCAGGCCAACAGTGTTTTTGAGCCGTTGGGAAATATGATTGCTTTAGCTGGTTGTAGTCAGGGGGGCATGTGGTGTGTTATTGTATACTTCCTCACTTATGACATTCACAGTGGCTCCGGTGTCCACTAAGAATTCTGCCGCTGTCTTGTTGACCTGTATGATCAGGGTCGGACTGCGCTCTTTAGCTGTTGGGTTGCCTAGGGCATATAGGTATCCCTTTTTCCGTGGCTCTTCCCTGGGTTTCTCACTTCTCCAAGTATTGTCATCCAACGATGCTCCTGAGATGCTCTCCGACTGCGATTGTTCCACTAGATATCTGACGTATCTTCTGGGTCGCCTCCTTGTTCTGGATATCATGGGCTTACTGTCTCTCCAGTCATTCGATGTCCTTTCCCTTCTGTTGTCTGGCTCGTCTTCCCTCTGTCTGCGATGTACGGTACTATATGATGTGCCTATGGAGCGGGGTGGACTTTGCGGTCTTTGATCTCTGTCTGGAGTTGGTTGCCCGCTTCTCCCTGTGCCTCGCATCTTGCTGCGCTATATGAGACACACTTTCCTTTAGTGGCTTTCCCCCCCACACGCGAAACACTGTTGGCCTATTGCTGGGCATTGTCCTTCATGTGGGTATTCATGACCGCATCTGTAACAAAAAAGGTCAGTGTTGCCTTTAGAAGCCCCTTCTAATTTGTTTAAACACTCTTGTTTTCCATAAGTGATTTTGATGTCATCCAAACCTTCCACCTATGACAGCGTCTGAGCGAGCTATGCGTAAAATCTCTTCCAGATGCCGTGGCTTCTGCAGCAGTCATTTCCTCAGATCGGCGCTCTCACATTCAACTATGATCTGCGAGCGTAGTGCCTCTTCATTGGAATACTTGTCGAAAACACAGTGCTTCATTTTGAGTCTTAGACGCATTACAAAAGCATCCATGGTCTCACCTTTTGTTTGTTTGGTAGTGTGGAAGATGTGTCTCTCGTAATCCACATTTGTGTGTGGCGTGAAATAGTCTGTGAGTGCCGCCTTTAAAGCAGTGTATGTGTGGGTGTCACCTTCAGGGAGCTCATCCACAATGTACCTTACATTCGAGCCTATGGTGAATGTCAGAAGGCTGTGCTTTTTTTCGTCATCTACTGGTCCCACTGCTTTGAGGCATACCTCAAAATCTCTCAACCACCTTTTCCATCTTGAGCCAAGGTTGCTGGTGTCACTGAGGTCGAAATTTGTGGGCAACAGGGTTAGTAGGCTGTCCGACATTCTGGGTGTAATTGCTCGGGCCGGTGTCAGTGGTACTGTCAATCAATGATTTTCCGACATTATCTATACCTATAGTCTATTAAATATGTGGGGTTGTTATGCACTTTGACACCCTTGGACTGACCTTATGTGTGATGAGGTGTCCTGCCTTTTGTTGATTCCTTTTATTTCGGTCCCGTGCCTTCCCTGTGTCACTGTGACTGTGCACATTGTGTGGCCAGCTGTGGCGTGTATGGCGGGCAAACTGTCCGGCCGCTTTGGTAGTGTCTTTTTGGGCCTTCGAATGTCTCATCTGTTTGATCCTGAGAGGATCAGAAAATGTTGCTGTTGGCGGGAATATTTCACTCATACCGCTCGGATGTGTGATTCAGTGGGGGAGCATTCGCGCTCTCTGGCCACTTTGTTCGATCACGTTGCCGTCGGCTGGAGAATGGTTTCACACCGCCCGGATGTGCACAGTAGTGGGGAGCTTAGGCGCTCTCTACCCACTTTGTTTTGGACACGTTGTCGTCGGTGGGAGAATGGTCTCACACCGTCCGGAAGTGCACAGTAGTGAGGAGCTTGCATGCTCTTTACCCACTTTGTATTTGGACACGTTGCCGCCGGCAGGAGAATGGTCTCACACCGTCCGGATGCACACAATATTGGGGAGCCTCTGCGCTCTTTACCCACCGCGTTGGGACCGTTTGCTGTTAGCTGGAGTATTTCATTCGCACCGCCCGGATGACCAGAGAATGAGCAGCTGACAGGCAGCTTATTGGCTCCCACCTGCCTTATCTGCTTGCCATATTCGTCTTGTCTCCCTTCACGGAGCAGAGAGCACGCAGCTCCAGTGTCGCCGTTCTGCAGCCATGAGCGCGGTTGCTCCGACGACGGAAAACGCTGGGTCTGACGAAATACAAAAGATAACGCTTTGTCACCAATGTTGTATCCTGTGTTCGTCACTAGCTCTAGAGGGGCCTACAACGTAGCACTTAGTACAAAAGAGAGACAGAGGCAAGAGCGGTAGAATAGTATGTCTTTATTTCTATGCGTACAAACAGGAACTGCCTTCTCTTTGTCCTGGCCAGCTCTTCCCCTTCCCGTGTGTCCGTGTCCCTCCCCACGTGACATGAGACTTGTGACGACACCACACAAAGGGTCTCATCACGATTGGAGCTGTAAAAAGTGGAGGTCATTCCGTTTCCGGCGGTAAAGGAATTACTGCCATTTTGACTGCATTGCCAAATTCTGAGTTTGGAAGAAAAGTGGAGGATTTACCTCCAGCAAGAAGCTGGAGGTAAATCCTCCACGTTTTCCCACCAAAATCGGCAGAATTATCATAGCAGAATTAGCACGGAAATTCTGTAGAAATCCCCATGAAGTCCTATGGACTCCAAAAATAGGGACTTACACCACCCTACCACCACTTGTAATCCCACAGTAACTAGGCAGTACTAGGCGGCAGTAATGGTAATCAAGTTTGGTAGTATTTCTACAGATTTCCTGCTGAAATATCACCAAACTTCCAATGAGCCCCAAAATGTTTCGAGTTGCTGTTTGATGGCATCGAGATCCCACTCAAGTGCTCACTCACCCCACTGCTGCTCGTGTGAGGCGTAGTGGTTCTGAGGAGCTAAGAAATAGAAGTGTGTGAGGTAGGGCCGCAAGCAGAAACAAGAATTGGCAATGCGCTTGGGTTTTGTCTGTCATGTGTCAGTGCAGCCAGAAAAGCACTGGTACAGTTCATTTCATGAATTGAGTGACGTGACATCAATATAATATGCACCATTATAAGCGATAACAACCATTAAAGTACTCAACACCAAAAGGCACACACTTCAAATAATAAAGTAAAGCAAGGACTTTTTCATTTATGCTGGTTGAAAAGGCAACCAAGCCAATTAAGGGACATACCACATGCTCACCTTTATGTATCCACAAACATACAAACGTAGGGAATAACGACACATGAATACGTCCAATGTTTAATCATACACATTTGCCACTCTCCGAATGAAGCGTTTTTACTCCAATAGATGCCACTTAAAACACCTCTCAGCCAAAAGCTAAAACGACCACTGCTTCTGCCAGAGTGACATTATATCCTTTTCCACAACGGATGCAAAGGTGAAGAATTGTGTTGAGAATCTGATCCAGGAAAGAATGCTATAATGAATGTATGCATATCTAATTTCTGTAATATGTGTTCATGAAAAAACTGCCTTATGTTTGCCTCATAAAAGAATAACTTACTTATACTGCGATACAGCTACAGCCTTCGGAATACCCTGACAGTGAAACACAGTCTAACTAATTGTCTCGCATTTCCGGATTTGATGCACTTTTGGATAGGATGTGCAAAGAATAGTGAACTAAGTGATACTTTGGGCCTCATTACGACCCTGGCGCTAATGGGTTAACGGCGCCGTAAAAGGCTGCGGTGACGTTAACCCATTAGCGCCTGATTACGAGGACCCTTTGCGGGACCCGACCTTAATGGCTGGTCTACACCAGCCGTTAAAGTAGGGACCCGCAAAGGGACCTTGGTGCTAAGTATGGTACCGCAATTTGCGGTACCGTACTTAGCGCCTTCCCCATTCCTATTGAGCCCTATGGTGCAAAAATGGGAATGGGGAAGGGCCATGGAGGAAGGGGGAATTACCGCCCCGCTAACCTTGTAATGTGGTGGTAATTCCCCCTTTCTCCATGGCGAAGTCGGTAAGTTACCGGCATGGACCATGGTGCTATTAGTACCATGGTTTTCCGCCTGGGTCGTAATGATGACACCCTCGTGTTGCTTTTCCCCAGTTTCCATGTCATAAGCAATGAATTTGGATTTGAATACCCCCTGGCAGATAGGATATTGTAATTCCCATGACAAAACACATGCCCATATGCGTGCTATGTTATGTTACTGCGATTATGCCATGCACTTCTGCCATTTGCATGGTCTCCAGACCCTCTGGCTGACCTGAAAGAGAGGGGATTGGATTAGGTTGGTGGGAAAAGCGTACAAATGCATGATATCTTTATTGTTGTGTGGAACATGCCACTTCAGAACTACCCTGGTATTGTGTGTGCATTATATTATTATTATTGGCATCTCTTCCATCCATCCACAGGTAGGGGCATATTTTATTCCCCGGCCCTTAGGGGTACCATTTTGCAGCCTGAAGTCCCCTTTATTTTATTTATTTATTTAGTTATTGTTTTTTAATAACAGGCTTAACACCTGAGTTCGGTTTCTAAGCACGGATCTGGGATTTGAACCTCTGTTGCTCGGCGTGGTCTTGCTTCCAAGTCCAGCACGTTGCCCAGCTCGTGTTGATGCCCTTTGTTCCCTGTTACATCGAATTTTTTTGGGGGGTACATTTTAAAAAAAATGGGTTTGGGTGTTCGGGATGTAAAAAAAGAAAAAAAAGAATGGGGAGATTGGGGGTGTAACCCCCCCCAAAAAAAGAAAAAAAATTCAATGTTTTTTTCGAAAAATAAATCGCGGCAAAAAACCCCACGATGAAAAGTGCGGCAATGAAATCACGTAGAACCCCACATAAACAAGATGGTGGCATTACAATGATTTAAAAACATTTACTCACACTTGGAAACCCCCCATGCACTTCCTTTGAAGCACTCTCTCTCACTTGCTCCCCTCCATTACACCCACCTTTGTCCATGTCATTTACCACCCCCCTCAAACACAATCTCAAATTCCCCATTAACTGAAATGACTTCACAACAAATATTCACAGCTCCTCCTGAACCAATAATTACCTTGGTTATTTCAATCCTGATAGTTATCATACAGACAACACCCCCCTACTAAACAGTACCATCACTCCATTCACGCCCTATGACCTCACACAACTCCTTACCTACCACGCTGGCAACAGCCTTGAACTTTTGTTTTCAAGCAAAGATCATGTCTCTTTGGCAAATCAATCCTGGATGTCGTGGCGACCACTTTGCGATCCCCTTCACACTCACTCTACTAGACAAGACTCCCCACCTGCCACACATCCCCTACCACTCCTCTAGACAGACAAACCAAACACATTACAGACACTTAGCACCACTTATACTATGCCCCTCAGCCACGCAGACATCCCTCCATTCTCCCCAACAATTACAGAACCATCCTTACACAGGCACTCAACAAAATAGCCCCCCTCAAATCACAAGCAACTACAACCATAAACCATGGATCAACATTTCCCTCTTCTCTATCAAGCAGGAAGACAGATGCTACGAAATAGCCAGGGCACCCCACAAACACTGCTGCAACAAATACAAAGCTGCCATATGCAATACCTAATCCAGCCACTACCTCCATGAACTCCAATCTTCCACTAATCGTACACATAAACTGTTCAACATTGTCAAGTCCCTCTCTAAATCCCCATCCACACATTCCGTATTCGCATCCACTTCATTATGCAACTCCCTCATGGACTATTTCAATTCTAAAATACACAACATTAGACAAGCCCTCCCCTCTGCTCTCCCACTCGCACCCTTGCTCCCAAACATTAAAATAACATGTGACACCTTGCACCTCATCGACAGAGACAACCCTCATCACCCTCACTGCCAAAGCAAAACCTGCACACTTCCTGGATGACAGATGCCCACCTCAATCCACATCCAATTACATCACCACCCTGACTCCGCACTGGCTAATCATCATTAACACCTGTCTCTCACATGGTACTAGCCCCACTGCACTCCAAATTGGACAATTCACCCCCTTCTCAAAAACCCATCTTTCAACCACACACTCCCCAAAAAACGACTGCACCATTGCAATCCTGCCATACGTCACCAGAAACACAGAATGCTGCTTCACAACCCAACTCCAACACATCACCTGTTTCGAAAATTGCCAGGAGCTGGCAGCTATTTAGCTTCTGGTTATATGCAAAGGGAGCCTGGTTGGCTTGAAACCAACAGCTACTAGGAGCTACTTGTGGCTCCCCAGACAAGTGGTGCCAGAGAAACATAGCTATGTGATATTAACAATGTATGCTTGGGGATGTGTTTAAATGAGAATAAAGGACACACCTCAAGGACATTTAAAGCACATTGTAAAATGGTTAATGAACCAAAAGCTAGTTTGCATTTTGTGCATGTTAGATTTGCTGTACATTGTGCACTGGCTCCTGGTTCCCCAGAGGTAGCTCCTGCCTAATGATTGATGTCAGATACCCAGGAGCTGCTTCTTGATTCTAGTCAACAAATCCTGCTTTCAAACCCTGAACCACCACAAGCAACCTTGACAACCCCTTCCAATCTGGTTATCGACCTAGATACACCACCAAGACTGCTACACTTCATACATTCAATGATGCCCACAACATCACTACCAAAGGACACACAGCCCACTCATACTCCTTGACCTCTCTGCAGCTTTTGACACCATCGACTACTCAATGTCGTATCCCACAGGATGAAAGTGTCAGCCACCATCCTCGACTGGTTCCCCTCCTTGACAGGACAAACTTTGTCTCCATGCCCCCTTATCGTTCCAACCTCACCCGAGTCAAGTACTGGGTCCCACAAGTTTCCTCCCTTTGTCCACTCCTCTTCAATCAGTAGGTAGAATTCCTTGTATGGACCCTTAGCAAACACAACATCAATTCCCACCAATGTGCACACTACACACAAATATACTACCAAATCTCATTCCCTTTACAAATCCTCACCCTCAAAAGCTGCCTCTTTACCTTCACAACCTGGATGGCCATCTACTTCCTCGAGCTCAACCCTTGCGAAACGCATCTGCCTCCAAAAGGTACACAACCGATCTCACCTTCTGGATCAAAGAAGTCTCCACAGAAAACCCACAACCCACGCATATCCCTCTCCACTCCTGTCAAATTGCCTACTCATTACCATTGGCCCACATTTTCTTCACACACCACATGGCTGCTGTCTCCAAAACATGCAATGTATAACTACATCTCCTACACAAGATCAGAAACATCCTTCCCACTGATGACTTCCGCCCCACAGTCCAAGCACTGGTTCTGTGAAAGCTGTTCTACAGTAATGCTCTACTCACTGGATTCTCAGCCAGATTCATCCACCACCTACCCAAACATTTGCACATCACTACTGCTCCACTGCCTTCCCATGTCCCAGGGATTTTACTTAAAAGGTCTCTGAATAGAATTCAAAGCCATCCACCTCAACACCCCATCCTACCTTCATGACAAACTCAAGCCATCACCCACACCAACACCAGATAATCGAGATAGCATCTTCTGTACATTCTACACTGCAATCTAAGATGCACACAAAAACAAGCATTTACCAAGAGGGCACGCAGATCATGGAACACTCAACCGCTTCATATCCTCACTACAGCCTCCATCACTGCTTGCCAAAAGAGCCTAAAAACATACCTGTTTTCCGCACATGTAGCCCAGCTCCTCCACCTCCCCTGCAGCAGCTTGTCTTTCCTAATCTTTCTTTCTAATCATGAAAATCATTTTTTACTTCTGTTTCACCTCCCACCTTTCTAACCTTCAAACCTTGTAAGGCACTCTGAGACCCCCTGGGGAGGGCCTGGGCTGAACATAAATTCAAATAAAATAAAAAAAATGATAATTTATTATTGCTAATGTTATCTATGTTTCTTGCTCAAACTTAGCACGCGAGAAACAGAGCCCTGTACAGGTCACGCAGCAAAATATTGAGAATTTAACAAGCATTCAAGTAAACAGTAACAACTATCACAGTACCGTATACAAATCGGGGTACCGTATACAAATCGGGGTATGCACAAGATAACCAGAATCTAGGTTACACCAAGGCCTGTTTCTAGGTGCTCTGTGTCAAGGCCATCAAACAGTGATGGGTAAGATCAAGTCCCCCGATACTTTGGCTCACAACTCCCATGACTGCCCACATGAACAAGGCACCTCAAATTGCAAAGTTTGCAAACTCGGCAGTAAAGTTCTTTAGGAAGGCATTTACTAAAACAAGCAATTAAGGGTTTGTAATTCATTACAAAATCGTCGTGCACAAGTAAGCAATCAGTATTATGAATTCACAATAGATTGCACACAACAAATCAACTATCGTCCTATTTCCATGACCTATTCACCTTGCCTGTCAGTCATAGACATGGTTTTATTTGATACACAATGCAGTCAAAGGGCCTGAAAGGACAGGAAAGTACAAAAATGCCCTGTGACACAATAAAGATGCAAACATTTTCTTTTCAAATATTCAGAAAAAAGCGAAAATTTCACGCACACCAACCAAAGACAAATTGCCACTTAAGAATGTTGACACACTGTAGGTTGACCCTTCAGCTCCAGTACAGTCATGCCATGACACTTTGCAAGGCAAAAATAAATATACATGTCGGTGCTGGACTGCCCCTGGGCAGGACAAAGGCTGATATGCTGGGACATTTCTTCTCAGTGAAAGGGACAGTGAGCTAAAGACTTGGTAGAGTCTCTCCCAGGGGTTATTCACCCAAGAACAGGTCATTGGGCTGTGTTCGTGCTGGTAGAGATTCCCAGACCCCCGTTTGTTTTGCAAAAATAAATATAGGACATGCAAGGTAAACACCCATTTAAAGAATGGTATGAATAAATATTGTTCAGATTTCAAGAAAATTAAAGCCGAGATCAAATATCCTCAGGTGAGAGTAGTGTTAACTTACTTTTCTCAAGAATAAACATCCTGATGTTGAGTGCATGAAGAGGTGAGTCAGTCTGAGGATCTTCAGTCTGCACATCATTCTTAGCCCAGATAAATTCCAGTAATCCAATGGAACAACAAGCAATGGTGAAGCCGAATGGGATATCAAAATGGTGGTCTGGGGAAAAAAGTGCCTCGGCATAGGATAGAAGCACAACTGCCTTGCATGCCTCTGCCCCAAAAATTATTGGGGGAGCCCATGGAACTCTACCCCTTCGTAATGCAATATCCCTTGCAGTTTATTAACATACCCCAATTCTACAGTACAGGAAGACAAGAGTATGGTTACTCTAATATGGGGTAATGCACTCAGCCAGAACAATTACAAACACGGGAGGTAGATGCCGTTGAATGCATGTGCGGGCATGATGATATCTATGTAGTGACGGCAAGCCCTTTGGTGAGTGACAATGATACTGATTGCTTTATCACTGAAACAAACAAAGCTGTGCATTCCGCTTGCGCTACCTCCCCGGGGGTTTTCATTACAAAAAATGGAAATCATGGTTGCAAATATTATATTTGCTCTGAATTTCCTTTTGAATGTAGTATGATTGTCAAAACCTGTTCACTGCCAGACACAATTCCTCAATTACGCATTCTGGCTGCAAAAGCTGTGCAGCTGAGCAACGAAATAATCACTAATGCTTCTCGTGAACAGGCGCTATACAGCGAACAGGATATCTGTAAGTGCCTGCAAAAAAACTGAAAAATGTCTCTAGGTAAATTGGTAGATCAACATGACGGTCATAGGGCAGACGTGCCAAAATCCATTTATCAATCAAAAATCATAACGGAAAAAAGTGTGCTGACAATGAGAGATGACAATCAACGGCTTTTTATGTGGTGACAATGCAACAGAAGAGCAGTTTACCAATAACAATAGCTTCAATAATGGAAATGAAAGAAGGAACTCACTCACTGTAGCAGACAAATTGTTAAAAGATTTAACAAAAATGAATTTCGACTTTAATAACCGCTCCACTAATTATCAGAAGAATAGAGCAACATCATGCAGTGACGTCATCTCAGAGCAGGCGGTTTCTCAGGACCTAGTACATGACTGTAGACTCGACGACAAAGTAAATGTTCCTTTTCAAGAAAGTGCAGATAAAATCATATATAGTCCAGCACGCAAAAAGAAAAGAACTGGAAATAGTCTCTCGGGAGAAGTTGCATGTTCGCAGGCAAGGAGGCAACAACAACAATTCACGTTGCAATCACCCATAAGATTCATGTCAATAGCAAACAAGCAGTTGGTAGAAAACAAAGAGCAAAATGAGACTCTATGTAACGCTCACCTGGTATCCACGGGAACGTCACTCAGCCTGTTCTGACCTCTTACGATCTCGAACCCTTCCCTGGAGGCGATTCGACTGGAGACTGGGCCTGAAACACAGGATTGGTAGAGTTTAACTCCCTATTGTCTCTGTGTGCTTGAACCTCTTCTTCCCTGGGGTCCAACGCTTCCCTTTGATCCACAGCTCACCTTGTTTTCTTGGATAGTGTACTCTCCATCCTGCTTTCAGCGGAGGGGCGCGTTGATTGATGCAGGCTCGTTGCTGCCTGGTTACTTCACTGGCAAGAGTCCGACAGGTACGTATAATGAGTCTTTTGAACAGTTCTCTAACTTCGTTCCTTTCCTTCCTTAGATGATGGGCGGCGTCCGGGGATGGCGGCGTGCTGCTGAGATGAGTAGCGCTGAAGGTGAGTGAGAGCACGATGCGCGATGTGCGATGCGCGATGCACCCCTTTCGTATTTGCATTGAACTGAGTTATTTTTCTGTGTCTTTTAGGTGCCGCGACGTTTTGAGCGTGGATGCCGGTTATGAAGAACAAATGCGGTGGATAAGTGCGGTATGCAGTGCTTCTAGATGTTTCCACGCTAACCTGGAGTGTCTTTTCCCTCTTGCAGATGGATGAGAAGTTCCGGAGACAGAGTTCCCCAGAGTGGCTGGGATTCAGGTAAGCGTTTGAAGCTCGTACATTATTTCAAAATAAGTGAAGGTTTGCAGAATGCTTACTAATGCCTTTTTTCTGTTCTTTTCCCTTTTCCTTAGGAAGCGGCGTGCCGGGATGGGAATGACACCACCGAAGATGCCCGCAGAACAGAAGGAGCGATGAATGATGGGCAGAAGCGGCGCAAGGTAAGGCTGTTCCTAACTGTGTTCTTGTTCTTGTAGGAGCTGAGCGCAGAAGAAAGATGCAGGCCTACTGGAGACCGATCCGAACACAGTGAGTGTCACGCTGCAGGTGCAGAAAACGCAAGGAATGTTTCTCAGCCTGGGTGTGGCTTAAATAGTCTCTGGGTATCCCAGGTGTCTCTGGGCTGAACCACACCCAAAAGACTAGACCGCACATGCAGTTCTGGGAACCGAAATATGTGGGGGCATCCATCTTGTCCCCATCAATGCACTACAAGTCCAATCCCCAATGTTATCCTATGGGAGTGAGTGAGTCTGGTGCCACAAGTGCCAAGTCTGACTCCAAGTGGGTCTTTGGAGGGATGGAGAGGCCCTTGAGGGCCATGTAGTGTTGGAATTGAAATAATATTATTCCTCCTATCGCAGTAAATTGAACGTGTATTGGCTTACGCCAAGTCGTCTAAAATATCATGTGAATAGACTCTGCGGCAAGGTCTTGACCTTTACGAAAAGTAATGTAAGTCGCCATCTTGGATTTAGCCGCCATTTTAGGTCCTCTTGTAAATGTGGAAGTCACCCTGAACATCAAAATGGAGGCTGAATGATATTCTGAGCGAGATTCTGGCCGTTGTGACCTTCGCACACACAAATAATTAATATACCTGCAGGCCACTTGTCGGGGTCGCGAACTGAGACCTTGTCCTATTGCTGACCTATGTGTAAATGAACAACTGTATCAGCGAAACTGATCAAAACGCATAAATTATAGGATTGACCTGGCAAAGAACTCTAGGCCTGATCCCAAGAATGGTTAACCCGCCCGAGAAGGAAGTGAGCGACAGGGAGGCTAAACATATTTCCGACCCCACGCCTGACACCCATCGTTCCCTCCAGCGCGCCCAAGAGCGTCTTCGGAACAGAGCGATGGAAGACGCTAAGCAGGCCCACTGGCAGGCTAAAGCGAGAATATACGAACTAGGGGACAAAGCGGGCAAAATGCTCGCCTGGCTGCAGAAGAGAGACGAAGGACAACGCCATGTCCGGGAAATAGTCACACCACAGGGCGACAGCTATCACTCTGATGCTGAGATTGCTGAGGCCTTCTCGATGTTCTACGCAGACTTGTACCAAGCCCCAGCCTCTCCACTAGACCCATCCCTCTTAGCCGAGCTATCGTTGCCGACGCTCTCCCTGCAGCAGAGGGAGCATCTGGACTCCGCCATATCAGAGGCCGAGATTTCAGAGGCACTATCTCAGCTCCAGTCAGGGAAAACACCGGGCCCGAACGGATTCCCCGTTGAAACCTGGCAAAAGCTAGGAGCAGACAAAATGGCGGCCCCCCTGCACAGAATGTTTCTTGCTGCCCGGGAACAAGGGACTCTCCCACCAGACCTATGTAAAGCGACCATCGTGGTCATACCCAAACCTGACAAACCTCCACACAAATGTGCTTCCTACAGACCTATATCATTGATTAATGGGGAGGCCAAGGTCCTCGCAAAACTCCTGGCAAACCGGTTACAACTGGTTACATCCACCCTGATTCACCCGGACCAATGCAGATTTCTGCCCCACAAATCGACCCCGATGAATCTAAGCCGTCTCCATTTGGCAATGGAGAGATCTCCGATTATAATCGGACCTTTGGCCCTGCTGGCAATCGATTTTGAAAAAGCATTTGATTCAATTCGATGGGATAGCCTTTGGGAGATTATGCGCCGTATGGGATTCAGGGAAGTCTTTATAGGATGGGTACAATTACTCTATACTAACGTCCAACCGGAGGTAAGGGTAAATGGATGGTCCTCTCGATTCTTCCCCTTTGGCCGAGGTACACGGCAAGGATGCCCGCTCTCCCCCCTTTTGTTTGCCCTTGCAATCGAACCACTCGCTATTTGGCTTCGCCAAAACACAGCCTGGACGGGGTTTAGTTGGCCAGAGGACTATGAGGACCGTACATCTCTTTACGCAGACGACCTCCTTATATACCTGGAGACCCGCCTCGATCCTATCCCATCGTAACATAGCTGCTCATCCGCTTTGGTAAATTTTGCGGACTCAGAATCAATTGGGATAAATCAGTTTTCTTCCCTGTGAAGGGTGGAGAGCAGGCCATCCCCCAGGAGTGCCCGTACTGAGTTGAACGACAAGGCTTTCGATACTTGGGAATCTGGATATCCGGGGACCTGACCAGCTATGTAGAACACAATCTCCGACCGATCACAGACCGGTTCATTATCAATGTCCAACACTGGAAACTTCTCCCCCTGACCCTTATGGGTAGAGCGGCACTCTTTAAAATGATGACCCTTCCCAGATACCTCTATGTCCTTCAAAATGCCCCACACAGAATTCCAGACTCAGAGTTTCACCTAGCAGAGACACTTCTTAGGGACCTTATATGGGGGGGAGGTCAACCACGAATAGCGTTAACCACCCTTCAGAGATCGATCTGGGAGTGGGGAGTGGGAGTCCCCCGTCTCCAAACCTACTATTGGGCATCACAATTGGCTGTGGTTAACGATCTGCTTCACGGGAATCGGGACCTACCTCACATACGCGCTGAGATGGCTACTATACAGAATGCAGACCCGCTGACCATTCTTTATCAACCCCTCCTGAGAACCCCCCCACCCACAACTACAACGCACCTCACTATGGTCTGGAGACAGGCACACCAGTTCGTTGGGTGGGATAATAAAGTCACCATCGCACAACCTCTCTGGCAAAATAATAATCTAACTGCGTCCCGTGAACTAGAGCCATGGCCCAACTGGATGAAAGCAGGGGTTACGAGAGTGGGGGATATGCTCACAAATGGGAAACTGGCCTCATTTGAAGATCTACAGTCACACTTCCAGATCCCAAATACGGAACGGTTTCACTACATACAACTAGCCCACGCTTTAAGAACCCACTTAACAGCTGACACAAGGCTACTGGACTACACCCCCATAGAGCGCAACATCCTGCCAGCGTATATCCCCACCAAATGCACTTCCATCTTATATAACGCCGTATCCTCCTTTGCTACCCCCGAAATGAATGAGCTCAAGGCGAAATGGGAAGCGGATGTGGGAGAAATAGATCCGGAGGACTGGATACAAGTCCTCATGCACCCTCGAGAAATTGCTATCTCCTCTAGGCTCCGACTGGTGCAGTTGAAGATACTGCACCGGGTATACTACCCTAGGACGCGACTACACGGCTGGAAAAGGGCCCCAAACCCAAACTGTCTCTGCTGTGGGGAGGAGGAGGGAACCTTCTTTCACATCTTGTGGGCATGTCCCCGGATACAAGCCTTTTGGAATGCATGCTATGGAGAGCTCTCCAGAGTCCTGGGCCGGACCATGCCACTGGACCCAAAAGCCCTACTCCTCGGAATACCTAATGAAATCGAGGCTAACAAGTGGGAGAGACTGCTCTTACACACGGCAGCAGGGCTGGTCAAGTGTAATATAGCGCAGAAATGGGGAGCCCCTGACCCCCCGACAATGGATCAATGGAAACTGGATATGGACGTGTGCGCCATGATGGAGCATAGGATCTATTTGGCAAGGGGTTGTCCCAACAAAGCCTTGAAAATTTGGGATAGGTGGGAAGAAGAAGCGATCTAAGACTCCCTCCTCATGATGGGGAACGTGCAATGGGTGTTATGTACTACACGCCGATATATGTACTAAGGAAGACTCTTGACCACAGCTGATATGTGTACTGCCTTTGTTGTTTGAGACTGACCATGATAGTCCTTATGTTGATTTGTTTTTGTTTTTGTTTTTGTGATTGTTGTAATTCTATGATAATAATAAAATACTTTATTAAAAAAAAAAAGAATGGTTAGCCCGCGAGAGGGTTGGCCAAAGGCTGGACAAAACATATAAAAGACCCAAATATTCCAATGTACGGTCTCTCTACTAATGCATCAAACCTTCGTTGAAGTTCGTTACATTACTCTGAGAGACGAATAGCTATCCGTTTGTCAATTGATTTTGGTAACTGTTGTAGCTTTTAAATAAAGTACTTGTATGTTCTTTGTAACCTGTGTTGGTGTGTTTCCTTTGGGCTTCCCGGCCTCATAGCAATTTTTATGTTTTCACAGTTGGCGCCCGAATAGGGACCCTCAAGATTGATGCCGGATCATTGAAGGTTGACGCAGACTATCGAACCGCGATCAGACGGTGTGATTCTGCGGGTCCGACCGAACGAGATGCGATACCTCGGCAGTGCTGCACGATCCGATCCTTGGACGATAGTCGTGTGGTCTGACACGGCTTATGACGAGGGACCATTTTTTGAGGCGTGCAGATTTGTCGAAACCACCAAACACAAGGTCAAATTTGTTAGGTAAGTTCTTTGATAAACCGTACGGTCCTCCTTAGGTTTGGTCAGGTGCAGTCGTGACCCAGCTCTTAATTAAACCCTGACAATTTGAATTTGGCGTATTGTATCTGCAGACACAATTATTGACCAGGTAACACCAATTTTTTTGCGAAATGCCTGGGAAATTGTCTAGCTGCTTTAGGGCTCTGTTCCGTAGCGATCGACAATCTTTGGAATTTAGCCGTCCGGCACCACAGGAGGGGTCGCCGGCATGTACTATGTACTGTAAGTATGGCATTGGTAGTATAGTATTTAATGATATTTGGCACAGACAGACCAGACATGCCTCCGAATTTCAGTGGCCAATCAATGGCAGTTTTGAGATCCCCCGTATTGAATACCTAGAATCGGTCTTGCTAAAAAAGAAGGCTAGACCTGCAGCCTTTGATGTTTTACAGAATTGGAAAAAAGAAGCATTACAGCAGCTTAAAAGTAGGGATAAACATGCACGCCGTCATAAAACAAATGCCGAAAAGGCGTTGTTATATGATAAAGAAAAACATTCAGAATCAGTTAAAAATATGGATAGGGCTTTTTCACTTGGAATCCAGAAGATCTACCCCTCTAAAGATTTTCATGTTTCTGAAGAATTTATTGAAAAATTGTTAAACGAACGCAAGCCTGGTGCCTCTGCGCCACCTCCGTATGATCCCTTTCTGGGCGCTCTGCCCATTCCTGCTGTTGTTCCTGCTGTTATTCCTGTTCCCCCTGCACAACTTATTGTTCCTATTCCTCTAGTTGTTGTTCCTCCACCTATCGCACCGCCCCTTCCTCCTGCGCCGATAGTTGCACCCTTATTAAATTTACCTGCACCTCCGCTCCAGAGTGGTCCCGTATTGACTGAAGTTGATCAAGGTGCAGGGTCAAAGATTGTCACTCGTAATACTGTTTCTGCAGATAAGAAACAGGAATTGTTTGCATGGGCTAAGCACTGTATGGAGAAAGATGATCAAGTTAATGTTTTTTCCACATTATCTAATTTGAACAGTTTTCCCGAGAAAAATGTTTTTATCGAAGGTTTGGGGACTCATTTATGTGTGATGTGGGTTAGATTACAAAATTCGGATCTTCCACAAGGGGTAAGAGATCTAAATGCGTTGGCACTTTCGAGGGACACAGAGCAGAAAGTATATGGTCATGTTGAAAGATTGTTTGAGTATAGGAAGGACTTTGAAAAGTCACGAGATGAGGATGACGAAGACGATAGTATGTATGTACAGAAACGGTTCCTTCCGTGTCATAGATCGGCACCTGAGGAAGTATGAATTTGTACCAAAGATGCGATTCGATGGATCTCGGATTCATAGATTCCGCCAGATGAAGTATATGACACGTATAGTCAGTATACAGTAGAAATGCAAAGAAAGGTAATTCAGGTAATGGTACAGTACCTGCAAGAAGAATGTGTAAGAAAGAAGGTTAGTTGCCCCATAGAGATGTTGGGGATTTGTAAAAGGGCTTTTTCGCCCGACACTTCTTCGGCTGCCTTAGCGCTCGACCTGGCTCTGTTGCTTAGTAAGCGGCCGGAGGTACCTATATCTCAGTTGCCTATGAGAGAGGTTCCTCCGACCTTTGTCCCAAAGGTTGAGATTCCCGCTAACGCTGGGACTGGTGCACCCGCTGTGGATATCCCTGCGCATTATGTATCACAATTCGTTCACGTCCTGTTATCACAACAGGAAGTGAACACTATTAGACAATCAGTTCCCGATATCAGGAAAAACCCGACAGGGTTTTACAAAGAGATAGAGTCCGTCTTGCAGTCCTCTGTGTTCACCTTAAGTGATATTGACTTGCTATTCCCTGTACTCCTACCCGTAGATGTATGGAAGCAGGTTCGGACAATAGACGATGTGCCAGGGTTGGGAGATACGTGGGCTAATATGATTAGGGTTGATGGGGAAAGACCAGCAGGTGAGAAACCACCTCAGGTAATACTTATTTTGCCTGATAGAATTGTCGCAAAATTAAAAACTATAATTCCAGAGAAAAGAATTATTTGGGACAAGTTTACGGCCTGTGTTCAAGGGAAAACTGAAGGCGCCACCAAATTCTTTAACAGATTCGAGCAGGTATTCTCTGACTTCAGTGGGCAGGACTTGGGTACAGAGTCTGGGAAAAGGTTGTTTGTGGACAAATTTGTACGTGGATTGTTGCCCGACATCCAGTCACAGATTATGTCCTCTGAGAGCGCTTGGCAGGCAAAATCTCAATCTGAGGTTTTGCACATGGCTCAGTATTATGAGAACCGTGTTAATAATGAGAAGGAGAAAATAGAAAAGAGGAAAGGAGATTTGAAAACCAAAGTATTATTACAACAAATTGTTAGAAACCCCAGAGGAGGCACGACACAGACCAGAGGTCAGTATCTCCCAAAAGGAAATGCTCCTTTGGGTTCTGTGAATATTAATCAATGTGCTTATTGCCGCCAGGAAGGTCATTGGCGAGCACAGTGCCCCGTCCTTCGACAAAGGTCAAACAGTGCGTTTGGGAGTATGGGTAAACAACCTAGGGGCTGCCCTGGAGCAGGGGGCCCTGATAGAGGTCAGTTTTTGCAAGATCCTCAGCAACCTTTTTCACGGGAAAATCAGACCTCGAGTTAGGACTCAAGGAACATATTTGATCACCTTCTGCTGCCTATCTTTCTGAAGAGCTCCCTTCCGACGATACTCTATTTCATTAGGACTGCCCGAAGCAGGGTTTGGAACCTTCACCTATTCCCGTTAATCAGAGAGGCCCCTACGTTGAATTATTAGTAGGGAATAGGAAACACCAGTTTTTGAAAGACACTGGAGCACAGAAGTGCTCCATTGATCATTCTCGGGTTCCAAACATTCCACTGTCAGGGCAAACAAATGTTTCCATAGGGTTTTCTGGTATACCAATTGCCTGTCCGGTTTCTTCACCTGTGTCTGTTTCTTTGGGTCCCTTTACGGACCATTGCCCTTTTCTTTTGACTTCGAACTGTGGAGAGAATTTGCTGGGGTTGAATTTGTTAAAGAAATTGAATGCAGTAATTCATTGTTCCTCTGATGGAGTACGGCTGACGGTTTCACCACAGCAACTTCCTAATTCTCAGTTTCTGATTCGACCTTTGCCTCCTGAGTTTAGCATTGTCCCGGAATGTTTATGGGCGGTTGACGACAATGATGTCGGGGTACTACAGATTGAGCCCGTTAAAATAGTTTTGAAACATGGAGTTAAACTACCACGCATTCCGCAGTATAAAATATCAGTTGAGGGCGAGCGTGCTTTGAAATGCATTGTCTCCGATTTTGTGCATCGTGGGGTGATCGAGGAGATTACAGGTAGTTTGTGTAACAGTCCTATCTTGCCTGTATATAAGAAAGGCGATAATGCAATCCCATACCGGTTCATAATTGATCTTCGTGCTATTAACAGAGTTGTCGTCCCACAATTTCCAATCGTGCCTGATGTAACGACGATATTGACAATGATCCCTGCTACGGCTACGCACCTCAGCGTTGTGGATTTAAAAAATGCTTTCTTTAGCATTCCGATACATAAGGAAAGTAGATATTTGTTTGCGTTCACCTTTGGGGGACGTTCATTTACATTTACTAGGGCACCTCAAGGGTATACTGAAAGTCCAAGCATTTATAGTAGAGCTTTGAAAGAGCAGCTCGACACCCTTGAATTGCCACCTACTTGTACACTGCTTCAATATGTCGATGATTTGCTTTTAGCTGCAGACTCTGAAAGTGCTTGTAAAGAAGGCACTGTACTGTTGCTTGTTCATCTAGCTAAAAATGGTCATAAAGCTTCGCTCAAAAAATTTCAATATTGTTGTCAGGAGGTCGCCTATTTAGGCTACCTTCTGTCAAAGGAGGGGAGAAGATTGACACCTGAAAGAATAAAACACATTTCTGGCATGTCTGTTCCAAATACACAGAAGGAAGTCAGAGCCTTAATAGGTATGGCTTCTTACTGTAGGTTGTGGATCCTGAACTTTTCGCTAGTGATAAAACCGATGTTGGCTTTGACGAAGAAGGGCATTTCTCTGCCACTGCCATGGAAATCGGAACATCAACGATCATTTGAGCTTCTCAAAACCGCGTTATGCTCTGCACAGGTTCTGGGTACTCCAAATTATGACAATGCCTTTGTGTTGTTTGTACATGAATGTGATGGATGTGCTTTGGCTGTGTTAACACAGGAACACGGAGGGAACAATAGGTTGTTTGGATACTACTCCTCCGCCCTTGATCCTATCGCATGCGCTTTGCCAAGATGTTTGCGAGTTGTCACTGCTGCTGCCGCGTCTGTAAAACAGAGTGAGGGAATGGTCCTAGGCCAAGATTTAATTTTGATGGTACCTCACTCTGTAGATATCCTATTGAACAAAACCCAAACGCAACACCTCACCTCTGCACGGCTAACAAGGTATGAATTAATTCTGTTTGCCCCTCACATTCAAATTAAGAGGTGTTGTGTTCTTAATCCGGCTGAACTCTTACCTTTCCCGCAAAACATTTAGTTAGCGATCATGAAATGTGCAGCACATCGTAAGGTCATAGATGATGTGGGAAAAGGGAACGCTTTTGCGGACCTGATAGCCAGGCAAACGGCCACAGACCTTAGCACGGACATGTATGCTCTGAGGGAAATGAAAGATGCTTATGTAATGGATGAAGGTATTGGGTCTGTGCGAGATATTCAAACTGATGCCACAACAGAAGAATCTAAAAGGTGGGCCGAAGGAATGGGGAAACTAGATGATGATGGGTGTTGGGTGGATACATCTGAAGGAAAATGGTTGCTCCCTGATTCATATGTACTGGCAATGGTTACGATGGCACACGGTCCTACACAGGTGTGTGCTCAGCAGATCACGAAAAAGTTAGAACAGGTCTGGGTGAATAATAATAAGATTCCGGAGACTGCAAGACGTCATGTCCGGAACTGTGTGATCTGCTTGCAGCACAATGTGGCAAAGGGGACAGTAACTCCAAGGGGAAGCTTTGGGCCCCCTTCTGTTCCGTTCGAGGTCATTCACTTTGATTTTATTGAGATGGAACGGTGTAACAATCTAAAATATGTTCTTGTAATTATTTGTGCTTTTAGTAAATGGGTCGAGGCTTTCCCCGTTAAAGATGCTACTGCCATGACCACTGCAAAGACTATGGTAAAATAATTCTTTCCTCGATTTGGGCTCCCAAGGGTAATTTGGTCGGACAACGGTCCTCATTTTGTTGCAGCAGTAATTTTGCAGATATGCACAGCGTTACATATTGAGAAACGATTTCACTCAGCCAGACATCCTCAAAGTGGTGGGTTGGTGGAAAGACATAATGGTATCTTAAAGAATAAGCTTGCAAAAACATGTGCCGATACCAAGCTGAAATGGCCAGATGCCTTACCTATTGTATTATTAGCTATGCGTACCACACCTCGAACTAAGACTGGGCTTTCTCCATTTGAGGTAGTAATGGGGAGGCCTGCTAATATTTGGGGTCTCCCAAAGCCTAAAGCCCTGAGAGAGGTGGAAAATGTATTGCTTGTAGACTACTGTAACCAGTTAACTAAAAACCTGTATTTCATTTATCACCAGGTCTATTCAACTTTACCTGTACGTTTTACGGGCCCAGTACACGATATTCAGCCTGGAAGTTGGGTCCTAGTGAAGGCCTACGAAAGGTCTTCCTGTCTCGCTCCTCGCTGGAAGGGACCTTACCAAGTGCTGTTGGTCACCCGGACAGCAGTGCGGGTGGCTGGGAAGAAACATTGGATCCACGCGACGCATGTCAAGAAACTTCCTCACCCGACGCCACACGTTACAGAAGAAGCAGAACCCCTCGCTGATGCTACAGTCTCTGATCTTGGAGTAGCAAACAGCGCTGTGAGTGCGTCAGAGAATTTCTCTGAGCCCGTGGAGCTTGGGGAACAGTCCATTTTGTCTCCGCACTCTCTGAAAAAATCACTTCCGGAAAACACTGTTTCAAGTTCTGCGACTTCCGTCGCCTCTGATACGTCGCTTCCCTCAGGAAGTGACGACACCTTGTTTTCAGATCAAACAGTCTTGGGTACCACCAGGTACAACCTTCGACGAAGGAAATAGAACTAAGGCACGGGTCTTTCCGTGCATTTGGAAAAGAGAAGTGGTTGAAAGTTTTTCTTTTGTATAATAAAGTTTCTGTTGAACAAAAGGAGAAAAGGGATTCTGCTGGCTAGGGTTGGGAAGGACTAAGAAATCGTGCGACCGTAGCGTCACCAGCAACAAACATTGGGGTCGTCGATTGAGGAACTACAATGCCTACCACCTCCACTGCTGCTCCCCGCACTGGACATGTGAATAGGGGGGTGATCAACTTGGACAATGAACAATGCACCTGCGCCCCGAAAACGTATTGCTCTGTTTTAATAATGATAATTGGAATTTTTGCAATCACCACTGTAGGACTTTGGTACTTTGAAGAAATATACCCTCTAAAACCTCTACTACCAATCGAAATTGTACCAACTGCTTTGACTCCCTCTGTACACCTTCACACTCTGTCCCCTAGAGACTCCCAACATAGACAAAAGTATCATAATAACACCTTAATGATAGTAATGAATGCAACGCATGCCATTTTTAATAAGAGTAATTGTTGGATTTGCACTAATTTACCGCAACATGGGAACAAGGGGCTAGGATGGTATATTCACCCTTTACCTTTAACAACGGCTTGCTATGCCTCTCTTAGAGCACTATTCTTTGGCAGTTGGAATGATAGCATCTCGGGGAACTTTGATGGAACTAATATGAATGATTTTGCGAAACGTGAATTGACTCCCCTGGGATGCTCGCTTTTCGCGAATAGAAGTAAACCTAACGGCGCTTCTATTAGGCCGTCTGATAAACTATCTCTTCCCTTTCAAACTCTAATTTCCTTTAAAATGGCTCCGATAGGCAATAAGGACGCCGTGCCTCCTTCCTACTCTATAAATCATAGCCCTGATTCAGTCCCCTTTTGTGTACAAAGAAATGGCACTCGGCCAATGGGAGATTTTGAAGGTTGTGTGAACATTGTAAATTTGACTTGAGAAAACAGGCCTCTGTATGTAGGGGGGCCTGTTTATTTTGTTTGTGGTAGTTTAGCATTTCCCTGGTTGCCCAAGGATTGTTATTTAGGAATCCTGTTACCCGGGGTATTTGTAGCTAGTACATTGGAGGTTTCTAAGGCTCGCCCACGGCGGGACAAGGACTGAGATACCCCTGGGCAAGTATTGGGAGATATAGCAAAATCAGTTGTGCCCTTTTGGGGACAGATAACAAACTCTGAGAACATTAGGGGATTAGCAAGGGTACTGGAGAGAACGATCAATCGGACCACGGATATACTCTACAATATGACACTAGAACAAAAAGCAATAAGATTGGTAGCACTTCAAAATCGGATGGCATTAGATGTCATTCTGGCAGAACGAGGTGGAGTATGCAAATTGGTGGGGTCCGCTTGCTGTGTTTTCGTACCAGATTCCTCACCGACAATTTTTAAAGCAATACAGAACTTACATCTCCTTAGTTCTGAAGTACATATCCCTGTAGGAGATTGGAATCTTAGCACCTGGTTTTGGGATTCTTTACGATCTTGGGGCTGGAAGGTGCTTTCTGTCATTCAGGTTATATTGGGGATCCTGCTATTCCTTTGTTGCTGTTTTCAATGTCTTCCGAGTATATGTGGAATGCTAGGGGGATGTTGTGCACAAGCAGTGAGCACAATAGGGCATAGAATATATGCCCCAGATACAGCATCTAAAGAGTTTGTGTTACAAGAGGTTCTGATGAACGACCTAATGGCTATAGATATTACAATGATTCGGGATGTATAGGATGACAATGCATGGAGTTATTTGAAAAAGTATTAGAAATGATATTAGCACTTGTCATAGGCCAAAAGGAGGGTCTGTTGGAATTGAAATAATATTATGCCTCCTATCGCAGTAAATTGAACGTGTATTGGCCTACGCCAAGTCGTCTAAAATATCATGTGAATAGACTCCGCGGCAAGGTCTTGACCTTAACGAAAAGTAATGTAAGTCGCCATCTTGGATTTAGCCGCCATTTTAGGTCCTCTTGTAAATGTGGAAGTCACGCTGAACATCAAAATAGAGGCTGAATGATATTCTGAGCGAGATTCTGGCCGTTGTGACCTCCGCACACACGAATAATTAATATACCTGCAGGCCACTTTTCGGGGTCGCGAACTGAGACCTTGTCCTATTGCTGACCTATGTGTAAATGAACAACTGTATCAGCGAAACTGATCAAAACGCATAAATTATAGGATTGACCTGGCAAAGAACTCTAGGCCTGATCCCAAGAATGGTTAACCCGCGAGAGGGTTGGCCAAAGGCTGGACAAAACATATAAAAGACCCAAATATTCCAATGTACGGTCTCTCTACTAATGCATCGAACCTTCGTTGAAGTTCGTTACGTTACTCTGAGAGCAGAATAGCTATCCGTTTGTCAATTGACTTTGGTAACTGTTGTAGCTTTTAAATAAAGCACTTGTATGTTCTTTGTAACCTGTGTTGGTGTGTTTCCTTTGGGCTTCCCGACCTCATAGCAATTTTTATGTTTTCACAGTAGGTGATCGTGGCCTGGCTCCAGCCTGACTTCTTGGAGGGCTGGGGACATGAGGGGCAGGAATCATGACAGCACTCCCCCCCCCAAGGCCCCTCTCAAGGTGGCTCTTCTGTCTGGTCCTGGTTTGGTTGGATGGTTTTGATGAAATAATCTAAGCAAGCGAGGTGCATGGATGTACACACAAGGCTCGCATGTCCTGTCTTGTGGACCATACCCCTTCCAGTCTACTAAGAACTATAATTTGGATCTGACGTATTTTGAATCTAGGAAGTCCTTGACTTCAAATTCTGGCTCCCTGGCGACTACTACTGGCTGTGGTGGCATTGCTACCCGGGTCCCAGGTTGAACAGGTTTAAGGAGAGACACGTGGAACACAGGATGAATCTGCATGTTTGACGGCAAAGCTAGTCTGACCGCCACAGGATTTATCACGAAGGTGACGGTGAATGGACCCAGGTATCTTGGACAGAAAGTTCGGGCTCCTTTAATGGACACGTGTTTAGACGCAAGCCAGACTTTGTCTCCCACTTGGTAGTTGGGGGCCTTTGCTCGGTGTTGATCAGCAAACTTCTTTTGGCGATTCTTAGCTTGAAGTAGGTGTTCAGCTGCCCTTTTAAAGGTTTGAGAAATGGTTGTGTGCAAGGTTTTGACTGCTGGCATTTCCAGGGTTGTAGGAACGTCCAACTCAGAAGTGCGTGGGTGCCTGACATACATGGTATAAAAGGGTGTCTGCCCAGTGCTGGTGTGTAGGGAATTATTATAAGCATATTCAGCTATCCATAATAGGTCGAACCAGCTTCCTTCAGCTTGGTGTAACATGTAACGCAGATACTGCTCGAGCGTCTGATTTGTCCTCTCAGTTTGACCATCCGTTTGGGGATGGTGACTGGTGGATATCGGATGTCAAACTGGGACATAGAGCAGCATTTTTTCCAGAAGTTAGATACGAATTGAGTACCTCGGTCTGAGACCAGAACTGAAGGAAACCCATGGAGCCGTACGATGCTTTCAAGAAATACCTTTCCCACAGTGGAAGCATTTGGGAGCCCCTTAAGAGGAATGAAATGTGCCATTTTTGAAAATAGATCCACAACCACAAGAATAGTGTTAAACCCTTGACTGGGTGGTAAGTCAGTAATAAAATTGAGGGACAACGTGTGCCAGGGTGCTGGTGGGATTTTGAATGGTTGTAATTGCCCAGCCGGTTTCTGCTTGGATGACTTGTTTTGAGCACACACTCCACAAGATAGCATGAATTGGATAATGTCTTTACGCCACGTGGGCCACCAATAATTTCGTTTTACCTTGGCTAGGGTTTTAGCGATTCCGGGGTGGCCCTCGATCAAGGAATCATGATAACCGGACATGACTTGTTCTCGTAGTTCCTGGTTTGGTAAGAATAAACGATTCCTGAAGTAGGGCAACTGATCTTCTATCATGTAATGTTCTCCTTGTGCACTCCACGCTTGTAATTGATCCGGACTCATCAGGTTTTGGATTTCTTCATGTAATTCTTTCTGAGTTATGGTTGCTGTGAGTCCTAGGAGCTTGTCATTCGGGATGATTGCTATTGGGTCAGGGGTCTGATACCCTTGCTCTTCCACCCCCATACGGGAAAGGGCATCGGCCTTCCCGTTTTTCACCCCTGGTCAAAATGTAATCACGTAGTCATATTCAACAAAAAAAAGAGCCCAACGTAGTTGTCGTGAGGATTGGGCCTTTGCCGTTTTTAGGTACTGGAGGTTCCGGTGGTCAGCTATTACGGTGATTGTGTGTCTGGCGCCCAAGAGGTAGTGCCGCCATGCCTTAAAGGCTGGCTTAATGGCCAGGAGTTCTTTGTCTGTGATAGCGTAATTGAGTTCAGGGGGTGTGAATTTACGCAACCAGAAGGCAACAGGGTGTAACTGGCCAGTTTCGGGGTCCTTTTGTGAGAGGACGGCTCCCACAGCCATGCTTGAGGCGTCCGTTTCCACCAGGTATGGGAGATCAGGGCGAGGGTGGTGTGAGATTGGGGCAGGTGTGAATCTTGCTTTGAGTTCCTGGAAAGCCTCCTCGGCTTCTGTTGTCCACTGGAACTTTTTGTTGCTTTTCTTAGTAATGACGTGATGGGATGCACGATTTGCGAAATTCCTGGGATGAACCGGCGGTAGAAGTTTGCAAAATCCAGCATACTTTGAACCCCCTTGAATGAATTTGGGGATGGCCAGTTCAGGATAGCATCTACCTTGTGTACATCCATTCGGATTCCATTCGGGCTGAGAATAAAGCCCAGGAATTCTACCTCGCAGACATGGAATGAGCCCTTTTCGAGCTTGGCGTAGAGCTGGTGTTGACGGAGTTTCTCCAATACGGATCAGACGTGTTTAACCTGGTCCTGCTTTGATGCGGAATATACTAGGATATCGTCGATGTACACTAGAGCACAGACATCAATCAATTCCCGTAGGACATTGTTCATGAAGTATTGAAATGCAGCAGGTGCGTTGCAAAGGCCAAAGGGCATTACTTGATATTCTTACAAGCTGTATTTGGTGCGAAAAGCGGTTTTCCATTTGTCCCCCTGTTTTACGTGAACAAGGTGATATGCCCCCCTCAGGTTTAGTTTTGTGTAGATTTGGGCATCTTTGACTTGATCAAGCAATTCAGGGTTCAGTGGCAGGGGGTAGCGATTTTTTATGGTAATCTGGTTCAGTGTGCGATAGTCGATGCACATTCTCAAGTCCCCCTCCTTTTTCGGTACGAAGAATAGAGGACTGGCTGCTGAAGACTTTGAAGGACGGATGAACCCGTTGGCCATGTATTGGTCAAGATAGGCCTTCAGGTGCTGGTTTTCTGGTTCTGTGAGTGCGTAAATTCGCCCACAAGGGATTTGTGCGCCGGGTATCAGGTCGATTTGGCAATCGTATGGTCTATGCAGTGGCAGGGTATTAGCCTGTTCTTTCTGAAAGACATCTTGAAAGTCCTGGTATTCACTTGGTAGGCCGATTGCCACAGTCGCAAGCGTGGAGATTCTGGTGCCTATTGGTTGTTTCTCTTGGCGATAACATGTGTGGGCACAAGTCTCGGGAAAGGCCAATTCTTTTGCTCGCCAATCGATTCGAGGATTGTGATCTACCAACCATGGCATTCCAAACATCAACCGGAACTCTGGTGCCTTAATGAGGTTGAAAACGATAGATTCTTGGTGTCCATCCTGGCACAGAAGGGTTAAAGCTGCAGTGCATTGGGATACTGGACCAGAAGCTATTTCCGTGCCGTCGACAGTAATAACAATGTTGGTGGTTGATTTAGGGCGTAACGGAAGCCCCATCTTTGCCGCAAGATCCTGGTCAATGTAATTCCCAACGGCTCCACTGTCTATGTACGCTCTTACTGCGTGCATCCGAGATGGTTTTTGGTGATTGATCAAGACCACAGATAGTGCAAAATGGGAGGTCTGTAGTTCACTTTCTTTGCTCGACAAGTGGACCCCTACACTTGACGGGCTGGGGAGTTTTCCGATTCCTTGATGGTATCTTCATTGTCCGTGGCCCCTACCGTCCTCCTCGGTGGCTTCACAGGGCACTCATTAAGGAAATGACCTGACCTTCCACAGTACAGACATAACTGCTGCTGTCTCCTTTTATCCCTTTCTGCTTTAGTCAAGGGAAATCTGACCCCCCCCCCCCGATTTGCATTGGTTCTCTTGAACCTTCTGTTGTTTGGACAGTATTGTCCTTTGAACGCATATACATAGGGCGAGGGTCCGGTCTGGTTCGATCTGCTCTTCGGTCCTGCAACCTATGATCCAGTTGAACAGCAAGGTCAATGAATTCTGAGCAGTCTTTCGGGGGGTTCACTACTTGTGCAAGAACATCCTTGAGCTCCCCCCGCAACTTCCGATGAAATAACGCGGTTCTCTTCTCCACTGGCCATTCTGCTTCAACTACGAGTCTATTGAACATGGCTATGTATGTTAATAGGTCTTGATTCCCTTGGCGTAGGGACAGAAGTTCATTGTCTAATGCCTGCCCATGAGTATGACGGGCGAACAGCTTTTCCATCTCCTGCTGAAAGCCCGTGAAGTCATGCAGCAAAGGATCGTCTTGGGCCACAAAGGGTACAGACCAGTCCGCAGCGCTACCACTCAGGTAGGATAGAACAAAAGCGACCCGTGATTGGTCATTCGGAAGGGCCCCTGGCATACAAAGGAAGTGCAGGCAGCACTGGTTCATGAACGTTGCAAACCTCTTGGGATCCCCCGTAAATCGTTCGGGCGGGGCCAAGGGAACTGCCCCAGGAAGGGTATCTGAACGGGATTGCCTGATGGCGCTGGCATCGAGGGCACGCTTCCCGGCAATGGTGCATGCCCTGCTTGTGACTGGAGAAGTTGCCAGCTTAAATCATCAGTGCGTTCTTTGGCTACTATCAGCTCTCTCCTCAGGGTGTTGGTCTCCTGCTTGGCTAACTGGTCGATTTCTGACATTTCCATGACGCCCAGGTGGATTTTGATGTGAGGCTTTGCGTTCTGTAACGCTCACTTGGTATCCACGGGGACGTCACTCAGCCTGTTCTGACCTCTTACGACCTCGAACCGTTCCCTGGAGGCTATTCGACTGAAGACTGGGCCTTAAACACAGGATTGGTAGAGTTTAACTCCCTATTGTCTCTGTGTGCTTGAACCCCTTCTTCCCCGGGGTCCAACCCTTCCCTTTGATCCACAGCTCACCTTGTTTTCTTGGATAGTGTGCTCTCCATCCTGCTTTCAGCGCAGGGGCGCGTTGATTGATGCGGGCTCGTTGCTGCCTAGTTACTTCACTGGCAAGAGTCCGACAAGTAAGTATAATGAGTCTTTTGAACAGTTCTCTAACTTCGTTCCTTTCCTTCCTTAGATGATGGGCGGCGTCCGGGGATGGCGGCGTGCTGCTGAAATGAGTAGTGCTAAAGGTGAGTGAGAGCGCGATGCACCCCTTTCGTATTTGCATTGAACTGAATTCTTTTTCTGTGTCTTTTAGGTGCTGCAACGTTTTCAGCGTGGATGCCGGTTATGAAAAACAAATGCAGTGGGTAAGCGCGGTATGCGGCGCCTCTAGATGTTTCCACGCTAACCTGGAGTGTCTTTTCCCTCTTGCAGATGGATGAGAAGTTCCGGAGACAGAGTTCCCCCAGAGTGGCTGGGATTCAGGTAAGCGTTTCAAGCTTGTACAGTATTTAAAAATAAGCGAAGATTTGCAGAATGCTTACTAATGCCTTTTTTCTGTTCTTTTCCCTTTTCCTTAGGAACGGCTTGCCGGAATGGGAATGACACCGCCAAAGGTGCCCGCAGAACAGAAGGAGCGATGAATGATGGGCAGAAGCACCGCAAGGTAAGTTTGTTCCTAACAGTGTTCTTGTTCTTGCAGGAGCTGAGCACAGAAGAAAGATGCAGGCCTACTGGAGACCGATCAGAACACGGTGAGTGTCACGCTGCAGGTGCAGAAAACGCAAAGCATGTTTCTCAGCCTGGGTGTGGCTTAAATAGTCTCTGGGTATCCGAGGTGTCTCTGGGCTGAAATACACCCAAATGACTAGACCACACATGCAGTTCTGGGAACCGAAATATGTGGGGGCATCCATCTTGTCCCCATCAATGCACTACAAACCCAATCCCCAATGTCATCCTATGGGAGTGAGTGAGTCTGGTGCCACAAGCGCCAAGTCTGACTCCAAAATAACAACTGCCGCAAGAGCATTCTTAAGGAATCTCAAAACAGTTACGGGAAATGTATCTGCTAAAGGTTGTGGATCTGTGCAAAATTAAGCTGATCTAAGTATAGTAAAAGGAAAGCAAAAAGGAACCCCCATAACTACCAATATTGCAGAAGCTCGAGCCTCTGTGCCATCCCATACAGATCATGAACCAGAAAGGGGGCCTGAAGACACTGACAGCGAGATCTTCATGAATCTATCTACATATGAAGATGTGCAAGAAGATACACAAATGCGAAATGAGAATGAAAGCCTGGCGGTGGAGCCTTCTCTTAATCAGAATTTGGCCGGTCCCAAAGGGCCAACAACAAAAGATTGTGTTACATCAACAGGGCGTCTTTGTGAACTGGTTAAACAATCAAAATGGTAACAATTGACAATTATGAAAACACAGTGAGATCCTTCCAAACATTGGATGAAAAAAGACAAAACGCTACATTAAAGATGATCCAACAGGAGAACAACTCCCCATTAGTACACATGGTTGCTAATGGAATACCTGTAAATGAAGAAAAGATTCCAGAGCATGGAAGCCTACTTTGCGAGAAAAAAAACCTTGAGCGTAAATGCTCTACTTGACACGACTATTCGTACAGGGAAAGTGAGCTTTACTAAGGCTCAAGGTAATAATGGTTACCAAAATGGTAACAAAGGCAAAGCGTATAAAGCAAGGGCAAAATATTGTCTAAGCCTGGAAAGAATACTAAACATCCATGATGGCCTAATAATGAACAGAAAGAACGTTCTGAGCTTGTTCCACCATGTCCCTGTGCTTCGGACTATTGAGTCCAGTGACTTCGAGGCTGTAGAATTTAAGGAAGATATCGATCCGGATAAAGTGTACTTATATGTAAATTCAAGATGAGTTTGTGAAACCCTGCTGCAGGGAGCATCAGCTTTCCCATCTTGCAGATTTGACATTGTAGAAGTGGACACTTCCAACTCGGATAAAGAAGTAAAGGATTTGACATCTACCATCAAATTTTTGCCGAATACACTGCAGAAGAAAAATCAGTCCGAAACACAAACTATGCCCGATGAACACTGGAAATCAGACTACAAACAATTTAATCTGACCCATCAAGATCATCTCGGAATGCAAGAGATGAAACAAGCTGATCAAATCAGAATTACAGTAAACTCTCAGCCAGCAGTCAACAAAAACAAATGAAAAAGAGGTTGGTCAAGTGACCAATACAGAATGGAATTGGCTAGCTGCCACTTTGGCAAACAACTCAGAGAGCTAATGCTTAAAGAATCCAAAAGATGATCAGCTTGCTGTCGGCTCTTGAAATACAAGAGGATTCTCTCACCTGTTCAACTCTAATGGAAAGTGGACGAGAGAGGTGGACCTGCTTTGTTTGCAAGAAACTTGGTTGAACACATGTCCTATCGCGGAGAACCTTGAAATTGCAATTAATCCTGCTATTAAAAGAAACAAAGGTCGCCCAAGTGCTGGTCTTCTTACACTTGTTAAAAAAACATCTTGCTGCAGACTGCAGGAGAATAAGAATGTATCTCTGTATATCCTTATGAAGTAGCAACTATCATAAGGAACAGTGGCACTGAAAACAAACATTTGACATTTTTTATCTTAAACCTCTATTGTCATCATCGTGAAGCAGGAACACTTTCCTTTGTTGAACAAGTTATCGACTTAATCGATGAATTACTGATTGCTGACAACTCTGCTCGTATTATTATTTGCGGAGATCTCAACATAAACTGTATAGAGATAAGTAAGAATGACCCACCAACAAAACAAAATCTGGTGCAAGAATGGTGTGAAGAGCTAACCTTACGGAGCTTTTCAATGTTAAATGGAAATGTCAAGGGAGACATACCAGGGAAATCCACCTAGCAAAGAAATAACCAAAAATCCATATTGGATTACATTTTTGTATCTGAAAATGTAAATACCATTGATCTCCAAGTGCATAATATGCAAGTTAGTGACCATAATATGGTCCTAGCGCGCTTTAAGATGATCTGGCAATCTACTTCACCGATATGGAACCATAACATAATGCTAAACTGCAGCAGAAACAGACAAACTCAATTCACAGCAGGTGAACATAATGAAAAAGCAATACGAGAAGCACATTGATTCCTTAGGTGTAAACTACAAATCCAAATGGTACTCAGAGTTACAAGCATATACATGCGTGTAATTTAGAAATTGCCATGAGAAAGAGGGAAATGCGCAAGGCTCTGCGACAAATCAAAAACTTCACCAAACTAGAACAGTCTGAGATGAAGAAAAAGATCCGAGAAAAGTATAAGAACTGGATCATAGCACATCGCTCCTTGACTGAACAACATGATGCAGAAAAAATAATGAAATGTTTAAAAGAGAAGAACTCTTCAGATTTCTGGTCAGTGATCAATAATGAATGCAGTGTACAGCAGGCTCCACAAAAAAACATGGTTACTGAAAAAAATGGATTGAGCACTTCTCCACGCTGTTCTCAAAAAAGGATAACATCCCCGATCCTGCAATGCCATCCCTGTGGCACTGGGGCATTCATTTGGACCAAGATGACATTTTGATAAATATCAAAAAACATTCCAACTCCCGTGCCCCAGGCCTGATGGCATTACAAATGCTATTATTAAAACCAATCCTGAAGTCTGGGCTGAGTTTTGTAAAATTCTATTTGATAGAGTCGCAGCAGAAGCAACCACACCCGACTCCTGGAAAAAGGCTATTGTTGTGCCTATTTTTAAGAAAGGCAACAAATCAAATCCAACAGACTATCGTCCAATTGCCTTACTGGATGTTATAGGCAAAATATATGCGACACAACTCCAGCACAAACTGAAGGAATGGCTTGTTCTAACTAAACATCAAGATGTTAGACAAAATGGGTTTGTGAAGGGTGTGGGATGTTGCTTAAATATTATACTTATCAATTTATTGAAAATGGATGCTATTCGGAAACGTTCAAAGGTACATCTTGCATTTGTCGACCTGTCTTATGCTTTGGATAGCGTTGACAGGGAAGTGCTCTTGACAAAATTAAAAACCTGGAATTGCCCCTACAGCCTTCTTTCTGCCATCAAAGATTTACATACGAACACTGAGATTAACATCCGTTTAGACGCAAATGGTGTTCTATCAAAATCTATTCGCACCTTTTGCAGAGTTAAACAAGGCAGCCATAATCTATAATGCATTCATCGCTGACATCGTCAAAATCTTTGAAAAAATCTAAAGTTTTGCTCCCAAAATAGACGACTCTGCCCTGAATTGGATTCTTTATGCAGACGATCTAGTGTTGATGGATCTCACACCAATTGGTTTACAATGGAAACTTCAAGCTTTGCAGCAGTATGTTGGGGACAATGGTTTGTAGATAAATTCAAGCAAATCAGTTGTTCTAACTCTACAAGATCTTACCAAAAGTGCAGCCAATGTGAAGAAATTCAAATGGCATCTAGACGGTGAACCGCTGCAACATGTGAAACAACTAAAATATTTGGGTATGTGGCTGAACTCAAATATAAATTATCAAATTTGGGCAGAAAAAAACAAATCTTAATGTCGTCAGTTTAGCGCCCAAGCCACAGCTCTTGATAAAAAATATGGCAAATTTTCTCTGTTTCCCATAATAAAGTTTTATAACCAAAAGGCTGTGCCATCTTTAACCTTCAGTGCAGAAACTGCATATGGATGTCCATCTTCTCTGTGGGATACCCTTGAAAATATTTTTTGGTCTAGAATCCTAAAAGTAGCCAAAGGCATACCGGCTGCGGTAGTACGTTACGAATTGGGGCTAATTTCCATAAATGCAAAGGTCATCTGGAATACTTTGTCAATTTTTCGCAAAATAATCCTGCCTAACGGTGTTCTACAGATGAAAATTCTCCACGACCAAGTGAACAAACAATCGAACTCAGTCTTCTCGGCTTGGATCAATCAATGCCACCAAATTCTAGCTGGTATAAACAGTGATAGGGACACACTGGCAGAGAATCCAGATGCCGTCAAGAGAAAATTGTGGGAACACGATTGGATTAGCACTGGCATAAATAGAGCAAAATACTCGCTAATGAAACATGTCCCACTGGAAGGAAAAGCCTATAATTCAGTCTACAAATACCTTCAAAAATGCCCAGACAAACAAAAAAGAACGCTCCTCATGAAATTTAGGCTGAACCAATTCAAGACCAAAGAAGTGATCATGCGATGGCCTAAATATAAGTTGCTGGATCCAAAATGTAGGTTCTGCAATCATCATGAAGAAAACATCAAGCATCTAATTCTTACTTGCAAAGCCTTTTATTTGATGAGAAAGACACTGTTTGGAGCAATTGTTGCAAATAGAGCTCACCGCACAATGGAAGAATGGTGGGAGGAATGTTTCACGGAAGCAAACAAAAAACGAACTTACGCTCTGACATTTCTCCTTAAAAACATCGAAGAAGAACTAACTAAATCTAGTGTTTAGTGTGGTCTTAAGTCATGTGCTCCGCTTTGTGTTCTATTTGCTCAATTAGTGCTCATTTGGTCTTTTATATTTTATGGTATTCTTTGTCATTCATGATGTTGCTTTTGTTTGTAATTGTGTGATTTGTCAATTGTGTGATTCGTCAATTGTATTCTATGTTTCTCCTTTTTTAAAGGTTTGTATAAACCAATATAAATAAAAAATAAAATAAAAAAAGATTTGCATTTAATAAGTAATACAGCCAATTGATGACACTGCCAAGTGCCTTGCCTGTTGTATGTATTCTCAAACTTTTCAACACAACTCATACATTCCCCTGGGGTGACAGCGGGTGGTCAGAGAGGCTGCCAAAATGGCATAAGTGTGCCAAACATGACCACATTACATCACACTGCATCACCCTTACACTCCAGCACAGTGGAAGCTGTGGACCCTGAATGGGGTAAAGGTGGAAACCAGGTGTGGCAAGCAGCGGGTTCTTAAGGGCTAGGGGCCTGAACTGCAGCGTGTGTGGCTGGCTGACCTGCAGGGCTAGTAGGGGACGTATATGGTGGTGGGCTAGTAGGGGACGGACAGATGCCAACAATATTTGTAGACTGGTGTGCAGTTGCCGCAGGAGTGCTAATGATGGAACACAGTCTAGTGCCTTTATCTTGCTTTGCATGCCCTACAGCTCTTCTCTAGCCTGGTTTGCTGGTCCCGCATTGCTGCACACTTCACCTCTGCCATGGATGCGTTATAATTCTTAATTGAGAAGAACTGCCATAATGAATCCATACATTCTAACCCTTAAAAATATATCAATATTAAACGTCTTTCCCACTTTGCTGTGTAAGTTGCCCATATACGATGTCATAAGCTACAGCACAATACAGTACATAAAAATAGACAGAGAAGGTATGGGAGCATGATTATTTAAACCAGAAAGTTTGTATATACATCTAAACATTTTTCATCTTGCCATCCCTGCAACTTCCAGTTACAATTTTTTCCAATTACCAAAGTAACCAAATATCCATACTGGAGTCACCAGACAACCAGACATCAATCGACACAAAATAACAGAAGTAAACAATCCGGAAAACAGTAAATCTAACTTGACATCTACAATCCAGAGATGTAATGCTATGTACGTAAATCCAACTTGACCCAGAAGCTTTACTAATTCACAGACACTGACTTCATTTGAACTTTGCACTCTTTTCACCCAGCATTTTCTGATTTGGAGAGCGAAGTCCTGAACAGAACGGTAATACAGATGAAAATGAGCAACTCCCCCTTTCGATTGTCCTGGCAAACAAAAGTCGAATGTGTCTGTAGCTTACCTGGACAGTGGTGAGATGTCAAGGGTGTATGATCCAAGTCACGGCAACACCTGTTGGGGCCAGGATTACTTTGTCTGGCCCCCACCCAGGATGTCGATATCTGCATGATGAGAAATAGGTAGGAGGAACGCTTGAAAGGACAGATGCACACATACAATTACAGATCCACTCAGTCGGGCCAGTTTACGAGCAACAATGCACTGCTGAACTTTCGCAGGAAATATTTAATTTATTCAGAATTCATAACAAAAGCAGCATGCAAGGACAGCAGCTTTCTCCAACCCCCTTCCAGATGAAACAAACGTCCCAGAGACATAAGCTGCGCAGACGACAAAGCTGACTTAAACTAAACGTAACCTTTGTCTGCGAGGAAAGCACAGAATACTTTCCCAGAGGCAAAGTACGATAGCAAAGGAATATATCCTTCCCACCTTCACAGTGACCTCATTAAAAAAAGGATGGAGCTGCTTTACTACTTACTATATAGCATCATGATGGCACAAAGTGTTGTCTCGGCGCCGCAGTGTCTTCAGTCCTCGGATGGACCCAGCAGGCAGGCAGCTTGATTAGGGCTCATTCTATGAGGCCTGCTCACAGTGCTCCCTCATCACCAACAGCACTTCCAATGTGCTCTTTCAGAATGTGCTGGGGGGGGGGGTGATGGCCACACCCCAGCACACCAATGTGCATGACAGCGTATGTCACATGCAGAAGTCAGGCAGGCCACAGGCGGCAACCCTCGGCCCACCCTGCAAAAAAAAAGTATACGAGTCACAAGGTCAGGCTGGCAGCTCACACACGAGCCACCGGCTCCGACCCCCACCATTTGTTGTTCATTGTTGCTTGAAGCTGACACTGAGAGTGCGGCCAGGGGCAGGGCTATGTCCTGGGCTTGCAGACAGCTGCTGCTGTGTTCTTTCTGGCTGCGCCACGCCAGTGGATGGGATACTGCCTCATGCTGGTATGCTACATTCATCAAAGCAAAGAGAACACTTAGTAAAGTGTTAACTTTGTTTGATGAATGTGCCTGTGCACGTATGAATGCATCCTTTTGGCAAAGTGGTGGCAGTTCAAATATATTGATGTTGTCAGCGCTTAAAAGCAATTATGAATCTGGCCCCCAGGGTGGCTAAAAAACAGCCTAAGGTTATTCCCAACCTCAATCTTGTTCGGCCAGCTGCCGAATGACCGATAGGCCAGTCTACCCCTTGCAGTGAAGAACTTGGAGGGCTGTGAAGAGAACACCCAGGACGTTTCCTAAGGAAGCAAGTGGAAAATAATCATCATAGGTGGGCTCCAAGCAGACATATCTCCACCAGAACCACCAGTTCATCACCAATCGATCCTTCAAGTGCGCAGACTTACAGAGCCCTATACCCAATGGTATAAAAGGGAGGCCTTCATCACATACTTGACTTATCAATCTATGAAGAGAAGCAGCAATCATGGAGCACTATGTAGGGACCCAGTGGATTCCAGAGACCAAAGCTGGAGTCATCAAATAACTTTCTTTCTGGGACAATACTGTGGTGGCATTTTTTGATCTTTTTCATTCTTATATTCTGAAGAAAAGACCTTTTAATTTAGGGCAAATTTAATGTGTATTTTGCAACCCCTGCAGTCTTCTCGGTTGGATGAGCCAAAAATAGCAGCCCTCCAGGGAGCAGGAGCAAGCCTCGCCTTTCTTTTCCTTGGGTAGATATAAATATTGCTTTCTTGAGTCAAAGGAGAGTGGGGAATGGAGGGGTACAACTATAATTCAGTAGTTTGCATACTAACTCTGCCCCTTTTGGTCACCCCTGGATTGCCTGCTTCTGATCTGCCCTGCTTGAGCCTGTGTGTGTCTCACTTCTTTTGCCCCTGCTGTGATTCTTTCGTGATGGGGACGGGAAGGGGAACAGCTTCCCTGCGAACTTGTTTCCTTACATTCTGTGCAATACCAGAACCACAGAAGCTGAGCTGATATCTGACAGCATGCTTTTAGAGATAGCCAGTGGAGTTTGTTGATTGTGGCCTTAAGTGGTCATATTTGTGGAGACCGTTGATGAGGCAGGCAGCAGTGTGGAGGATGGATTTTATAGATTCTTGGATGTTGATAAGCAGGCTGGTAAGCAGGTTGTTTCCTTCCGCCTGGTGATGTAGAACTGTCCCCATATGATGGATCTGCTGTTGGGGTCTTGTGAGAAGGGCTCGATTTCCGTCAGTAGGGATAGTTGGTACCATTCAGTCTGAGTTTTCTTTAATATGTGTATTTGGTAGGAGAGGTTTATGTCTTTGTGGAATCCCAGAGAATTTGCACATGGTGTCAGCTAAGGGTGAACCCCTCAAGGTTCATGGTGGACAACCAGGTCCAGATATATGGGTGTTAAGTGTTGCTGGGCAGGAGTAGAAATTGTGCTTTGGTGGGTTCAGTTGGAGGTGGGCATGAGGTAGGCGCTGTATATCTAGGTTATGATGAGGGTGAGGCCAGCCTTGAGTTGGTGGATGTCTTAGATGGATGGCACTTAGAGGTGGAGTTGTGTAGCAGCTGCACTTTGCTGGAATGTTGATGTTTTGCATTGTGTGAAGGGGTCCCAAGGGCTCCATGAAGTTGAAGATCATGCGTGTGAAGATCCATATCTGTGGGGCTCCAAATATTACAGTTAAAGGTGCTGATCTAGTGGCCTATAATACTTATGGCGGCCTTATAGGTTGAAGGGGTACCATAGGGGACATTTTCTCTAATGCTCATGCACCTTTGCACTGTGTTGATGAGTGCTTGATGGTGTACTGTGTCAAAGACTGCAGAGACCAAGGGCAACAGAGTGGCAGGTTTGTCTAATGTCAACATATACGAATGGCATAATTAATTAATAATATGCCACATGTGTTCACTGGCACCTCACCAAACTTATATTTACAAGCTCAACTTTCCTGATGCCTTTCTCTTGGTAATCCAGAATGTCTGGCAGCAGTGACCAAAGATGTTACGCAGCAATTAGATGTATATGAGCCAAATGTGAAGATTTGCAAGCTGAAAAAAATAATTGCAAGTTATTTGCAGGCATTTAAAACAAATAAATCTTGTTTGCCCCGTTGGAGTGAGGGTGTGGCTGAGCGGTACAAATGTGCAGATTCCTAGGTCCAATAGGAAATTCCAAACACGTTTTTGAGATATTTCTCTATTAAGAACATTATTATTTGTACAGCAGATTCATGTCCCCTTTTCTGAACTGTCTTTATAAGCCTTTTCTCCACATGTGTCTCCCCAGGTCCTCTATTGTTACACAGGAACCCCTGAGTCTGACAAGCCATATATGAGTATGTGTTCCTCTTCTTGCTGACTCTTTTATTGGTTGACCTTAGTACCGATTCCATTGGACTTGCAGAGCAGCTTACCAGAACATTCATTCTACAACAAAAACAATTTTGGAAAGTCGTAAACAAGGGGCATGCATGGCCATGCACCCCCACCCCCATGGACCAGTCTACTCGCCACATGCCCACACCTCAGTCCTTTTCTCACCTTCTATACTATAGCAATAGAGATGGGTTTGGTGGGGGTGGTTTGTCTTGGAAAAAGGGGACAATGATAAATATATTGTGCTTAGGAGTTCATCCACTCCCGTTCCTCTAGAGCAAGGTTGTCCAACACACGGCCCGCGGGCCACAATGCGGCCCTCCAAGCCATTTCATGTGGCCCGCGAGGCCAAAAAGAAAACTTTGAAAAAATAAATAAATAAACCGGGCCGTGGCGCGGGACTATTACTGTCTCTGGTGCTCCCTGAAAGGGTGCACCTGAGGCAGTTACTTACAGGTCACGGCCCGGTTTATTTATTTATCTTTTCAATGTTTGTCGGGTCCGTGGACCCGATTAATTTCTTTATTTCTGCAGTGTTGGGTCCGACTAACATAGAACAAATAAATAAATAAACCGGGCCTTGGCGGAGGACTGTTACTGCCTCTGGTGCCCCATGGAAGGGGGCACCAGAGAGTTAAAGGCCACGGCCCAGTTTATTTATTTATTTGGTCAATGTTGCAGGGTTCAAGCCACCTCCAAGGCATGTGAACAAAAAAATGGCTGATTGAGGTACAAGTGAATATTTAATTTTAGTTCTGTCTTTTCTTATATAACAAAATTGTTTTATTCTTATTTTATTTTCAACAAACTTCAAAAACCGCAGCAGAAACAATGATACTCTGTCATTGATATTTTGGGGGATGACCTTCATCCACAACACTTTTGGTAGCAGACATACATCGAGTGACTGAATGCACACTGTGGATCATTAAAATGTGTTGTGTTCTACAATGTTCTTGTCTGGTGTTGGTGACATGGAATGTACCCGTTCCCCTTTAGAACTGATTGTAAACTTATGGCTTTTGGTCACATTTCCTCCTGTAAAACGCACCATTTCAGCCCCATATTTGGACCCCCCCAAGCCCTCCCTAGATCGTTATAGCTCTCTCGCTACGCTCAGTCGCCCCCACTATTTCAGAGAAATACCAACACATACACACTGGAAGAAATCACAAGAAACTAACGGTTTGATCACTGCCCCTGACACCAAAAGCTATCTTTGGGACTGCATGGCTATGCCTGTGATGCTATTGTGTCAAAGGTCACCCACCATCGCTTTTTTGAATATACTGCTTTGGGTGAGGGTGTTGACTTTTGGCTCGCCGGCCCACCATGTGACAAAATGTTAATTCTTCGGCCCCACATTCAAAAAGGTTGGACAAGCCTGCTCTAGAGCCATGGGAAGATTTAAAAGCATATGCATTCAGATTGGGGGAAGGCAGTCTTCCTATAAACACAAGATAACTGAATATGTTTTTTTCGCAAGGATTGGACCAAATTTAGCATCCAACATAGAGGGAATATCCATGGAAACTATTGCTTGCACAATGCATGCGGCGTATCCCACTTGTCTGTTCTACAGATGATTTACAGAGGAGTTAGGCGATGGAATGCTCCAGAAGCAGACTTAGCCCTCACCAAATATGCATGCATCCCTCCTGCAAAAGCAATCCCCCTCCTTAGTGTGGCATTCCAGTTCCTTGGGAGCTTGCACGCAAGGAAGATGATCTCCAGAGAGTGCCAAAAGCCCATTTGAAGCCCACATGTCCTTCAACCATTCCAATTGAAACGCTAAAGACGTAGACCAAATTACAAGATGTCTCCTTGGCACAACCATGTCTTTATTATGGTACAATGCTAATCTTCCAAGGTGAGAAAAGAGCAAATAGAAAAAAGGTATACAAGCCACAAAGTAAATACCCGAACACTAAAGAAAGAAAGATCCAAATTCAAGTCCCAAACTAGATGAGACCTCCAAAAAGGGGGTACATGAATGAAGAATACTCTAAAAATTATGATTGACAGCGGTTTTCGATAAAGGAAAAACATTTCCTCTTGCTTGAAATGAAGTTCTAAGAAGCAGCTTTAGTGCCTTGGTAACATATTCCAGCCAAATGCCAGGATGGGTCATGGAAGGACTGAATACCAGCCATCGCCAAGGGAGCACGTCAATGGATTGATCTGCTTGAGAAGAGCTGTGGGAGAATGGCAGCCACTTGCTATTATCCTGCTAGCAGTGCTGGAAGGCATGTTCTTGTTGCTAACATACAAGCTTCTGAGCTGGAAAAAGAAGCGTGAGAACATCTGCCAGGTCCAAGCAGCCGGAAAACCAAAACCAGATGGTCAAAAAGGAGACACCAGATTAATATGATGCTGTTAAAGCCTCCAGAACTTTACGCAATTTTTAGGAAAGGTTGACGAGATGGGAAAGTGTATAGGAATTCAGTCTAGAAGTAGGGCACCCTCAGTGGGAGAGGATTGCTGCATATCATGTATGAATCGTTTCTGCTGGATGTAAACAGGTCCACAGGGTGACAACCAGGGGTGTTGCTAGGTCTGGAAAAGACCCGGGGCTACGCTGATGTCGGAACAGCCAGGACTGGGGGCTAGCTAGCCTTTTGGATGTAGCTCCTGAGATTCTATCCGGGGCTACAACCAGAAGATCAGGGGCTATAGCCCCCTTAGCCCCCCATAGCAACGCCTCTAGTGACAACCCCATTTCTCAGAGAGGAGGAAGTGCATTGATATTTTCAGTTTCCACTCATGATTTGATTGGATTTGCTTTAGAAAATTGGATAATGCTCTGGCAAACCAAAGGTATCAAATCGCAAAATTCAACAGAACACAATAAGAAGAGTAACAGAGACAGGTTTATACTGTGCATAGAGCAGCCTGCTTAGATGGTTGAAGAATGTGTTTGGGGAACAGCTTTGTACAGTGTTAGGGTACCCATGTCTACATAGCCACTGTTAGGGAGTAGGAATGAAATGCTTGAGTGAGGATCTGCTTGTTGAATTACACCACTGCACTGGTTTCAGAACAATTGTGCAAGCAGTAGTCACCTCCCACCTGGATGGTGGCACCAACCTACTAGCAAGAGTCCTACATGCCACCTGTGCTCCGAAGAAAGCCATCCAACATGCTGCAGCACTAATCTTTGACATCATCCCCATCTTCAAGGAGCTGCACTGGCTACCATTTCAAGCAGGCATCTTGTTCAAAACTGCCTGCATCACCTACAAAGCAGTAACAAAAAAAGCACCAGACCACTTGGCTGAGAAACTCACCATCTCTGAGACCAATGAACCACCAGAAGTCACAACATTGCCGGTCTGGAAACAACGATCTGCAAGAGGAAAAGAACTTACTGTTTCCTCGTTTGCGCCTTCTTTCTGGAACAGGTTACCAATGCAAATAAGACAGCCCCCCCCCCTCCATCTTTCACTTCAGGAAGGACCGAAAGACCCTACTCTTCAAATAACATCTCACCAATTGCTGATTGCCCCACTCAACCTATTGCCCCTTTTTGAAGATTCCCCCTCCCCTGCTCCCTCCACTGGGTTCAGCACCTCTTCTACCCCTGGACACTACTGGCTCCATCCCTTTTGCACAGCGCTCCATTGCTTTCAGTTAAGTTTGCAATTTATAAATCCTACACATACATACATACAGGCATACATAGTACTGTCAGATGGGACTCAGCGCTTGTGACTTGGGTTGGTTGCTGGGCTCGACTTTTGAATGCCGATACTTGTGAGCATTGCGAGAATGCCGGGGCCAATGAAACCCTGCATAGCGCTAGTTTTCTCTCTTATTTTCAGTGAGAAACCAAGCAAATGCATACACCTGCCCCTTTAAGGGGCGCTACAAGGCATTTGTTTTTATAATGTTAAGATATGAGAAGTGGCACAGCCAGGGCTCCCCTAAGCTTCACCTTTGATTGAAGCCACCTCCAAAGATTGATATAAGTCCGTTGCAAAGAGGGGTGCTGCATCACAACTCACTACCACAGGCCCGTACTTCATTCTTGCGTGCTCCCCATGTGGAGGAGGACCACCACCAAAAAAAAGCACCATCACTGCCATGGCCTCATCTGATACTATATGGCTCGAGCCAGTGAAGCACGTGATTACCGCTGGGCCCTATTCCTGCTAAGGCAGGCCCACGCTGAATCCTAGGGCCACACCAGGCTACACAGCTCGCAATAGTGGTCTACTGGGTCGCTGCTGCTGCCGCAATTAGTGCCGGGATCCCTCCAGGCATTGAGGCCCGGCAAGGACTCCGCCTCTGGGGCCCCCTCACTGCTGCTGGTTGTGCGGGCTGCTTCTAGCATACGCGGTGCAGCTAGGGAGAAGATCAAATGGCCCTCCAGACCATCCCAACTCCCCTGGGGTCCACCTGCTAGACGCAGCGACAGTACGGATTCTGGCGGCTCCCTCCATGCTGTTGCTGCCTTGTAAACAGTGATGAGTGAACACATAGGCACTTTTTCAACCTCTTTGCTGCAAAGTGGACCTTCAGGAAGCTCTGACCAGTTGGCCTGCCAAGTAAGAACATCTCACTATAAACTGCACTTTCTAAAAACTGAGTTGGGCGGTGCTGGTTAAATGCTGCTTTGTTACCATATGCCGCCACATTACTGCACCGTCTCAACTATAGGTTTGGCAGAACTTTAGAGTACCCACTTCCAGCCATGAGGTAAATCCGCCACTTTCTGACACATTCTGGCAGAATTACCACAGAAGAATTACTGCCGTGGAAATTCTGACAAAAATGCCCCATTGAGTCCTATAGACCAAATAAAATGGGGATTTACACCGCCACTAGTAATCTGACGGCAATACCGACAGACCAAGTGGCAGTAACGGCAATACAGTTTGGTGGTATCTGAGTGGATTTATATATGTTTAAGGACTGTTTTTAGCTTTTTAAACTTTCTGTATGCACTGGCTTAGAAATAGGTGTGATTAGTAAGTGTTACTAATAGGTTTGTACTGTGTTTGCCCCTTTTTGTACAAAATATGAACCTGCCAGTGTACTGGTGCTGATCTAATACAGCTCTATAACATCCTATCACAAAAAAGATCACAGACAAGCATATCTATAACTCCTTTCCTTGTGTTGTGGTTAAGTTAAACTAGTGTTTCGTCTACAGGGTCTTGGGGTATTGTTGCACCTATCACCTTTCCTGACCCATTCTTTATCCCAGTGCAGCACACCACAGCGATCCCAGAAATCCGGGGGAGCAGGGATGAAAGAAAAAACTAAGGGGTGGGGTTAAGGACAAATTTATAAGCCAGAAAGGTGTTTTATTGTACCCATCTACACATGATTTCCCTGCCACTGCCCAAATACTCTGGTTATAGAACGCTTTTTGGGTACCTCATGGCAAACCCCTGTGTTATGATTTTTAGGCACTTACCAGCGAGCTCTGAATGAAAGATCCCTGCATCGTACTTCAAAGTATGCCTCAGTTTAGTTTCAGACTCATGACACTTGTCTTCTTGTTAGAGAACCTTTAAAAGCCTGAGCGTCCAAGCCCCCAAAGCAGCAAACCAGATGCTCAGGTACCAGGGCCATACCGCTGGTCGCCAGCCCATCCACCATGACTCTATGTCTTAATTGCTTCCGGCACCCATTTTCATAACTTTTTTTAGATCCATTTATATTTAGTTCCATGTAAACACCTTGGCCCTGGAATGCGTACAATAATATGCTTAGTCAATAAAGCTGTCATGTGATATCGGCCATTTGACAGAAATACATACGAAATCCCAATAAAAACCAATAGAAACCAAATCTGGTACGTCGAATAAAAGCTAGTTCCTATGGATACTGTGATAAGTACAAGATGAAGACTCATCAGAGACATCGAGTCATTCTGAACCTTCAGAATAGGAAGTCAAGAAGACGTCATCAGAGCATCTTCCGGAAATTGATCCTCCTTCCACAAACTTAGAAAAGGCGCTAATTGACAAAACTTCAATATTTGAATGCTTCTAATGCAGAACCAGTACCGTACACTTGAAATATATAGAAAAACATTGTTTTCTAATATCCCCATACAGGGGACATTGTAGCTGGAGGTGCACAACTTCCTCTTTCAATGTTTTGCAGTGTGGACATTTATCTCAACTCATTTTATACTAATAGCTGTAATGTCAACAAGGGGCAGGATATTAAGGCAGAATATCAAGAATAATATTTTCCAGAATACCTGCAATATTTGATCCAAATGCACCTTGACCGTAAAAAAACATACTTGAGAGAGCTTGCAATACAGGGTGACCCTTGGTGTCTGTCAATCATATAACAAAGGGCACAAATGCTACACTTTGGGCCTCAATACGAATTGGGCGGGATGCAGTAAAAGTGGCGGTAACTGAATGAATGCCACTTCATAACTCTGCGGAATTAGGGTACTGGAAAATGAGCACTCATTCCGGCAGTGGTAAAAATGGTTCACAGCTAAATTCTATCCTTAAAAGTAAACCGTTTGATGACACGGCAAGGAGAGGCAATTGTTTTCCAATAAACGTTTTGGTGGCTGTGTGCTTCACCTGGGCGCGGTCTGTCATTCAGTATGGTGCAAAGATCCGGGGGACCACTTAAACTTTAAAACGTGTAGTATTGGGATAAAATGATTTTCTCAAACATGTATTCCCTCTCCCACGAGGCCCCCAAAACCTCCTATTTCATAGGGACTTGAAAGTGAAGGTGTTGGAAAACAAGGTCCACCTTAAGGCTGTCATTTATTGGCTATAGTTGCAAAGCTCACAAGAGCTGTGAACCTACAATGAAGCTTCGTGGGACGCACTGCATTCCCCAGGGGTGTCTTCCTGGCCGTGGTATCAACACCTGTAGCATTGAACTTAGGGTACCTCCTAAAACATTCAAACGCTTTTCTGAGACAAATTAGCACTTGTAAAAAGAAAGGCACTCATTGCAAATCGAGTGGTAAATTGGGTGGTAATGCTACTGGACGAAATGACCATTACCACCATGCTGAACTATGAGACAATGCATGTGCCATGGCCTAAAAAAAGGTATCCACCCTATGAGTCAGAGTATTACCACAAGCATGGCAGGACACATAGGGCTGGACAAACACCCTACACAAATGCAGTTCTTGGACTGCATCTACCTGTGCAAACAGCTTTGGGGAGACACCCTAGCCGTCACAACAGGACAATGACACAGATGCACCCTGTATTATTCATGGACCAGCTAAGTAATGTTGAATGTGCATAGACAACCCACACCCCATTGCACTCTGCACAGAACAGGCATGAGACCTGCAAATACATAGATGAACCCAAGCCCCCGGCCATCCACAGTGTTCAGTGCACGTACCTGCCACAATTTACATGACAAATGAGTTTAAGTCTTTCCTCTCATTAAAGGCACACAAGGCTGTAGCGCCTCTACATGTCATGAGCATCAACGTAACAGTAGACACCATAGCCACCGTAGACACCGTAACTCTAAGCTCATCTTTTGCCACCCATGCACTCCAAACATCTGGCAGTCGCTGCATGACCCCAGCCAAAAAAGCTGGTTCAAAGATGTACCCGAAGCAGCTGTCACCTCTACCTGCATTGTCACCACTGTTGTAACCTCTGCAATGGCCGAATTCACCAAGTTGCATGCCCCCACATCTGCTGCTGCACCCATCACCATCTCATCTGCGAATCCGACAATTCCCTTTCCAGTTGTACCATCCCTCACCTCAAATGCCAGCAGTGTGCCTGGTTCAAGTGATGCAGGATTACCACTGGTGACCACTACCATCAGGCACCCTTTATTGGTCTCCAGCATGGGCTCTTTGTCACTGGCCAGGGGCGGGGCTGGAGTTGACCTGCCCTCTTCCAGGCCACCCCATCCAGAACTTGGTTCTCCTGTGATCAGCCCTCCCCAATCCCCTGTTGCTGTTAACCTGCAGTCACTCGCACAGCCTGATGATGATGCTGCAGAGGGTGGCAACGATTCACTGTTTGAGAGTGATGTCGCACCCACGTCCTCACCTGTTCACCCAACTGCTGCCCTGCCCAGTAATGCCTTATCTGCCATATGGGAGAGGCTCACAAGAATGGAACAGTGGCAGGAGGATTCTAAGTGATCCGGCCTTGGCTGATTTTGCCGCAACCAGAATGTTCGCATGAGAAAGGTGCGAACTACCAAAAGTTTGCACCTTTCTCATGCGAACACACTTACATACTACAGGGGCTGCAGGGGTTTCCCCCGCATCCCCTGCTCACTGTACTGTAAAGTATAGTGAGCGGGGTGTTGCGGGGGAAACCCCAGCAGCCCCTGTTTTTTTTTTTTTTTTTTGCGGGTGTGCTGCGGGGGTGTCCCCCACAACACCCCACTCACTATGCCACACAGTATAGTGAGCGGGGTGTTGAAGGTTTTTTTTTTTTTTTTTTTTTACTTACCTGCAATGCTACCACCAAAGTTTCGAAATTTTGGTGTTCGAACCTTTGGTGGTAGCATTTTTCTGTCATTTTGTACTGTCAGACCTCTTTTTCTGGTCCGATCGTACAAAACCGGCAGGAGAGGATGGAAGAGCTCACAGAGCTCCACATGGAGCATGCACAGGCAGTGTGGGATGCCATGCAAGGGGCCACCAGGAGAATAGCCAGGGAAATGGCATGTCCTTGCTGACACCTATCAAAAGCTACAGTGGCAAATACTGTGGTGGGCCAGAGGGTGCAGATGCTCACTGAGGCACTGTCATCTGGCCGGGAGAATATACAGAGGGCATTTCTCCTCACGATGTAACGCCTGCGTGGCCTGGAGTCAGTGAGCTCTACCTCCATTACCACCACAGAAGAGTCACAAGCAGAGAGTCCTTGTAGGAGGCCAATGCTCACCACCACTCACACAACAACTGTGCCTTCTGGCCAAGAGTAACACCCCAGAAAATAATTGCCTGATTACAAGTTGACATTGGGGACTAAGGGAGCTGGAAGGGCATGGCTGTTGGTGATTTAGGGAGGTGGGAGGGCATGGGGGTTAGGGAATGAGGGTGATGGGAGGGCATTTGTGCTGGAGATTGAGGTAGGTGTGAGGGCAGGAGTTTTACAGACTTAATAAATGGATTTTGCATCACAAGTAAAGATCTGGTAGTCTACTGGGTCGTGTCATACATTTTACTACAGTGGTGTAGTATGTATATTTTATCTCAGTAAAAATTGTCTATCAATTCTTGATGCTGCATGCGCCCATGCCTTCCATCTGCACTGCCGTCCTGTGCTGGTCTGCCAGCCCTTGTCTCGTCAACCTCCTCCTCTGAGTCTACCTTTGCCACATCCTCCTCAGCAGGCAATGGTACAGTGCTCCTGGTGCACATATTATGCAGCATCACACACACCAGAACTATCTTCCCAACCTTCTCTGGACTGTACATAAGTGCCCCTCCAGTCTGGTGGAGGCCCCCAGAATCTTCCTTTGAAGAGTCCAAATGTGCATTCGATACATACCCTGGCCCTTACGTGTGCCTCGGTGTAGGCAATTTCATGTGGCATCCCAGGGTTCCTTATTGGTGATATGAGCCCTGGTAGTCATGGGTAGCCAAAGTCATCTGCAGGTGGAATTAAACTGTGTTACCTGCAAATAGTTCATGGTGGGACTTCCCTGTGCTGACTAAGTGGAGCATGCTTTTCAATTCTATGCAGTTATTTGAGTACACTCTAGTGCCACCAGGGTGCATTTCCCTTGCATTTGACAATGCACAATGACTTCTGCCCATCTGTATAATTCCCCAGCCGTCCCTGCACATCCTAATGGTTACTTTGCACGTTGTAGCCTGTGCTGCCTTTTTCTGCCCATTTCAGTGTATTGGATTTGTGCCTGTGGCAGTGTGTTTGATTGACGTTTTGTATTTCTCCGGACTGTTGTGTGCTTCTGGTTATGGTGCGGTGCTTTGCTTTTTGCTACCATGGGTGGCCACCTGGTCCTGGCATCATATCTGAGGGGTAGGAGAGGGCCCCATACCACAAAAATGCATGTTCAGTTTTGGTGTTCTATGCATTCTGTGACTTGTGGTCCTTCAGCCCGACTGCTTCAGTGTGGAGGGAGCATGGCATGGGGTGTTTGCGAGTCCATGTGGATCATGCTCTAAGATACTTTGTGCTACATGTGCATGGTGGATCTTTGCCCCTCCTTCGCTTCCACATTCACCTTTGTGTATACATACCTAGGATACAGACGTGTTGTTCTCTGTGGGTTTCCAGGTACCAGCCCAAACCACAATAGAGAATGCAGGGCTGAGCACATAATGAGCCCAGATTTGCAGGACAGCCATATGAGGACTGTCTCATGGTTTCCCCAAACAAAAGAAGGGCCCAAAAACAAAAAGGGTGAGAGTAGTTCTTAAAAAAAATACATTAGTATCCCAATGGCTATCAAAAATGTACATTGAGTGACTAATGTGTTAAATCATGCCCCCACACCTCCAGTGAAACCAAAACTACATTATATCTACTACCAGCTTAATCCTTAAAATCAATGTAGTGTGATATTACCACCCTTGAGCAATGATGGGGGGGGGGGGCTTTAATGGCACCCCTGTCCTAGAAGCAAAAAGGATGCACACTTCTCTCAAAGGTACCCTGATCGTAAAATGAGAATTCTAGAAAAAGATATGGGAGCTAACAACTAAAATGCAAAAACTGTAGGGGTACCCGAAAATGGGGACAGATATGCCCAAAAATGTAACTCTGTCACAATACTCGAGAACTGGTAGAGCAGTGCCAGCATGCAGTGCCTGCATGTAAAATATGGTGTTGATCCTGGAAATTCCAGACTTCACTTTGAAGGCTTCTGGTGCCCATGGAACCAGTCGGGCCAGCTTTTGTCCCTGGTTGTGGACAGGATGGGCACTGACCATTTCCTAGGATGGAAATGCCACACTGATGGGACAAGGGTGCTACCTGGTGGGAAAGGCTGTATTCATTGGGCGAGCTGCTCTGTACCATAGCACAGTGCAGACTTGGGGCCCAAGAGGGTTTGAACGACGGATGAAGGAGAGAAGAATAATCTGCTTGAATGCACTTGTTATGTTATGTTATGTCATGTCATGTTTTTGTGCAGTAGCACTTTTTGGATGTGTCTATGCGCCAAATGGGATTACCATAATAAACAGTCTTGAACCCAAATTACTGGATAGACTCAAAGCATATGGCAAAGTACTACTTTATTATTAGTTCAATAAAGTAGGGCAATCTGGCTAACAAATAATTTGTAGTCCACACACTCACAATGCAGATTGGTTACACAAAGGCTTTATACCTCAATATGCGTCAGCTATGACATCATCTTACGTGACAAATAATAAAATCTATCGGATTCAGAGATTGGTTCGGGGAACATATCTACTTATAGAGTTTATAAGTGTTAGTATCATTACTGGATGCCCCTTATCTGGTAGGCACGCCCCGAACTTCCCTCTAACTACGTATAACACAGATTATAACAGTATAACTGTAATGGAGTGGCTCATACAACATTGTGTGCTCATGGTCGCATTGGCCCTTATGATTGGTTGGCATTCTCTCCCAACCTTGGCTCACTAGCAGCACGTAAGCAAAACAAAACTCAGATGCAGAGAATAACATCAGACGACCACCCACTCGCCCAATTAGTCCATCATCTCTCATCGGTCGGGCCCTAAGCAAAGGCCTCTTCTTTGTAGTTGACCTTGTGAGCTGTTCTCTTCTCTGAGAATTTTAAGGCAGTGTAGGTACACCACTATTTTCGAGGAGACCACAATTTTGTTCATTTCACCTTTTATTAAGTGCTATTTAATTCATTTAAGCTGAGTATCATTACTCCTCTTGGCCTCTGGAGACTTGGTTGCTTTACCTCACATAGGCTTTTCTGCATCTTTTATTGTCAATACTTGGCACTCGTAAATGTTCGCTCATTTACTTAATCTATGAGAAATATGTCCTGCGTACATTGCTTATCCTCATTAACTCCCCTTGAACGCTTCAGTAACTTCTCGCTGTGGCATTGTTGATCTCTGGCCAGCAGCTATTTGTTGTTCATGCATGCATTTCTATTTCCAGCCTCTATCAGCTCTGCAGCTCTGCTCTCTCTCTCCTTCAAGCTCTTCACTTACTATCACTGAGAGCCAGCGTCCATCTTTTCTACCTGGCCACTTCAGCCGTGGTATATTCTCTACTGCAGCAAGCTTCTATATGGCTCATCCACCTTGTGTTTCCGCATATATACATTCACTATTCATCTGGTTAATTATCTCCTTTGTATATATGGTTTCTTCTTACTTGTACCTATGTTTACTCTTGTTTCTTCAGTTACATCTTCTTTCTTAAGTATTCTTATATCGTTTCAGTGCGTCATTGTATCTTTTCCTTATGACATCACTTTGCACCTGTCAGATCCTCTTTACAACTCCTCGATATTCAGTGGTGCCTGCAAATCTCCTGCTACCACCTGAGTATGAGGGTACATTCGATACGGTTGTTTGAGTGCATAACGTCTCTCCTACACTCAATGCGGTATTGGGATGATACTAGTGTAATGCACAGGATCTTCCTACTCATCCAGTATGATGGGCGTGAGGGGCAAGAGTCTATCAGTGACGTAAATGTCTGCTCCTCTACATTATGTTGATTTATATTGTGCATCGCTACCATCCAAGAGCAATCTCCAAGCACTCACATGGGTCTGCAAGAGAAGGGGGCGTGGTGTGTTAGTGAGGACAGGATGATAGGATAGGTTCAGAACCAGGCAAAACTGACGTCTGTGTGCGTGTTTTTGCATGTGGGAATTGGTTGATTGAGAGGCACCGCTTGTTGTAACCGTAAGAGTAGGACTCAGTGCCTGGGATGTGTGCCGGTGTTTTATGTTGGGTGTGCGGGTCGTCTGCAGTTAGGGTGGGGGTACGGTCGTGCACACTAGTTAGTTGTATCCATAAGGGGGGGTCCAGTGTTGCTGATGTCTGTTAGGTGTTAGATTAAGTTGTGTTGATGTGCATTTGTGAGTAGTCTAGATGGATTTATGGATTATGTGCATCTGTATATTCTGTCTAAGGTTATTTCCAAAGTCTCAGAGAGTTAGTGGAGTGCGAGAATTAGATTAATGCTAGGTGTGTCTATGTGTAGTGTGGCTAGCCCATAGTCATGTGAAGTGGTGTAGGTTGTGTTGGAGGAGCAGGAAAGGGGGGCATTGGTTAGTACATCGGTTAGTTTGACAGTGCCTCCTAAGTGTGTCTTCGGTTGCCACTAAATGGTACCTTCCAGCACTCTTGGTTGTGGTCCGTCGCCAGCCCTGCCTCCTCTCCAAGCTAACTTCCCCCCTGGTTTTCCAAGGGCAAAGGCTTGGCTGTACCTAGTATATTACTATTTACTCGGCAGGGCTTAGTTGGAGCAGTTGCGCTTTGGCCTGTTGTGCGGTTTTCTGCTAAATGGACGCACGACTGGTATCGCAATAAAACAAAAAAGTGGTTTGCGACTGAGCTACCCTAGTTATGTAGGTGAGACATGGTTAGTTTAATGCTTCAATTTAATGTGTTACCTGGCTGCACGTACCTGAATGCATAAAATTGCGAGTGGGGTGTCTTTCACTGAGTCTGTCTGCTGTGGGGCAGGCCACTCTTCACCGATCTCTCTAGCTGTGACAAATGGCAAGGGGAGGCAGGGAGTGGGCGGTGCAGTATTTTTGTTCCTCCTTGATTTCTTGTTTCCTGATGGTGTGGTGATCTTCTCTGCTTCTAGTTAAATGTGAGATATGTCTGACTAACGCAAATGGGCTAAAAGCGAGATATGGCTGACTAAAACAAGGGGGCTTAAATCAAGGCAAGGCTACCTTATACTATTAGGCTAAATGTGAGATGTGGCTGACCAACACAAATGAGCTAAACGCAAAATATGGCTGACTAAAACAAGTGGGCTTAAAGCAAGGCAAGGCTGCCTTACACAATTAGGCTAAATGCAAGATATTGCTGACTAACATAAATGGGCTTATAGCGAGGCAAGGCTACCTTATACAATTAGGCTAAATGCGAGATATAGCTGGCTAACACAAATGGACTAAAGATGAGATATGGCTAATTTATACAAATGGACTAAAAGCAAGATATGGCTGACTAACACAAATGGGCTAAAGGCGAGATATGACTGACTAACACAGATGGGCTAAATGCAAGATATAACTGACTGTTACGCTCACCTGGCTCCCACAGGGGTGTCGGACGGAACTGGACTCCCACGGTCTCGACCAGTGTGATGCGTAGTGCAGAGATGACTGACTGGACTGGCCCACCTAGCTTCGTCTGCTTGACCCGTGGAATTAGTCTCCTAAAGACAGGGAAAGGGAATTAGCCACCCGTGGATTCGAGTATTAGCACCTCACTGCGTTTCCACTTATCACCCCGATATTCCCTTTCACAAAGCTCACCTTATAGTTTTGAATGATGAGCTCTCCATCCTGCGAGGAATGCAGGGGCGCGTTGATGGCCAGTTACCTCACTGGCTTGAAGATATTGGAAGAGTTCTAAAGAGTTCACAATGTCTGAATAATCACTCTGTCCAATTCCTTTGTTTTCTGTTGCAGCTTAGATCCAAAAGAAGATCGTCTTGTGGCAGCTGAAAGCGATCAGGTAAGAGTCTATGTTATCCAACACTGTCCGGTAAAAGTTGCCAAGGTTAAACTTGCTGCTTTCTCTTTTCATGCAGGTGCGGCGAAAGAGGATTTGGCGTTCTGGTGATTAATACCTCCAGCGGTAAAATCAGGTAAATATATGATGGAAAGAGATTGTCCTTGTTTGTTCCCTTGGCTCACCTTGTCATTTTTTCCTTGTTCCCCCTTAGGAGCTGGAATGCGGTAACCAAGTGATGGAGACAGCGCCAGACCGTGGTGGTGCTGTGAGGGACGGTAAGTATGGAGCGGCGCTGCTGCTGGCGAAGCGACGCGTTTAAAATGAAGTCTTTTTCTGGTTCAAAGATGAGTTGAATCCGAAATCAGGTAAGAAATCCAGTAATGTTCTTGTTCTAACCTTTCTTCTTCTTTCTCCTCCTTTCTAGGCGCACTGGACTCGAAGCGGGCATGGCAGGATGCTGGATGCTGACTGCAGGCACGGTGAGCATCACGCTGCAGGATCCAGAATAACGCGAAGCATGTGCTGCTCTTCGGGTGTGGTTTAAATAGCCTCCAAAGTAGTCCCAGGTAGTATTCCTCCACAACCACGTATTCCTCCACAAGCACGCCCAAGTAACAAAATAGTTCCCTAGGAAAAGTAGTCCCTTCCAAGCCTCACCAGGGCTTGGATTCCTTGCAGCATGGTCTGCATCAGGTAAGTTTAAACATATGACCTTTGCTGGGCTTGCTCCAGATGACATGATGCCTGCTTCCTGGGTTGATGGACTTGGTCTGGATGCCCGGGGGCAGGCATCATGACACTGACTAACACAAATGGGCTAAATGCCAGATTGGCTGCCTAACACAAATGGGCAATAAGCGATATATGGCTGACTAACACAAATGGGCTAAATGTGAGATTGACTGACTAACACAAATGTCTAAGTTATAGTAGGTGGTAAGAGTGGTGGGGAGTACAGTAATGGCTGAATTCCCTGCCCAGACTGCACATACCTTATCAGCCACTGCTGATTGACTGCGGCAGGCTTCCCAGGCGACCACAGGCAAACAGGAGTGGTACCGCTTGGTCTGGAGCTGTCCTTTGCCTTGTGGCCCTTAGATGAATGCTGCCGGGGCAGGGGTTGCCCTGGGAGAATGTCCTAAAAAGTATGCACTAGCCAGTCACAGGGTGGATGTCGGGAAGGCAGGTTGGGGGATGGAAAGCAGACCAAGAAGCAGAGGGGAAGCGACTTCTAAGGAGGTACAAAGGTGTGCAAAGCACCTAAAATGGAAACAATAAATGAAAATGAAATCCAAGAAAGGCTTGTACAGCAGACAGTGGATTACTCACCCCTGGGCACACAAAGCTAAAACAGTGCTTGGTCCGAGTTCCATGGACCCAGACCCTCGCTGCAAAAACTAACTTGCAGCAATAGGCAATCACATGGTGGAGGGTGCAAAGAGGGGGGGGCTGACAAGGAAGCTGAGGGGAAGGGGCTTACAAGGAGGTACATCAGTGGTACAGCAGTGCCGGCATGTAAAATATGGTGTAGATCCTGGAAATTCCAGACTTCACTTTGAAGGCTCCTGGTGTCTATGGACCAGTCGGGGACAGCTTTTGTCCCTGGTTGTGGACAGAGTGGTCACTGACCATTTCCTATGATGGAAATTCCACACTGATGGGACAAGGGTCCGGCTTGGTGGGAAGGCTCTCTTCATTGGCTGAGCTCCTTTGTACCATAGCATAGTGCAGGCATGAGGTCAAGAGGGTTTGAACGAAGGTTGGAGGAGATAAGAGTAATGTGCTTGAATGCCCTTGTGTGGAGAGAGGGGCCCAATTGCTTCCTTAGAGGCATCAGAATCAGAGACGTTTTTATTGGAGGGCAAAAGGGGCACTTGCCCCGGGCCCCAACCTGGGAGGGGGGCCCCACGAAGCTGACCTATTTAACTTAAATACTAAACGTCAGGATATTTTATGGCATGCTGCTGAGAAGCTAAACCTATTAGCTATCTGTTGTTGACAAGTACATTCTGCTCAGACCACTGTGTTCATGTGCAAGATTACAATTCCAGCAAGGTCGACTCAGCCTTTGCTATATCTGAAGTTGATAAATCTGCATGTATATGTATTTTCATTTGTAACACAACAAATACATCAGTAATGTACCTGTACCAGATAGTGTTTGCTATAAAAATTATCATAGCATAGCATCGGGTGTGTTGTAAAATTGCAGCCACCTCCAATGATGAGCATCAAGTGTCATCGCGAGAGGTGTTTACGTATCTAAATTCAAGACTGTGGAGCCAAAACAATCATGCTTGTATCCTGGCGTTGACAGGAGACAATACAGTGATCCTGAATAAATCATTTTATTTCACTGGCAATACTCTGCTATTTTCTGTGATAAGTTTGGCCTTCTCACTTGCTGGTGGCATTGTTTAGTCAATTTCCTGATTTCTTTTTATGTAGGCCATTGGAGTGGAATGGGTTTTAGAGAGAAGAGAGTGGACCAGATATGCCAGGCCTCTTGCAAGCATTTTTTAAGGTCTACTCATTTGGCACAAAACACGGTTTGCTTCTTTTGTAACATTTAAAGGCTTTCTGCACGTTTATAAATAACAATTTCACAAGCCTGTTTTTTGACAAATTTAAGGCTTTAGAATACAAAAGAGAAACCATATGAAATCAACTAGTCTTCTGGCACTTATTTACTACCCTTGATGGTGGAGACGATGAAGCTAGAATCATTCCCATATTGCATAAGACTCTTCTGTAACATTTGGTTTTTAAAGATTGTCATGTTACGTTATGTGATTTCTGTACTTTCTAAGTCAAATCTCTTAAATGGGATTATTTTAGTTAATGGTAAGGACTGGAAAATAAAGTGGTAAATTGTGTAAATTAAAGAGTTGTCGGAAATCCCAGCTGCACTTCTTAACCAATGTGTTATCCTGGGCATCTCATTTAATCTTGCAATACCTAACCTGTAAACATTCCCAGTCTCTAACCCCATCAAAACTGTTGCAATTTAGAGTGATTTCGTTTTCATGCAATGATCTTCAAAAAAGCATCACACATGGTTTCACTGGCTATGGTGTTGCTTCCTCTATAGTAATAGTGAGCATGGATACATTACACATAAGAGTCACTTGTTTATTTGCTCTCTAACAGCAATGCCACTTGAAAACCATGGTCCTCTTCTAATATTAGTCCATCTGCATACAGACACCTTCCTGGTAGTTTCTAATCTGCATCCATTATCCATGCTAAGGGATGTGTAACGTTCTCCTTGCGTCCAAGTGGTCTCCTCTATCCATGCTTGAACACTTTTGCATTCTCTGAGGCAGCTAATCTGAGTCGGCTTTCTATTCTGGATTATGAGCACCTTTTTCATACAATCCGTGTGCTACATTTATACGATGGCCAGTAAACCTTCTTAGTACCTGCTATTGATGAAGTGTCCTGTACCTGTGCTAGAACACAAGTGCCCTGGCCGCGGACTGCTAATGTTGGCATTGAAATGCTACTTGTTTATCATTCTGATTGCAGCAAGAATGAAGAAGGTAAGTGGACTCTAAAAGTGAGTGCCCATATTTATGTTGATTGCTGCGATTAAGCATATCAATCTTTGGGTTGTGATCATGAAAACAGGGGTGAGACCAGATATTGTGGATCCCTTAATTCGTTGGGTTTGATGGAGGGGTGCCCAAAGGTGTCTGTGCCCCAGGTCCCAACAGAGCTTAAGATGGCCGTGATCAGAATAAACCTATGGTGGTTTCCTGCTTCACACTGGTATTTTCACAATAACAGTTTAAGCCAGTAAAGCGACAAGTCATTGTTTTGCTGCTCTGTAATGGTGGATCTTGCCTCAACACGTTTTTATTGGAGTGACCCTTGCCACGGTGTGAATAGTGAATTGACCCAATTAGGAGGTCTCTGATCGAGTTTCCAGGAATGAAGAAAAAGTGTACGAACTTGAAACAATGGTTAAGACACTTGTGAAACAGATGGTAAGGCTTGACGATGAAGCAAAGGCAGTGGAAGACAGAGGTGAAGAGGTGAAAGGCTGCTCACAATGCTGTAGTATAAGCGTCTTGGGGCCTGCTAGAATTGGGACATGATAGAGATACTGTTGAATTATTGGAAAAGGTTTTACTGAAGGGGTTATTCTCTGATATTCATGGTGTAAAAAGCACATAAATCCCTAATGCACTCCCTACACTCTGCAACATTCCCTGGCCTTGGGCCAAAAGAGCAAACATTAAAATTACAAGGTTAGAGATGCAAGCCTTTTGCACTCCAGATTGCGAGGCCCTATTAAGTACAGTATGATTGAGGGGGGCAACCTACGCATCTTCCCAGACCACACACAAGTGCAAAAACAAAGACAATCCTTTCACTGTACACTAAATGTTCCTCTTCTCAGCCAAGCTGACAGTGCTTAACCTTGAATCACAGAAGATTGATTACTGGAGGAATCGGAATTAATCAGAAATCACTGCCAAAGGTCTGGGCAACCCTGTAGACCATCGTTTTTCAGACTGCCATATTTATAAAGAAGGGGAAAGTCCATATTCAATCAGATGTGGTCCCATTCCAAAAAGCGCAGGCCAGTCCCAATTCCTAAGTCACATCCCTTCTGCATGCAACTAAAAGAAACCCGAGACATGTTTCAGCCTTATTGGGCTTCGTCAGGGATGTGCAGCTTGGCATGTCATGCCCAGGACCCACGTCTGGGCATACCCGTCCCACTAGGGGATAATCTTTATAGCACACATTTCCTTGAGGACCTGATGGAAACTGCAGAATCAGTGGAAAGACAAGGAATCAGGGGAGACTGGGCAGGTGTGGTTCATCATGCGCCCGACCAGTGATAAAATGTTTTCTTAGGAGGAGCTCCAGGCTTATCCTCTAAGCGGAGGGAAAGAGGGGGCACTCGTGAGGAGCCCACAGAGGGACAGTCAAACGCAACTACAACATTTTCAGACTGTTGCAGACTCGTGATATTATCAAAAGAGCTCATGCAAGTATACGAGATCTATGTTGAGGCTGACATGTTTTGGCATGTGTGTACCTTAACAATGTGTGATGCTAGGAGAGGGGGATATTTGGGTGGAGTGGAGTGACATCACCTATAGGCGGATTGGTTGACGTCTTGGCTTGTGACAACTCATCATGCCCTGAGATTTATGACAGGAGACTTGAGATCATTAGGTGTAGCCAGTGCTTAGACATAGCGCACTCTATACAATAACCCATTGCTCTCTCTAATGATTTTACTTTCCTCCCTTGCTGGAACTGGTGAGAAGTGAGTGTGAAGGGTGAGGGAATTCTTTGTCTACAAAAGTGGGGATTATTGATCCTTTCAAATAGTTTTTTGCTTGTATTGTTGAGAGCGAAGTTGGCTAGAGTTTACATTGGGGTGGGTACGGCCTAGGCACACAAAGGCCACGGGCTGAGGGAGGTCATGGTGCCAGAGGTAAAATGTGATAGCTCACTGGTAGCATTGTGCAGAGCCTGGTTACAATGGATGATTTCACCTGGTAGACATGGGAGAGGTTAAGATACTAATATAGAATGGTGAAAAGGGACAAAGAGTGGGGTTCTACCTTAAACAACGGGAACAGGCAGCCAGCGAAGTTGGAGGTGGAGAGGGGAAACAGAATCAAGTTCAGACTTTATCAGGGATCCAACCACAACATGGTGCAGATTGCAGGAATGAGAGGACGCACACGACTGAGCTGTCAGAGATTTAAAAAAAGAACTGTGTTTATTTGGGAATGCCAGCTAATATCAGACTCCCACATTTGGTGAAAAGGAAGGACATGACAATGTCTAGGGTTGGAGAGAACATATCAACTCAGTTTTAGAGAAACTCAATTGAGTCCACTGTCTCTCATCCAATGGCTAACCATATTCAAGGCCAGTGGAGTTGTGATCAGACTTAAGAAAGGTGATAAGGCACAAAGGCAGGTGATAATTGAACTGAAAATGAACAATGGCCCACTGGTGAACTCCCAGGTGACTATCAATGACATATTTAAACAAGACTATTATTGTTTATATTCTGAGTCACTAAACCAAACAGACACACTTGCAAGGATCATTCTAATAGCGCCAGTTTCACTGCAATTGGTGAAACTGCCATTTCGATTTTTGGTTACTAGGATGGTGTGGGGCACTGGAGAGAGGTATGGGGCCTGCTTTAGCCCAAAATATGCAAAAACACGCATGCGATCAGGTGGGCCTGATCCTACAGAGCATGCCAGGTGCATTTCGACTGGCTAGTCTGCCGAGATTTACTGATAAAGATGGATCTATGTGATATTAACGAAAACCATAACACCGAATCACATCGACCCCCCCCCAACATTTTCAGCAAAGCTACTCCACTGGCTCCAGTCCCTACCTATCTGTATCGGTATCCAGTGAAATTAACACAAATTAACACAAACCATAACACCAAATAAAATCAAAAGTGATTCGATATTTTACAGGCACTAATCACCCTCCCCAACATATTTTAGGACTGTTGCAGTTATATAATCAAACTCCAGTCCTAGAATATTTGGGGAAAGTGTTGGATAGTGCCTTTACAAAAAAATATCAAATCACTTTCGATTTTATTTGGTGTTATGGTTTGTGTTAATTTCACTGGATACCGATACAGATAGGTAGGGACTGGAGCCAGTGGAGTAGCTTTGCTGAAAATGTTGGGGGGAGGGGGGGGTGGGGGAGATGACATCTGAAGAAAAGGTGCCCCAGCCAAATGAATGGGGACAAAATGGTGTGCCATGAAAGTTGGGGGGGACAAACACCCCTGTCCCCCCTAAAATTACATCCATGACTGGAGCAGGCACCAAGGGTCGGGAAATCAAGTTAGGTATGAAAAGCAAATAAGGTGGGGGGGGGGCTGCGTGGAATGATGTTTGGCCGAATCTAATAAGACTCATGCTGACAAAACCTCTCCTTATATGAATGTGCAGCTGAGTACAGCACCTCCCCCAAAGATGGGAAGACCAACTATTGTCGTACTGCCAAAACAGGGTAAAAGTCACAAGAAATGTGGGTCTGACTGCCCACTTTCAATAGTTTTTGTGCTGTGCAAAATTGTAGCTACTAGAACGATGCAGGTGATGATGAAACTGGTTTATGCAGACTTCTCCAGTTTAATACCAGTTATGACCATGGTCATACATTTACGGAGACTGCATCCCATTATGGGCTCTGGTCAATGCACATCAGACGATTTAGCACTTATGAAAAGAGGGTGTTTGAGTTTGAGGGATGGAATTGGTGTTGTCAATGTTGGAACATTGTGGATGTTCAAGGATATGATGGGATCGATCAGGTTATTGTCCACCAAGCCTATCTCTAAAGTTAAGACAGGTAAAGTCATTTTGGATGCATTGGCATCACAGTGGGACATGAGGCAAGGATGTCCCCTGTCCCGGACACAGTTTGACTTGCTCACAGAAAAACTTGAAGGGTTTCTCCTCAATTACTTCCTGGAGGCTGAAGCCACAATGGGGAACCATACTCAGGTGATATCATCATACACAGAAGACAATAATGGGCCTCATTCCAAACTTGACGGTCCGGTAAAAGGATCTACCTGATTTCACTGCATCGCAAAATTTCGAATTCGAATAAGGAACAATTCGAAATGTGCGCTGCACTGAAATCACATATGATTTCAGGCGCATTCCCCTAACCCACCCTCAGGTCCCCCCTATTTATCTGCTGGCAGCACACCTTGTTGTGTGCCACTGACTCCCCCGTCTCCCTGGGACGCCCGTTCCCTTCACTTATGTGGTTGGGAACTGGCACTGCAGGGTCCTCTTTTTATTTTTTTTTACAACTTTATGTACATAAAGCAGGGGACACCCCCGGTACCATTGTAGCAAACAAGGGTGCAGGGGATACCCCCACAACCCCTGCTGCACTTTTTCACTACAATGGTACTGTATGGCGAATTTAATCGAAATGTACAGCTTTTGTCCCAACAATACTGCCACTGGCTGCAGTCAGCATTGACCTGCAGCTACTCCAGGCCAACATAGCGCTGCAGAGGCTGGAGGACCAACAGAGGGCACAAGAGTCATTGCACAGGAGGATGATGAGGAATGAGAGCAGGAGGCAGCGGCGCCATGCAAGGCATGCACCCATACCCGGTGTACGGGCCACACCATGGACCCTCAGTGAAAATCAAATTCTAACCCTTTACCGCCTCAGCAGGGAGAGCATAGCATATGTCCTCACCATGATCCAGGGATACATCAAGAGCAGGACATCCACACAGCCATACCACCACTGGTGAAAGTAGTGTTGGTCCTGCATTTCCTAGCAATGGGCACATTCCAGCATACTGTTAGTAGCACAGATTAGTGCAGCCAGCATTCTCCTAAGTGTTGGTGGAGGTGCTGCATGCACTCCTGCTGTATGTGGAACAGGACATTGCACTCCCAACCTCCCGGGCACCGGTGAAAGCCACTAAGGCAAGGTTCTACACCATGGCAGGCATGCCCAATGTGGTAACTGCCCTGGATTGCAGGTATGTCAAGCTGGTTGCACCCAATGCCCAGGAGGAAGTCTACAAAACCATTCACTGAACAACCAGGTCATGTGTGATGCAGACCTCATGATGACCCACTGCTGTACCTGTTTCCCAGGCTCAACTCATGGTGCCATGGTCCTGCACAACAGCACTCTGCCAGCGTACATGGAGGGGCACAGAGGCCAACGTACATGGGCTTTGGGTGAGTACAAGTCACAGTACATTGAGACAGCTGTATTGGGGGGAGTAGTCACAATGCCAATGATTGGTCTGGGAAGTACCCCACATACACCGGACCCCACCCCGACAATAGAGGCTGCTGTCCACTGCCATGTGACATGACACACCGAGCTGCATAGAATGGACAAACTGTGCAACTGAAACAGGCCACAGACCCACAGGACCACAGGTACCACAATGCAACAGTGCAAAACACACCGAAATCATAGCCTTCAATTGGGCCCAGGCATGGGTGCGTAGGTGAGCAGAAACCATGTGTATGGGGGTGCTAATGTCCTTCAAGGAGGTGTACATCCAACATGCCACAACATACCCCTGCACCAATATTAAATGGCACAGTCAACGGGATAACCCTTCACATAATGAATGAACTGCATGGCACACTGTGCGTCATCATGGGATGCCGACCCACATACACACATGAAATGACACAGGGGGGGCCCTCAGCAGCAAAAACCATGCCATGTGACCCAGATCAGTACTGTGTGCCCACAACCATGGCTACTAAGTATGTGGGGTGTGAGCATCATTGAGCATGTGTGACCCCACCCAGCCCCTCCCCCGCCCTCTCAAACTTGAGCCAGAGCACCTTGCCTTCCAGTGCCTTAGCCAAACTGTGCCCATCCCTACCTCCTTACCCCTTCCTTCCAATCACCCCTCTGCCACTGAGAACTGCGGCCTGGACCTTCAAGCCGCTCACAGGGACCAGGCCCCTGCCTACTCGACACCAGCACCCTCCCATGCCTTCCAACCACTGCCCTACCGGGCACCCTACCCAGTGGCTGTGCACACCACCCTTGGGTCCACTCCAGCCCAGGGTTGGACTGGGCCTTAAAATTGTCTCAGGCACCAATGTAAAAGTGGCCCACAGTTGCAAATGGCTATTCATTCCGTTTGTGACACTGTTTGAATAGTACCAAGGGAAGTTTTTTTTAATCAAATGTAATGCATATTGTGTATTTTAAAGAATATTTATTCAGCAACACTGATCATGACTACTAGCCACATAGCGAAGAAACTGATTAAACTGGCCCAAATTGGCCAAAAGAAATGTCCCACTTAGAACCAAAAACTGTCCCACATCAGCATTATGCATTTTTGGTTCTGCCATGGGCCTATTGCCCTATAGGCCAGTCCAAGTCTGCTCTCACCTAGCACGTAGCCAGTGGCCTCCTATCCTGGCCCCCCCTAGCCCATGATTGCATATGAACTGTCATTTGGCATTGTTTTATACTTCTCTTGTCCCTTCCCCATATTGCCTTGTTGGGCCTGGAAACACTATTAGGTTTTCTCGGCGCTTCATGAATGCACCACCAATTGAAATGAACATGAATGACAGAAATAGTACACTCCACATCCAATGGCCCAAATGCAAAAAGGTGTACTGTGAAACCACATGTGGCCTATCGTGTTAGCCTGACCATTGTGTCACTGCTGGAATTATGCACCCATCGAATGTCCCCAATTACATGCTCCCATGTCTGTCTCTCTTGCAGGTGATTCCGGACATCCCCAGCTGGAATGGTTGATGACTCCCCTGATAAATCCCCAGACATCACAGGAAGTGGCATACAATTGTGCCCACATTCAGACCAGGGTGGCAATTGAGTGCACATTTGGCATGTGGAAGGCATGCTTCTGATGTCTACATCATACATGGGGAGCTCTGATGTACAAGCCAGACAAGGAGGGCAAGATCGTGCTAGAATGCGCCATGTTGCACAACATATTCATCCGGCGTAACATACCCCTGTCCCCAGATGCGGACAAACTCCCCCTTATGATGATGATACTGTGCCTGCAGGTGGCACACATGAGGACACTGCGCGCCCAGGGACCAGGCTGGGTTGGATTGCTCACCAAGAGCTAATTGAGAACTTTTCCTGGGGCTGCCCACAAATATCACTAGCAATGCATCCTTCACTGTTAATTGCACAAAATAAAGACATGCACACAATGATTGCTGTCCAATCAGGTTTGCATTTTTAAAGTATTTATATTGTAAAGTGTCAATCAAAATATACATGTATTAGACATCCCATCCCACCTCCCACCCCAACAACACCCTCCCGAGTCACCCACCCCAAAAGTATGCATCAGCACGATTTCTTTTTGCGTCCTTCACTTTCAGGCGCATTTGGCCTTGGGGCCCAGTTCCTGGACCTTGTGGTGAGGCGGCGCAAGAAATGTTTATGTTGGCGTACTTTTCCGTGACCCCTCAGTGGCCGTGTTGGAGGTGGAGGGCTCGGAAATCTGGGCATGAATGTTTTGCAGTGTTAACTGCATGGCCTGTGTTAGTGCCTCTGCTGAGACAGATATTTGTTCTGTTTGCTTTTTTTTACATTTATATAGCACTACGAACCCTCAGGCATCTGAGCGCTGCTTATTACCCACGGTGTGTGGTACTCATTTATCGACCTCGAAAGGATGAAAGGCTGAGTTTGGCCCTGCTGGGATTCGAACCTGTGCCGGCAGGCTCTGCACGGATGTCAAAGCAAGCGCCCTACTCACTATGCTATTTAACCGGCATGTCAGTGTACGTGTGCTCGCAGACCCTCTGGCCAAGTGTGACCATGGCAGCTATTGCATAACCCATGGTGCGTGCCATGCGGCAGGTGCACCCCTGCATGCAGTTGCGTATTTCATGCATCTCTGAGAGCTGTTCCCCTACCATTGTGTGGATGTCCGCCTGTTGGCATTCTATCTGGTCCAGGCGTGACCGTATTGCCCACAGGTTGACTTGAGGCAGTTGTGGCGTGCCACGTGGGCTAGAGGGTGTGGCTGAACTGAAACCAGGTTTGGTGTCCCCCTCATATTGCTCATTTGACTCCATGGCCACATCCTGCTCCTCATTGGAGTCAGGTTCCTCGACAATGTACAACTGTGACATGTGGCGGTGGGCATAGCACAGGGGAGTGCTGGTGCATGTCGGGCGCTGTCCTGTAGCATGTGTGCACTATCACCACCTGTGCTGTAGTTGGAGGCCACAACAGTGTGCGCAGGCAGCACTGGTGGTGGCTGGGCTGCCACTGCCGGAGGGGGTGCTGGCTGGGCAGCTGTAGGCGTGCCCTCTGGTGGCTGGGTTGTGCCTGCAGCACTGCCATGCTGCCTGCGTTGGACTGCAGTGGGTCTGGCCTGCGCAGAAGTGGTGGCTTTCCTGGTGGCTGTATGCAAGGTTCCTGCCTCGTTGCTGTCCATGGAGAGGGTACCTGTTGGGGAGATGAGATGGGTTGTCAGCTCTTTGCCATACATGTCACAGTCATGCATTCTACCGATCCCATGATGTGTGTGTCCCAGTGTTGTTGGTATCATGTGGCTCACATGGGTCGTATTGCTCAGATGGGTGGCCATGCAGGGGGTGGCGATCATGGAGGGGGGAGTTCATGCAGGGGTGTGTGCGATGTGCATGCATGTGTGATTTATTTGGGTTCCACTGCCATTGACGTGTGTGCAGTGCATGACATGCCATGAGTCAGGCCACGTCTGTTATTCTGCGCTCTGCTGGTGGGTGCATGCAAAGGGGGGCATACAAATGTATATGCACTTGTACTTAGTGGCATCTTATTGGAGCCCTGCTCCCACCTCAGCGCCTCCAACGCCCCTGATCCCCTCCATGTGAAGGATGCCGCAGAGGCGCTCCTCCCATTGCATGAGTCGTAGGAGTTCCACAGTGCTGCCACCAGTGGCTGTGCACTCCCTCCTGTGCTTGGCTATGGCTGCGCAGACCGTGGCCTTGAGGTCGTCCAACCTCATCCAACAGTCCTTTCTTGTGTGGGGGGCGGTTCCGGCGGCTGTCACATGGGCCACCACCTCACCCTATGGCATTCTATTATCTGTCAGCTTGTCTTGCGCTACCTGGCTCCAAACAACTCTTCAGCATACTGCAGTACAGTGTCCACCAGGGCTGTGAGTCCAGCATCAGCAAACTTGGGTTTGCGTTGGCGGGAGTCGTTGTCTGGGGTGCTCTGCTCCTGGGACATTTTTTTCATGTTTTTCTGGGTCTGGATGGCTGTGGGATACAGTGTATTCAGTTGGATTGGGGTTTTAATGATGACTGCCGCACTTCTTCCGATTTCCGCAGCATTTCTGTTTCAGGCGCCGGTATTAATGCCATTCCGGTGTTCCTGCCACGTTATTTCTGCCATTTTCAGTCCGGTATTGCCAACTGTTTTTCCCATTCATCCACTAATACCAGTAATTCGGTATTGCTGCTTCCGGCCTGGGTTTGTGCACGTGACCGTGTAATTGTACGGATTGATCGTATTAGCAGATATTTTAGTGATTACTCCGAATGAGGGCCATTCTCCTTTATATTCGGGACCTAGCTGTAAATTTTCTGAACATGTTGGAAGCAATTAACTTAAGTGACTCTCTCTGGGTTGCACATTAACTGGGATGAATATAGTTTGGTTCCATTGGTGGGATTGGCAGGGAAAACACAACTGGAGCTTCTGCTGAGGCCATGCTCATGAGAAACCGAGGTATTTCGATAACCGGGCCTAAGTCAGTCGGACTACCCGCCTGATACATTTCTACATAACACTGGAAGGGCTTTGGATGCTGTTGGTAACTCAATACACTATTAGACTATTGAACAAGCTGCAACAGTCCCTAATGGGCTGAATTACAATATGGAAGATGATAATCCTGCTGAGTCTGTTGCATTTATGCAGTGACGCATGTGATAAAAAAAGGTTCCTTGTGGGACTGGAAAGGAAAGGAAGATTGTCTCAATGTTGTAGGTGAAAGTGTGAGGGTAGCATTAGAGGCTATATAGAAGGGATATGATTCAAGTGGCCTTGCGATCCAGGTTTATGAACTCTACCTTTGGCATCACCATTGCAAAATGTAGTCCAGGTATTAGTCCAGATGAGGAATTGTTACAGGTGGGGCAATACCCTAAACAGACAAACATGTGAAACAATGGTTGTGGTCACAGGACAGAGGGGAGGCACATAAGACATGTAGTGCTGAGCGCCTGGAAACGATTGTTTGGCAATCTGTAGATTCCCTCCCCATACATTCCGTTGTTGCCCCTTTTAGCGGGTAGGCCCTATGCTGAGAAGCTGAAGGTAGTCAACAAAAAACGATAGAAGGACCAGAGATGTTTAGTGCTGGGGGACGTGTTCAAAGGAGACGTATTAGTATTAGTGTCATTCGAAAGTTGGGTGGCGAAATATGACACGCCAGCAATGCTCTTCCTAACAGATCCTAGAATGAGGAGTTTCATGACTAAGCAGTGGCGCATGCTCCAGGCAGCACCGCCCATGTCTTTGGGGTTGCAGATGCATACAGAGTTGGCAGGAGGAGGAGGAGGAGGACGAGAGCCTTACTATACAAAGCACATGGAGCTCTACGTTGCCACAGTCTGCAGGGCAGGGTGACCTGGGGAAGCCCACAGATGAAGCCATACGGTTGAAAATGTGCCTTTGGGAGAACATGGTTTCTAGTCATGGTAGAGTTGTATTACTGCAGCATAACATTGTACATGGGACGTTTTTGTCCCACAAGTGACTGCATAAGATCAACCACCAGGTGTCAGATCAATACCCACACTGCATTTTCCCAGTATCAGGATTTTGGCAGATGGTGTAGGGCTGTATAGTTAACTGACACTACTGGCGGGGAGTGCTAACACTTTTGTACACCTGGTTTCTAAATTGTTCAAATGTTCATCAAAGGTTTGTCTTCTGGGGATAATTCCAAGCATTAAAGGCACACTGCAGAAAAAGGAGGGGTATTGCTATCACTCTCATCAGAAGGGAAATGGCGTTAGCATTGTTTAAGATTTCAATCAGGCGACACACACCTTGGTCTCGGCCTAGTATGCAGCGCACAAATGAAATGCTTATCTTTTTCTGTATATAGATTCCATATTGAGATGGTACACCACTCACATCACACACCCTTTTCAAATACCCTGGGTCACAATGGACCATGAACCAGGCTGGTTGATAAAAATGCAATATTTATTTATTTTAAAATTATTTAAAAGAACTCACACACCTTTTAATATGGGGCAGCAATCACCATTGGGGTGATAATTACAATGACAATGTGAGCAATGCACTGGCAAAACTACCAATGTACAATGCACTAATTGCCAAAACTAAGCTCGACATGAGACTATCTCCTTCACCTGTCGCTGAATCCTGTGAAGTAATGTCCATTAAAATACCCACAGCCAACTCCCAAACATTGAACCTTCACTTCATATATAGACCCCCTGGCCCTATCAAGACTTTCATATAAAACCTATCCACTATTCTTTCAGAAAACCTAAAAGATCCATCGCAAACATTACTGCTTGGCAATCTTAATATTGGTTTCAATGACATTAATTACCTGCAAGCAACGGTAGCATCTAACATTCTGACAGAACTGGGCTTCACCCAAAGAGTGAATTAGCCAACTCACAACAATGGGAGAATTCTAGATTGGGTTGCCGACCATAACTGCAACATCTCTACCCTAGCTATTTCACCCCAAATCTGGACAGACCACCACCTGATATCCTTTACATTAGATACTAAAACTCCTACCCCACAAAAACTCTTTGCGCCGCCTATACTTACCAGAAATAAAAAAAATATGACAGTAGACAAACTACTCCCTGCTATCTTGCCTACCCTCAACGCTTTACCTGCTAATTTAGATCCTAACCTCCTAGTTGAAGAATACAACAAAATTATGAACAAAACTCTTAACACTTATAACATTGCCCCTTTAAAACTCAGATGTAGCAAACCTCATAGTCATCTGAACAACTGGTTCACCCCCCGCCTAAAAAACCTCAGACTAGAAAAAAGAAAATGTGAAAATACCTGGAAACTTTACCCTACTCCAGAAAACAAACTGAAACTAATCAACATTTCATCTCAATATAAGAAAGAGATCCTCTCGGCAAAACAGGAAACCTACAACAATAGAATTACACAGGCAAACTCTAGCATGAAAGAACTGTTCTCCATACTCAGAGAACTTGAAAACCCCATAACAGCTCAAGATAACTGTGTCAAAGACAAAACATGGTGCTTTGAAATCCAGCGTGCGCTAGCCAACAAAGTCCTAAACCTCCAAAAGAAAATAGAATTAAAGAAAGAGTCATTAGCCACCGCTTCACTGCCTAAAACCACAGCACCTTCCAAAATCAAACCTTACACCCAATTTCACTTCTCTAAAGTCTCCATAATAGAGGTTGAGAAAGTAATACTTGGACTCAAACCCTCCAACTGCAAAGGCGATCTATGCCCAGCACAATTGATTAAAGATGACGCTAGGGATCTAGAACCATTTATCATTAAGATGATCAATGCCTCCTTCACCACTGGCACCATTCCCAGCAACCTAAAGGAATCATGGGTACTCCCACTCCTCAAAAGCAAACTTTAGACCCGGCTATACCTACCAATTACAGACCGATTACAACTGTGCCGTTCTTGCTGAAAATTCTGGATAAGGTGGCATACATCCAAATCCAGAACTTCCTAGAATTTAACCAACTATTAGGCTCTCGTCAATCCGGCTTCCGTCCCCTATATGGGACCGAAACCACACTTATTGATCTTAAAGCCCAAATAGATAAACTAAGAGACAATGGAAAACCTGCATTACTTCTCCTACTAGACCTATCTGCGGCGTTCCACCTAGTGGATCATAAAGTCTTATGCAACCACTTGGATTCAGCAGCCCACTTCTCCAGTGAGGCAATAGCGTGGATTCAATCATTTCTCAGTGACTGTACCATGAGGGTCTTCTCACCATCTGCAGCTGCTGACCCTATCCCCATCACTTGTGGGCACATGTGTTTCACCAACATTATATAATATCTTCACTAAGCCCCTGTTTGATGACTTGGACCATCTGGGTATCACCTACACTAATTATGCAGATGATACCTAGATCCTCCTCCCACTTACTGGGGACTATAGTGAGGATATAGCAATGGTGAACAGAATCTACAGCATCGTTCAGGCATGGATGGCCACCCATGGTCTCTGCCTGAACAATGATAAAACAGAGCTTCTCATCTTGGGTACTACACCCTTTCTCAACAGAGTAGGTGCAAGGTACTCGTTCCTTCATCATCGATGAGAACCTTATTCAAGTAGCTAAGGAAGTAAAAACGCTAGGTATATACTTAGACTCTACTCTATCATTCACCAAACAGGTAAATACTCTAGCCTCATCAACAGCTTATACATGCAAACTTATTAGAGCAAACAATTCTTATCCCCGAACAGTTGCATGACCCTAGCCAGAGCCTTGATTATTTCCAAACTAGATTACTATGCCCTTTAAATTGGAGCGACCAAATCCACTATCAACAAAATACAGATACAGCAAAATAATGTTCTTCGAGCCGCACTGAATATCCCTAAGAGAGAACATATCTCTGAAACAAGAAGGAAGCACAAATGGCTTTCCACCTATGAGAACATTAGACTCAAAACCGCTTCCCTCACATACAAAAGTCTAAATAACAAAGCCCCACAATACCTAGCAGACAGATTCTTTAGAACAGTATGTTCCAGACTAACAAGACTAGCAAACACTGATCGCTTTCAGGTACCCCGATCAAACTCTCTACTATTGGAGGCTCCAGTTTCCCTGTCAAAGCAGCCCAACTGTGGAACAAGCTACCCACTTCATTGCGAATGGAACAATCCTTCACTAAATTCAGGCAAAATTTGATCAGTTGGTTAATAGAGACACATGACAAATGAATGTACAAATCTGTTCTTGTTTGTATATACTTCTGATCTTGCTCACAAATGTTATTCCCATATTGTTAATTTAAATTGTTGGATTGCTTAATCCTTGCTCACTACTGACACTTTGTAACCTGTAACTTTGCACCAAGCTGTACGTTTTCTTATTCTCTTGCGCCCTAATACCTTCAGGTTTGGCACGCATATTAAATACTAAACAAACAAACTGGGTTTAACCTGAGAGTGGAACATATGCACAGCACAGCGGAATAGGAGCACTTTTTGATTTAGGAAAGATAGCACCCAAGTTACGATTTCCCCCTGCAATGTTCCCTCAACCCACAAATCATCAATTCTGGATTAACAGAAGCAGCAGCTAATCAGGAATAAGAAACAGAAAACATAATCCAAATCTAACTTTCCCTCCCCAAATAAGAGAGAAAACTGATTTTAAACCCCTTGCAACATTATGAAATAACACTCGGAAATGGACAAATAAATAATGAATGTGTGTAAAAAACCTTGAAGCAAATATAATTCCTCACTCACTAAAGAAACGATGCAAAGACACTAATAATGACAAAGAATGGATTACCAAAAGCATACAGTTCGAAAATGAGTGGAAAGTTTAAAACAGATTGCAGCAAAATGAAATGTTGGAAACTTTGCAATTTATTTAATTCCCGCCTGAAATTACCCAAACGGTTTTTAATAAAAATGGGTGAAGTACACTGATTTGGAGTTTTTTGGTTAGGGAATAGAGGGATGTCACAGAAACAATATGGAAGTGAAATTAAGTCTATAGCTGGTAAATTGCAGGAGTTATACAAGTTTGAGTAAAATGGAGCTGTGAAATAGGAAATTAAATCAGTTGTGATAAGAACAGTTTTACTTTAAACTAGAGTATTCAGGCTAGCCCAGCAAAGAGGGACACTGTAAGCTCCAGGGTTGATTTGTGAGTTCAACCCTCTCACCCCAGCGCCCAACCTAGGCAGAAACCAGTCTGATCACTCGAAATAGGACTAATGGCTAAGGATTACACAAGACAAAAGTACTAAAGAGATGGCGCTAGCACTAGAAATCAAGGGCAGGGTTGCAAGAATAATTTTGACAGTTTTCACAAGTTAGCAGGGTAAGGATAGGATGACATAGAGAGTGAGATGAGGACAAGATGAAGACAAGTGCAAGACAAGTAGACTACTGATTTCTATGTGGTAGGGATGATACTTACAGTCCACTTTTAGATTTTGGACCGTCAAGGGTTCTGGTCACTACACGGCATTGTGCCTGGAGAACACCTGGGCAGTTCTGGTCACTGGATGGCAAGGACTTGAATGACAATTCTGGTCACTGGATACTAAAGGTCAGCTGGATGGTAGGATGGCATAAGTTAGTGGTATGAGGATGCTTCCCAAAAACACCACAGCATTCACCTTTTTAATGGGAGGTTAGTGGACTTTCGGATTTGATGCCTTGCTGGGAATAGGATCACTAATGCTTCGGTTTTGCAGTGGGCCCTGGAGTAGGGTCAGCAATGCTTTGGCCTTGTAGTTGGAATTTGGAATCTGGATGGATGGAGCAGGAATGCAGTGCAGGAACATCAGGAAGAGTGTGTGTCCAGAGTCTTGTCTGGGACTCTTATTTATAATGCATAGTGCCATCATCAAAGTATATGACTAGGGCAGGCTTAACTAAACATGCCTCTAACAAAAGGAGTGGACAAGGGTGATAGTCTCCGCCTCACTCTCAACTGGTTGGATTTCAGGAAAATGATGTCAGATTAATGAGGTGAGTTTTAAAATGTCTAAAAACCTCCCACAGTTACTTTAACTAAAATCTTATTTTGCCACAAACATACATTTATACAATTGCAATCTCTTAGCAAATTGTATACACAGGTTACATATTGTGTGCAGCACGGCACAGTCCAATCCTCCAGTCTGTGAGACCTTGTTTCGCCCTTCTACCAGTTGTTCACGCTTTTCAATGGGATTTATATTGCTCAAAATTCTATAACTTTATACATGAATTTGGATTATCATAAGGGATGTATGTACAAAAATGTGCATTTGCAACATGGATGCTTTTCTTGTCATCTGCCACACTTTGCCATTTCTGTCCTCAAAGTGTCAGTGAATTCTACCATGTCTTAAAAGAAAATCCAAAAAAATCACTTTTACACTGCGAAAATTCTACATTTTTACAAAGTCTTGCTGCAGAGATAAAAGTCTTTAAAGTTTATTTATGAAATAGTATTTGGAAACAAATGGCAGTCCTTTGTCACTGGATCATTTTTTTTTCTTCCTTCAACTGCTACCAACCGTCATTTCCTCCGGAGCAAGGTGGGGGGTTACAGCTTGATTGAAGGGTTTATTGCCCCCTTCCCCTCTTCACACTTCCTGGCCCTGGGAGCTCCATTGTCAGTGGGTTCAGCCCAGACTAGATTCTTTCCCACCCTGTAATTATCAGTGGGGTTCTTATTTTGGGTCCTGAATTAAAACAAACCTGTGGAATAAAATAGCCCCTGTGTGTATTATCACCAACAACACAACCCCTTTACATTTCTAAATAAGGCAAGCTTTCATTCAACATTTTCCTTTTCAAACAGGCCATTTTTTTCCTTCAGTTTGCAAAGGCCCATTTTTACATGTTTGGTGAAAAGCTAGCATTTCTTTCTTTAAGTCCTGTTTGGCAGCTCCATCAGATTCCCACACTGTCTTTGCAGCCAAAGTCATTTTCTTGAAAGCAGGAATTTTGTCTAAAGCACAGATATATTGAAACTGACCTGGCTCAGAGAGTTAGAGTCTCTTTGAACTGCTGAGCTTTGGATACTTTTGGAAATAAATAAATGTGTGTTCCTTTATGAGTAAAAGTGAAGTTCCTTGTTGATTTCTCTCAGGGTTGCTTTGGCAGGGCCTGTCATTCAGAAATCAGGCCCGGTTTTGCTGAGGCACAATGAGTTATGCTGGGCATGGCAGGGCCTTTTTAATCACAGTAGTTTAAGAAAGAACAGATGGAATTAGCATCAAAGCAGCATTTGTAAAGGGTGAAAAAGTTTAATTTTGAAGGGCAATTTTGGGTTTTCAGCAAAGCAGTGCTGCCTTTTCACTTTATTCCATTTCTATGTTTCAGAAAACACTGGTACGCTCCTTCAGTGTGTCCCCTTCTTCCATCCTGCCTGAAGTGTGCTTGGCAGGACGGTGCAGCCACAGTTTTGAGGCCATGGCGCTAACAGGAGGCAGCGCAGCCATATTGCTGTTTCTTGCGCAAATGTAGCTTGGTGATGTGGGAAAATGCTGTTGAGTGGGTCAATATATCCCACATATCCCCCCCGACTCTTCTGAGATTTCAAGTCGAGGGAGAATCAGGCAAGTGGGATTTCTTCATGGGACAAAGCAGGATCGGTCAGGTATGAGTCCTTCTTTCATCAGAGAGCACTGCGTCACGCTCCTCTTGCTGTCTCTGGTTGGAACGTGGAACTACACCCCCAGCTTTCTCTTGGATCTTCCTTTATGGTGTTGAGCGACAACCCAAGATTTTCTTGGGGTTCCTACTTTCCAGGTTCTCAAGGAGGTCCTCTTTGGTGGTGAAGGTGCAACCATTACAAATCTATGAAAGAGAACACAAACCGGTTACCACCATTTCCCACTAACTGCCCTCCAATCAGGTTGACAGCAGTGGGACACGCAAGCATTCAATAATGGCAATTGATAATGAAGAAATATACTCCTTGTTACATAATTATACCAAAAACTCTATCTGTTCCTTTCTGGTTCTTCTTTTTCTTATTCTCATGTTTCCAATGTCTCCTCTATTTTATTCTCTCTGGGCTCCTCAATTTGTTGCAAAGTGTGCCTACGGTGACAACTCTTTAGCTCATTAATATGGACCCATTTCTCGTCTGTCAATTCTCCTTTGGGGATTCGGATTCTGCAGGCTAGGCCTGGGAAGGTGACCCCTTCTCCATTTTTTAAATTTAATTTCCTACGCTAGCAATGGGGCTGACCGGAAGGCTTTCTTTAGGACTGCCAGAGCTCGGAGATTTACTCTCCAGTTGGGATCGGGCTTGGCAATAACTGCGATCCAAATTAATTCCGATTCGGTTGAGGATATGACTGCCCATGTAAAAGGCGGAAGGAACACCTGGCACAACCCAACAATTATGTTCTATGCTTTTGTCACCTATCATACAACTGCTAAGCAGAAGATGTTTGGAACAGGGAATTTCCAGGCCCCATACCCATTGATAAACTGACTCAACAGCGGGCAGGGTCTTGTCTTTTGGGAGTTTCCTAAATAATACTTTGTTAATGAAGCTTTCTTTGCTATTCAAGTCAACTCGGGCAAGAACAGACTCTTCCCCTCATTTAACTGAATAGGGAGGAACAACTGTTCTCTAATTTTCTGAATATAAGTTTAACTTTGAGCTGGTGTCTCATCATTTTTGACTATGGAATTGGGATTTTCAGATTGTGAATCAGTATAAAACTTCAAAGTATTTCCTTCCATTGTGGAATGCCACTTGAGACTGGAAGCAAGGTTGATTTTCAGGAATGGAGAGGAGTTCCCATCACTGGTGTGTTGTCCTACAGCAATTATTGTCACGTCAGGTATTTGATTGTTCTGGAAATGAAACTCAATATGATCAGGTTTTTGTTCAACCATGTGGCATGTGCCATTTAAACTAACATGGTTGACACTCGGTTTCAATTTTATTGGCGTGTTAGTCTGAGTCCAGAGGACTTTGTTCACACAGTCTATTAGGGGGGACAGCCTACGCAGGATATCATTCCCTAGTAAACAGGGTGTGCCCTCTGGAGTCATGACTATGACCGGGTGTTTCACTTTGTGTCACCCAATTTTTATTTCCAAATCCGCAGTCCCCTGAACAGGAATTTCATTCCCATCAAAGTTCGGGAGTTGTCCAGGAAGAGGGGTGAGAGAGATCTGGTATCTCTCCCCCTTCCTGAATTTAGCTGATCAAAGGCCCTTTTGACAGAAGAGTGGCTTGGGATCCAGTGTCCACCAGCGCAGAAAATGTACATTTCCCCTGCACCTGAACCGGGGCATAAAATCTACCCTCTTTCTCCTCCAATGGCAAAGGTAATGTGCATTTCGGGCAAGCTGGGTGGTCAATTTCCTTATTTTTGACTCCGACACAGGGGTAGTTTGGGCATAATTAAGTGTGGGAGTTTGGGGATCTGAAAGAAAAATGTGACATTCGGATATTTGGGGAGTTTCGGGCTCCCCTTTTTCTGATTCTGGGCTGCCCCCTTCCCTTTTTGGAGGCAGTCAAGAGAATTGGTTTGTGAGGTTTGGGATACCTTTGTTACTATTGGGTTTTCTGGATGCTCATTCTGTGGTTCTGTGGTTCAAGTATGAGCGATTCTGACTCAGTCCCCACACCCACCCAGTCTTCATTTCAATCCCTTGGGAACCATTTTTCTTTGGGAGGAGTCCCCCCGTCCCTGAAGGAGAAGATCCTTTTCACAGAATCCTCCAAGGATTCTTCCCCTTCAAATTGGAGAACACTAACTTCCTCCACAAAATGGGTCTTTTTGAGTTCTTTATTTCTCCTAGCCACCCTCTGTTCCTTGGGTTGCAGATTTTCTGGGCCAGGAGATTTTTGTTCCGGTTCCTGGGTGTCCAGGGGCTTTTCATGAGTGAGGAAGAAAGCTTCCTCTAGGGCTTTACACCCCTTTTCCCCGTGCCTTCTCCTCTGGAACCAGTGAGTTGTCAGGGTTCTCGCCCTGTCATTGTTCTGGGGTACCAGACCCTTTGCCGCCATGTTTATCTGAGGCTTCTGTTTAGCCCTCAACATGCGACCCAGATCCTGGGTAAGGTTTTGGACCTGGCATTCCAATTGGGACACCCATTCCGGCTGGTACGGGGGTCTCTGGTCAACCCTAGGTGAACCACGGGAAGGGTAACTATCCCTTCTCCCATAGTACCCTGGATATGGTGAATTTTGGTAACCCTCCACCCTTGGCCTCCCCTCTCCTGGATTGGGTTGTCTGGGTTCCTGATATCGGGGACTGAAAGGAGGGTTATCCTGCAGGTTGGGGTTTTGTGAATATCGGGGGAAGAATCTTAACCCAGCATTTGGGGAATTACTGCCATCCTGGGGAAAGTTAGGAGAGAAGTTTTCCGGGGCAGTACTTACCTGATTTGTCTGGGGGAGACTTGGGCTGGGGGAGTCCATACATACCCCAGGATTGGTCGGTTGCCCTTGTATCTGGGATTGATATAATCAGGGGAGTTAGGAGTCCCATTGGTGGGATTACCTCCCTGACTGCCACCTGTTTGTGATTGGCCTGAAGGCCTTCTGGGTCTTTGATTTTGCTGATTTTGTGCAGGTATATTTTTAGCCCCCCCAACTCTAGGTCTAAAATGGGGACAACCTTCACCTCTGCCACCTTACCAGCAGCATGGGTGTTGGCTGGTTTGGGGTTTTTGTTCAGATTTTTATTTTCTGCAGGTTTATGGACCTCATAAATGTGGGTTGCCTGCTCTATGACCCAGTCCAGAGATCTTTGTCATGGAAATCCCTCACCAGCTGGGTCATGATATACTTTGGGAGTGCATGAAAAAGGTAGTTATGAACTCCCTACTATCCGTGTGCACCCTCCTAGTAGTTTGTGCGAAGGTGCGTTTTAGCTCCTGCACAAATTCTCATGGGGCCTGATCTTCCCTGCACTGCAGATTGTAGGCCGCTTTGCGAGCGTCCTGGCAGTTTCTGTGGGCGTAAAAGTGTTTCAAGATGGCCACCCTGTAAGTGGACCATCTTGAATGGTTCTGGTCCTCCAGTCCAGCAAAGAAACTGGAGTACTCAGGGGAGAATGTCCATTTTACATACTCTATGCTGTTCTGGTTGTCTTTCATATGAAAAGTGTCCATCATCTGCTCATAAAGTTCGAAGTGTTACCAAACAGAATATTTTGCGTTTTTATGGTATGGGGTTAGGACACTCATAATGTCCTTAAACTGCCTAATGGAATCTTTTGTCATAACTCTCTTGAGTTTGTTTGCTTTCTTTGGCTTAGTCACCTGAGTTCAGAGGCGCTACTATGTGAGGTCCCCTCATGATCATCTAGACTCTCCCGGATTCTGTGAGCTTGAGAGGGGCTTGCAGAATGGTGGGGCCTAGTTTCTCCACTCCTGTGGGGCACAGGAGAGTAGTCTTCTGACTCCTTCCTGCTGTCAGGGTTGGCAGAGTATTCCCCCCACTGCCGTAATTGTGTATAGGTCTTCAGGATGCTCTCTTTGGGCCTCATTTCATTGGGTTTTTCATCAAATTGGACCAACTGCTCCCTTGGAAAGTAGTGTTTATGTGGATCTAATTCCCTGACTCTCCCCTCTTAGGAGACTTCCTTGTCAGAGACATTAGCCTTAATGTTTGGGTATCTATACAGGGACGCCCATTCATCCCTTTCGGGGGGCAATGACCTTTCAGTTCCATCATGCTTGGTCTAGTAAATTCTGATGCCTCATGGTTTCTGGCTCATGTGAACCGGCAGCCATGAAGTCAGCAGTGTACGACGTGTTAAATTGGTTTGAGTCCCTTAGTACAGAGGTTTTTATGCTATGATCAGGGGTTGCCCTGTCCCTTTCTACCTGTTCAGTGTCCCTCCAGCTAGGATTAAATCTAGCACCCTCTTTCTCCAATCTTGGTAGTTTCTCCTTCTCAGCACCTACTTCTTGATAATAAGCAAAGATCTTAGCCTTTTGCTCAGCTATCAAGGCTTTACTGGCCTCTATGACCCGCTCTTGCGCTGCCACTTGTTTGTGGAGCCCAGCGTTCTTTTCACAGAGGGCCTCATTGTCTCTCTGTGCTTCCTGTATGGTTTGGGAATAATGAGACCATTTCTGTTGCAGGAGACTCACCTCCTGAGTTTTTGCATCTTTGGTCTCGGTGTTCTCTTCCAGAGCACCTTCTACCTGTCTGGCTTGCGCCAGTAGATTCCCATACTCTGTTTTGAGTTAATTTAGTTTCTGGAGGGCTAACTCACATCCCTGTAACTCTATTTTTAATGTGCTTACTTCCTGGTCTAGAGTGTCTCTCCCCTGACTTAGGGTGCCTCTCTGTTCAGCCAGGTCATCCCTTTGTTTCCTGATGATACTGAATTTCTGGTGCTTTTCATCAAATTCTGTTTGAGAGTGGAGGTCTCTCAAAATTAACTTATTATTTTCCTCTTTCAATTTCTCTATCTGGTCTTGTAGGGTAACTATCTGCTCTGCGCAGACCCTGTTATATGTTTATTGTTGAGTCAGCTTCTGTTAAGAGTCAAACTTTTCCTGACATTTTAGTCTTACCACGTCTAACTGGGCCTCTTGATCTGCATTATTTTGCTGTTGGCGAGCCAAATCTTCTCTTAATTTTATGATATAATTTCCAGATTCTGTCTTCAACTCTTGGCTCTTCTGTAATTTTTGTTCTGCTAAATCTAGATCCGTCTGGATTTTATTTAACAGTTCAACTTGATTCTGCACAAGAGTCGTGTTTTCCTCATGTCTTTTCCACATCATTCCCATGTGGAGATACATGTAGGCGGTGATTCTGGCAATTTTGATTTGCTCCTCTTTAATTTTTGGGGTCATATATAAATCACTTAGAGCTTGGTGTAATAGGCCAACGTCCTGCCACGTGTCCAGGTTCATGGCAGTGACCTGTTGTGTTATTTCTTGTAGCCAGGCTTTTTCATCCTGTTCTGGCCACTCACCTCGGACAAATAGCTTGTGTAGAAGGTGCTCCCTAGCCATATTGATTTCTACTACAGTCATTTTGGACATGTTCTTTCTTTTTTAATTTATTTATTTATGTAAGGGTAACCTGTATTCTATTTTGGGGTTGATTTTAGTTTTAGTTTTCTAGACACAGGCCTGGTACTTAGAGTATTTGTTTTTGGGAGACGCTTGTACAGTGTAACCCAATATTCCCACCACACAAAGTATCACTACCTTGCAGGTTAGTGTGCTGTGTTAGACTGTCATGGTTGGTAACCAAACTCAATCCCGGACTCAAGCCCACAAATTTGTTAAGGATTTGAATCAGGCGACACACACCTTGGTCTCGGCCTAGTATATAGCGCACAACTGGAATGCTTATCTTTTTCTGTATATAGATTCAATATTGAGATGGTACACCACTCATATTATGCACCCTTTTCAAATACCCCAGGTCACAATGGACCATGAACCAGGCTGGTTGGTGAAATACAATATTTATTTATTTATTTTAAAATTCAAAATAAATCATACACCTTTTAATATGGGGCAGCAATCACCAATGGGGTGATCATTAAAATGAGAATGTGAGCAATGCACCTGCTAGTGGAACATATACACAGCACAGCGGAATAGAAGCACTTTTTGATTTAGGAAAGATAGCACCCAAGTTAGAATTTCCCCTTGCAATGTTCCCTCAACCCACAAATCATCAATTCTGAGTGGATAAACAGAAGCAGCAGGTAATCAGGAATAAGAAAAAGGAAATGCAATCCACATCTAACCTTCCCTCTCCAAATAAGAGAGAAAAACCCCTTGCAACATTATGAAATGACACTCGGAAATGGACAAATAAATAATGAATGTGTGTTTAAAATCTTGAAGCAAATATAATTCCTCACTAAAGCAACAATGCAAAGACACTAATAATGACAAAGAATGGATTACCAAAAGCATACAGTTCGAAAATGAGTGGAAATTTCAAAACAGATTGCAGCAAAATGACACGTTGGAAACTTTGCAATTTTTCAATTACCACCTGAAATTACCCAAACGGTTTTTTAGATAAAAACGGGTGAAATACACTGATTTGGAGTTTTTTGCTTGGGGAACAGAGGTATGTCATAGGAACAATATGGAAGTGAAATTAAGTCTCTAGCTGGTAAATTGGAGAAAGCCCAAAAAAGTCACCATTACACTGCAAAAATTCTACATTTTTACAAAGTATTGCTGCAGCAATAAAAGTCTTTAAAGTTTATTTATGAAATAGTCTTTGGAAACAAATGGCAGTCCTTTGTCACTAGATAATTTTTTCTCTTCCTTCATCTGATCCCAACTGTCATTTCCTCCAGAGCAAGGAGGGGGGTTGCAGCCTGATTGAAGGGTTTATTGGCCCCTTGCCCTCTATACACTTCCTGGCCCTGGGAGCTCCATTGTCAGTGGGTTCAGCCCAGCCTAGATTGTTTCCCACCCTGTAATTATCAGTGGTGTGTTAGTCTCTGCTGAGAGTTTATGGTGTGGCTCCCTTCCTAGGGGGAAGTTTCAGGGCTGCCAACTGGAATAACTTATTTTTGGGAGCTTGCACATCCAGCCCATGTGGTTTAAAATCTTTGTTTTCTTATTTTGGGTCCTGAATGAAAACAAACCTATGGAATAAAATAGCCCCTGTGTGTATTATCACCAACAACACAACCCCTTTACATTGCTAAATAAGGCAAGCTTTCATTTAACAATTTCCTTTTTAAACGGGCCATTTTTTTTTCCTTAAGTTTGCAAAGGCCCATTTTTACATGTGTTGTGAAAAGCTAGCATTTCTTTCTTTAAATTCGGTTTGGCAACTCCATCAGATTCCCACACTATCTTTGCAGCCAAAGTCATTTTCTTGAAAGCAGGAGTTTTTTTCTGAAGCACAGATATATTGAAACTGACCTGGCTCAGAGAGTTAGAGTCTCTTTGAACTGCTGAGCTTTGGATACTTTTGGAAAGAAATACATGCATGTTCCTTTACGAGTAAAAGTGAAGTTCCTTGTTGATTTCTCTCAGAGTTGGTTTGACAGGGCCCCACATTCATAAATCATGCCTGGTTTTGCTGAGGCACAATGAGATATCCTGGGCATGGCAGGGCCTTTTTAATCACAGTAGTTTATGAAAGAACAGATGGAAATAGCGTCAAAGCAGCATTTTTAAAGGGCAAAAAGTTTCATTTTGAAGGGGAATTTTGGGTTTTCAGCAAAGCAGTGCTGCCTTTTCCCTTTATTCCATTTATATGTTTCAGAACACACTGGCATGCTCCTTCAGTGCATCTCCCTTTTTCCATTCTGCCTGAAGTGTGCTTGGCAGGATGGTGCAGCCCTTTTTTGTTTGTTTGTTGGGTCAATATATCCCACAGCATGAAAAAGTCTGAGGCCTGATCCGAATTGTATGGCTAGGTGTTGTGCTACAATGGACATCCACAGAATTGCAACTTCTTTTGGAAGAGCAAGATGTTTGCGGTGGTCTGAATGCAACATATGATACATTATTGTACCCTCTGGACACGCGTGCTCTTTGAAATGGTAAATATTGCAAAGATTCTATACAGCCCCCAGAAATCCCAAGAATCCCAGAGGAGATTCATGGGGAAAAACGACTTAGAGATCTTAATGTTTGAAGAGGCCCCATTTCCAAAACGAATCCTGGGCTATCACACAGCTTGACATTTAATTTCCCTACAGTCCTCACCTACACCCTTGGCACGCCACCATGCATAGTATCGCTATCGGCGTGGGTCAGGCCTACAGTGAATGAATCAGCATAGTTTTTTATTATATGGGTACTTCAGAGAGGGTCATTTTCTTTTTATCTAGGTGATCTTCCATGGAATCCACCAATGCTTGTTCGCTTGAAGAAAGTCCAACAACCTTCTTTTTGATGGCATTCAGGTGAAGATACCAGATGGAGGGGCTCCTAGATCATTGTGGCCCATTCAATCACCTGTCTACATACAATGTAAGTGCTGGCAACGAATGGAACATGCTGGGAAACCAAGAAGAGCCCTCCGCCAGGACGCGGCAGTGAACACATATTTAATGTAACGGGGTACTGCCCTTTGATGGATTTCAAGTGGACATAAAAGGGGGAGGGGCACCGGGACAACTGTAGCCCCAATCGCCTCCCCACATAAAGGGCAGGTGCTGGCATTGAATAGAACGGGCTTGGAGAACCAACATGATCCCGCCTTCTCCTAGTAAAAAATAAGTAGGCCATAGAATTCTAGTAGATCCCATTTAACCTTCCATAATTTGAATATAGTAAAGGAGCGCCTTGAAATGTTGTCACTGGGGACAGGAAAGACAATTTAAGTGGATAGCCTCACCTCTGCCCACATTGCCACAATATACTACCCAGACCCTCTTTCATTAAACTCCATGGCAAACACAGTGTACACCTGTGCACTGCTGCATTAATTTCCCAACATACAGCCCCTGCTCTCCCAAGGCACACAGCAGGTTCATAGGTCACAGGTAACCTATTTGACCGTTGCTGTGACAGAAAAGTCACTACAGCACAGAGGCTGTATTTAAATCTGCACCTCTGTTGAAAAACCACACAATTATGATAAACTATCGACCTGGTGAAAGGATAATCTGGAAATATAAGCCGTACATATTTTGGTATGATGGCTGATTTTTCATGTCATTATTAAAGCCACATCTGATTTTTAGTATACTAGTGTCATTCCTGTGAGCTCAGACAGCTCTGTGGGGCTTTGAGGATTTCTGGCACCTGCCTGCCTGCATTCCAGTGATTTGGGCAAAAGGCAGGATGCATGTATGTTTTTGCTGATTCTCTGTGAGGAAAGATAACTCCTCCATTGCCAGGCATGGGATCGCCCAGCTGGAGATGCCCTGAGAGCCTGACTTCAAAGATCCAATTCCATACTAAAGCCCCCCTCAGACTATGGGGGTGCACACCTGACAGCCTTTGAAGCTACAGGCCGAGAAAGGGGCAGAGGCAGCACAGTCAAGGAGCACACATGGATATGACGAAGGATTCCCCCATCTTCTCTGTGGGCTTTTCTTTACTTCCTGTCTTCTCCCCTTCCTCCGGAACAAGGCACTCTGGGTATGACATCAGAAGGCAAGGGTCACTTCAGTCCCTTGTGGCCTTTTCCCTATACAAGAGGAAGTCTCCCACTACTACTTTGACAATATGAAGAAAGCACTCAGAGAAGACAGCGTTGAAATGTTGAGTGACAGGAGAGAACTCCTATCCTGTCAGTCAGCATGTTTATGCTGTCAGCATAATTATGAGAGGTGAGGGGGCCAGACTTCTACATCCCAGCTACTTCTCATTATTTCACGCTCTTTTATGTACTCGTCCTCTTCTGTGTGCCTCCAGTTGCTCATTTCACAGTATGCAGAGGTGGAACTCCATTTCTCTGCCTTTACTGCCATGAATGTAGCAACTGGACGCACACAGGTGAGGCTGAGCACATACACACAGATCACTACACGTTACTGAAGAAGCAACCATGTGATACAAAACCTTATTCCCGCTAGGGCTAATTCATTGGCAAAATCAATTAAGACGCACAATCATTGGTTTAAATGGCAGGAAGACATTTAAAAGTAACACACTGTGCGAAGGCCATTGCATCCAACCGTTGGCAGTTGCTATGCCAACCAGACGCTGTGTTCCAAAACCTCATCTCTTCTCTTTTCTCAGTAGCAACGGTGTTGGCGTTATTGTGGTGTGTCGTATAAACCATAATCCGGCAAAACCAA